>NC_091396.1:7176884-7776884 GCF_032191515.1 Phaenicophaeus curvirostris
CAACCATTTATGTTGATCCATGCAATAACCAGCAGATGCTGCCCTAAGACTGGTACAGCTGGTACTTTCCTGCCTTGGCTGTCCTAGGGGCAAGGTGATAGAAGATAAGTCAAGTGGTCTCTAACAAAGCTGCTCTGAAGAGAACTGCTGAATCCCTTCACCGGCATTACACGCTTGCTGTATGACTTGTCACAGTCCGAGACCTTTAGAAGGGCTGTCGCTGGTGTAAGGCTGCACCCAACAGATCACCCTATCAGTTGTCACCTGAGCCCCATCCTTAAGTCCTGATCTTCAGTCAGGAAACTTACATTTTCTTCCAACAGTTGGAAGCACCTGTAGCTAGTGTTTGTGGGGAATATAACTTTTTAAATTACATTGAAGAAAAAAAAAGAAGCACAAGTGTTTCAACAAGTGGACTTGCAGTGAGTTCTGTGTTCTCCCAGTCTTCTAAGCAAAGAGCTCCTGCCTCTCCCTCAGGGGAGTGAAATAACTATGGTTATATCTACTTTGGGTAGTAAATTACACAATTCATACTTTGATAACAAAAATATGTACCTAAGTCTTAAAAGTTTCTGACTCTGTTGAGACCTCAGTGGTTTATGGATAGACAGAACTTCGTAAAGATACAGTATCAGTAAAAAAAAAATATTTCTTACATGCTTATTTCAAAGCTCAAGGAACATAGTGTTTCATTGAGAAAGTATTTCCAGCTGTATCACTTGTAAAAAAGTATTTTATCAACAGCACTGTTTCTCCTCTACTTCTCATCTCATTAACTTCTAGATATTCTAATTTTCTGATGAGGGTCTCAGTAATCTGAGATGTCCGGAAGAATCCTTTGCCCCAAGTCACAGTATTATATTGACTTAGTATTGTTAAACTTACAAAAAAACTTCCATGAAAGCTTCCCAGAAGATCCACAGCAGGAACTGGACATGCTGTCATTTCAGTCCTGCCCAGTGGCTTTTTCCAGAGGAAATTGATGGGGTTTGCCAGTAGTACTAAGACGAGGTCATGCTGACAGAGCCACAGGCAAAGATACTCCTCTGGAGAACTAACTAGAAGAACTTCTGCTTAAGATAACACAGCTCCACCCACTTCACTGGAAATGGGCAACAGCTGAAAACCCATCCTATGCTCCTTAGACCAAATTAAGCATGTGTTTGCCGAGGAGATTGTTTGCTTTACATAGCTGCAATCACATCAGTCTGAAGTAATTCATTAATAAAACAGGCACAGTATTCAAGAGAATGGTACCAAAATGTATGAAAGAATAAATGATCATTGGTAGGGTACTATAGGGTGCTACAGAACATGGGAATTACCTGGCAGAAGAGGAAAAGGTAGCGTAAAGCAGCCACAGTCCTTTCCTTGTAGTGCCATTCACTGGTGAGAGAACAACCCAAATTGTTCTGATGGATCAAAGTTGAAGATGGGACATTAGTCAATGCACAAAAATGATGGACTGACAGCTAAAAGAGATTCCTGTAAGAAAGTTACTAGAAAGGGGATGAAGTAGAATTAAACCCAGATGTCTGTTGAGTTTCCAGCCATTTCCTTGTCCTATGCCTTGTTTCTGACTATGGTTTTTATCTCTGGAAGGGTTGATCCCTCAGCTGTGGGAGACCCAGCCATGAAAAATCACTCAATGTAAAAAGGTGTGGAAGATTATTTTTCCTTATTACCGTAGAGGGGCACAATTGATTCAAAGTTACTCATTCAACAAGTCATACACCATAGTAAAAGTCTAGACTACTGAGTAGAGTTTGGTCTACCCTTTAAAACTAATAATCAGGTGATCCATTTACAGGGTGTTGGAACAGGGTAGCTGTTAGCTTTTGCCAGAACGATGCAGCACAGCATTTGCTGTATTCAGGTAGTTCATACATATAAGGCAATGTACATCTCTAGTTCCAAGTCTGTTTATCTTGGATTTACATTGTTACCAGATGAAGTATACAGCTGTAGGACCTGACTTCAGTGGGACTACTCGTATGTAAATAGTGACAAAACTGTTTAGCAGATGAGGCCTAATTAAATGGGAATCAGTCGTACATTTTTTCCTCTCTTAGACAAAAGAATGTGAAGAATACTGCGCGCGCATTGCTAGAAAGCCACAGTGCCTTGAAACGACTGGCAAAATGCTCCAAAATCCAAAGTGAGCCCTAAACATTCGGTCTCTGCCTTAAAACATTTTTGAAAACAATTAACCATTACTGGTTGGCTTTTTCACATGCTTGAAAGGCTACCAAAATGACTGCTAAGCACATTTTAAAAGACACCTTGCATCCATTATGCACAGGCTGCTCCTTCAGAGATCACCAAAAACTTGCCTCAAACACCAGTGTTAGCAGCCTGAGCAGAATCAGACGATAACAGTAGCTGTCAACTTTATGGAGACACTTCTGAAATAAGAGCTATATTACGTCATTCCTGGTGTGAAATGGGGCTGCCAACTTCTCTCCATGCCAGCAATCTAATGGTGTTTTTGAAAGAAAGGTCCCCTGGGGTCATGATGTGCTAGTTTGGCTGGTAACCTCCTGCTTCTTCAACAGGCAGATTTGGCACCTGCTCTGCTACTGCCCGAAGGGTAAATACCATCTTCCCAGTACATATTTAGAGTAACCTCCCATAAAGTGTTGATTTTCTGTGCCTGATCTCCTACTTTTGGAGATTATCCCCCTCTGATGTCTCCATCTTTTCCCCCGGTCTTTGTGGTGCAAGCATTAGCAGTCTTTCACTCTGCCTCCTCCCTCCCTGGAAGAGTTTTCCTTTCTTTCTGAGCCTACTCATCTTAAAACAGCTCCCAACTGCGTATATTCCACGCTGGTAACATGCAGATGAACATCGTAGTCATGATCCCACTCAGATACTAAACAAGCCTCCCACCAATGCCTAGTCCTCCTTTAAAGTGCTAGAACATTTCAGCTTGCTGTCATTCTCCTGAAAGCACCAGGAAATCCTCTGGAGTAGGCAGGCAGCAGCAAGTGTGTTTGCTGTGTTTGTACCTCGGGGAATGGCTTGGCAGGGACTTGCCTCCAAGTGCGTGTTTGGAGAGAAGAGAGGGTGAGACCCCCAAGGTGGGGTGGTGGGTCCATAGCTAGCGCAGAGCCCTGGCTCCTACCTGCCTCAGCTCAGCAACCCAGGAAATGGGCTTCAGCCTCGGCATCAACAAGAGGCATTTTGCACGTTGACTGCTTTTAAAATCACAGCTTGTGCCAAGCTTATGTTTGTACCCGGTAAAACCAGGAGAGAGGTCTAATGGCAGCTCAAGCTTAGTATGCCCAAGGAAACCCAGACCTAGTCTAAATCGGGATAACAGCAGGATTTCCATCACCCAAGGTGTTTGGAGCAAACACCTCGAGGTGGGCACCTTGATCAGCGTTCCTGTGCTGTAGAGACAATAGCGTTGGCTAGAGTGGGAGGAAACATGGCAGAGGTAAGAGTTTGTCTGCCAGTGTTGTCTCAGCCACTGATTTGCTCATGCGGGGGAAATCCTTTGCTCTGCATTTTCAGCTGGCTCTAGGTCCCCCTGCATCGCTCTCACAGCATACCAGGGCTGTAGGAAGGGTTTAAGAACAAGCCTGAGAGTTTTGCATTAAGTATTTATTCAGCATAGACTATTAAAAGTTTTGCTTAAGCTATTTTTGGTTATTTATGGAAAAGGTATGTTTAAGGAAAACTTCTAGAATTAAGGTTTTGCTTCTCTCCAACTACCACCGGTGTAAATGTAGTTCAGACTATATCTTATCTGCTAGTGTGGCACTCATTTAGGTTAGCTGCGAAAGACAGGAGATGAGATAAATGTAATGGAAACTATTGGCCCACGTAAGTTCTCCTGGGTGACCTGAGCAAAATGAGCCACTGGGTATCTCTTACTAGAATAAAACCAGAGATAGGGACAGAAATCAGAACCTGGAGAAAAAGAGAAACATGACAGCTGTAATCTGTTACTATTGCAACCTGATTACGGGATTTGTTGACATGGCAGGAGACCCTTTCTTTTTGCAATGAAGAATACATCTTGCTTCATTTAACTGCAGAGAACGTATTTGCAAATATGTCTACTTTCAAAATGGATGCTTTCTTCAATTTCTCTTTAAAAGAAGCAAACATACAACATGCCTGTGAACGAAAGAAGCTACACCACCACCTCATTACATTTTTAATTGCTGAGTTAGTCCTGAGTTAGTAAAGAACTCCAGCACTTCCAGTGCAGAAATACCCTTATAAAACTAAAGGGAATTAGCCTTAATTGTACTTATGAGTGAAAAGTAAACACATACTTTCCTTTTAAACATTAACTTAGAAAGAAACTAAAGTATCTCCCAAACTATATTAATCTACTTCTCAGCAGTCCAATAGCCTATCAGCTTCCATGGGAGTTCTTACTAACAGCTGCGTACTTGAACTTCATCGAGCATTATGGAAACGTGTTATTGTTAAGAACAAAATATCTGTTGGAGAAATTATACATTGAGTTAGCAGAGAGCAAGAGGAGTTGGGTGCATATCATGTAATGATTATTAAGGGATGCTGGTGAGCTCTGAGTAGGATCTACTCTTGACTTAGTCTCGGCATGTATATGACGAACTCTTTCAAATATAACTGTGTTCTCTTTGAGTCCTCTGTGTAAAAAAGGAAGGAGGTGAGATGACTACAGAAGAAGAGGGGAACAGGGAAATAGTAATATAGGAGAAAAACATTGGAGGGAAGTAGAAATACAGAGAAACTTTTATGAGGCTACTACTGAACTAAGGGTATTTAGTAAAGTAACAACCTCCATCCAGGCTCTTGTATCAAGTTAATTGAAAAAAAAAACCCAGACCAGTTATGTTTGTAACCGTCCAGTATATTTTTATCCTGTCATTTTCTGACTAAAATGACAAACAAATTCTCCCCTGAGATGGTATTCACAACAGCCAGGAAATAGTGCTAATGTTGACCTAAATAAATAAAGTTTCTCCTGCGTAAGAATTCCTGCAAGGATCCTTTAACAAAAGGTGCTTTGAAAACATTTACTGCAAAATGCATATGAAACCCTGGGGGAAAAGCATCCTGCTAGACACTATGGTCTCACTACCTTGATTTGGCAAGGGAGGCTGAGTGCTTTATAAGCATGCTGCCCAAGAAAGTAGTGGTACTCAGGGTATGAATTTGATGCCAAATCAGAAGGTCCTGGATCCCACTGATACACCCTTCAGTTATAGCACAGATGAATTTTCATTAAAAAAAAAAAAAGTATTATTATTTGAGTTGTATGGGTTTTATCTAAGGGATGTTGGCACACATACAGCTTTAACTACAGGCATTGTCTTACAATGATTTGTGTGATGTTTTCTGCCTCAGGTGGTGCTATTACTCCTGCTTAACTTTTTGATAGGGTCATTCATTGCTGTTAATTACAGCAATTACACACTTAACAAAACAGATCTCTTTAGATGCACTGCCCAAAGACAGGGGCAAGTCTGTAGGAAGATTTTGTGAAGGCTTATTTAGGATTTTATTGTAAACTCAGCAGTGTTAGAGATTCTTGGTAAAAATATTATTGTTACTCCTACTTTCAGTTTGCATCATAGATTTGAAGTTGGGTTTGTTCCATTTGCAGCCCACATACTGCTGCAGCCTCCTTCCTTTTGCTCTACCTGATAACCTGTCAGAAAGGTGGGCCATTAGCAAAACCTCCGCTGAGCAGCAATTAGCAAGCCTTCTGTTCCAGCAGAGACGACAAAACTGGCTTTTGTTTTTCCAAGGCTTGGAATAAGAAAAGATGAAAGGCCATTATTTTCGTTTAGTGCCCCCTGTAATCCTGCCGACTTTAAAGATGTTCTTCTGCATGGGCTCTGTGAGTCAATACCTTCCTCACATGCAACATATATACAAAGTTTTTAGGTGTGAAGATGTCATTGTGAATTAATCCACTTCAGCCGCCTAAGTCCTTTCTGCCTTTCATCACCTCTTCTGGAGTTGAACTAAATTTAATCTATGCATTTTCCCTTCCACGTTCTCTTCTGTTGCACTCTTCTAGTCTAATTGCTCCTCATAGGAGCTGAAGTCATTTTTATTTGTGACCCAGGGAACTTTATTGAATAAGTATATCTAGAAGTGTTTCTAACACTGAACAGCACCCAAACTGCGTGATTACTTTTAGCGTTTCTCATTGAACAGAAAGTATTTTAATAACTTGAAAGATTCTTCAGTGAACAATGCTGGATCTGCTAAATTTATAGCATATTTAAATATTTTTACATTGGTACCCAAGATTGAATTTCAATATTTCTCTTTTGTATCTCTGAGCGTTTTAATACACTTCTGGGAACACTTACCTTTTATGATGAAAACAATATTTTCTAACATAAAGTGGTGACTTCAGCTTAAGTGCAACCATATGTATCTTGGAGCAAGGGCTTTTGGTTCTAAGTAACTGTTTAATGGTAAGGATCTTTCACAAAGGAAATGTCACAAACCACCATATACCAGCTTTCTTGAAGAAACAAAGATAAAATTCAGAACAGTACAGCTTCTACAGTTGAGAATATATACTTTGAAGCACAACTGCAAATTGATATTTTTTTAATGAAAATTATATCAATACAGAGATATGGGAAAAACATGAAATCTATCTGCTTGATTTAAAGAGTCTGTCTCGCTATGGGTTAGATCATGTCCTATTTTAGTTTAGCAGTCTGATTACTGGTGGGTAATAATACCACTAAACCTAATTCCACAAAACTATGCAAATAGCTTATCTCTGGTTCTGTATACCCCACATCAGTAGAAATGTCAAATTCTATTCTTTTGTTTCAGGTAAAGATCTCAAAACTTTCGGAAACCTGAATTAATCTTTACAGCTTTGAGGGACATTTTTTTGTCCATTTTACAAAAAGAAAAACTGAGGCAGAGAACATTTAAACTGCCAGTAAATGACTCTGATATTGCAGCTCGGTCCCTAAGCTGTTTGCCCACAATAATAATGCCGGTCAAGATTTGGCAGTCCCAACACATTTTTCTAAGAAGTGTATAATGACTCTTCTCCTATGCCTTCTGGGTATATTACTTTGACACTGGGAAAAGATCCATGTAAAAATATTTGCATCATAATATCAAGGATATGCACTCATTCACATCACCTGATGGCAAAACACTGGTAAGGAGCAATTATTAATTTGGGGGTAAACCAACTTTAATTATTCAACTCGTACATAAAACAGAAGAAAAAGTAGAGGATTTGGGCAAAAAGTGATACAACAGCAATTAGATTTTCCAGTTCTTAAGCCTTCTCGACTTGCACAAGCTACCCTAAAGGTTAATAATCACCTGGGGGTCACAACTTGTTTCTTGAGCATTTACGCTGTGGCTAGCACCCTAGGGTAGTGAATCTGGAAGAGATTTTTATGGATGAGCTGTGAAATCATAGAATCATTCTGGTTGGAAAAGTTCCTAAAGATCAGAGTCCAGCCATAAGCCTAACACAACCAAATCCACCAATAATCTATGTCCCTAAGCGCCATGTCTACACATCTTTGAAATACCTCCAAGGAAGATGATTTAACCACCTTCCTGGGCAGCCTGTTCCAATGCTTAAGTTTCAGTGGGAAATTTCTCCTAATACCCAATTTAAACCTCCCCTGGCACAACCTGAGGCCATTTCCTCTTGTCCTGTCCCCTGTCACTTGGGAGAAGAGACCAACACCCACCTCATTACAACTTCCTTGCAGGTAGCAGTAGAAAGTGATAAGGTCTCCCCTCAGCCTCCTTTTCTCCAGGGTAAACAATCCCAGTTCCTTCAGCTGCTCCTCATAAGACTGGTGCTCCAAGCTTTTCACCAGGTTTGTTGCCCTACTTTGGACACACTCTAGCACCTCAATGTCTTTCTTGTAGTGAGGGGCCAAAAACTGAACACAGTATTTGAGGTGCAGCCTCATCAGTGCTGAGTATAGGTGGATGGTTACAGTCCTGCTGTCCACACTGTTTCTGGTACAAGTGAGGATCCTCTTGGCCTTCTTGGCTACCTGGGCACACTGCTGGCTCACTTTCAGCTGGCTGTCAACTAACACCCCCACATCCTTTTTCACCAAGCAGCTTTCCAGCCATTCATCCCCAAGCCTGTAGCATTGCATAGCGTTGTTGTGACCCAAGTGCAAGACCCAGCACTTGGCCTTGTTGAACACCATACAGTTGGCCTTGGCCTATTGATCCAGCCTGTTCAGATCCCTCTGTAGAGCCCTCCTACCCTCCTGCCCAATTCACTGATGTCCGCAGACTTACTGAGGGTACACTCAATCCCCTTGTCCAGACCTTGGATAAAGGTATTAAACAGAACAAGTCGCAACACTTAGCTCTGGGGAACACCACTTGTGACCAGCTACCAGGTGGATTTGACTCCATTCACCACAAGTCTGTGGATCTGGCCATCCAGATATGTTTTTACCCAGTTAAGAATCATAGAATCATAGAATAACCAGGTTGGAAGAGACCCACCGGATCATCGAGTCCAACCATTCTTATCAAACACTAAATCACACCCCTTAGCACCTCATCTACTCGTGTTTTAAATACTTCCAGGGAAGGTGACTCAACCACCTTCCTGGGCAGCCTGTGCCAGTGCCCAATGACCTTTTCCACAGAAAATTTTTTCCTAATGTCCAGCCTAAACCTCCCCTGGTGGAGCTTGAGGCCATTCCCTCTCATCCTATCCCCTGTCACTTGGGAGAAGAGGCCAGCAGCCTCCTCTCTACAACCTCCTTTCAGGTAGTTGTAGACAGCAATGAGGTCTCCCCTCAGCCTCCTCTTCTCCAGGCTAAACAACCCCAGCTCTCTCAGCCATTCCTCATAAGGCCTGTTCTCCAGCCCCCTCACCAGCTTCGTTGCTCTTCTCTGGACTCGCTCCAGAGCCTCAACATCCTTCTTGTGGTGAGGGGCCCAGAACTGAACACAGGATTCGAGGAGCGGTCTCACCAGTGCTGAGTACAGAGGGAGAATAGCCTCCCTGGACCTGCTGGTCACGCCGTTTCTGATACAAGCCAAGATGCCATTGGCCTTCTTGGCCACCTGGGCACACTGCTGGCTCATTTTCAGTCGCTGTCAACCAACACCCCCAGGTCTCTCTCCTCCAGGCAGCTTTCTAGCCAGACTTCTCCTAGTCTGTAGCACTGCACAGGGTTGTTGTGCCCCAAGTGCAGGACCCGGCATTTGGCCTTGTTAAACCTCATGCCATATATACCCATCCAAGCGATGTGCAGCCAGTTTCTCCAGGAGAATGCTGCAGGAAACTGTCAAAGGCTTTACTAAAGTCTAGGTAAACAACACCCGCAGCTTTCCCTCATCCACTAAGTGGGTCATCTTGTCATGATGTCATGAAGGAGATTAGGTTAGTTAAATGCTTTGAGAGCACCCAGCCTGGAGGCAGGGGATGCCACTACTTGTGAGCCTACAATGATTGTGCTCCTCGCATGGTGCCTGCTCTCCATTCATGCTGGGTAGCCCTCTGAGCCCTACCTTGCCTCAGAGCTAGAGGAACAGAGTAGCAAAAGGAGTGTGCGGCTTGTCCCCCAAGTCCCCGCTATGCCGGGATGTGCCATGCTGGGGTGGCTGGAAGCACGTGTGCCTGGGCAGGTGCTGGTGGTGATCCTCACCTGCACACCCGCAATGCTGGGGGCCTTCCGTGCCGCATCAGCCATCTCATGGTGTGCCGCCAGCCTTCCCTCTTTAATCAGGCTTTTAATCAATCAGCACTTGGGACAAAAGCACGGGCCTGCCAATATTTTCCAATCTTTTATTGGTGACTCATTTTTTGTGCAGCCTGTTTTCCATGAGGAGAAGAAGGCAACCTAGATACTACAAGGGAAGGAAGGTGTGAAGATTCAGATAACTACAATAAAGATAATTCTAAACTATTTGTTAGGAAAACTCAAGATAACTATCATTATTAGTAATTTCAATCTTTGAGGTCTGTGCTGTTACATGAGACTGAAATGAAACTTGGCCTAAGGTTTCCTTGCCTTTCATTGCATTTGATTGTTGGCTTAAAGATGCAATTGCTATGAAGATGCTGTCTCTCATGATCTCACATTTATCTTATTCTCAGGTTTCTCATAAATCTTTCAACATTCCTTGCTCAGGAATAATTCCCACTAAATCTGAAGTATGTGGCAGTATTCCGAAGGCAGAAAATCTGGGAGTTAAATCTAGAAGGAAAACCATAGGCTGGAAATCAACTGATTAATTGCGAGTAACTAGGTAAGAAAAAAGTCATAGAATACCAGTACTTCCCAATTATTTACCCTTAATCAGCAGCATATAAATTACCATATCTTAACGTGACATCGTCTCGTTCCACCAAGCCTACTCAAAAAAATGTATTTTGGATATTGGCCTAAAGGGTGTTCCAGAGAGCAGAGCAACACAAGCAAAAGCAGTGGTAAGATGACACCATTGAAAAAAGCGTTATATAGTTAATTAAAAATAAAAAGATACCTAAAACTCCTTGAATGTGATTTGAAAAGTGCTGGCTGGATTCTTAGCTGCTTAAATTGCCATAGTTCCATGGTTTTGTGGAGCTGAACCACCTTACATCAGACCAGGATCTGTCTCCCATCCCTTGGGCCTCTTACAGAAGCAGTGAAGAAGAATTCAAACAAAAACTGATCAAATCACTCTAACAATTGCTTGTCTCTATTGATAACCATATGAAGCTAATTTAAAAACTTTTCCCCCACTTATTTCTTTATTTTGATAAAGGCTTTTTTGGGGGGGCAAACTCATAAGCAGCGCTTATTCTGTATCATTTATGTTTAGCAAAACAGTGCTGCTGAATAACCTGCTGGCTCTGAAATCCAGCAGTACGGAGGTGTCTACGCTCAGTCATGTGCAGTGAATAGCTGTGATATTCTAACCTCTGTTACTAACTTTCTCCATCCCTGCACACTCCATTTTATACACTTGATATCTAAACTGATTCTTCCCATTGCAACTTTGTGGGCACCATCAAAAGCAAGAAGCATCTGAAATAATTGTGCCCTGGTGTCAGGGTGTGCACTAAGCCCTGGGAGGTGGTGCTATATTAATGAAGGAAGGTAGGAAACTTGCTTTTCCTGTGCCAGACAGAGGAGCCAGTGGGAGCACATGGGCTTTCTCTAGCAGCTTCTCCAGAGGAAACAGGGCAGGGTTGGAGCATATAGAGGAAGGAGGGTTTAGATGCAGGTGATACCCACTCTATGGGTTTCTAGCTGGAAGAGAGGAATTGCTAATAGGTGAGGGCATGTTTCTTGGTGTTTAGCAGCAGAGAGAACAGTGGCAGGGCCTGAGGCAAGATGATAGCAAGAAGGCCCCAGTGAGAAGTGCCGTGCCAGTCCAGTACGGCAGCACCTGGGGAGATGTTGGTGCTACCAGGCCACCAGGGCCGAGGTATCTCAGCTGCGTCTGGGCTGCAGGCAAGAGGAGGCATCTCCAGATGTTGCCTCCAGCGCAGACCAAAATTCTTAGGAAGAGATTAAAATCGGAGCCTGTCATTTGGATCTCAGCCTCTGCAACCTGCTTCTCCTCCCGAAGCAGTCAAGGTTGGGGTTCAGACAAGCCTGTCCAAGTTTATCTTATGGAGACACAGCTGGTGGTTGCACACTGTGCTCTGGTGAGCCCTACAGCTTGCTCACTGGAGGGGATAAGGCAGAGCACAGCCACCACTGTGCATCCCCATCAGCACCAGGGATGCCAACCAGAGGAGAAGATGGGCAGAGTGGCAAGAGCTCTGGCAGGTGAAAAGGCTTTTATTGATCTGAAGGACTATGGCTATGTAAATCAGAGGTGTCATGTCCCAGAGTGAAAGGCTGGGCATCATGTTGGCCTACTGTGTCTCAAACTTTCCATACACGTACACATTTCCGAGTAATATACCTGCATGCACCTGTCTGCATTTACATGAACACAAAGAGTGACTGGTAACAAGCATGGAAATACATCATTTTATAGGATAAAGAACTAGATCTTAGAGAATGACAAAAAGCAATAGCACAAGAAATGGTCTTCCTCAGCTCCTGAGGCCCTGTAAGTTGGAATGAGCTCTCTGAAGCCTTTTCCCTGGGGGTACAGCGGAGGGCGGGTGCTATCAGGAGTGCTACAGCGAGAACATGGCTGGGAAGATTATTCGTATGAGAGGGTCAAAAAAGTCAGGAAGCCTTCATGTCTGTGCCCTATTCTCCTACAGATGGGACCCTTTCATGTGCAAGGCTCTCCGTTTACAAGAGCAAGCGTGATTGTGAGAGCAGGATCTGAAATGCATAGGCGCTATTTTTCCTGAAGCTGACAGCAATAATTATAATACATAGTTATTTCCTGCATATAATCTATGGCTAGATTGGCAAAAGCATTCTTGCTTAAGCGCTGTCATGGACAATACACAGTTCAATGCCTAAGTACTAAGAAGTTACAACACTTCTCCCAATAGACTTAGAACAGTACAGAGTGTAAAAGGCATCATAACTGTACAAATATCAGACTCCTTCACCTTCGCTACCTACACACTCATGATCTGTGAAGGACGCAGGTGAGATAGGCAGGAGTGCACAATGCAAGCCTGGACACCCTTTGAAAATTCTACTCTAAACCAAACCTACTGCACCGTTCCCCATGCTCTCCTGGACCAGCCACCCACCACCTGTGCAAAGACACGAAGAGCCGCATGAGCTCCTTACCTCCCAGAGATGTTAGGAGGACGCAGTTCTCCGTCTGCAGGGCATGCAGGTCCTGCCACTGTGGGGATTCACTGGGCAGAAGCACTCGAGCAAATGCTTGCGCGATTGAAGAGACCAACAAATTTGTACAGATGTGAGGCAGCAGTTGTGTAACAGTCCTGGTGATTTACATTTGCTATCTGCAGATAGGGATGAAACACGGGTTGCCTGCGGCATGCTTGCATGCTCATACATGGACACCTCGGAGGCAGAGTAAAGTGAAGCCCTTGGATCTCAGTCAAGGCAGTGATTCAGAGGCAGAGCAGCACGTGCAGGATGGTTAGCTGCTAGCCAACTACTTCTTGGGTGGGCTTCGACTAATTAATCTGTCTGATTGGAGAAAGGAATCAGGGATTCTGGTGTGAGAACAAAAGTGCAAGCCAAACTTCAGTGCCTGTTAGCTTAATGTGTAATTTCATGACAATTTACAGACCTATGCAAGAGAACAAAGCAGAAAGCATCTATTCTTACGTTGTGGAGGGATGCTGAGTTGAAGACAAGATGTAGTTCATGAAACCCAGATTTGGCTTCTTTTTAGTCTTAATCCACCTCCTGCTATACACTCCTCTGTTCAAAACAGCACACATCTTCATAACATCACTTCCATGCAGGGTAGCCTTGTTTTGTTACAGGACCAGGCTCAGAGAGGAAATTGGTTTCTGATGCTCTGAATGGCTTTTTGAATGAATGATGAATGAAGACACAGGCAAAGCAGGAGATACAGGGAAGAAATTGATAAATAGAAAAGAACACTGTGGAAAAAAACCAAGGGGATCTAAATTACTTACACAAAATCCAGTAGTAATTTGAGTGCTTGGTATTAGGTATTAATGGCATCTCTCTCCCTGCTGCACTGAAATATATTTTATATGCACAAATAAAGGAGACTGCCAACCACCCCAGAATTTGTGTTAGTTTTAGAGAACCTCCACATTTAATTTCCAAACTTAAAAGGAAATAAGAAACCTGGAGCTCTGAAGATCATTGCTGTTCCCTTCCAGAGCAATTCTGCATGTTTGACATCTTATCTATTGTTTATGTCAGGCAAACAGTGCCTGGACAACACACAGAGTGGGCTGCAGCAGTAACACGCCAAGAGAATACCTATGAGTCTTGGTGATTCATTGCTCCGAGGAGCTCTTGCTTTAATCACAGAGGACTGGCAGATGAGGACGACCATAAGGATTTATGACTTTAGGGCAGAGTGACATCTGTCCCAGGTATTCCAACCCAAGTCTACAAATCAATGCTTTTATTAATGGTGAAGGGTTGAGCAACCAACCGCCCCCCAGAACAAAACTGCCATGCAAGAGAGCAACCCTCCTTTCCTCCTCCTTCCCTCCTCCCCCCCAAAAAAAAATCAATCAGAAATGAAAGCTTTTTGATGGCTGAGGGATACATCTGTAAGATCATCTCTAGCTAAGCTAATCTTGCCTTTCGGAGTCTTGGGCTGCCCGATTTATCACAGACATGAAGAAGTGTAGAGTTTAGTGCCAATACCTTGTAAGCATCGATTAGCCACAGAGCATCCCCCAGCCCCGCTGGTATCCGTGTGCAGCAGCTGCATTTCACTGTTGCATCTTCACAGAGACCTTTTAACACCCACTCTGCTGTTTTAGATGAACAGTTTGGTGTCCGCCTCATGTTTTACATAACAGACCAGTGCTCCCTCCATAGCCACACTTCTCTTCCACAGACATCTGGGACTTGTCTGAAAGCAGCAACCCCTGCAGGTTGTAGGAAAATGAAATTCTCTTTCAGAACTTGCAGCTGGGGCAGATAACTAGAAATTAAGAGACTTGGGCTTCATCATCCCTTACAACACTCACAAGTGCAGGTGAACAGTTTACTTATCTGTGTGACTTGGTTTCTCCATCCCCAAAATGGAAAAACTGCCTCTCTGGAATGTTTATTCACAAAAAGGGATTTGAGGCTTTCAGATGGGTGGAGACATAAAAGTGTGGAGTGCTAATATGGGCAGAAGCTGTGGCCTACTTACACCCAGAAATAAAAGGGAAGAACTAAAAGAGAGACATACCACATGCTTTTCTATCACCTACCACACAACCTTCGGTAAAACCCAAGAAACGCACTTTATTTTAGAGGAGGGACCTGTCCTGCAGCTGCCTGGTGAGAAGGTGTAAGAGACCCTTGTGCAGAGCCACTCCCAGACCCAACCACTCCAGCAAAGGCAATACCTGTGTTCTAGCCTCAAAGACATTTCCATCAGGATTGTGCCCCTTTTCCAGTCCTATTTGAATCATTCAAAGCATCAAGTCTTGCCAACCCACAAGCATTCGATTAATCAAGATGTGTCAGCTCATACCTGCTGTGAGGACTGAGCCACATGGCTCCTGAGATGGCTATTACAGTGTCCCATCAGGCTAATTTAGGGTTGGTTGATTTGTCCGCTTGATCCCTGTTTTCAGTAGCTGTGAAAACAGCACAAATAATCAAAGGGTGGAGGGAGGGTAGAAGAAGAGATCAAATACTTGCCTTCCAACTGCATGTCCTGCAGTTCTTTGCAGAAAGAAAAGTTAAAAGTAAGGTTGTGTTCACAAGCCAATGCCCATTTTGTCATTGCAAACCATAAGAAAAATATATTTAATTTAGAGATACTATCTGTGGAGCTTAGTGCCGATACATGCTAAAGGTCACCTAGTACTCCGAAGGCAACACCAAGATGTTTTTCTTCAGAGGAGAGGATGTGAAATCCTGTGTGAAGCCCATTGTGCTGCTGCAGCATCTGAGTTGCTGTCTTTGAGGAACGCTTGGGAAGAGGAGGGTCATCGCTCCCCAAGCTGATGGAGGCTGCCACTTCCCAGTGATAATTGACAGGGCTTTTGTTAATCGGCAGGAGATCAAACAATAAGCCTGCCTCCTTGCAAGAAAGGACAACCAGCTCAGAGCTTTAGAGTCATTTGTAATAACACTCTCCTACTAGTCTCCATTTGCTTTCAAGGGTGATAAGAAACGTAGGATTTGGAGTAGGGTGGGGAGGAGACTTCTGAGGGACTGGTTAGACACTTGTGATTTTGTTTAATCCTGATGACGAACTTTTACCTTGACCGTTAATCTTTTGGAGAGGCAGCATCAGTAGCCAGAACCAGCACTGAGGTTTCTGTGCGGAAGCATCCTCACAAAGAGGAGTCCCAGACATGAGCATTACCAGAGCTTAAGGTGTTGGCAGAAGATTACTTCTACTTTCACTTCTGCAATAGGTCACTTTACTCACCATGCAAGCAAGATTAGGTGTTACTTCTGAGGATGTTACCCCAAGGATGGGATTTTTGTCCTGTCACTGACAAAAGAGAGAACTATCTTCTATGTCATTACTGTGGCTAGAGTCAGTTAGCAGAGAAAAAACATCAGAAATATTTTGGCACTTGGATAAAATAGAAAAGTATCAAAAATGCTTAGAAATTAATAGAAAGTAAAAATAACACTGCAACAGTATCTTTGAAGTTCCTATAGTAATGTGAAATATCATTCTATTATTTTCTTTAGAAAAAGATTTCCTGCAGTGTTGTCTCTATATGTGCAAGATGACTGTTTACGCATCTAGTTTCTAAGCTCTATATGTTTCCAGCTGAAAGATCAGAAAACATGGACAAGTTAGAAAATGTCACCTCAGTGAGGATTTTTGATCACAGAAGACTCTTAGTGACAACAACAGTTCCTGGGAAAAGGTGACCGAGAGTTTGAAAGAGAAAACGGTTCATAGTGTCAGGGTATTGCCTGGTGGCTTGAGGAGAGTTTTGCAAAGACACAAGGAAGCGGACAGTGCTGTGGGCTGTGATGCTGCAAATAGTCTACCAGCTTACCACTTTCATTCTGTAGAAACTCTGAATTTTCACTTATTTCCCTGCTCTCCGGAAGGGGACGAGTAAGCAGCTTTCAAAAACAACAGATTCCAAGATATGTCGTAAGACCATTTCTAACATTCTCAAGACCTAGAAGCCAGACATTGTTTTAGGTAGTGTTTCAGTAACATGCCTTAGATGTTTTTCTTCACTTCTTAACCTCAAAGAGAGTACAGCATAGCCAGACAATTGCAATACGCAGCGTCATGGACAGGCACCAAAAGAGCGCTGCATATGCAATGGAAAAAATGCAGTAGTGACACACATCTATAGCTATATATACACACATATTGATATTCAGGTAAGCACACACAGCCTGGATTTTCCAGGCTGACACGTTATTTACTCTTCTCTCTGCCTTGGAAGATTTTCGCTGGAGCTCATAACCTGCCCTGCTCTGACAGGACTCAGTCTAGGGAACTCACCCACCAGGAGTCTCTTCAGACAGCCTCCAGCTCACCTCTCTTCCCTACTGATGTAAACATCAGTAAACATCAGTTTTTAACCCCTAGGGTATTACACATGACCTTTGGACTGACTGCAAATAACTTCATAAATGCATGCTCAAATAACGAGGAAGGAGGAGAGGGAAGGATTCAGGGGGAAAATAGCATACGTAAAACTTGATTGAGCTGTCTGGTCACTACATACTGATACAAAGGTGATTGGGGAGGTTTTGTGATGGATGGCATGTCATTCGCAAGAGCTCTGTCTGTAGTTGCCAGCACAGAAACAGGTCCTTAAAATTCCAGCAGCTGAAGCCCTGCCATCCATCAGGGAGAGGAACACAGCCATCCACCCACCCGCTTGGCCAGTGCAGAAGCCCAAATGATGAGCATAAGTCACAATCATTTTGTTTGTGCAAAACTCTTGGCCATGAAGTAGCAGGCAGTGCCTGGCTTACTGTGTGGCATTCCTATTTATATTGACAAGTACATCTGTATACAGGGGCTCCCAAAATCCTAGTGCACAGAGCTTTTCCTACCTGGCAGCAAACCAGTCAGAGGGGGAGATGCTGCTTCTTAGGGCTGTCTTATTTGGTTGTGTGACTACAGTGCATTCCTACCTGCAAGAATGATTGATTTAATAAAACAGCTGAGAAATGAGGTCAGTGTTATTTAGGCTTCCATTTGTAGGCATTCAAATACTATTGTAATCCAATTCATCTTTTTTATTTTTTCCTCCTTTCGACTGTCACCTATCATGTAGGGTGCAAAGTGGAAATGGTTTTTGTCTGCCTTTCTTCGGGTCTTAGCAGCATTAATTTTTAATTGAAAAACCACACTTTTACAACAAGAAGCCAGATGGATTTGATTCGGATTTCACTGAAACATCCTTTGACTGAGATTCAAGTACCATATATTAGTTTAGACTAAAATAAAATCGATCTATGCAGTGTATTCCCCATGCAGTTTGTTTGGGGAGCTCGACAGACAAGACCTACCTTTTCCCCCTACAGCTCTTGGTTACTTGGTGTGGTTCCCACACTGCTCACACTGGCTAAACACAGACCAATTAGCAGCAAAATAGTGTTCCTTAGTCAGTACTAAAGAGTGTGTCTTCTTTGTCTGAACTATAAATCCTCCATAGGTTACATCTGTGGCCAATAGAGCCTGAGGGATAAAGCAATATGAAAGCAGGTCATTATTTGAATAAACACAAGATGATGCCACGAGGAAGCATTTGGCTCACCAGGTGGCAGAGAGAAACAGCAGCATTAGTCTGCTTTTCTCTGTTTCTTCATCAAGGCAGGCACCACCAGCCATTTTTCTCATCATGCAACTGTTCTTGCCCATCCCCTACGGGTGAAGCGGTGGTTTAGGAAATGATGTAATTGGAGTGGGAATTTGGGCTCAACAGCTTTCCCCCCACCATCTAGGGAACACCTGCAGTTAGCAAGACCAGCATCTTGGTGTGGAGAACACACAGCAGTTGACAGAGGATTGTACATCTCATCATCCCTGAACTACACGGGGCAAACCAAGGTTTAGATGTGCGAGTCAAGGCACACATATTGCCACAGCTTGGAGTTACTATAATTTAATCTTGATTTTTCTGGGCTGAAGGGTAGCTACCCACCAGAGGGAGAGACTAGGAGGCTGATCCCCCGTTGTCCTCCCACAGCCGTCCCCCGGACTGGCAGGATCTGCTCGCTGACCTTTCCAGGCACAAGGCTGCATGTCTGAGCGAAGACTCACTCAGGATCAACCCCCGTGACTCTGGATAAATGAAACACTTTGCCGTCTGGCATATCACTCAGTTTCCCACGAACGGCACAAATAGTCACCGTGGCATGTACAAACACAAGGAATCTATTATTGGCGCCTCTCCTTGGCTCGCCGTCATGACGTCCAACCTGGAGGCAAGTGTTAATGCCCTTATAAGGCTCCTCGCACACATTTAAATGTGTTATCCTTTGGCCGATGATACAAACTGCTATCTCAGTAGCATACGGCATGGGGAGGTGGGAGATTTTCTTGGCTCTGTGGTGAGAGAGAGAAATTAAAAAGGAGCCTACAATGCTGAGTCACTGTGACAAATAACTTACTATGGAATACATTCAGGCTTTAGCAAGGAGGCAGCTGATAGTGAGTCAGTGACTGACTAGTGCCTCCTAGATTTTCCTCCTTGGGAAAGATTCAATTTAGTGGGACGAAGCGCCAGCAAAGTGTCATTCTCGGTGTTACCAAGTCAATATCACTAATTATACACATGGTTAAAACTGTAAAGTTACATTATACGTCAAATAATATGCACATTTTTGTTGGTGTATAGTATCCCCATGTTATGAAGCAGGTCAGTACATCCCATTAAAAAACACTGGTTTTCAAACACTGGAGACTTTGCCAAACTTCAACAGTTCGGCTGTCGTCGTTCGAGCACCTCCCCTCTTTTGGTTGCTCAACTTGTTTTGTGCTAAAACCAATCCCTTCCAAGTGCAGCATGGGTACAGTTTTGAGGCAGAAGGCATAAGAAGGTCCCAGTTCTCCCAGATATTTAGTACCAGCGAAGTCAAACTTGCTTGTGTTCAATCTTGGCCTTTTTTTTTTTTTTTTTGGTGTATCTTTCCCCCTCTACCTCTTGTACCCTCCCCAACTCAGACAGGAAAATAAGATCTCGCCCTGCAAAATAACTTACTCGGGACCATGGGCCCAGAGGAGGGGAGCAGAAAGCAGGTCTGAGCAACTTTGTTCTGGTCCTGGATCCCTGCTCACACGCCTGCCACTGAAACAGCAGATACATCAAGAAACAAAGCCTCTCAATGGCTGAAAAGCTGCAGTCAAACCCCATTCCTATTTGCACGACCCCCTTTCTGTTTACACTACCTGGCCCAGCTGCTGATTAAATTCTCAAATACTCATGCGATCTGCTGCTGCCACATGACTGACTCTGCTCCCTTTCGGAGACAACTTGCTGAACTTAAGTAATATGGAAGAGTCAAAAGGAAATTCTGTCACCCAAGAACCAAACGTTGATTCCTTTTCGGACAGTGCATTTTGGCAGGAGGGGATCAAGGAGCCTGAGCAATGTGATATCTCCCATGTTCCCACCAGGCTGCTAACCCAGCTGATGTCCCTTTCATCTTTGCTTGTGCTCCTGCCTCAGAGACACCCAACAGCATCAACCCCCAAATTCCTAAGATACCATGCTAACTAATACATTATGGAGAAGATTATAACTGCTCTTGAGCAGACCACAACCAGGTGGAAAGAATTTCCTATCTTCCTCTTCCACCTGCACTTTGGGAGGAGACATGAGGTACAGCCTGGCAAGGGGAATATTTTCCCTCAAGTAATTCCATCTGGGACACTGCAGTCAGGCTGCCCTTTCTGAGCACAAATATCATAAAAGCATAGAACAATCTACTGTTTGCTTGATCTGTTAATTAAGGAATTATACTACTGCTGTTCTGTCTTAAGACTGGCTGCTGAAGAAGTGCAATTAGTTATTCACAATTGTTTTCCCACTCGTATGAACTACAGTGATCCAGTTGCTAGTGGATGGGATCCATAAGGCTGGTCAAATATTTTTCCACGATGCTTTTGTTTGTTTCTTGAACAAAAGTGTATTTTCCCTTAAAACAAAGCTTTTCTTGAGAAACGTTGAGAGCACCAACAATTTCGCTGTCTTTTTTTAGCTAAGTGCATCTCTGTCCAACCCTGTGAGACAAAGGGTTGTCTTATTTCCACTGTGGCTCTAATACATCACTTGCCAAACCCCACTATTAAAGCAACCATCGTTCTGCACAGGGACAGCCAAGGGCTTTACCAGGCCACGGAAGAAGCAAGTCCACAGGGCTGCAGGGAGCTATGCATTCCACCAATGTCAGCGTTAGCTTGTCTGTGGTTGAGGACACAGCTGAAGAACTTCTGAGCCAGACTATCATTGGCCTTGAGGCCATTAGTGGTCTTGAAGTGGATGTGATCATATAGTTATGATCAAGAGTGTCTTCTTTTAAGGAAGAATTGTCTTCTATCTGAAAAGTCACACACAGACCTTTCTTTTTAAAGTAGCAAATTAATATAATTTTAAAGAAAAAAGTACTCATGTTTTTCTTTGCACACTTGTAAAGAGAGGCTCTCGGATAAAATCTCTCCAAAAATGCTTGTCAACGATCAGCTATAGAACAAGAGATCTCAGTAATATTTTTCTAATGCAGAATGAAGAGCAGCCAACTTCCCATAGAAAAGGAGGAGGATTTTCTCAAACTAATTTTATTTCCTTATCTTTAGTCATCTGTTGAAAAGAAAACACTAAATATATTCCTCAGTCTACTCCTTCCAGTGATAGCTCGAAGGAGTAAAGAACCATATGCTCCTTCAGCTGATCTGTACTGTCTCCATGACAATGCACATTTACAAAGTTTGCTTCTAACAACTTTGTAGTATGAGCTCCAATTTCTTGTAATTAAGGGTACAAGGCCGCCTTTCAAGAGGGAAAGGCTGTTCATGGCTGCAGCTCCCGTTCCCACTGCTGCTGGACAGGGAAGCCTCTCTGCACCAAGCTCTAGTTGAGACCATTACACTCCTGCACAGAAACCATCCAAACCTTTAGCTGGTGGAAATCACTTTAGCTTCAGCCATGTCAGTGCAGCTCAGCCACCCAGCACAATCTGAGAAGCCAAAACACTTAATTCCTTCAAGTTCTGTACTGTTTTTAATACATAAGACACCTTAATGGGATTTTTATTTATCAGAAAGTCTTAAATTTACACATACTGGACTCCTTGTTAAAGGATGTTTTGCTCACAGAGCATTTTAATTCAGTGAGACCATATTTCCCAAAGGTTCCTCTCTCTGGAGCGCAGTGGGGTCTTGAAGCTGTGACCTCCTTGAGCAGGACAGAAGCGTGGGAGAGCAGGAGCTGGACACCTCACACAGTGTACCCAACGAAGCTGGAACACAGGCAAGGGATGAGTGATTTGCTGGCTGGTGAGGAAGGGAAACAGTATACCAGAAAACAGAGGGTGCAATTTACAGACAAGGTGGCTTAAAGGTCAGTAGTAAAAGCAAAAAATAGTAATTCTCAGGTGAGAAGATGTACTACTTGTTTGTCTCAAAGGAAAATGATGGGATTTGACAGCATCACTTTTTAATGTCTTAAAAAAGTAATTCTAGACATAGGCATATTGTATACTTAAAAAAACCCACAAACAAACAAGTTGTTTGGTCTTACTCCCCATACACAAGGCAGACCAAAGACTGAGAAGTCACACATTTAAGGTTTTGATTTCTCTCTCCCCGTGTGAGCTCAGCTGACTCCAGAGCAGCATACTGGCATTTCACCCCAGGCTCAGTGGATGCATCAGGGGCAGTGTCCCTAATCTGGGGGTAAAAAAGGGGTCCCAGGCAGAGGTATGAGGTTGCACCCCTCCAAGGATGGTGGGCAGTGCCTGCCCAGCCTTGCCACTCCCTCTGTGGGTTGCCTGTGGGGGAGATGACTTGCAGGGGCTGGGTGCTGCAAACACCCTTTGGGGTCCTGGTACAACCCATCCAGGATCCAGACCCCAACAGCACAGACTGTGGCCTGAGCCTTATGGCACTGCAAACTCACCCCAACAGGGATCTATTTAGTTTATTGATATTTAGTAGTGCTCCCATGGTCTGTGCACTCTGTGGCTTGCTGTGAAGTCTAAGTGAGCTGCCCAGCAGAGCACTCGGGCTGGGACACCTCTAAAATTTAGGGATCTTGTCCAAAATACTATTTGGGGAGGCCAGTCTTGGGAAGCAATTTTACGGCTCCAGGTGCATTGTACCGGGGATAACCAGCCAGTAAATACAGCCACCTTCTTGGGCTTTTACCCTGTGCAAAACACCAGATAATATCTGTTCTGGGAGTTATGGGAGCTATTGGCATCCAGAAAATACATGAGCAAAGGAAAAGGCAGCTGCCACTACCCCTCCTGCCACCCAGGTATATCAGGGCAATTCCAGGGAGGGGGCCAGGCTGAGACTGCATTTTCTCTGGGAGAGGAGAGGATGCAGTGGCAGCTTTTAAGCATTAGCCCTTTATATCTGTTGGGTCTTTCTTAAAAAGAGTTAAGAAAGGATCAAAAATACTGTCAGGTGGGCAGCAGCACAAGAGTGGGACGGAGGCTGTTTCTGTGTGGATCACATGTGATGAAGACCTCTGCTCCTGGAGGCGCAGGTGACCAGCAATCCTGGTTGAAGCAAGGTCTTCCTATCCACAATCAGAGATGTGGCACATCTCTCCTTTTCACTCCTCTAATTCCTTTACTTTCCTGTATTTTCCAGATTTCTTGGGTCTTCCTTTGTAAGACAAAAACTTAACGCACAATATTTTTTTAATCTTTTGTGTTGTTAAAGTTTTCTTTTTGCGTTGAGATATTTTATTGCAGCTACAAGAATAACTGCCATTTGAAAACACTATTTGCCAGAAAATGTTGACATATTCTGATACTTACAGAAACTGTATTACATACTAAGCAGTACACAGAATTTGGGGTTTGCTTTTAACCAACCAAGCCAGGATGCCCATCTTACTGACTACTTTAATGGACAAAATAATCTTATACTAAAATATAATAGCAGAAAAACATTCAGGAACAGGCCGTGTCTCGGCTACAGGCTGCCAGTTGGCAGCCTCCACCTAAACAAGTGCAGAAAGGCATTATATTGTTATTTTCAGAGCCCATGTGTTTCACTGTTCCCCAATCGGTACAATAGCTGTCAGCACTCCTGTTTTGAATTTCACACATTTGCTTAATCAGCATGAGACTCAGATTCTTTCCTTATCAAGGAGTGACCCAAGATATGGGTTGCAGATCAGGTTAGTTTCACATAATCGGTTTTAGATGGACATATAATAGGTATTTTAGTTCCATAATAAAAACTTCAGCTGGCTAAGATGTGACTATATCGGGGAAAAAAGTACAAAAGAAAAAAAAATTATGCATTTATTTTAAAATAAACCCGACAAATTTTGTATTGTCAGAATGAAACATTTAGATATTTGGTTTTGTTCCCGTAGTTCACAACCCCATAAACTGACCCAGGCAGCAAAATCCCTATAAATTGGATATTTTTGCTTTATTTGCCAATGACATTTTTCAGCAAGAAAGCTCTTATCATCAAAATTTTCACCCACCTACAGTCCTCACAGCTCGTATATCCTGAGAGGAATCCTTTAAACACAGACAGGACTTCAGAGCTGGCAAATGCAGACTCCTGTTGAGCAGCTCTGCTCCTCCCGGTCCTCACCCTCATAGCAGTCAGACCCAGGACACTGCTCGCAAGCTGTCTCAACATCCATTTGATATCTGCATATATGCCAATTTCTAATTATGCTTGACAGTCCGCTAGAAATTCAGATTTCTCTCTCTCACCCTGCCCTCCCCCCCACCAAAAAGAAAAAAAAATGCCAGATTCCTCCTGAAGTCTTTTTAGAGGGAATGATATTAAGGATTCTCTTATTAAAACTGAGTCTGCTGCTGTCCCTTCACCCTGTATTACCAGAGCTAAGACAAGTGCTGCCAGAGAGGAGTCACATCTAGACTAGTCTACCAGCAGTACAGAATGAAAGGCGTGCTGTGCAAGAAGGCATTTCTGCAGGGAAGAGAGACTGCTCAGTCATAGTTTCCTCATCAATTCTCCAAAACTCATGGATTCAGGAATATTTGGTTTCCCCACTACAAAACATTTGGGGTTTTTTGGGGAGGTGGGTGAGTAAGAGCCAGTCCTGCTTGGGCTTGGCTAATCTCTGTTTAGTGGGAAGGCACAAGAGACCCGGTGTGCCAGTAGCTTAGGAGGCACCACTCAAAGTTACTTGGTGCTTCTGAGAGCTCCCCAGTGAATGACAACTTAAAGGATTCAATGTGTGTGCCCAAGTGTCAAACAAACACTGCCTATTAAAAGAGTTTAAGGGGAGGAAATGCTTTCCAGACACACAAGACTTTTCTAAGGGAATTGCTACTCCGTAGGATGTCAGATGCATAATGCTGATGCCATAAATGTCACCATACAGCAGTTTTCATTCAGAAACTATATGATTGATGTCAAGAAAACCCAAAGAAATATATATCCCTTTTAATTCCTCTTCCCCCTGCCCCTTTCTCCGGGGCTTTGGGAAGCAGGCTTCAGGAAAAGTTCTGAACAGTCATGCAGAATCAATTACCTCAAGCTTACAGAGAGTGGGAAAAAGGTGAAACATTGCCACACCTTTTGGGAGGTCTAAAAGGGGTGGCAGCCCTAACAGATCTAGTACTGCACAGCTCCAGTGCTTTTGCAGCCTGCCTTGGAGAGCAGCACAGCACACCCTTGGGGATGACTCGCTGGTGGGTCCCGGGGACCTACGAGACATTTTTGCTAGAAAGGATTTCAGCCCAGAAGCCTGGTGGAAAGAAAATATAAAAAAATCCATTCCTGCAAACAGAAGAGTTGTTTGCTTTGTGAAAAATTACTATATACCAGTGAAAATAAAAAAAAAAAAAGAAGGTTTTTTTTTGCATCCTGTTTGGAGCATACATACAATAAAGAGCAGATGGAGCACCTTACAAGGCTGTGGTCAGAAGAACTCGAACCAACTGGAATGCATGGATGGCAGCAAGCCCTGAGCCCCCATGGTCAGCAGCATCTTTTTGCTCCCATGACACTGAGCGGGGATAAGACTGAGTCTTCTCACTTCCCCCAGGGTCTGAGAACCTTGGAAGGGGTGCCCTTCCCTACGTCTAGAAAAACTAACCTGTTCTTCTTATTCCTTTTCTCCATTTACTCTGTTTTACATTTCCCTAAGCCAAAAAGTCCATTATGTTTACTAATTGTGCTTCTCAAGGAGTTTCCCTGGAAGCTCAGGGCAAGTGGCCATAGTTCTGCTGCCGTGGCACTGAGACTGGCTTGCTAGTGGCTGAGTCACGATAGACCCCCACAAGCACATAGCGAGGGACAGCAATGGCCCTAAATGTTTACAGCCTAGGGGGACAAGCTAGGCAAAGAAATATTAGCATCCTCATTGCATAAGACGACCAAGATACTGGTTAATTTTATTTAATTGCCTCCAGCTTCTTTTGGCCAGTAGAGAAAGATAGGAGCCTGCAGGGGTCATCCAAACCAAGATGGCTTAAATGCCCTTTAGATGAACCAGTATAACTCCTCTACAGCTCCTTAGAACAATGGCTCTCCTGGTTTAGATATGCTAAGTAGGGTTAATCCAGGCTTGAGTTACCAGCTCAGGTCTATATCCAGGTTTGGGCTCAAGCTGAAAGCCTCCATCTGGAAGAGGCCTGGTGCCCATGTCCTTGGAAATTCAGACCAAGACCTGGACTGAACAGCCACCCAGTCCCCCTATTTTTTGCTGTATTACTTTTTTGTTTAATGGTCACCAAGGCGGCTTTCTTTTTTGCCCCCCCTGCCTTGATATGCGACTCCCTGGAGTGGGCTCTTTGTCCCCCCAGCAGAAAATAAAGAGTCACACCAGCAGCAGAGGGTGTGGGGGCAGACGCTTTTTGGGCATCAGAACTGGCAGTTTTTAGAGCCTCCAAATGAGTAGGCGACTGTGCTGAGGCTCTTTCTCCCACCACAAATCACGAAGCCAAATATCTCAGCCGCACTGCATGTCTGCAGGAGCTCCTCCTCCGATGCTGGCTAGTGTGGGAAGGGCTCTGCTGGCACGCAGCTCACCCAAGCGGTTGCGTGCATGTGGTCAAAATTAAGGCAAACCCCAGTACATATGTTTGAGATGCAAATGCAGGCAAAGCCTTTCTGCCACCTATAACCTGCCTGGTGTCACAAGAGGAACCCAGGCACACCAAGCATTAGGATTGCGTGCTATCGGCCAAACCCTCCAGGACTACGGGAACTTAAATAGCTCTGTGCAGGGTGGAAGACATGGGCATAAGGGCACCAGAGAGCAGAGGTCTTCTCTGCTTCATCTTAGAGAAGTGAGGGGAAAAAAATAGCTAAAGGTAGTGGAAACAGATGTACTTATGTATCTTGTACCCTATAAAAGAAAGGCCCTTCCAGTGAAACAGATGGGTTTAAGTGCCATTTAAAGCAACTCCTGCTTTACCCAAGAAAGCCTCACACAAGCTTTGCGTGTGGATTACGCAAGCAGTTTATACAAGGAGGAGTTTGGTCACACATCTCTAACATCACAGGAAGCCTTCTTAACCAAAGCTGAAGCAGCAGAGTCAAGAAAAGCAGCCCCTACGCCTTTGAACCTCGAGCAGTGCTAGACTTAAGCTACCTGTGTTTGGGAGCTGAACTTAATTCTGTAACTGTTATTTCTCCTTCCCTTTTCTGTTAGTATCCTTTGATAGCCCAGTCTCAGGGAGACGGTTTTTAGGAACAAGCAACAGCACGGCTTCATGATATCTTGTGGATTGTAAAGACCATCAAAGAAGTGCATAGCAAAAGGTGAAGAGATTTCACAAAACCAATCATCACACAAGCAGAAGTTGTCATTACAGATTCTATGTCATATCTTTGAACTCCTCAGAGTTAAGCCACCAATTTAGCACATGCTACCTCAGCCACTTTGCACCTTCCCCTATATTAATTTTCTTCAGGGACTAGAGCAATGAAAGCCAAGCAATAGGATTCAGAGTTTTCCCTTTTCTGCCTCCTTTCTTTTGCAATCCTGTACTGCAGACTAGAGTCGTAACCAATATTCAGACCCGTGAATGGAAAAGGATGTGGAAGACAGGTAACACCTAAATTTGTCATTGTGTTCAACAAAGAGGCACTAGACACAGAAAAAGATGGACCTATTTCTTTTTTTCCTTCTAGTCAAAGCACTACTTATGAGCTAGAACCTCAAAAAAACCAAAGCATTAGAAAAGATAGGACAGAGAGACTTTATTAGAGTAATCAGTATGGGTAGAGAAAAGATGAGCTTGAATGAAATTTAGAGAGAAAAATATCCTTTCATCCTTCCTCCATGCAGGCTAGTCCAACCACTCAGCTCACGCTGCTGCTGCCATTTCAGAAGTGACAGCTTTCAAAAGAGCCAGAACTGGTTTTCAGTGCTAAACTGAGGGAAGCACACGCAAGCAACAGCTGAACACAGAAGTGCAGAGGAAACTAAGGTGGTATTAAAAGAAACAAATAATCCTAAAGACATAAAATAGAAAGGAGTCAAGGCAAAAGGGTCCCAGCCATGAAAGGAAAGCTGCAGATCTCATTGCTTACACTGATGCTTAAGAAATGAAATCTCATACTGACAAAGATGAGGAGGTAGGGAAACACTCAACATACCTGCTGGTAGCTGTGCTAAAAGCCTGAAGGTTCATTTCCTATGGAAAAGAGCAGTCCTCACAGGCTCTGGCTCCATCTGCTTGTACCACGAATGCTCCCACCACCAGCACTCATTTAGTCTTGTCAACAGCACACACTTGAGCCTTTTCCTGGTAAGCACTTGCACCTGTTTCCTGTAAAGCTGGTGGCCATAGTCACACACTTCTCCACTTGTCAAGTAGGTTAGAGATCATCTGGCCCTATGAGCCATACCTAGAAGTAGTCCTTGTGTCCTCAGCACATCACCTGTTATGCTTCAGATGTCACTCTGACTAGCCTGTGCCCATCTAACAGCAGGGGAAGAAAATGAGTAGCACATTAACTCCATCATCTCACTCTTGTTTTCCACCACCAGGGTCAGCTGCCCGCTCTATGCTACAGCCCTATAGTTGCTAACTGGGTTGGAGTCACAGAACCTCTTCTATTCATCACAAAAATAAATACATAATTAATCACAATGCTTTTTGCTGAAAAGGGGGAGAAGAAAATTGATTGTAACAATGAGTAAAAATTAACTTGTCTGCGCTTTCGTAGATGCTACAGGAGATGGGGTGGTAGATGAACAAAAAATTTGGGGATAAGCATGGACAAACTGACAAAACTAACGAAGCAAAATTTTCTCATGTGTTTGAGAGCAAA
Source organism: Phaenicophaeus curvirostris (assembly GCF_032191515.1). Classification (NCBI taxonomy): domain Eukaryota; kingdom Metazoa; phylum Chordata; class Aves; order Cuculiformes; family Cuculidae; genus Phaenicophaeus; species Phaenicophaeus curvirostris. The sequence goes on from NC_091396.1 coordinate 7,205,865, forward strand.
TAGTCTCAAATGTAGCTTCTGTAACCTTAAGATGAGACAATGTTTTAAGGTACTTTCACAGCAGAACACATTTGTCCAAATTTTCAGTTTTCATATTGCACATTTCTCAGGCCAGATTTTTGGTGGCTCTTTCCTGGATGAAGCATTTCCAGAGCTGCTCTTGGTGTATGGAGTGAGTTCCTCTGTCCCCAGCAGGGCAATGGAGTGAAATACTGGCAAATACAGAATTTGTACAGATATAACTCTTCTCATTTCAGCGTGACCACTCCCGCCTTACACCCTTAGTGATGGTGAAACCTGAACTGGGACTGCATCTTCAGTACTGCTCATTGGCTTTGGCAAGTGCTTTGGGCAAGGCTCTGAAGAGCATTGTCTCTTCCAGAACAGGAACATGCAACAGAGCCCTTTCAATGCACCTTTCTCACGTAATACAATTCTGAAAGGCATGCAAAAGTGCAAATAGTCAGCCACCCATTTAAATGACCTGGAGGAGCATCATTGAGATGCTAGCAGAGCACAAGGATGAAGGACTGTATTTGGTGAGTGTAAGCCTAAAGTAAATATTTGAACAACAAACTGGAATATAACTGATTTGGTGCTTTACTCAAAAGGAAGCGCATGAGAGATAGCTGAAACTGGCATCAGAGTAATATAGAACATTCCAAAGGACAAGAAAGAATACAAACAAGGGTAATCACAATGGAAAGAGGGAGATATGAACCACCTGAAGCTTAGAGAAAGATTAGTTTCATGTATGTGGAAAACAGATCTCTGGTTTGAGGAGAGATGCGGTTATAATGACTCCATAAGGAGGGCTTGGGCAAAGCCAGAGATTGACTGAAATTATAGCATGAGGAAAGAAGAATAGCTGTACCAATCCACAATCAAATATCACTTACACTTGATGCTGATTTTCACACCAAAAATAATAACAAATCTTTTCATTGAATATACACAAAACAGAAAAATAGAAATTGTTTAGGAAATCAAAAGCTATATGAAGGCAAAAGAAGACTTCATTACAAGTTAAATCTGTATTTTCTCCAAGGTACGTGCAGATCACACTCTGATTTCAGTGGAGTATTCAGGCTGTCAATCTTAGACCGAGACACGACGTAAGAAGCAAGACTTGGGTTTCATGTCAGGGAGTGATGAACAGGGAATCTCTTCCTAGAGCTAATTTAGCCCATCCGTTCCAGGGAGTCAGAGAGAACAAAACTGGCTTTCCTCATGGCTGAATCAGAAAGAATGTGCCAATTTTTGGGCCACAGCAATGGTCCTGTTTTGTGTGCTTGTTCCCCCTCATTTGAGAAATACTGGGGAAGCTTGAACCATGTAAGATGTAGAGGGATGGGACTTGCAGCCTTTGACAAGGAAGACAAACAGAACAGAATCTGTAACAAGAGGAGGAAACCCTTGCAAGTTCTTTTTCTTCCAGATGTTCACTCAAACATTTGAGTTAGCATAAAAAAAAAAAAGAGCTTAAAACGGTCTAACCAAAATCACTCTTAATCAGGTTTTGTTTCCATGGCACCTTTGATGTCATAAGCTCAATAGCTCTCTAGTGATCCATTGAGTCTTCCAGGAAAATAAAAAAGTGGCTAGACAACTTGAATGCCAAATGTTGAATACACCCTTACAAATATCCTTTCTGAAAAGTTTTCAGGCCTCCCTTCTCTTTTAAGAATTGAGGGAAACCAAAAATCAAACCAGGAATTTCCCCCTCCCACACATCCCCATGCTGCATATCACCGGAAATCTTCACACAGCAGTTGGAAAATATAGAAACCTACAAATATATTATTAAACTGTAAAGGAAATGCATAAAAAAAAGACTGTTATAAAAATAGCTATAAAACATTCTTTTTTCATTCTACAGATGCAAACTCTCAAGAAACATCTCTCTGTCAAAACTGAAACAGATTGTGGTATGCAGCAGCACATTTCTTTGCTAGGGAAACATTCTTGGTACAGTATTTTTGCTCCTCATCTGATGTTTTTTTCCAAGGATTTTCTAATTAATCATGGTGCTGATGGGTGATAGCGGTCAGGCTATGGCTGCTACTAACATACACAAATGTATTTTGAGAGGTAAAATACATGTAATTTGCTTTTATTTAAAAGCTTTTGCACTTGTGGTCAAGCAACATTCCCATCTCATCAGCCTACAGGATCCTTATCTGATTTTATATGAAGAAAAAGAGGCAGATCTTGGGTTTGCTGCTTTTCTGGTTATCACTGGCCACTACCTATGTTTGATGAATGACACATCCCTCTGCCTGGTGGTTTTGGCATGTACAGGAGAGCATCAAAGCTTCAGATTACTTAAGGAAACTTGCTGCTGAAGAAATGAAATATCATGAACTGTACTAAAAAAAAACAAAAATCAAAATCCTAATCCTGAGAAGAAGCTTTTCTTCTTTGAAGGCAGAGTGTAGTGATTTTGATGTGCTGATAGTAAAATACACAAGGAAGGTTTACTAACTTTGATGGAGGGAACTGCTCAAAAAATTAGAATCATAGAATCATAGAATCACCAGGTTGGAAGAGACCCACCGGATCATCGAGTCCAACCATTCCTATCAAACACTAAAATTCAAATATTTTTAAAATGAAAGTTGATAAAATTTTGTTTAAGAGATACTAAACATATGTTTTAAACAAGTTACCTATAAAACATGATATGAACATGATGAAATAGTTCTTAAAAATAAAAGCCATAGTTTATAACCTATTTAGCAAAATAAATAAGGTTGTCATATTGAAATAATTATCATATTTGAAAATTATAGTATCTAGTAGAATTTTAAGCAGTATTTTAAAAGTGTATGTTACCTCTGTACCTAAAAGGGTTTGAACTAAAGTCATTATAGTGGTGAATTACTCCAGGCTTTTGATGATCTGGCAGAGAGTGTAACAGAGGTTATTGTACCTTTACTCACCCGTGTACCTCTCAGAATCTGGTCTTGTCACACTTTCTCCGACACAAAAAGTAGTGGCTGGACTATTTTGGTCTAGAATAACAAGATAATGAATAAAACCACTGTTTTTGTTTTTAAAAAATATATACAGCCAGACACAGTAATTACATATTTGTTTTCTTGTTTGGGCTACTGGTTTGTTTGCCTCTCTAACCTTGTGTCATTACAGAAAGTATAAAGTATGCTATTATGGTGGTTAATACAGTGTATTAAAACCCAGAAAAAGCCCTTCTCATGTTTTGATAACACTTTTTTCCTAGTTATTTTGTGTAGCTTGTATTTTGCATAATAGGACAGATTTGTTTAGATATATATTTATATATTCATATATTTATATGCTATTATTCCAAATTATGTTCTGTAACAAACATCAGCAATTTTATCACCATGAATTTTACTGGGTAAGGTTTCTAGCCGTTCATATACAGACCCATGTTCAAGTTTTAATGTGTTTCTGTTTATCCTGCTTAAAAACAAACATCTCCAGACAGAAGAGACTGACAGGCACATGAAAGATCACTTTAATCTCCTTCCCCAATCAGTGCAGATATGTGAAGTGTGGTATAAACTGGAGCATGCTTAACTCACATCCTGGGAAGCCTTGGGAAGGTGCTTTCCAGAATATTGCTATGTATGAGAACATTCTTTATAAATGACTTTGTAAGAGAAGGATGATGAAAAATAATACCAGTCTTTGTAGTTGATATTGAGAACAATTGATAGTTGAGCTCAGTGGAATCTGGTTGCTGATATGACTACAAGCTGTGTTCCACTTACCATGGAAAACCAAGAAAAACATGCCTGCCTATTAAGTTAATATGAAATGCGTAGACTATAAATCTTGTAAAGTTATACATATCTGTCTTCTGGTTGGAAAGTGAGTCACTGATTAAACACAGAGGCCAGGATCTGTAGGAATCCAGGCTCATGAATGGAGCAAGTGGGAACCACAAATAATTCAGAAGTTTTAAGAGCACGTTGTTATCATCACTGTACACACCCACATATGCACACACTGACTTACACAGACTTTTTTTTTGCAATTTGAAATCAAATACAATCTTATAAAAGAAAATAAGTGTCTTACTGAAAGCTGTTAGCTTTTCCATCTTGAAAATATTGTCTTCCTTTTTTTCTTCTTAATCATAAGTTCTCCTTCCTCAAACTTGTCTTAGCCACTGTCTCCCCCTCCCACTTTCTTTCTTTCTCGGTGACTAACGGGTTTCAGGAATGAACTTCAGAGGAGGCTCAAAGAATAAAATCTCTTCCAGATTGGCTATATTTCAATTAACTCCAACAAATACATATTGCAGGCAGTTCAGAAGACTGGCCATAAAATGCAGACTCTTTCATCTCCATGTGACCACGTCAGCTGCAGCTCCAGGTAGTAACACTCAGAAACTTCCAGTGAACTTCAGGCAGCATTATTTTCTTGACGGTCCATACTCAGAACTGATTTTTGCAGCACAAGTTCACCCCTGTCAGAAAGAGATGTTCTTAACAACCACAGCACTTCCTTCCATCATTCAGATGTTTTTATTTCCTTAAGAGCAAATTAGTTTTCTTTTTGATTCAAATTCTCTCATGAACTGACCTCAGCCACCCACCCTCTGCTTTTCTAGCCAGTGCTGTGGTTACAGCGTAATTTCTCTTTGCGCTGTCTATGCAACAGCTCTTTCCCCCCCTATAGCATGTTTCTTTTGAAGAACCCAAATCAGTCTGTAGAGATAGGTTACCTTCGAAATTACCTCTTCTCTCCTCTTATCTATTCTCCATCCCTATCTCCCCTCTATCCAATCAGCAGAATAACTCCAGTGTTAAAGATGAGCAATTTTTTTTCAAGCTCACTCAGCATTTTTTGTCCAAGTTACGTAAAGAATCTAGGTTTCCTATTCTTATTTTACCTTTAAACTACTGCTTCAGCACCTCTTTACTTCATCTGTACCTGGGACCTGGAGAAAAAGTCTTACGAGGAGCAGCTGAGGGAGCTGGGGTTATTTAGCCTGGAGAAGAGGAGGCTGAGGGGGGACCTCATTGCTCTCTATAACTACCTGAAAGGAGGTTGTAGAGAGGAGGGTGCTGGCCTCTTCTTCCAAGTGACAGGGGACAGGACAAGAGGGAATGGCCTCAAGCTCCGCCAGGGGAGGTTTAGGCTGGACATCAGAAAAAAAAATTTCACAGAAAGGGTCATTGGGCACTGGCACAGGCTGCCCAGGGAGGTGGTTGAGTGACCTTCTCTGGAGGCGTTTAAAAGACGGGTGGATGAGGCGCTAAGGGGCATGGTTTAGTGGCTGATGGGAATGAATGGACTCAATGATTCTGTGGGTCTTTTCCAACCTAGTGATTCTGTGATTCATTCCTGCTTAACATACTGCCCTAAAGTTCAGCAGAAGACGAAATGTTCAAAGGTACCAAGTAGTTGTCAATTATTCCAGATTTACATCACAATAACAGAGGAAAATCTGGACTCAAAGTCCCAGAGTGATATCTGTGCCACTGATTATACTGTTATTAGCATGTACTATAGTGCCCCTAATAAAAAACACATGTGTCTGGCCTACACAATGGCCTCTAACCTCAAAGTTAGTTTTTCCTTCCACAGACCCGTAAAACGCACATAAGGAGAAAATAAGGGCCATAGCAAATATAAAAATGAGCTAAACTGCAGCAGTTTTAGACCCAGTAGTTTCTGACTGTTCCAGTTTTGCAGATCAGTGACCAAGTGGGAGGCAGGACCTTCTGATGTCACTGCAGCCCAGCCAGCTCGGGAGTCACAGAGCATCACGTACCAAAAGGGAACTCAAAACACATCCACCTTTTTTGTCTATTTTGAAATTAAACCCAACAGAGCAGAAAATACCCAGCTTGATGTGTCTCAAATCAAATAAGTCTTCATTGTTCTGCCTGTATACCATGTACAACACTGATCCCAGCACAGCACTTCAGCTCTAGAAGGAGCAGTCTAATGATTACAGCAAGGAATGATGAGCTGAGATCCCTAGGTTGTGGTCCTAGTTCCATTTGAAATTCTTCCACAAAAGAAAAAGAGAAAACTGAATGTTTGGATAGCTTGCTGGCAGGGCACTCCACTGACTCCCAGGGACCAGTTAGCAGTCTGGCCGAGACTCCACTTCCACAAGCCCTGTTTTATTTACTTTCTTAGGAATTGGAATCTGTCTTTGCTCCTTCGCTTAAACTTGCTGACTTCAGCAAAACTGCCAGCTGACAACTCTCCTGGGGGAATGTGACCACAAATTTCTGTGGGTAAGAGTGGTCAGCTGGTGTTTCTAGCTCAGTTTGCAGTGTTTATCAGGATGGAGAACTGGATGCTTCCTTTTATTATGGAGCTTGAGCACAGTGACAGAATTCTTTTGAGTGAGACCTCTACACAGGTACTTCTTCTCCCAAGTGACAGGGGACAGGACAAGACGGAATGGCCTCAAGCTCTGCCAGGGGAGGTTCAGGCTGGACATTAGGAAAAAATTTTTCACGGAAAGGGTCACTGGGCACTGTCAGAGGCTGCCCAGGGAGGGGGGTTGAGTCACCTTCCCTGAAGGGGTATAAGGGACAGGTGGACGAGGTGCTGAGGGGCATGGTTTAGTGTTTGATAGGAATGGTTGGACTCGATGATCCAGTGGGTCTCTTCCAACCTGGTTATTCTATGATTCTATGATTCAAAACTAAGCATTAATAATGAACTAAATTGAATTGAAACATGACTGTTTTACTGCTACTAGCTTCACACTCCTAACATGTTACAAAAGCTAGGATTTAAATAAATACTCTTTATCTGACTAGTGATGGCTTCAGATCCATCCAAACAGCCATTATAATATTTGAATGCTCTCTAATTTCATTTGCCCGGCTTTTTCCATAGATATTTAAGTTGAAATGGTTTTGCTGCATCCTGATGATATTAGAGTAAATCATGCATCATATCACTGGCTTTTTGGAGATGACCATCCAGCAGGCGGGTAGAAAGAAAAGAAAGAAAAATCACAAGGTAACAGGCTGTGGTTGCTGCTTTAGAAAGTTTTTCTATATGCAGGATTTCAACCACGTAATTTCTACTCATTTTAATGGCCTTATGTAACTAAAACCCTTTTCACATGTTTGGGTTAGTACTCAAAACACAGTAATGTATTTTTGGCCCTGTTTGTCTAAGCAACAAATATTCCCTAAAATATGCTTAGGGGTCTGAATGACAAGAGGGAATTATTTGTCTTGTGATGGCTTTTGTGGCTGCTGCCTCCAGTTGTCCTTCAAGACCCTCTCTGCAGAGATGCCTCAGCCATTCAAAACATAGCTGCTGAGCCTCCAGTTTGCAATTCAGTGTACTAAAGAAACCTGAACTTGGTGGTGGTTTACTTAAATATAAACTCCAGACTGTCAGTATCTACCACATGGAGAGATGGGAAACCATCCTGGCGTGGATGGGAAGAAGGGCAGCGTGGACCTCTGCCTGAGACATCACTATTGTTCACTGAATAAGTGAACATCCCTGTGTATCAGTCACAGCCCTCTGAGTCTTAGTCCAGCCATATCTGGAGGTCTTGTAGCTATAAATAGAAATTATGGCTATTGTAAAGCCCCTTTACTTTGCAAAAAACGCAAAATGAGTTTTACTCTGTATAAACATTCAGGTGAAATCTTTCCAAAAGGAATTTTGGAAGTTTTGGAATTTTTGACAATAGATATAATTTAAAAGTAGCTTTGTGGTTTTGTTTTTTAAATCATATTGTTTTCTTCTGTGAGTAAGTGGCACACAGAACATGAGTGGGTCAGTGAATAATGGTAGATTTGGTGGTATTTTCTTCTTTGGATTGGTGCCTAAGTAGTCTAAATCATGTATATGCATGCTGGCATCTCTGGATGTGAGATTACAGAAATGGAGAATTACATATGCCTTTTTAGTAATTGAAATTTCCATTGTACTTGGTATCTTTATTAGGAGTCCCTGAGCCCTCTTAATTCCCAGTGTTAGAATCCCTGTTGCCTATTTTTAATATTCTCGCAACGTAAATATTTTTTTCACATCGCTTTAAGGATTTTATGTGAATAATACCCAAATAAACACAAAACAGTGAATCATATAATTTCTGGATACTTCACATGCAAGTAGTATGAATTCAGGTCATGGAGTGCAGTGAATTTATGAGGATTCTATGCTGGCTTGTAAGACCAATTAAACAAAAAAGTAAAGTAGAATGCTTTAGCTGTTTTGCAAAAGAATTTTGAGTTTGAATATTTCATTTGCATTTTGTTTACCAGGAGCTCCCAGCAAGTTTCAGTCAGATGCGTGTTCTCACGAGCTAGTCCCTGCCATTTGCATTTTAGCACTGCCATATTGCTGCAGCTCTGAAAAGCAGAAGGAAGAGACCATTCATTTAAAAAGGGCAAAATTCAGTATTGCTGAAGAAATGGCAACAGGCTGACCTTGTCACCTGCTCCACTGCAAGGCAGTACCTGCAAGCAGCAACTACTGCAACCTCTGGAACAGATAAAGTCATAAATGAAATGACTAACTGAAGAGGTGAATAATGTAAATATCAATGTATTTAGTGTATGGTCCTTACACCCCCTTACCTTGCTAAACTGTCAATACACCAAACTGTCCATGCAACCTGAGAGATGGCTGCAGTGTAGCTTTGCTTCTAATTCCACTGTGACTGAACGATGTCCATAAGTAAGAACCCTGGTGTTTGTGGTTCAGAAGTAACTATGCTGGATACTGTATTTAACAATAATTGCAGGTTTCAAACTGATATAGCAACAAAACCTCATAATGTTACTGGAGGTACTATATTTGAATAAGCAAGAAAGGAGGATACGAATTTTTTTTGTGTATATGAAAACTTTGTATATACATATACAAAACATTTTCATAGAATCACCAAGTTGGAAAAGACCCACAGAATCATTGAGTCCAACTATTCCTATCAAACATTAAACCACACCCCTCAGCATCTCATCTACTCGTCTTGTAAATACTTCCAGGGAAGGTGACTCAACCACCTTCCTGGGCAGCCTGTGCCAGTGCCCAATGACCTTTTCCATAAAAAATTTTTTCCTAATGTCCAGCCTAAACCTCCCCTGGTGGACCTTGAGGCCGTTCCCTCTCGTCCTATCCCCTGTCACTTGGGAGAAGAGGCCAGCACCCTCCTCTCCACAATCTCCTTTCAGGTAGTTATAGAGAGCAATGAGGTCTCCCCTCAGCCTCCTCTTCTCCAAGCTAAACACCCCCAGCTCTCTCAGCTGCTCCTCATAAGGCCTGTTCTCCAGCCCCCTCACCAGCTTTGTTGCTCTTCTCTGGACTCGCTCCAGAGCCTCAACATCCTTCTTGTGGGGAGGGGCCCAGAACTGAACACAGTATTCGAGGAGCGGTCTCACCAGTGCTGAGTACAGAGGGAGAATAACCTCCCTGGACCTGCTGGCCACATATTTTATTTATATTATTATTATTTGTATTATATATCTTTTTATATACAAAAAATGTTGTATATACATATACAGCTATACTTAATACTGAGTTTAAATTAGAGATCATTATTAATTAGCACAAGTGGAAGAGTTTACTGATTTTTAGTGTTTAAATTCTGTTCCCCTCTCATTTTGTTTGGCAGGTGTCTGAAATGTCTACTGGACTAAATTCTGTCTTTTGTCCTCAACCCCTCATCCACATTACTGTCTTTTCACTAAGAAAAGACCAGTAGTTACCATAATAAATCAACTTGACACTATCTCCAGTAAAGGCCAGTCTCAGTTTTGAATCACTGAAGTCTATATTTTACAGTCCAAAAGTGAGAAGTGTCATATGAGGCAAGGTGGGGCCTCAAAAGTTTTTTTCTGCTGTTTTAGGAGTAGGTGCTCTGCATGGTCTTTGCCTGCCATTTCCCATAAGATGGAGCAGCCTCAACACTTTTTCTGAACTTCAAAATATTCCAAACATTTTGTCACAATGAGTACAGCATATCTGCAAAGATGTAACAGCTTCATATTTAGTCCTTTCTGAAAGGCTCCATTCTCTATGTTCAACAGTAAGTCCTGAAGTCTAACGTATTCTTATGAAGGAAAAGAGTCTTCCATGTTTATTTATAGAGTTCCCAAAATATGCTGGATACCTGCTTCAACAAAGAGTACAAAACTTTAGTTACCTGAAGAACAGATCAGAAGAATGGATGGAAAATAAGATGTGGAGATTTGCTGAATGAATGATCCTGTGATACTCTCTTGTTTTGATCAAAACCAAATTTTGATGAATGGTATTTTAAATAACATGGAGATTTAGTTAATAACTGGTTATTTCCCCCACCCCCAAGATATAGAACTTCCTTCTACCCCCAAACAGTTGCATTTCTTTTAGCATTGGCTTACTTTCCCGAAGAGCTAGAAGTGATACCAAACAGTGTGAGTGCGCATTGAACACATTTTTTTTTCCTGGTTGCTTACGTGCACAGCATCATCTTGCAATGAGTTTTGCTGGGGAGGTTTCAACACTATATGTCTCTGCAACATTTTCAGTTTCAGCATCTGGATATGGACTACGTGGCCACCTACCACACCCTCCTGAGAAAGGCTGGGTGACATTTCTGGCTAAAACTTCTATCAGTGAAAACTGTGAAGCTGTGTTCCCAGAATGCTCACAGCTGACTTTCACTTTTGCCAGATTTTTCCAACAAGTTCAAAAGAAACCATTGCTGGGTCAGAGAATTTTATTTGTAGAGGCTTTAAAAGCTTGAAATAAAATGAAAAGTTTCTTGTTGAAATACTTTGTGCAGTATGAAATACATTAACTTTGTAGTCCTTAGATTCTTAATCTTTTTTTTTTCTAGGGAGACCACAAATCCAGAATCAACCTCCTCAATGTAAAACTTGTCTTTTCCATGAGGATGTACGAGGCAGAGAAGATGTAATGCAAGTGTTCCCAGATTGTTGAAGTGACCTAAAAGCAGTACTATTTTTCTTTACCTCAGGCAAAAATACACACCAGAACACCTGCCTATTTGCCTTTACATATCATGCAAATGTTTTGGGGTCAGGTGAGAGCTCTGAAGACGGATACCAAAACATTTTTCCTAAGCATGTCTGCTCTTTGGCACAGTCTTGCTGAACCTGGAGCCCTTTTGGGCAATCTACTGTCTGGTTAAATTTAGTAGATACATTGCCATATCTCTCCAATGTTCAAGGGGAAAAATTAGCTGCTTATCCCAGAGACTTTCAGAAGAATGCCAAGTGTTAGCCACTCCTTGCTCATTAATGTTACAGTTCAGCATGGGAATAACAGCACAGTGGAGAAGCCACCAGCCCACATGACATCTGCAGCCTGGTGCCTGTGTCCATTCCCACCATGATGCCCAGATGGAATCCCTGCTTGTTACTCAGTAGCAGCAGTAGCACCAGAAAAGGCAGAGTCAGGAATAGCACTGACACAGAGCTGTCATTAAAGGAAAGAAAAGAAGCCACACTGTCCCAGGTCATTAGATGACTAGGCCATTAAGATTAATGGAAAGAAGTCTGTTTCTTATACAAATTGTTTTGCCATCTGGTTTATCAAGGTTCAGGAGTGACTTCCCAAGTTCTAACAAAGCAGGAGATGTCAGAACTCAAAGAGGCATCTCTCAAACCATGGTGAAAGAGAAAGACATCTTTCTCTCAACTATAATTTCAGAGCAACAGCATACTTGCCTCTCTCCATTTCCTTCTCTCGCTTCACCTTCTGTCTTTATTTTCTGGCAAATGTTGTGGAATTGAGCTGTGCATTAAGCAAAGACACTTCTCCTTGGATGCTGTGTACACCAGTCTCCCACTTCTTTTATGCCAAAGTAGTACAATTATTTTCAGATTTTTATCTCTTACCTATCACCATGACATCCAATGATATAATATGTTGGGCAAACTTGGTCAAAGAACAGGTTTTTCCCTTCCCCCAACACAGGAGCACAAGCACATATAACTGTGTTCCAGCTAATTTAACAACATAAAAGCAAAACATTTTACATGTAGGATCCGGAACCATCATTTTCTAATGTCAAAGGTCACATGAAATACCTCTTATGTTGTCTCAGCCTATTTCCTGGCATAGAGTTGTAATCTCCGAGAACACATAAATGTTTCAGTATTAGTACTAAGAAGCCACATGAGGGAGCATTTGGAGAATTGAAATGCTTTCCTTGTATCGGTGTAAATAAGGGAGGGAATCAAACTTGATCCCTCTGGGTTATATAGAATTCAGACAAATCTAGATGTTATTATTCGTTTCTACACTCAGACAGGGGATTCAGAATTTGTGATTCCAACTGAAGTCAGACTTACCAAAAGAAAGCCCATTAGTGGTCTGAGCCAGACAATTTTTAACTCATGCCAAGGTATACTATGACTGGTATACCTGAAAGGGAGCACAGATAAGTGGGTTTATCTGTTCAGGTTATTCCAGGCTGAGCATGGCAGAGATGCCAGCTTTCCCAGATTGTCAGCAGCCTCAGATGACAGTGGCAGGGAATGGTAAGGTCCCAATTTCTGCAGTCTCCTGACTACATAAGTGGATTAGCTTACACATCTCTGAATAACTTTTTACATCTTATACTTCTGTATCTTATGGTTTACTGAAGAAAATAAACCCCTCAGGTACATAAAGTGAAACCCATCTCAATCTTTTTGTAAGCTGATGCACAATATTTTGAATGTTTGAGGTTGGCAATATTGAAGATAAACAAAATGGGAAATAAAAAATGTCAGCATGAACCGTAATGGAAAATGGGCATACGTTTCTGCTCTGTACTGTTATCTCAGCAAAAAAAAATCAGCTGCAGCTTAGGCTATCCTCACTGACAGAGTCATCTGAGCCAAAGAACATCAAATGACTGTACTGAAACCAGTTTTGCTAGTAGTACTAAACAGGTGTTGAATGAATAAAAAATTTAACACTCTACCTCCAAAAGTCAACATCCATAGTAATTGTTGAAAGAAACAATTCTCTCAACATGAAAAGAAACTCATATTAAAAGTAGTTTTTAATCGGTAAAAAAAGCACTTCGAGATCCCATTTTTCCTCTCATTATTTACACCTGAAATTGACTACAGAAAAAGCAATTAATGAATGACATGAAAATAAATTTGTAGCTATGATGTTATGAGCATATATTTCTGTGTATGTTTGAGTAAGAAATTTGCAACCACTTTTACTGGGCAGAAGTTACAGCAGTCCATTCTTTCCTTCCACCTAAACCATGTCACCAACTCCAGCCTTGGCAGGAAGGTGGAAGGAAGAGGGAGAAACAAAAGATAAACCCAAGATTTTATAGCAAGTAAATTTGCTTTAATGCAGTGGAGAAAGTCCAGGATGTTCTTCACCACGTTATTCATGGTCGGAGCAGTGGATGCCTGCTGAGATACACCAGGTCCAGGGCACATGGTGGCCACCTCCAAGCTGCAGCAGGGCTTGGCTGTCTGTCTGTGGGGCAGCTCTGCCCATCACAGCATGCAACTTGTCTGCGTTTGAAATAATCCCTGTTTTCCTAAGGATTAAACTTAACCCAGATCACTCCAGTGAGCCGGTTTATAGCTCAGTCCCCTGCGTAGTCCTGTCGCTGCAACCAAGGGGGAAAGCAAACTCTGGCATGGGAGCATCTGAGGGTAGGACCTCTGCAAGCCTTCTCTGCCACTGAAAACAGCAACCGGGACAGGCATGCCTGATGATGGAGAGGCCGTCACTCACCCTCTCTAATTTTTATCATTTTCTCTGCTTAGTGGTTTTCTTTGCATGAAATCATCTGACTGTTTTTGTTAAACTAAAGAAGGTCTGAAAGTCTGGTGTTTGCCGTTATCCTCATCTCCAGAGGACGATTCTTTGCAGCTCCAGTAAATAAGACTTAAAAGGTAAATGGTATTATAGTGTTAATTTCAAAGTGAATTATTCAAAAAGTGCTCCATATGTCAGCAAGCATCATTTTGTGGAACTATATTAATGTCTTCCTTAAATACAGTTCTCCCTTTCTAAAAGCTGTTTTATAGATCCAGGAAATATGTCTGGTATGAAGAAGTGCTTATTGTAAAGGATGTTTTAGCAGTTGTGTTCAATTAATGAGGAAGGCAGGATGTAGCCCTAGATAAGAAATAGCATAATAGCAACAATTCCTTGGGGTTTGGGAATCTTCACACTTCTAGGTACTTTGCAGTTATCCATTCATTCAAGATACCAGGTTAGGTTTGTTTTGTCTTCTGTATTTTACATTGAAAAAAAGGTAATACCTCCTTTTTACAGGACTTGCTCTAAAGAATTGAGAAACTAAAAATAAAAAGAAACTGTTGCTTTTTGGCAGAGAAGCGTGAAAGTAAATTGCTCAGAGAGACCCCAGAGCTTCCAGGATCAGCTGAAACAAACAGAAAACTCCCAATGCTGACAGCAACGGCCATTCAATATGGAAAGGACAGATCTTCTTTTCTCCCGCTCAGCTCCCTTTTTGCCATTTCTCAAACTGAGAGGATGGCAAGAGGATACATGAGCAACAGAAAACCTCTTTAGATTTCTCCATATTGACAAACAGATAAGCAAACAAATGGTAGCCCTGATTTAAGAGAGAACGTACATGCTTTGCAATTGTACCGCAATAGAGAAGCGCTTATGAATTCAAGCATTAAATTGGTTTTCTGGATTTCCCCAATTCAGTTGAAAGAACTGAAACTCCTCTTCTTTTACATTCCACGCCCATGTCATGAACTCTGTGGCACCGAGGATTAAAAACAAACAAATGCAAATATTAAGAGGATTTAAAATGTCTGCGAGGTAGCTGTGCCCCTGTCATCTTTAGTAAATGACGGCTGCATCTATGTTTATTTGTGTTACCAAATTGCTGGGAAGCTCAGCCAGGCTTGGGATCCTACAGTGAGGGCTGGTACAGATAGAGACAAGAAGGTGACAGCAGGGAAGGATTGTTCTCATCCCTATTGTACAAAAGATAACGGCAGCATGGGGAGATTACACCCAACTGAGCACCAGTTGCAATTGGTCCCAGTGGAAATACTACTACAAGGGACATGACAGAGAGCTGGAATGGTCACCTCTGCATGTAAGCAATATTGTAACTAGAACTGCAAAAGTCTATGTCCCTCCCAAAATATCAGCCTGCCTGGTTTAACTCAGAGTTACGCTCCCTGAGCCTCTTCAGTGCACTTTATTATATCCACAAAAGAAAAGCGCTATTTACTGGTAACTGGAGTGGCAGTGCTCTAACTCAGGCTGAATTGAGAGTCTGGATCTAGGGTCCAGAACTTGGTTTTGGCTCTTCATCTCTTACTATGCAGGTGGAAAATCTAGTCAGACTTTATTTATATTAAATATTTTATATATGATTATATTTACATCAAATACTCTGGATTATTGCTTCATATTACAGAGCAAGTGCCATTATTCCAGTCTGTTTCTGGTACTCACTTTCTAATTTCCCTTTCCTGAAGTGGTGCAATAATATACACTATTCATATGTAAAATATACAGAACATTTGTGGTGACACTTTTCAAGTCAATTAGAAGCCTTATAATATTCAGCTGTCTCGCAAACTGCACATCCCTGTAACTGTGAACTCCTGCAAATTGCATTAGCTGTTAGTGAGGGAAAACAAAAGAATAAAATATATCTCTTCTATTCAGTGATTTTCAGACTTTTTAATAGTGAGGCTTACGCATTTGAAGTGATCCCAATTTTGTCTTTTCACATTGGCAGTACATATAAAGAAGATATTAGTGCAATATTTAGTTATTGGTGATGAATTTGCAGTTTAATTGCTTAGGTCTATTAAAAAAATTAATCCCAGCCAAAAATTATAGTGAAGGCAATATAGCTTAAACTGCTGTTCTCTGTGAAATACAGCCATTGACATAGTCAACTACCTTAGAAAAAATGACCTGCATAGTAAGCGGCCAGAAAGAAACAAAAATTCAGGATGTTTCCTTATGGACAATTAGAGGGTGAGAGCTCAAAATCCAAAACTCATTCTACCTGTAACAAGTCAAAGTGGCTCAGGTAGAAACTTGTACCACACATTTACCATGGGCTTATGATAGCCATGGTCTTCTGACTGTGTTTCACTGTCATACTGTCAAAACCTAGCTCAAAATAATAACAATAGTAATTAATGATTCATAATAATAAATTGTCAATTAATCCAAAGTAATTATAACAATACCATATTATAATTAATATATGTAGATAATAATTATGATAACAGTGTACTATAATTAATATATTAGTCGTATAAGAATAATAAAAATAATTAATAAAATTGGTATTATTATTATTATTGCTGCATAGCAACCCACAGCCTGTCACCAGGTTCAGAAACTGCTGTGGGAAGTGCAATTCAAAATACATAAAAGATGACCTCAACTCTTTCATTCTGGACCTACAACAGGAGAAGCGCAGGATATAGATGGCTTCAGTAGTCTATTGCCCACCAGCCAGAAGGGACAACTGGAGGAGAGCCCATCCCTAGCCCCTCCTGCCCAGCACTGATAGGCACTGCAGAGAACTCCGCCACTGTTCACACATGTTGCTGAGTGCCAGCAAACAGATTTTTCCTTCCCCTTGGGATTTACAAGTTGGCCAAGATTCAGCAGATTTTCATGAGGATGGCTAAAAGCACATCGCCAACATCAGGCTAACAGACCTGCTTACTTCACCCAAATAACACTTAGCCAATTTTTGAATTCCTGTTCTTAAGCATGAAGGCACTATATATGAAACAAATTTTCCTAGAACAAAAATAAAACAACAGAACAAAGTATTTCCCACTAGCTTTACTCCACAGGTTATCCTGTGCTTCTTTCACACACATAAACAAGCCGGCTTGTTGCGCTTGATGCAGTCTTCAGCAGGGAAAATATCATTCCCAGTAAAGAAACTCTGTCAAAGTGAAAAAGTAGGTAAAGTGGGTCTTTACTGGGATGTGCTACGCCACTTTCCTGGTGTTGCTCTAAGCTGAGCCAAAAATATTTGTACACTTAAACAGTGTAAGAGAGACAACTAGCAAGAGAAATTTACCTAAGACAAGTATTGGGGTGAGATCTGAACAAGAAAGGATTGCAAAGAGTTTTGCCTCTGAGAAGTAAGGTGTGGGGTGAATGATGTTTGGTATATTCATGCCTTTCTTTTATTTTTTTAATCCACACATGCTTCTTTTTATGAGTTAACGTCTCTGGAATGAACATAGTTTAAAGCATCACTCTCTAAGTCCTTTGTGTTACAGATAATTGTAAGTGACCACTGTGCCCATGCTGCCCACCTTATCTCACTGAAAATAGGTGACTGCTTTGTACGAAATCGTTTATGCAGCTATCCAAGATATTTTTAAATACTGTACACAGTAATTTCAATGAATTTGTACAAAGACAGAGACAGAGGTAAGGTCTGGTGGATTATTACATAAGAAAAACAATTTCAGAGGTCCAATCCATGTGATATGACCGCTTGTTTCAAGAGCAACAGAAACCTGTGTGCTTTGATGGCAGAGATAGCATCAATGCACACAACACAGGAAAGCACAATGACAAGGAATTTGCTTATAAAACAAATCTTATTGAAAAATCACATCTTCCTCCTAGCTACACAGACTGAACATGAGAAGATGTTTGCTTTTCTCACAGGCTCACTCTTAAAGTCAGCAGTGATGTCCTTCCCACTCAGTCACTGGAGCAGCACCTACATTCAGTGGTAAAAGGGAACATATGGGGATGCTAAGAGAAAATGGCAGAGTGCAGTTTGCACCTGCATGCTAAGGCAGTAATACACACCCTAAAAGAGAAGTCCCTACCATACCACCAATCAGAAGTAGCTTCTGGCTCTTGCTCTGCCTCCAAATGTGCCCTGACACATCTGGGGAAGACACAAGAAGGGATTCTAGAAGGTAAGTTTATAAGCTCTAGAGCTCATTCCTGTGCCTATCTCCATCTGTTTTGCTGGTGTAGCAGCGTTCCACAGCCCGTGATGATCTGCAGGAGGTTGTGTGTGGTGCAGCATGCAGGAGAACCAGAGGGTGTTGGAACGGCATTGGCCACAGGCTTTCACAAGTGCATCCAGTTCACTCAGGAGCGGGCAATTAGTCACTCCCTGTGCAATCCAGTTGTATAGTCTGGCTTTGAAATTCAGTAGAGAGGCTATTTGACTTTCTCCTTTCTTCATGCTTTCTTTTATGGAAGGACTAGAGAACCTATCAAGAGAGATTGACCCAATCATTCCCCTCAGCTTCCTTGGCCCCTCCTGCAGTCAGAGATGTTTGGAGTCTGCTTTATATCTGCAGAGTGCTGTCCATGAGCATGTTTGTACCCACACATGCTTTTATTCTACCAGGTCTCCACATACACCCCATGGCCAGGAGGAGTTGGTGCAGCAGAAAACGTGGGCTTTTCAGCAGCTCCTCCCCAAGCAGCTCTAGACTGGTGAGTTATAGCGGCAACCTGGCCCCACTGCACTGCCTATCAAAGGTCCAACCCAATGACCTCACTCCCAATTACATGCATCAATTCCCATGAAATTCTTTCTATCTATAAAGCAATAATGTTTTTCTCAGTATTTCAGTCTCTCCACCAAAAATGGTAGTACATGAGTTTAGCATCAGACCTTCTATCATCATGAAATAAAATCTGTACTGTCCCTGTTAATCTATGTCAAAGGCTATATCAATTAATCCCATGACAAAATCTTTTGAATTAAAGGAGAAAACAGATAAAAGCAAAGCAGAGAGAAAGAAAACATATGTTGTAGTCCTTAGTTTCCATGATCTCTCTCTTCCTCCCTAGCAAAATAAATGAGTTGCTATGTGGTCTGTTGGGTGGATGGATCAACACTTTCTGTGGTGGATATTCCTCATAAAATGTGGCATGAGTTTACATGTACCACGTGTGGATGTGAATCTACATTTTTAAGTGAATTCACAAACTAGCACACTCACTGTACTAAATCTAGCAGCTGTAAGTAAACTTCTGTCATTGCTGGCTGAAAACTAGTGTCAAGGTCATCACTGTGGTTGTATTTTCAGTTGTCAACAGCCAGAAGATTAAGAGGTTTGTAGATCTTGCAGGAGTCATCCACGTACAAAGCCAAGACTAGGTCTTCAGCAATTTTCATAGTATCACAGATAACTTGCTCACAGGCTGGTGTGTTTAACTGAAATTTGCCTACTAGGTGCTCCAAAGATGTAATGAAGTGACTGCACAAGGCAGTGACTTGCTGAAGTGACATCTGATAACATTGCTCACCACTTTATTACAAATATATAAACCCAAATGGGCTGACTGGGATTGAGATCTAAAACCCCCCACACCACTTTTTTTCACAGATAGTATAACTCGATCCTATTTTGTTTGTTTGTGCTCTGTTTATCTGTCAATATGTGTGCTCTGGAAGGGCACATTTTCCTCACTTCCTTTTTTCCTCTAGTTTTTCAGCTTCTCATTCTTGGAAAGCTGGTATGAAATTCACATCACTAAGATAGCCCAGTGCAGCATCAATTACCTTTCCAAATGTGTTATAAAGTATCCAAAGCAGTTGCTACCTCCCTTCTAGATTAATTTGTTTCTGTATGAAAGTCCATCATTTTCCTCCTTCACCCCTAAATCACTCCTACCTCAGCTGTCTCCTTTCATGTTTGGTGACAAGGAATAAAAATGACACTTTCAGAAAAAGGGAATGACTAATTTCTAAAATAGAATCATATATTTAAACTTTTTCCGCACACAATGTATATCCCCCATTTTTCTCATCTGTTTCGGTTGCTATTCAATACCAAAGAGAATTTCACTGAACTGAGCCTGACTTGATATTACACCAACACATGAGTCTTCCTTTGGAGTAGTTGCTATGCATTAATAAAGAAGCTTCCTCCTGTGCTCAGTGGTGTGCATTTACCAGCAACACCTTCCCGATGCACCTTTCTACCCCTCTTTTTGTCTTGTGGAGGTTCTACACTTCTGCTTCACCTTTTAAAGCTTGCCAGGGAGTCACAGATCCTTATAAGCAATTGCCTTTTTTCCACAGTCCTATGAGAAAATGCTTCATGAAGAACATGTGATGACAGCTACCTGGGAAAGTGCACCTGAGTTAACATAGAGGAAACCTAAGCACTGAACAGCAACCCCTGGCACTTGCAGGTAACTACAGGCCTGGATCTGAGCAAAAGGCCCTTGCATGATATAGAAATAAAGACTTTCCATAGAAATTCTGGAATCCTCAATGCAGGAATCTGTTGAAGACAGTCCAGAGGAGGGCCACAAAGATGATAAGAGGGCTGGAGCACCTCCCACATGAGGACAGGCTAAGAGAGTTGGCTTGTTCAGCCTAAAGAAGAGAAGGCTCCAAGCAGACCTTATAGCATCCTTCCAGTACTTAAAGGGGGATACAGGAAAGCTGGGGAGGGGCTCTTTATCTTGGATTGTGTTGACAGAATGAGGGGTAATGGTTTTAAGCTGAAAGAGGGGAGATGAGATATTAAAAAGAGATGTATTACAGTAATGGTGGTAATACACTGGCACAGGTTGCCCAGAGAAGTCATGGATGCGCCATCCCTGGAGGTGTTCAAGACCAGGCTGGATCAACCAGTCAAGGAGGCTTAAATCGACCAGTTCTAGTGGAAGGCATCCCTGACCATGGCAAGGGTGTTGGAACTGGATGATTTTTAAGGTCCTTTCCAACCCAAACCATTCTATGATTCTATGTTCCTATGAAATAAATTCCTTCTTGTGGGTGGAACTAGCAGGTAGGATCAATGGAGAATGTAGTCTGAGAGTTAAAGACACCATGAAGCCTGCCTTGCCAGGGAAGTTGTACCTGTGTTGGCTCACTGGCTTGCTCTGAAACCCTGGACGCATCCAGGAGCCCCTCGCCAGATCTCCTCATCAATCACTTCAAAGCTCATTCCACTGCTCATTCCACTGCTGATGCCTTGCCATGTTTAGATTTAGAGCAGCTTCTATTTTCTGGCAGCAAACCTCTTTAAACTTAACAGCATTTTACCCCTCATTTCACGCTTTCTCTACAGTCATTTATGAACACAAAAAAACAATGAGATTAAAGAGGAACATCTTTCCTTCAGAAAAACTGGTTTTCCTCTCACAGTTCATGTCCATTGCCAAGCATTTTGGACATCCACTTATAATGATCATTTTTACGGGTTTTCCTGTAAGTAATGAGCACTAATTTGTAGTTCATCAGGATCACCATACCTTTTAGAGGATACTGAAACACACCACTTTAATTTCCATTATAAATGTCTCTACTATAGACACTGTATCTAGTACATGTTGGCTACTTAGATGGGAATGTTTTAAAGCTTTATACCTAAGCTCCTCTGGAGTCAAAACACAAGCTGTCAGCTATTTCATTGTCTAGCTTTGTGGTTCTATTACCCCTCAGCTGATCTGTTTCTTGCAAAATGTATTAAAGCAGCACCTCAGTCCCAAACTGTGTCATCTTTGTTGCCTGAGGAAAATTGGTGCTTCCCAGCAGCTTCCCCAGAGGAGAATGACAGAAGTACATCTGTGAACTCCTCAGTAGTATTCCTTAATTACCTCTCGCCTTTATTTTCTGGTAACCTACTTGTCACACTATAACCTTTATCTTTCTCCTTCAAGATGCTTAGAGAGTTTCTTGTTTGTTTTCACACTTCGGCCTTCTACTTTCCACATGTGCCCTTACCAATCACAGTTTGGCCTCTTTATTTTGGCTCCACAGTTTGGCTGAAGTACCTTTGTGATTTAACCACCTGGAAGCTATTCTTCCTTTCATTTTTATGTGCCCAAATACCCTCGAGGGTAAACTAACGTGCAAAACTTTGTGTTGGTCACTCTGCTTTATTATCCTGCCTGTTCTTGTTATTTTTCATGTTTACCATTCTTTGTGTCTCTATTTTTGAAATCTTCAACTTATCCCTAGACTAGAATTACTGGTTTACACTCCAAAATAGAAAATTTGACCTGTTTTTACCTGCTCCAATACTCAGTTTCATCTCACACTGACTCTTTCCTTCCTCTTTTCCAAAGATACAACAACAACCCGATAGCCTAACCCTTTCCACATCTGCTGTCTTAGAGATTCAGGTTTCACACCCAGAGATAAAAATCTTCAAAGGGAGATTAACCCCAAATTACAAACTCTGAGGAACAGACCAGTCCCAGTCTTTGATCCCTCCCCCCCTCAATAATTATGAAATATTCAAGTCATGCTAACCTTACCCATCAGGAGTTGAAAATGAGATAAAGATAACAGTCTGTGTGCATGGCTTGGTTGAATGTATTTCTGAACAAAGAGTAGATGTGTAGGTATATTACATAAAATCCCAAATCAGTGACATTTCCCCATTCATCCTTAGAAAAACGCTAGCAGATACTAAGCTCATCCAAAACTTTATCTGCTTCTGAACATAAAGAGCTAATCAAGACTGATACAATTTCCAAGGAATTAGGGAGTTCTCGAAATACATTCCAGGCATAATGTATATCCAATTCTATTCAATGTACCTCATGAATAAAAGAAGGAAAGTCTCAAGTTATGGATAGACAGAAATGCTGCTGGTCTTCTAAATGTTTTTACCACACAGCATTTATAGAAAAGATTCATATTAGACCCAGTAAGAGAGGCCCCATGTAAAATGTATTGCTAGGGTAAAAGACAGTCCAAAGTCTGAAAGTTTGTTTTGTCATCAGGCCAACCAAAAACCAGTGGAATCGTTTTAATGCTTTGGTGATTTCCCCCGACATAATTTGATCCATAGGAACTTTCACAGTGTAAATTGCATGGGAGGAAGAGTAAATGATCGTGTTAATTAAGAGAGACAGGGACATGAATTGCATTGGCTGTTGTATATGTCATTGTGTCGTGTGCAGCACCTAAAGCACCTACAGTTACCAATAGGTGGCAGAATATTAAAAAAAAGAAAAAAAATGAACTCACCCTTTAGCAGAGATTCAAACATAAGCATCTTTGCCATGTCTCAGCCACATCTGCACAGAATTAGATGCAAAGAGAAAAATATTTGTGAAGGTGACGGATTACTTGCTAGGATTTCCCATATTTTTTAATAATTTTAGCAATTTCCCTAGAGCGTGCGAAAGCCCACAGTGCAAATTATTTGATCCTTGTCACTGTTTATATAATGAGCCATAAATGCCTCTGACCTATTGGAGGATTTAGTTCACTCTAGGCTCTAAGGATCCTGGTTTTTTGCCTTGTGCTCCCAAACAACACCCTTTCATATTTCCAGAGGTGAACAAAGCCCATAAACTATGAGTGGTTAACTAAACAGTTTGAAGTAGGATGATCAGTTGACCAGCTGGGTTCTTAAAGAAACAGATTCTTAATGTTTCTGAAGAAAGAAAACTTTCAGAATATTAACATCAGTAATCTTTTAGCTCTGTATTTAAAATAATATCTTGGAAGGACTAACAAAAATGGACATTTCAGTCATGGTAGCCTACTACGAACTTTAAAATGCTGATTATACCATTTATTAGTACAACCTACCAGGGAATACCTGTTTTAGAGAGCATATCAGTACAGTGGCTGTACAGACGTAGACCTTCTTAGGTCAGACAAGAGATCAAGAACATATTTTTAAAAGGAAGAATCTGTGGTTAATAAAACTTTGATTCATCAGTATTTATGATTTATTTGTTTCCAAAAAAGCAATTACAATCACCACATTCTTCATTTCATTAGCGATATGTCAAAGAAACCTACTGAAGCTCATATGTCGCTATTAGATTTGCACAGAAGAAACAGAGCCAGATGTGCTGGTGAGACAGGATTGGGATATCTGGTTGCAGGTATAATGGCTAATGCAACATTTTTAGCAGCAAAATGTATTTATAAAAGTTCTTTGCACATTGATTTGTTCCCATACCAGTCAAATGGACAAACTTCTAAAAAAACAAAGTAATTGGGCTAATAGAGTTAACATTCAAATTGTCAGTGAGATTAGCATTATCTAGCAAAGTAAATGAAAATATTTACACCCACAATTGTAGGCTATGTTTTTTTTCAAAGAAAACATGTTGACACTGAAATTTCCAGTATCTTCTATTTCTGGGCAGAAAGCAACTCTATATCTGCATCAGCCAATGGAAATAAGAATACAGAACCATAAGCCAACACTGGAATGAGAATTGGTCTGGACAAAGTACTTAATACCCTGTGCACTTAGTGTCCAGGATATGAACGAGACTTTATATGCACTTGGAGCTAATTTGGGGAACCTCTACACTAAGCCATATTGGGCCAAGTGGATGTTCCCCTGGGAGAGCCCAAGCTCAAGTAGTTCAGGCATTTGTAATGTGCATATCCAGTAATGTCTGTGGAAAGCTTACAATTGAAACAGCTCAAAACCCACTGTCTTCATTACAGACCCCCTGTAATGTCATTGCAGTAAATGTTTGTAATCCTTGTGGTTTAGTTGCAAACAGAAAAATGTGACACGCCCAGCCATCTGAGTGGAAGTAAAAGAAATACTGTAATGTTACAAAAATTCAAATATTATTTCTTTTCATTCTCAAAATGGTGAAAGATACTTGTGGTTTTGCTAGGTGCTTCAGTTCTTGAGGAGCTGGCTGTTTCAACTTCCTATCTAATTCTTAGCAGCTGACGTTGGTGACATGACAACTGGTAAATGAACATTTTCAATCCTGCTCCTAAAATTGTTTGAGTTGTTTGATGTTTTTTTGTTTGTTTGTTTATTTTAATTTAAAAATATTTAACATAAAGAGGAGTGTTTCCAGGACTGTTTTTCTAAACTCTTGCTGCTCTATTACTCACATGAAAAAGAAAATAAATAGGCTAATCTATAACATCACCACATGTATGATGAAATCATGCCAGAAGATTTTTCCTTGCCTGGCTTCATATTCATTCAAAGACCTGAAGCCAAGTAAATGTCAGGAAGTTAGGACTATATAAATCCTTAGAAGCAGAGGGGGTGCAAAATGTGCAAACACTAACCAAAAGAACGGAAAGAAAGAAGTTAAGAAGGAAAGCACTTTTCAGCTCCAAATATCTCATTGTAAGCCCAGCCACAGACACTCAGTGATTCTGAACCAGATCATAGTCACCTCCCACCCAACACAGGTGCACATACACACAGATAGCATCCCACCCCTCCTTCCCTTTCCCAACAAAGCCATGGGATGCCACAGGGGTGACCTGAGCCCACAGCAGTGCACTGGGGCTCACACTTTAATAGATGAGGCTTGTGTGCACTGAGCCAAAACCTGCTGGGTGATCCCTCTGTCAGTGCCTCTTAACTCTTCAGCCTCTTTGCTGCTTCTCCTACAAACAAGCAGCAAGGTTTTACAAACCATGCTGGGCAGGAATAAACATATTGGGAATGATTGGAGGTGACCAGTGTTACGCTCACTAAAACGCAGGGGTAGGTGATACTCTATTAGTCAGATTCCAACGTTCTTATTTCTTAAAATCTCTCTTAAGGTCAGCAGGTTAAGAAAGCACTCATTCTGACTGAATATATCAAAATTTTACCCTAGGACGTATATTTTTCCCACAGCTACAGTTTCCCAAGCAATTCAGGGTTATTGGGCTACATTTCATTTCTTGGGATATGCTCAATTGTTTAATCTAATTTGCCAGATTGGGGCATTAGGCATTTATTCTTCATTATTGTCTGGTTAAAGCGATGTAGAGGATGCTCTCGACTACGGGGAAACAGCAGCTGCAATCTGCTTCTCTAGTAATAGTAATAGTCCCAGGCAGAAACCGAGGGAAAGAGCAGATGGAAAACACAGTTCTGACGGGAATGAGAGATGAAGGGTGCCGCGAGTCAACCACTAATGGCTCTCCACACGCTTACAATATTAAATTTCAAGAACCAAATACTATCTTTTTGAGACATTGTTTTAACTGACAAATCTTTAAGCAGAAGTAAATTGGATAGAGACAACGCCACGCAGGTTTTTAGCTGCATTAATAGGCAGTGCATTATCATTTCAGGCAATGAGGTTAAAGCTGCCACAGGTGATGATGAGAGGCGGGAAACAGCTAATTGGTGTGCCTGATAAAACAACAGCGTACCGTGAAGAAGGACATTAATATAATGCTAGCAACTACTTTTTTCCAGTGTCTGAAGTTCTCCCCCCAGATCCTGACGTTATCTAATTTCCAAGTCATGCTCCTGAGGCCTCAACATCCTTTTACAAATGCCACTTTCAGATCTTCTCTCTGCAGAGCAGAAAGGCATTGGAACTCTTCTTACCTACACAAATATAATTTCCTATTGGGAATTTGAAGGTTATACAATGCATTTGGATTGTACTGTTGAAGTATGGACTTCACCTATAGTAGAAGATGTTAATTTATGGTATCTATAGCACCAAATATCCAAGTATACATATAGCTTGTCATACCAAAGAGAGGTTTTGTGTTTTCTCAGTATAGTTTAGATAAATCTCAGGGCAAAACAAAGTATGAAGGCAAGAAGTCTCAAAACAGGATTTTTTATAGTATTCATTATAATCCCTATTAATATATGGGCTTGGCATATGCAGCCTACTGTCTGTACAAAAAAGTTCCAAGATTCATTTGCCCTGACTGAAATTACTGTGCCAAGAAAAGATTCTATCCCATGTGTAGCTGCTGTGTAGGATAAGACACTCATGGCATGTTTTTAGTACCTCAGAAAAGCAACAACAATGTGTATCCCTCCTCTCTATTTAAGCACAAGATTAAGCATCCAAGTCTGCTTAGAGAATACTTTTCTTTATATTAGTCAAAAGCAATGAACCAAGCATGTTATTTTTTTATAAAGAAAAAGGGGATAGGGAGCTCTCAGAGTCAGCCTCTGTTTCTCTCTCTGCACACTTACACAATAATGTCCCAGATAGATAATAAAAATTTTAGGAATAAATTTCTGCAGGTAAGTTAATTCCCCTATAATCAAAGAAAGTATAGCCAAATGTTACCTCTCTTAATAACCACAAGATGATGCTCTGTGCAGTGCCTCCTTTTGGCTACTCAACTTCCAAATGATAATTTTGCTATGTTGCAGCATAGGGCTCATTTCTTGTCATCTTTCACTTCCATCTGACTTACTGACAAGAATTTCAATCTTAAGGGGTAAAAGAGAAGTAAAATATCTGGAATTGAACATGTAGGACTTTTCCCCTTGAATATAGCCTGTCCGGGCTGGACAAAGAAATAGCTATAGGCCATTTGGTTTAGTTTGGTTGGTTAATTTTTGTTTTCTTATACTTAGACATCTTTTTTTCTTATTTCTGCTATTTGCTTTCAGGTTTGGCAACTTGATACAAAGAGCAAAGCTGAGGACAGGGGGCTCTTTCTCACTGCACTGTGCTGGTGTAATAACCACTGAAAGAAAAATGTTTCCTTTCATGGTCAGGCATCCACTGTGTTGGGGTTTCTATTCCGCTGATGGGTCAGAAGGTTGAGAGATCAGAGTAAGACATTTCACATTGTCTTTTGGCCAGGTCATTAAGTTTTCTAAAGACAGTTTATTTTACCTGCCACTTCTAGGAAAGATGAATAGCAACACACCTACAGGAACAAGAAAACCCAAACCAAGGCTGTAGCAACGTTTTCAGAAAACAACAATTTGGAGTGTTTAAGTTGACTCTTTTAGGTCAGTTAAATTGCTAACATCAAAACCAAAATAATTTATCTTCAGTTTTTTTAAGGTCCTTGAGCAATCAAGAAAATTACTCATGTTGGATGTTGAACTGTCAATTTAATCTGCAAGCAGGCTAAAAAGAAAATGTAGAGGAAAGTCATTAAATAATATCTTTTCGTACCGTATAAATCTCCTTTCCACACAATCACAACTGCCTATACAGAGTTGTTTAGCAGGTATCATTTATTATTTATATTATGTTATCAGCTCATTGGCTTGCTTCAACCAAGACCAACCTTTACTGTGCAGGGCACTGCACAAATATATATAAATGACGTTTCCTGGAGCTACATGTGGCAGAGACCATCAGTCATAGTGTACACAGGGATGTGGAATTGCAGCCCCACGAAAGCACAGGGGCTTTGTCATTGATTTCAATAGAGGTAGAATTTCACTCACGTAAATTAAACCACAAGGAATCAGTCAACTTGTTTCCTGAAGCGTGGATAGGAAGAGTCTTTCCAAGTGCAGCGTGGAGCATTTAATTTTCATTGCTTAAGTGGAATTCAATGAACCATGGATCAGACTAGGCATTTTGTTTTATGTATTCCCATTTCTTGTTCAAAGCCTGAGATTATCCATATAGGATAATTTCCCACTCAGAAATACAGGACTGTCTTATATCACCCAACATATTGAGTGATCACCTTTATTCCACATGTATAAACAAATACATACAAAATGTAGTTTATAAATGGAACAAATTATTTTTGATGATGAATATATTTGTTATGTATTGCATAGCTGCTAATGAATATATTCATGTTCCCCCTTTGGGATAGCTTTGAAATTCTGACCATTTGTTAATTATAATTATATATATATACATATATATTCTGTAATTACATTACGGAATATAAATATGTCACACGTGACACACTGCATAGCAGTGCAACAAACCATATAGGCTAATGGTATATCAGAAAAATAAATATTTTTTTTAACATTCAAAATATAATTTGTCTCTTTTTTGCCGATGTGTCTGACTTCCAGCCCTGTAACTTTGTTTCGGTATCTCTCATTTGGAGAAAATCAGATTAAGGCAAGTCTCACAGTATCGTAGGCTTACCTTCTGCTCTGCTGGGCTGCAGCACCCAGACACTCTGCTGTGTGGGATGTCCATACACCCCACATATTGATTATATGACGTTAATAAAGTCATTAATGTATTTGATAGAAAAAGTTTGGTTTTAAAAAAAAAAAAACGAAAAACCCAAACAAACCCCAAATCATACCTAAAAATGTTCTTTAAGATTTTTTTTGGTGGTATAATGATATGAAAAGGTGAGAATCATTTTTATAGGGTTTTTTTTGCGCTGGCGTTGGTTCAAAACTAAAGATTTTTCTCTCCCAGTTGCCTTTACAAAGGAAAGCCAGAACAAGCAAATGAACAATAAACAAAAGGCCATACAGACCTTCTAGTCATCTGCCTTTGCAGCAGGATTGTCTTTTAAATCAGGCCTCACTGGGTGACTATGAAAATACAGGAAGAGCAGTGCTCAGTGCGTAGCTCTCGGCACCGCTCCGTGGTGCTCAGAGAAACTCAGCCCCTACCCTCAGTGTTACAAAGGCAAGTACAGGCTAAAGACCTTCAGTTCGGATCTCTTCCAGAGGGTATTCCTAGGCAATTAGGCCCAGGGCAGAAGGATCTCAGCATGTCTCTCTGAGACATGTAGGAATTTGTAGCCACACAGCTGGCTGAGTGCATTGAGCATCCAGTGCTGAGATGAATAAGCCTGACAGAAGGGCTATCACCAGGGTCCCATTTCTTGAGATCACAAAAGTTCAGTCTGGGATTCACCTGTGATTGTCATAGAGGGGAAAAGTGTTACACTATGAATATTTCATTATGGAAGTGAGAAAATGCTTTCCCCTTAAGCACATTTTGTTAGTTAGCACTTTTCATCTCTAAACTTTGCAAAAAAAACCCAGGTTGAATTTCATGCTCCCTGAAATATATTGAAGGAATTCCCCTCTGCTCACCACAAAGGCATTTTTTGTAGTATAGCATGGAAGGAAGGATGGGAAAAGAAAAATCAAAGATAATTAGAAGGAGAAAAATGAATAAAATATCATTAAGGAAATTCCTGCTGTGGTGCATCAGGGAAATCAAGGAGAAAATCAGTACCTCAAAGACCTGTTTTTCAGCCTAGATTTTTCCTTATGCAGCGAATTACATTCAGTAACCCATGGAGTAGAAGTAATTCACTTTTGGTATAAAATGTAAATATAAAGATAATATTTAGTTATTCCAAGAATCAAAGTAGAAAGAGTTTCTTACATTTTCTCTCTCCCTTCCACTTTTACAAATGCTATATATAATATCGAATACATTCATGCACTGTTGTCAGCAAATTGGCTCAAGAATATTCGGCCAGTTGTATACTTGCCTGCCTATTTTAACACAAAATTATCTGGTCTGTCTGAGCATTTTTCTGCATGTATGTCCCAGAACATTTTATGAAGTACTGTATGCAGTATTTTAAAGGATATTTCTTGAATGGACTAGACAGATTTTCCTTATTCTTTACTTTTTGAGGCAATCAGATTTACTCTAACCACTATAAGGTACAACAACATACTCATTTGACATATGCAAACTGTGACTTGCTCATATAAAGGTTTTTTTTTTTACTAGAGAAAGGCTCTTTCAAAAATCAGAAGCCAATATTTTTTTTTAAGTTTCATGTGGTTTCTTATATGTAGATCTCAGAAAATGTTAGTAAGAGTTTGAAACATCACATGTGGAGGGAACAATCCTGAAAAGATCTTCTGATTAAAGAAATTAAAGCATTTTTTATCTAGAAGAAGCATGTGGTCTGAGTTAAATCTTACATTGTGTAGGTAATCATCTATTGTTTTGTAATTTATAGTTTAACGCCTGCCTTTGGGTTGTTTTTTAAAATTTAAATTTCATTTAATTTAAATCCCTTTTAAGACATAACATTAAACATTAACAACCAATAAGGTCAAACTGAGCAGAAAAGGTGCATTTGAAAAAGTTAAAATGAGGACAGCTATTACCATGAAAGAAATTTCAAGGAAAAAACCATCCAGAAAGAAGGCGTGGCTTCCTCTGGAAATGTCCCTAGTTAGCTTTCTGTATGCATCATGCACAGAATGGGAACTCAAAGCTCTTCCTCTTCTAATTTGCAGGTGATTATAAGGCTACGGGGAGCTGTCAATTGTTGGAACATCCCTAGTATAATTACATTAACCTCGTCTGCTGAAATCTGAGTGTAAATTACTTCTTCACTTAATAAGAAGATTTAATTGAAGTTGTTCTCAGTCACTGTGTGACAAATTTCTTAGGGAAGGTTTTGTATTATATATATTTTTATTAGCACTTGGGTCTGAAAAAGAAAAATCTATTGAAAAGGAATTTTATATCTCAGTGGTTTTAAGAATGGACTTCAAAGAAAGCAGGAAAAATAAGTATTCTTGTCCTCACTGCTGGCTATAAATGGCTGGGATCTTTAACCATGGCAAATGAGAGCACGCGCATGGATTTATGAATTAAGGTATCAGTCAGGCAATTAGCTGTAGAAATAACATTCTTCCCCTCAGGATGGAGTCATCTCTTCCCAGGTATAGCAGCTCAAATGTCAAATACATAGTAAATGTTGTGAATGAGAAAGAACCAACACCTCTTTGCCTTATTTTAAACAAAAACAGCTATTATCTTTTTAGAGTAACTACCTTATTTGATCAGCCAGTACAACTTCCTGCCTCCTCCAACATCAACAGAGGTGGTGACTGGCAAAGTACTTTTCAAAATGGTTAGAGAAGACTACAGTGATTAGCTAGTAGATCTTTTTCCTTTTCACTGAATTTTTATATGCAGTCATACAAGACTTTATTGCTGAATACATTTAGTGGTACAAATTTACTTTAATAAACCTTTAGGTGGTGAAAGACAAGAGAGACAACTATAACAGAAGTTTTTCTAGCTCACCACTTTTAGCCTGACAGAAAACATATCACTTTTTTGATTTATTTATTTGTAAGCTGAACAACACTGTTCATAACTTTTAGGCAGATTATTTTTCTCAAAAAACTTCCTTTCTTTTTGCTAGAAGATACTTAAATGTTATTTATACAACATTTTCTCTCCTTGCTTTGTGAAATACTGCCAAAAAAAGAAGGAGATTTTTAAGAAGTGATCACTCTTATTAAATTGACTGACAAACAGGTACATTGTTGGTCACAAAACCCTCTCAGCACCTCTAGGAATGTTTGTGTGTCCAATTTTTTATCCCTCTCCCCCAGTCTGTATCAGTTGGTCTAATAAAACATGTGACCATACCCTTCAATTCCTGTCTCCTTTATACTTTTGGAATATCAAAACATCACCACTATTTAAATAAATATGATAACTTAAAAATGCTTTAACAATTCCAAAATGCGTCCTTTTTGTACAAAGAAACATGCTGAGTAGTGGTGGGGGTGAAATGTTCTAGTGAAAAGATCTGTGACATTAACATGACAATCTTACTGAAAAAGTGAGAGCTTGTTTAATTTCAAAACCTCTAAAGTAAAATCAGGTTTTTGAAAAAAAACAATACAAGGAAAATAAGCTGTAACTGGAATCTGATGCTAGATACTCTTCAGATAGAAATAAGATGCAGATGTTTAACAGTAAGAGTAATTAACCATTGAAGTAAGTGACATTAAGATGAAGACAGGATGTTTCCTAAGAGGTATCTTTTAGCTTAGCTGTATTTATGGAACTGGAAGCAGGAATTAATTCAGGGAAGTGCATCCATTAGATGCCATGGATGAGTCAGCAACATCTCAGAGACGGCAGCATCAATCTTCCCATGAAACTATCATGTACCACTTTGTCTATTACAAGCAGATCGTTGACCACAGGCATTAAAATCTACCTTGCTCTGTATTGTAAAATGTCCTGAAACTGATAATAAGCTAAGAAATTCAGCTGAGGTCTGACTCACGACACCATTGCCATCATTTTTTCCTAGATGTGGAACACTTATAAAAAACAAGTTTCTGTCAGGCTTGTTAGCATCAGATGATGGTTATATTAACAGATCTCTTATTTTGGCTTCTTCTTGTCCCAGAATGAGACATGAGTAATACTGTAGAAAAAAACCCCAAACACCTCAAGATCAAGCAAAAATAAACAAAATGAGGAAACAGAAAAAACCCAATCCTCTCCACTCCATGTTAGATTGTTACAAACACAGGCCAAAAGTTTGTATCAGTACCTTTTCATATTAAACTTTTGGGGACCATTAGTGCTGGTATTTACCTTTTGTGGACCAGAGCACAGGAGATTAACATCTTGAGTGCACCAACAGGAAAAGGAGCTTTCCAGGTGGTTTATTGTGAGACATGCTATTATTCAACATCTGAACTCTCCCTGTGAAGCCAACCTGTCTGGTCTTTGTGGCCAACCTGAAATACTGTGAATCTTCATTGACCCACAGTGACTGCTGGCAATTTTTTAAAACAACAAATCCATACAGTATCACAGATGCAACTGACAGGAGTTGAACTCAGTGAGCCACCACTTTTGACAACAGGCATCCATCTCTATTATTCATCCTCATTGTCACTCCTGCAGGTTTCCTATGACATATTGCATCGTCACATTTACTGCAAAGAAGTCACAAACATCTTTGAACTAGGAACATTCAGCGAATGACATAATAAATCGGTTTGCTAGTCTCAGCATATCTGGATTCCTTTAAAATAAAACAACACTTTAGTTCAGGGTAAGACCTTCCTGTCGCCATCACGGAAACCTGAACCAGTGGATGAGCTTGAAGGAATTGTTATTTCGTAAATCAGGATTGAAAAGTTTTGTTAAAATGTAGTTTGTTTAAGCTACTAGTTAACAGAGTCTTGCAAAGCAAACCATATTATTAATGGATTTAATTTTTTTTCCCCAACATAAACTTCTACAGTCTTTGCAGAAACACAGGATGTAATGAATGCCAGTCAAAAAACCCCACAATATTAAACAGATCGTGCCCTCTTTTCCACACACCTTTGTTCAAGACCAGTAGCTCCTTTCTAAAATTAAAGCTTAACATGCTGACGAAAACATGACACAGGCTGGTATTCTCAACCCTGAATCTGAGAGTTCAGCTGAGTCAGGAGCTGCCCATTCATTTTCTGTGAGTGGAAATCATCCTACATTACATGCCACTGCTTTTCCTGGCCATGGGCATGGAACTCTGCAAGGCAACAAGCAAGGCTCCATTTTTTGGACCCAAATGAGAAATGGTGAAACCGTAAGTCTAAGAAGAGATTTTAAGTTTTTAAAATTTTGATTTTTTTAGCAGTATAACAGACATTCAGATACTAGAAAGTCAGAGGCAATACCTTCATATTCCTTCTGTTCACAGCAGAGGAATTATTTTGACAAAGGAAGTATACACTCAATAAATGCAGGTACATGAGCAACGTTGTTAATTTGGGAATAAAATGACTTTCAGACTTCAGTAACTATATTGATGCTTCCTTTTCTTTCTTGTAATCAGACAACTGAGTTCCGACTGCAGCAATATGTGCAACTAAATAAGATTATGTTTGTCATTTCTGATGTTATTGATGAGAGTCTGAGTTCCCTTTAGTATGATACTTATAGCTTCTCTTCACGTTATTTCATTACCTGTAATGGAGGATAATCGTAAACAGGAACAAATAGTAGATTTTAATTCTTCTTCTTTTTTTTAAAAAAAAGACTTTATCATGACAGACGCTTTATTTTAACATCATCTTTTGACATGAGATCATTGTGTTGAATATTACCGTGAAGTGCCTTGTGAAGGAGCAATTACCCAGACTAAATGGATTTCTAAGCAGATTCAAAGAGAAAGATAACAACAAGCAGCGAAATGTACATTAGCGAAATAAAGCTAAATCAAATAAGGATTAGAAGAAGCTGAATGATCCTCAAATAATGCAGTATTCTAACAGCTTAATTAAAAAAAATGGTTCTCAGGCCCAAGAGATTGCATTGCATTATAGTTCAGCCATAGGAAGATCAGCTGATGGGGCCCCTCTATGCCTGATTCCTCTAGGTGCTACTGTAACACAAATAATCAAAGGAGAGGGCCCTTGTAACAGCAAGAGAAATTTAGTTGTATCCCATGTGCCATCACCCTGAGGATCCTTCTGGAGAGAAGTGGGGACCCTCATCTCACGGCAGCTCTCAGAGCAAGGTGCCTGGGTGCAGGCAGAACTACCCCGGTCACAGCAAGGTTGGTTGATTGTAGCATCATCGTGGAGCAACAGGGACCAAACTGCACTCTAGCAAGGTGCATTCCAGCGAGGAAGGACTTTGCTGGGAAAGAAGACATATAGAGCCTGATGTATAGATTTTCCTCCTGATGAAATGCCTGACATTATTGACTTCAATATATTGCACAAGCTTCAAAGCCTTGAAACTTGATTGCATGAATTGAGTATTTAACAAGTAAATATTAAACTGTTATACATCTGCAGAAAGGACGGGAGAGTTTCTTTCAGGTGGCCTATGACCAACCTTTTTTTACTGCACAATCCTGTTCATTTATTTCCCTAGAAAGCTATCATTTCACTGATGGGAAAAACCTTACTTTTGATGCTATCCCATTTATCAGTATATGTATTAACAAAATACTCATTTCTTTAAAGTGGTAGAGGAAAAGAAATGATTGGTATGTATTAGGAGCTTCTATATCCTTTTTATGAATTTTAATCAGACTAGCCCAAGGTGCATAATCCATTTATAATGATCATAAATTCAATGCCAGATCCTACTTTGCTGCATCATCTGAGAAGCCCCACTCTCTGAAATGAGAAAAATCTGGATACTGCACATACCAGCTTAACTTGATGAGGGAGTAATGCTTCTGCAGGTTAGTGGCTGAAATGCAGACAAGATAAAATACTGATGCTAAAGCTCATTAAAGGAGATCTGTACCTCTCTGCTTCCTTCATGCCTGCCCTTCTCCAAGACAGAAAAGGAGAGATGTAGCCTCCATTTGCTCTTTCGTGAAAGGGCAGATTGGTCACATGGCATGAGAAGGAGTTACTTCGAAAATGCGTCTTACAGCATATAGCATAATAATACTTTACAGAGCAATGGAAGTAGGGTTTGGGACAACAACCTCCTCTTACTCAGTTTCTTAAGTTCTTTGATTGTGAGACTTTTTGCTAACACATGAGGGGTTTAATTCTGGTAGGCTTGTACTGAGATCAAGTAAGCCTCCTGAAACAAAATGTCTGGGTGATGAGTAAGGCAGTTGTGAATTTAGCTCCAAGACCAAATAATTAATAACTCTGTAACTTCTCTGATCTTGTTTTGACTCACCAGCTACTGTAAAAGAGGAAGGCGATCGGCTCCCCAGCCAGCTGTGTCATGTGCTTTTTTTAGGAGGTTTTCTTGAAAGACTGCTCAATTTCATTGATGTTACAAGAAACTGGCAGACCACATAATGTCTGTGTGACCTTGGCCCAGGTTTAGCAAGGAAGAAAATGTCAAGAGACCTCGCAGATCCACTGATCTCACAGCAAGTTCAAAACTTAATTTGTTATTGGAATCAACGGGAATGAAATTCATGCTGTATCCTGAAGGAGAGGTGAGAAATTCCCAGATCAAGGAAACTCAAGAGATATGTGCAGCTGATTTTAACCAGGGCTAGGCTTTTACACTTGCTGTTAATTTACACAAAACAGCTGTTCTATAGTCATAATCAGGAAGCGTTAGGGTGCATTTATAAAATTAGGCTTTGGAATACACTGCAAAACCTCAGACATGAACACTCAAAACACTAATTATTCAATCACTATGAAATCATCTTCACTTCCAACAAAGAACATTTTGTTTGACATGCCAGCTCAAGGCTTCTGCGTACTTGGCTATGTCTATCCTTGTGAAATTACATACATTGGAGGTTTGAATAACATACGACAGATTAGCTAGCAATTGGAAGGCATTGTTTAAAAATGAATTTCAGACAAAAGGCTGAGCTGCGTTGGCAGGCATCCTTGAATTTGACAACTGATGCACAGAGGGCAGAAGCAAAACACTTTTTTTTTTTTCCCTGGGGGAAATTCTCTCAGGGAGCTCTCCAATAAAGTGTTACAAAAAGTACAATAACAACAAAGAACTACATCTCATTATCAGTGTAAAAGTCAGAAGAGAATTGATTAGTCTTCTCTCATTGTTTATGTTACAGTGGCTTATAGACTCCCTTATCAATGCCAACCACATTGTGCATGGCATTGTACAGACACAATGTTTTCCATGGCTTCAGGGAGGAAAGGAAGGAGAGACCTTCTTAGCAGCACTCAGCATCTTAAAGATCTGCTGAAGTTATTTACCTGGAAATGCCATACTTAAAACAGTGTGATGTTCTTTCCATATCAAAGCACTGATACCAAAATCAGGTTCTAAAATACTTTCATCTGTCCAATCATAGTGAATTTTGCACATTAAAATAACATTTCTACTGCTGTCATGTGTGCCACAAGAGGGTAGGTTAGAGAGAAGAAAGAAAGGATGCTGGGGGAAAGAGATTGCTTTTTGTTTACTGTTTTCCAGAGTTATTACAAACTTCTTCCTAAGCAAATCTTATTCTTTTGCTTAACCTTCCCATGTCATCAGTCTAAGCAACCATTCTCCTGAGACAGGATGATGACTCATTTCCTTCTATAACATATTTTAAGGGACATCTTTGAAA
This sequence comes from Phaenicophaeus curvirostris, assembly GCF_032191515.1. Taxonomy (NCBI): domain Eukaryota; kingdom Metazoa; phylum Chordata; class Aves; order Cuculiformes; family Cuculidae; genus Phaenicophaeus; species Phaenicophaeus curvirostris. The sequence goes on from NC_091396.1 coordinate 7,243,219, forward strand.
TCTACAGAATCTTTAATGTCCAAAATTCCATGGCGCTGTTCTCCTGAAAGACATTTTCCTCACTTATTCATCTTCTCAGGTTTTAGTGGAATCATGAGTTTAAAGATTACTTTAAATTTAGCAAATTTTTGAGTCAGCAAACACAGTGTCACAAAGTTTTAGTTGCTCAGACTCCATACCTAAAACTCTTTTTCCATCCAGTTCCAGGGAACCTTCCTAAATTAACCCCTATGTGTTGCTTGACATCTCACCATTCAGCTTCTCTGGTGAAGTGTCAACTCCTTATCAAATGGCACTTACATGGACAGTAAATCATCTTCACAGCTCATTCCACTACAAAATTTGTTCAAGTACTATATAAGAACCGTTAAACAGATAAATTCAGTATACTGTGTCTAACAAGCCATATGAAAAGGTTTTGAGAAATTCAAGCAGAAACCTTATCTGAAGACCAGAGAATGAAGAAATTAATATTTTTAACACTGGTAATAAGGCTTTACTAGGTATTTGCCATTTTGAAATATTTTACATATGTAGATACATTAGAAGAACCAGTAATCTATGCTCTTTAGTAAGCTTTGGTGCTCAAGGAAAAATTTGCTTGCCTGCAATAATTCATTGCCGTATGCCTAACCCCCACACAAAGAATAAGTTCAGTAAGAAAGACAAAGAGTCCTAATTCAAATTAAAAAACACCCAAGATCTGGACTTTGACACCTTAGATGTTAACTGTAACAATAATTAAGTAAGACTAAGTTGTCAAATCTCTAAAGTCTCATTTTCTCCTGTCAATCCTTGCCCATGAAGCTTTGGTCCTCAACTAATTTGTGACCCACAGCTCCACTTCTGCCTTTCTCCATACCCCCTTCTGTCTGCAGCTGGGCAGCACCAGCTTAGAGGAGATGAGTGGGAGACCTGCCATTCTTTCTACAAACCCCAGTGCCCGGAGCAATCACTGGATGGGTGGGATACAGGTAGGAGATTTCAGCCTATGAATTCTACCCTCTAAGCAACTTGCATTAGCCTACAGCCTACTCGTAAAAGAGGTATCCACCCTCCAGGGCTTTCACTGAAGTTTTCTCTTAAATAAAGAAGATTACCTGGGTAATGAAGGGTGCAGGAACAGCATGGAACAAACCCCTATGTTGTGGCAGAACTCCAGCCGTGTCAGAGGGAGGAGATCTTGGCTTCCTTTCAGAACACAGCTTTTGTCAGTCAAGAGTCGTCTGTCATGAAATAGAGGAATTGTGCTGGGGCTCTCAAACAGACCCTGAACTCCCCATGCCCGGGCATGCACCAACAGTGCTGAACTCTACAAGTCATTTTCTCAAAGCTTATGTTTTCAAGGACACAGAATAGATCCAATGTTGGCATTTTTCATAATGCAAATCATCAACCGCAGTATTTCTTTTCAAGCATCCAGTTGCTGTCATTCCTTTTGGCAGAGGTGACTAATAGGCTATAGCCATCAACATGAATTAACTTGGTATTAAAGCAGCTCTCAAGTGGGTCTCCAGAAGTGTTTGTTACAGATACAGAAGTATTAAGACATTAAGGCATGTAATCCATTGTTTTAAAGCAATGTGACATCCTATTCAGTCTGCTTATTACATCACCTTGAGTTGTTTCAACGTATAACTCTAAATGAAACATAAAAAAAAAGGAAAAATGTTATTTTTAACATTAATTTCTCTGTGCTTCGGAATTTATCTCGGAGACCTTTCTCACATAAGGAGATATTGATTCACTGCATCAAGATCACTTCTGCAGTCAAATAGAAAACTTGGGACAAGCTCTTTTTCTCTGAATAGACATCATTCCAGCAATTTGGATTGTAGGTATTGCATCTCCAAGTTCCTCTGTCTGTTCTCATATTACTCTCTGGTACATTTTACAATGATTCTGGGATGGGTATTATTACCTTTTTGGATGAAGTATCATTTGTTTAAGTTTTTCTAAAACGTAAACAGAACTGTTTCAGAGAAATTTATAATCACATGGTATATCATGATGGAAGAATAAGGTTTTACAATACTATGATATTTTATATCACATAAAGAACAGAGTTGTATTGGTAAGAGCACATCATCTACAGTTAGGGGTAAGTTCTCAAAATGACTCAGTTTTCCCTTTGGGTACATAGTTTACTTTCTTTTTACCCTCCCTTCTTATTTCAGACATGTTTTAAAATCCTGGCCTTTGGTGCTGGGTTTTTGATATATGTTTGGAATACTGGATGCTTAAGAGCATAATGCCCAAAATCAAATAGTTCTGGACCTGGATATTATGAAAGAGAGAACGCTGGGGCAACAGCAGAGTTGGATAAAGCTGTGTTTAGCTGATTATTTAGAAATAGAAAATAATACATATTTTAAGACTGAGGCTGAAGTTGTAAAAATGGAGCAAGAGAAAAAACTAAGTCCAAGACCAACAAGCAGAGGGATTTTTAAGACAGAGGAAATACAAAATCATAGCTGTTTGGAGAGCAGAGAAATGTAAGCGATAAGCGAGTATGAGTTAAGATATGCAAAATCAATGTGGTTTTTTTTTCCTAGAAAAAGTATGACACTTCAAAATCAGTTATATGTCTGACTAGCATCATTTCTTTCATACAAAGTGACCAAAGGATCTAAATGACAGTAGTCAGGAAAACTGCTCTCTAATTACCTCAGAAAGATACAGCCTGCCTTACTGAATTAAAAGGCCAGGAACTTTTTGCACATCTGATGAATTAGCCTCATGGTCAAATGCACCTTTGAGGGGATTCCTTTTTTTCCTTTATTTTTTTTTATATTACTTTAAGTTATATTTCAATGTTCAATGGATCTCTTTTCAACTACTTCATCTTAACAAATGGCCATTTGAGGTCAGAGGATCTAGAAAGAGACTGGCATCCCTTCACAAGTAGATCCAATCTTCTAGAAATACAAAAGTTTAGAATTCAGAATAAAATATGAAATGTCTGTGTTTCCCAAAAGAATATCTTTTAAAGATAATTTTTACATATAGATGTGCAATACAAAATATTAGAGATACACATTTGCTTAATTCCGAGTTTGTGATATTAGACTTAACATTTAAAAAATCACGCTTGTCATAATTGAATCAATACAGAATTACCTTAAAGCACGAATCATCCATTTTTAACTTTTAAAAAAATGTATTCCATGGCATAATTATGAAAAATAAGTATTTTTTTTTTCCCCTCAATGAAAAGGAAACACTTTGAGTCAGGAGATCTGTCTCTGGCCTCAGATATGTCTGATGATTAATTGTCCTGGATGCATTCTTTATGTATCACAGTTTTTTCTTTCTCTAGAATGGGAATATTTACCTAACTCTGACTAGTATAGGCTTTGCATAGCAGTTCAGATTCTTGTGGCGTTCTAACCGAGACAATACCTGTACACATTCACTGATCATTGTTTAGGGTACATGGTGATAAATCTAAATTAACGACTTTTTAAAATAGTGTGAGATGATTGTTGTTAAAACAGTTGTCTCATTCAGATTTACTCTTTCATCATTTTAGCATACATTAGGAAAGGAGGGGGGAAAAAAAAGGTTTCAATTTCCTACAAACAGAGATATTAATTTAATTTCCTGAACATGCCTTGCAAACATAACTATTTTACATTCAGGTCACAGTTCAGAGCACACATTTCTGAAAGCTTTTCTTTAATAGCTGTTCATCTGGCTCAAGCCATCACTGGCTAAAGCTACCCATGGACATCCACGCTTGCACATGCACCCAGGGTGAGCCACCTCCTCCCCGTGGGGATCTTCAGGGGGGTGTAAGTATGTAGGTGGCTGAAAACTAAACCCCAGGCAGAAGTGGATTTGGCTGGAGAGAGCTATTTTACTCTGTTCCCTTTCACACAGCTCCTTGATCCAACAGAAAGGCATTCCACCTCTTGTATCAATAACTTTTGGAAGGCAGCACAGAGCAGGAAAGAGCATCTTTGTGCACCGAAATACATAATACTGCTGCAAAGAACGTAGCCCGAGCAAATGCCATTACTTAAACATATTCAGCCACTAGAACTTATAAGGCAAAACAAACGTAAATACCACACTAAAACCTCACCCAATGCATGGGTGCTCTGCAGTCGGGGGTGGTAGGCATGCAAGAGGAAGGTCCTCACTGAAGAGCAAAAGTGCAAGTGCAGCTCCTTCTGAGAGTTTCCTGGAGCAAAAAAAAAAAAAAGGTGCTACATCTACATGCTATCCTGTCAGCTTTATGGGAGTACTGCATGCAGCAGGCACTTTTTGCACTTTCACACTAATATTGCAGCTACAGGATTAGTATCAAAGGGCAGGGGAACATATGCATTTTATCACATCTTGAACCCTGTGGCATAAACTGGTGAGTTCTGGAATAGCGTATTTCAACTCCTGTTCAATGCTGGCTGATCAGCAATAAAGAGTATAGGATATGACATTAGCTATTATTTGAAAACAAGATTTTGTTTTTGTGGGTGTTGAATTAAGTTTCAACTGGAAATCAGAGCTTTTTGTAACTATGAGAGAGTTTGATTTAAAGTACAGGATATATATAAGGGTCATAAGAGAAAAATAAGGTAACTGTAGATTATGTATTATTTATGAATATGGAGAGGAATAAATATTCATAATTCAAGGAAAACGGATAACATGAGGATAAGTTATTGATTGTTGTCTACTAAAAAAAAAAAAAAAAGAAAAAGTCCTTTTAAATGAAGAGAGATTATTCCTTCCCGTATGTGTAAAGACAAGTTAGAAGAGTGTGATTTGTTTGACTCTGACTCATCCCTTCAACATTTGACGGATATGAATCAGATGACCTTCCCCTGGGAGCATATGCTGAAAACAAACTGAAGTTTCTGATTGTTTAGAAGTCTTCAAAGATAGTTCTTGCAGTCAACAGGATCATCTTCATTTAGTGCTCATTTTTTGTTGCTTTTTCTTTTCCCTATCAACCACAGTCAAAAAGTATTATTCCCCAATAATGACTTATCTCTCTCTAGTCTGTAGTGAGCAAGGTACTTAACAAATAATGTACCGGGCCAGAGGATGGGAAACCAAGGATGGAGGAGGACTCCAGCTGAGCGTGTTGATGGTTGACTTGACACCACTATGTCAGAAGAAAAACATCTGGGGGCACCAAGTCCATTTGAGAACACTTCAGCAAACCAGTAAATTGCCCTGTAAAAAGGAATGATCTTCAATTCATGGACCAAGTCACTTACTGAGAAGATCTCCCTGGAAACCTTCTTTTCATTTTTATGAAATGTCCTCCATCCACCTAATGGACAATGACAAAGTTGATTTGTAATCGGTCCAGTTAATTGCCTTGTGATGAGGTCAAAAAGGCAGAGCAAGGAAGTTACTGGCAATGAAAAACAAGTTCTTTTCATTCCCACAGTTGCTGTTTTGTCTTTTGCACTTTCTGAAAGTCAGCCTACCCTAGTCTATAAATCTGATTGCAAGTCAGCCACAGAAAATTTGGGACTCAGCTTGGGATCTCCCACAGCAGTAAAGATCGCAGCTGTGGGCCCAAAGGTGATCATGAGAATAACAATTTTCATTCAGTAAGCAGCCACTCCCAACCACTTCCAGATGGTTGCTCAAATCTGTGTGACGCTAGACATATCTTGCACAGGAGGAACTAAATCCCAAGAATCGCGAAAGACTTTCCAGTTCTGTCAGTGACTTTTTATATCCTCCTGGTCATAAAAGACAAAGTAGTCTTCTGCCTTAGTTATCTCATTTTACAAGTGAAGATCTTCAAGAGGCTGAAGCAGAACCTAAACAGAAATCACGACTATGAATGGGTCCAAAACAGCAAAGTGCTGACATTCTTCTCAGTATAATGAGGGAAAACTCGAAAACAGTAACATCAAAACAGACCTAAGAGAAACATGGACAGCTGATGAGGTGGGAGTTTATTATGAGACTTGGCTTAGGGAATGGAGAAACCATGGCTGTACTCACCAGGGTATTCCACAGGGGACAATGGACTTCACACACCATTTGGGAACACTACAGTTCCTGTGGTGGTTTGCTTAGTCTGTGCTCACTGACAAGGCTGCTACATGATCTGATCTTGGTCACAATTTGGCAAAATTACAGTTGCCAAATAACACTTTCCAGACATATTCAGCTGTAGCAGCAATAGGATGCAAAGAAGAGAGGACTATTTTGGCTACTTTCACAGGGAAAAAAAATATCTGACAGCGAAATGTCCTGGACTGTATCCTTATCTCTGAAGGATACAGAAGCATATCTCTTACTTGACATATTTTAAATTGAATGGAACAAAATACCAGGAAAGATGCTATGGGAAATACCCTTCTTTCAACAGGAAGATGTACAACTGCTATTCTTCACTAAGATTGATGAAAACAAGAGAGATACATAAAATTTAACAATGAAGGGTAAAAATGCTGGTTAATGAATTATTCTAATAAAATTACCAGGGATTTTCCACAGCCTTTCAGAAATGAGAAAATGTGCCATTAGTTATTAATCTTTGACAACTCATGCTAGTACAAATCCCAGAGCATCATTTTGTTAGCCTTATCTCCCCTCCTTTTTGACAGATTGCAGCAGTGCCCCAGCATGTTGCTAGAAGATGATGAGCTCTCACAGGAAGCCCAGAAACAGAGTATCATAAAAGATGAGGAAATGTATAAATAATTTACAGTCAAAATAATATAAAGATACTCTGTAAATTAAGATTCAGGAAATTCAAAAGCAACAACTTGAAATGTAAATATAATATATTAGGTGACTGCTTTCCTTTGCCTTTCAGATCCTCGTGTCAACTTTCCACACTGTTTGCATTTTGCTCCCTCCCACTGCATGGCTGAAACACAGAGCAAGACTAAAATTTTTCATAATAACAAAACATCTTTTAAAAACCTCTTAGCCCTAAAAACCTTAGCCCTTGGCTTTATAGATAGCAGGACATTCCTTGTTAAAGAAAGAAGGCATGTTTACATGGGAAGATTACATTTGTCTCAATGCAAAACTAACCCAAATGTTAAACGTTTTTTTTCTGCAGGTACAGTGTATTTGGTTTATGTAACTACATCTGTAACACCATCCTCCAAATAACATATTAACATTCTGCAACTCTGCACAAGAGAGATTTCCTGACAGCTGTGTGTTACATGAGGTGGGGCAATAGTATAAACAATTAAGTCTCTGAATCTGAAGAAACTATACAAGATATATTCAGCTTCTTCCACCTTCATTTGTCCTTTCTAATACATTAATGATTTCAGATGTAGTAGCACTTACAGAAGACCCCTCCCACTCCTGGCCAGGTACAGAATATTATCAAGGGCTCCTGTTACCCCATGTGAACTGATGGAGACTTGACAAAAAATGTTTGCCTAGAGGGACTGTTTAAAAAATAAATCCAGTAGTACTGAACTTTAGCATGAAACTGACCCACTGCAACAGCTTACCATTAGGAAAATAGTTACCTGATAATTCCATAGTTAAAAAGGAACTTTTCACTTCAGATAAGCTTTGAAGTGTACTTTATTGATATTAGTATAAATATGCTATAGACTATATACTAGCAAACATAATATAGTTCTGGGTTCGATATTGTCAAACTGTCCACAAACTATAGTGATTGGCAGTGTTTTGACCCAAAAGAAGGGTTCACTTTTCCAGACAATGGCCAGGCAGGGGTCAATATAGACCAAGGAATTCTACTGGTAGCTGTTGGGGCAACTGCAGCTTGGGAGCCCATCCTCCCCATTTTACTAGCAGGTAAAATGGGCTCAATGACATTGAAATAAAGAGTTAAACCAGATACCTCCATCTATGCATAAAGCTTTCTTTTACTGCCTACGTACTCAGTAGGGGCTTACAGCAACAGGAGAAAAGGGTAACTGTTCTTGACCTATGAGGATAAGACAGGAGAACGAGCTCCATGTTTGGTCATTTTGCTCCTGCAATTCCTCCTCTCTTGCTCATCTACACATAGCCAAGCTCCTTCTTCATGTAAGCACCCAGTAGGGGTTGTATTTATATAAGAGCTCCTCCTGGATCTACTGGACACACTGGATTACAAACCCACATGCTTACCCCCAGCACCAACAAAGAGGCATAGCCTTCATAAGAAGCCTTGCCCAGACAGATCAGCACAGATTATTACCTCTTGCAAAGTCCTGGACGGGTGGCTTGGGCATACAGGAAAGTATGAATCTCCCATTTATTAGCAAACATTTGTAGCTTTGTCAGATGGTTTAGAAGAGCTGTGCTGAAATATCTTCCAGAAAAAGTGTAGTGAGAATTACTGGTCCAGTTTCTCCTTGGTGACAAACATTACTTCTTGCCCAGTCAGAATTGGCCCCACTTGCAATGTCAGCAGGGCACTGAAGTTCACTTCTACTCCTCAAGCATCAGAGTCTAAGCCCATTACATACCTATGCGTCACCTCTCCAGTAGCTTGCTCTCTGTCTTGCTCTCATCTGAAGCAGGGTGAGGGGATCAAGTTTATTCTTCTTTATGAATAAGAAACTGATTAACCTCTCATTTTAGTGGTTGTAAAACTTGGCATCTCTACTTCTGAGCAATGCTGGGTGAACACAACAGCTTTATTGCTTGCGTGAAATGCTAAATTAGCTTCCATTAGTTCAAGAGAGAAATCACCACGGCTTACACATGAGAACTGTCTGAACAATTAAACCAATTCTTTTCCACAGGCTTTAGCTTATACATAGCCAAATTTCTTATTTGATTTTGAGTCACAGGAGCACAAATAATTAAATAGAAGCACGGCTGATGATAAATGAAGTGAGCCCAATGAAAAAGAGAGGAAACTTACGTTGTTCCTATTTAGTCCTCTTAGAAAGTGAGAAAATTCCTGCATCGCTGCTACCCCTTCATTTGCTAACCAAGCCAAGTGAAAAGGTCCCTACATGTTCTTTTCCCAGGAAAAAGGCAGATTTGCTGTAGAGTGGGAGGTTGCATTCACACAGCTTTTGACAGATAGCACAGTTAAGGCTGCAGCAGACAAGACGGCATGCAGAACCTGTATGGTTACTGGCACTCTAGAGTGTCACACCTGATAAGTATAATGGTGAAGTTTTTCAGCAACGCAATTTAAAATTATACCAATAGGCTGCAATTTCAGTCCACATCATGAGAGGTTAGGGAGCACATACTGGAGCCAGAGTCAGGTGGAGACAGAGTATTGAAGGTGGAAGTGGTACTGGATTAAGATTGCACTAAATTTGTTTAGAAGAAGGTTAGAGCAAGACATGTGAATTGTATAAAAGTGGTTAATGTTTAATAAAGTAAATCTGTAACCTCTGAAGGTATGAAACAATCACAACCAGCTTCTAGAGGTCAAGAAGTTAGTTTACAGAGCTGAAGCCATGTCTAAACTGTCCAACAAAGGAGAGCTCTTAACTGGAGTTAGTTGAGTAAATATCCTGGCAAAGACAAGGCAGTCCGTAGTTTCCCTATGAATCATCGGACTGAAGTGAAGTTTCCTGTGCTGTGAGGTTTTGACTTGACCTGGTTAATCACACAAAAATTACATCATGCTTCATTGTCAGTTCATTTTCTACATGAAGTTAAAACTCACAGCTTTTCTCAATGTGTAGGCAATGCTCCATGTGGAAGACAAGAAGTAGCTTCTGCAGGGATCTGTGGAAGCATTAATAGTTCACATTTTTGAATTCTGGATAATGAACCAGATATTCTTAACCAGATGCAAGTGCCCACACAAAGTTTTGCATAAAGCATGCTCTGGAAAAGCTTAGGCTTCATTTGCAGTTTTATTGTCAGTTCAGTGTGAGATCACCAAGTCCTTTACAACTTGGTTTTTCATTAGATATTAAAGTGCCCAAAGTTGTAGTAAAGTCACTTATTCAGGAGTAAAATAGCAAAAATCTATCTTTTGGGAAACAGGATGCATGTAGTAAGTACAGAAGAAGATGATATTCTTAGTACCATCTGTAGCCATCTAGAACAGCCATGAAGATGCCACAGATTTTGTTTGGAGTTTGTGTCTACAAAAATTGGTATAAAGTAATGGTGAAATGCTTGGCTGAAAGCACTGATATGGTGTGCTGGGCTGTATAAAACTGAAAACTGTGGCATTATGACAAGGTATATTTTCAGCAGAAATGCAACTAACAGGGCTAGGTAAACAAATATGTGCAATGTGATACAATGCTAGTCTCAAGCATTCAGAAATCTTTAATCACGCAGTAAAATAAATGACAGAAGTCACTTGAAATTCAAGATTTTCATCAAGTGATAAATGCCCAGTTCCATCTAATCCACTTCTAATTTGCTGCACATTCTAGTAATGTTTTTCAACTTTTACAGAAAACTTGAGAACCAAAACTTAAAAATATTGTGACTGACATTCTTATGGAGTTCCTTGATTCTGGCACCTCATTTGAAATTTTAGACAAAAGTATTCTGAGATTTGCCATAAAACTGAGTCTTGTCAGCCCAAGTGGCACACGTTAACACTGTGGAGTCAAGCTTTTCCAGCCTGAGGCTACAAAACAAAAACCAAAAGAAATAAAACATAACCTGAGTGCAGGAGGAGCACAGGTAATGGTTCCCCCACAAGGGAAGGACAGCCTCATTCTAACGTCTGATGTCCAGATTATGTCCTAATATCCCTTCTTTCTTTTTGTGCAAGATCTCTGAAATTGGAGCTTTATTCCCTGAGCCAGAGCTTCTTTCCAAACTCTTACCATCTTAAATATTGCAACATCCTACCCTGACAAACGCAGTCTTGTCCCACTGCTCTGTACCCTGAATACTCTACCAAGATAATTTTTCTGACCCGTCTGCCCATGTCACTTCACCTTTGCATTGGTTGTGCTGGCTACTCCTCTTACCTCAAGCCATTGCATCAAACCTAAACTACTCGCTTCCACTTCTACGGACGCTCAATTTCCCTATCAGCTTTCATTCACCGAAGATATACCTGCTGCCATTTACCAGTAGGTATATTCTTTTTCATGAGGCCTACAAAAACAGAAGGTAGGCTACTGATGCGCTTAACCCCTGCCTGCTACACTGGCCAGTTCTCTCTGGTTTCTTGATATATGAATCATGCCATCTCATCTTGTAAGCATTTTGGGGTGGGGGGGTATCTCTCCATTGTATATTTATACCAGCTTTGGGTCCTGTTCCATATTTAAAGTTCCTATGCTCTACGATCACAGAAAATATATGTAATAACAATAAATAATTTAAGGAAGTCTACCGTTAAGTAACTGGAGACTTCCAGAATACAAACTGATGCAGTAATGTGATAATAGGTAACATTCTATCGTTTACTGGAGCCTAGCACAGAATGCAACTCTGATACCATCACTCTAACCCAGAGTGAGTATAAGCAGCTTTATGCAATAATGCTTGTAAATCTTTTAAAATCCTTGTAGAGGGTTCTCTAAGAGCACAAAACACTTGGTGCTTATCAAGAACAGGTAGCAGCTGGAAGTTATTCCTTTTATGCCTTTTGTTTTGGATTTGGGTTTGGGTTTTTTTGTATCTAGAAACACCCACCCACTCAGAATCCCAGACCAGGGTATACTGGGCTGCCTTCTCCCAGAAACATTAATGCACCAAATTCTGCACAGCTGCAGCTTCTGTCCAATGCACACTAATTTGTCAAAATGAATAAACACAATACTTTAAAAAATCATAATGGTTTCTACAAATCCATAATGAGGTTTTGACATGGAATTATTTTCCACATTTTCATTTAGTGCTCATCCTCTAATGCTTGAAATATGCCTGCTGTGTCTGATACTTGTTCCTTACATGATTTTACATAAAATTATTAGGAAATAGAATCAAAAAGAAAAAAAATAATCTTACACACTGGTAAAGAAGTGCATGTTTTTGTGACTAGAACACAGCTTACAAGCATTGAAGCTTTAAATGTTTTAATTGCAGCAAAGTCCCTTGGTCTTAAATTTATTTATATTTCTAGGGAATGAAAATAATCTTCTATGGCTTTACCAGTTCATGATTTTTCTTGATACTCTGATCCTTATAAAATTGACTCCGTTACCTTGAGCATTCATTTAAAAAAAAGAAAGAAGGAAAAACCCCAAACCCACACCAAAGCCACAAAAGCAGAGGCTGAAGCTATAAAGTTGTTTAGATTCTGAGCACTGAACACATCTTTAGCTTCTTAGCTTACATTTACGTTTCAAACCTTCACCATATTTCTGAGGTATTTGAACACAAATTGCAGTGTGAGTTAAGATTCTGCAGAGTCTAAGGGTGAGAACAATTACCCTTTGAAACCCATTTACCTTGGAGTGTAATTTCTCTTAGGATGGGACTTCTTGTTGAGATGATTTCTTCAGCCTTGCCAAACTGGAACTTGAGCAACGCTGTGGTGATGATATTGAGATGATGCTTTACTTAAATCCAGTTAGGGTAAATTAAACTTGAAAGGAGAGAGCTGTAGAATGCTGAGCCAAGTAATTTGCTTGAGGCACTGAGCAGCTAAATGAAGCACCTGTTAAAAATGGGTGGGTGCTAATTTTTTATTAGTCTTCATGGATGTGTCATTACATCCTCCACTTGCTCAGGTAAAGCAGTATGCTGTGTTTGGGTTAAGGTAAGAAAACTATAATCCTTACTCATTTCATGGAGCAGAATTATCACTGCACATACTTGTCTGTATTAAACCTCTTCCTCCTACTCATTAGTGCTCAAGTCAGAGCAGATTTCAAAAATCTCTTTGTCGATCTAAGATGCTTGGAACCTCTACCTGCTGTGCAAGGTGACAGAAACCTGAAGAACGTGGCCTTATGGAAATTCTGGCTGCCTGGGATGGGAGGATGCAGGCATCACAAGTACACTGAGTGGGGACACCCTGTAAACGAGTCAGGGAGTGTGCCAATGCCTGCCTATTATGCAGCAGACAAAAAACAATCCTGACCCACGCCTTCAAGCTCCATCAGGCACATGTTAGGCAGAAAGGCGGAGTAAGACCACAGCTCCTGGTAAACAAGAGTCAGTCATGTTTCAGACAAGGGCAGTCAATGTGTAGTTACTCCTCTCTACGTAAAGAATAAAAATGAATCCCATAATGGGATATAAACTACAGAACTTTTTCACTAAGCAGTACACAACCACAACTCCTGTGTCTACAATTGTCATTAACAGCAAATGTTTATTAAAATGAAAACTCAATGTAAAAGACAGCATTAAGTAACTTATCAGAGCTGGAAATAAATAATTTTAGTTCCTCATGTCTTTTATTTGCTGTCCTCTCTTCCCCTGTGTGCAGACATATGTGCACACACGCAGGCACTCAGCCCCTGCATCTATATGTAATTATGTTCCCATTTCCACCCAGTCTGTAACATCACACCACTCAGTGGTAAGAGTAAGTAATTTTAATCAAACCATATTTCAAATCTTAGTTTCCAGGAAGATTTTAGTGGCACTGTTGAAGACGTTAGACTACAACTGTTTCTTTCCTCCTTTGACACGTACTCTTTCCTCCCAACAGCCTTAGTTCTGCTTGCCCAGAAACTTTTCCCTGCACAGACACAAGACTTGCAGGAATACCGTATATATATACTGCCTAGAATAAACATTAGTGCAGTCATATTCCCTTATTTCCCATATCATGGGTTTAGGGATTTATCAGAGGAGGAAATACATTGCAAACAAGTTATTCAGTGCCTTGAGGCGCAGGACACATGTCAAATTGTAGCCCAGACCATACAAGCAGCCTGTTATGTTACTTTTGACAGCAAAAATCTACTTTGAAACACATTTGCATATGCACAATTTGCCCTAGACAATCAACTAATAACTGGGCAGTACAAGGAATCTTTTGTCTTATACTACTTCTTTCATGTTATACTACCTAACTTTTTAAATTATTAGTTTAACAAATCAGGTTTCCCCCACTTTCATTATTTACAAAGGTTCAACCTACAGGGGAAAATCCCCATAAAATTTATTTGAAGAATCTAAGGCCTGAAGCTGAAAGAGGGTAATAGTAGCACCTAACCTGAGGCCCACCTCATCTCATTGTCCCTTCATACTCATCCATAAAGTAAGTACTCTAGGAGATAGCTGGAGAGATGCTAGCAGAAAATAGATAATATTTCATTATTCCTTTGATGTTCTGCAACTAAGCAAACCAGGGTAAATGGTCCAACAGCAGCAGAATCATAGCTCATGACTCCCTAGCAGGACTTTTCTCGGTAGCACAGGAAAGGGCAGCATATAACTATGTTAATGCGGGGATTTGCTGTCACAGTATCAGTCTAGCGAGGACAGCAGCAGGTGCAGTATAAACACAGACCTTCTGTCCAAAAGATTTATTGTCTCAGGATATGGTGCAAAGAAAAAGGATCACGAGAGCATTTGGAGCACTCCTATCACTGGGGTTCGCTCTGCCCGAGAGCAGCAAAAAAACACTTGCTGTTGTGAAACTGTACACCAAGAAGTAGGCATGCCTGCCACTGTGCAGATAGCCAGAGCCTCTTCCCCAAAATGGGGATCTTGCCTCTCTTTCCCTGTGCTGGACAAGGGTGACACCTGAAAGCTAGTGAGCAAAGCTATCGCAGAACCAAACATGCAGCTTCCATCCACTGCCAAGGTCAACACAGCCTGGAAACACTTGTGTCCTGGTAACTCCAGGCTCCGATTACAGACACATCTGAGCTCAGAAACAGGAGGCAGGGAGGAGGAGGAAGGGGATTTTCAGAGTGTGAAGTAGACGGACAGGTTATAGGTCACCTGAAAGTATTTAATGAACTGAATGTCTCATATAAGCACGAGTCTGATGTTGAGAAACATTTCTGTCCTCTGCTTTTGTAAAGTATTGCTCTATCATTAGAAATTTACACAGTAACGCTCTGCATCAGTGCTTAGAGCCAAATCCTTTCCTTAAAGTCATGTGTGTCATCATGAAAACAAGACAAACACATTTTTAAAACAAATACTTGCACAGGGATTATTTTTTGTCAATGACTGAAATTCCCTGACATTTTTCTCATCTGTGTGGAGGTTCTGCCATTCTGCAGGGGAAGGACCCTAACCATTCTTTCAAGCTGTGCAGAAGCCCACACTTCCCCCTGTCCCATACACTCATCAAATCAAGGCTACCTTAATGCTGTTCTGTGTGGTTTTCTTCATGAGAATAAGGATAACTTGGACAGAGACACTTGCACTTCATGAAAACTAAGAAAAGAGACCATTTTCCTGAGGCCAACCAAGCGCGCAGGAGTTACCATCAGGCATTGATCTGAGACCTGCAGAAAGTCAGTCTGTCGGCACTGAAAAAGTGGTCTTCACAGTCTACGTTGTCTACACTGGGGAAGTGTAATCCCCCAGTGCTTATCAGAGAGATTCAGTGCACAAAACCATCACGTAATATCATTTAAGTGTTTTTTTGCCCATCACTTTCTAAAGACTCAATCCTGGCTCTAACATCTTATTAAATGTTGCTAGTTAGCACACCTTCACCTTGTCTGCGTTAAACTAGAAAGCAAATTTGCTGCTGAGTACTAATCCTAAAAGAAATGAGATAGTGCCTTTTTAGCCACCTTGAGAGTATCAGATGCTAAGGTGCTGTAACTAGCAACCAATACCTGTCATTTGATGAGAGTGAAACTAAATCCACTAACCTGAATCTGATCAATTATTTTTCAATATGAATTAACAAAAAACAAACATTAAAAGGTCTGAACAGCAACTAGTCATCAACAATTGCTGTCTGAATAATGGTTTTGTTAAAGAGATGTATTTGCAAAGTAAGGCAAAAATTAGATTATTTCTGAGAGATATAAATGCCCATAGATATATATACAAGACTCTTCATTAGTTCTAGCAAGCCTGTACAAACAGCCCCTATCTACATGGAGCATGCTTTCATTATCTATGCCAGAGCACTAGAAAAGAGTGAGAAAGATGATGTAGTGTTAAAGACGTGATTTTGTGTTTTCAACATCAGATATTTTAGTTGTATTTTGGATGCTGCCAGGTGCACTCTGAGATTTTAAAAGAGAAATAATACATCCCTACTTTATACAGTGTTCTTGCTCATTCGTTATGGGGAAGCTTTGACATTCAAAGTATATTCAATCTGCGAGAGACAAAAATATATTCAGTGAAAGTGAAAAAACCCTCAAAGTCTACATAGTCGCCATTTTCTCCCTGAAAAAAACTACAAAACCACAACACCAAAACACGGAGCGAGAGTGAGGATTTCTGTGCAGAATAAAACCCACTAAATCTTAGTCTCTTTTAGATGTCCTAAAGCTGTCCCCAAAAGCCTAGCTATTAGGTCCTTGATGGAAACAGTTTGCTTTTCTACCATCTTCATGGCTTTCTGGAGAGAATGGCCCTACAGGCCAGAATTCCTGTTCACAGATGGAGTGTTAGCAAATTCACTTGCAATCACAACAAATCAGGTGGATTTTAGTTCGAGGGAAAACTGAGATTCATAGGTATGCAAATGTCTGCCAACTCAGTAATCACAAGTTTTTGATTCTCTCTCTTTCGTCTTCTCAGGATAACAGCAGAAACAATCAGCAATAACTAACCCTGCAGGGGAGGAAGGGGCAAGTCTGGCAGCTACTGTGTCACGGAAAGATGTTAGACCAGAACGTCTTTTTGCACATGTCGTAAGACTGACATCATAAATGATGATTAAAAGATTAAAATCTTAATATTATGTTATCTAACAATATCATGTAGTAACTTGTGGAAGGATCAGATTTCTACCTTAAGATATAACTAAACAAAAAAACCTACTGAAATTGTTAATGCCTACTAAAATAATTATGGCTAGATATTCTGGTGTAAATAGTGACCCAATACATCTTTTGTGTAGCATTACAAACCTGAACTTGTGACGAAGTTTGAATAATAAAATGTAGCAAATATCACCCAGAGAAGCAATGATCATCCACAGTCTTTCTGAAGTAATGAGAAATGCATGTCCTCCAGCCTCATGAAAAGTCAAATTCTAGAAAAGAAGTAGCAGTCATTTCTGCAAAGCACATGGCCAGATTAAGAATTTCAACTGCAAAATAATAGTAATAATAACAATAACATCAACAATATTAATAAATAACCTTCAGCTGTGGTTGTATATCACAGAATAACCTCATCTAACACAAAGAAAGCAAGAAAGTAAATATCTTCACAAAAGATGCCACTTACTGATAGGAATACTGGCTAGGATGGTTTGCATTAATTAAATTTTACTAAGAACGTATGCAGTAATTGAAAGCCACAAGTGATTTGTGTTATTAATGATTATACATTTGTTTTTCTCATTTGATAGACTATGTTAATTACTTATGTGTGATTTCAATTGGCACATGTGATTCAGATGGTTTTAGTTTCTGTTGGCGCTTCTGCTGGCAAGCAAAAACTTCAAGTGCTGAAACTATCCATCCTTTAACCATTTAGTGATCACATGTAAAATAAACATCCTAACACTCGGGGAAAATAAGCCCCCAAAAGAGGGAGCTGAGTTATCTTCCTTCAAGTGAAGAATGAGTCTTCATTTGGCTATTGAATCAAAGCATACAATATACTGGATTAAAATGTCAGAAATGAAGGTTTACCTGCATTAGACTTTGACACATGCTTGAGATAAAGCCTTGGATTTTACACGTGTTTAAGATGCATGATAAACTTGAGGGTAAACTGACTTGTCTTACCTATCTTACACAGGTTAGAAAGACTGAATTTATATCTCATATCCAAACTCAAAGTTAAGTATACCTTTCCCAGCATTAAAAGGACATCGTTATGAGGAAAGAGCTTCAGCTCAGATATTTCTCATTTTTGTTTCCTAATTGTCAACATAAAGACACACTCATTTTTACTTTATTATGACAAGAAAGGGTCAGGGCAATCTCCTATTTCAGTACAAGATGGGGGATGACGTGATTGAGAGCTGCCCTGCAGAGAAGGACTTGGGGGTGCTGGTCGATGAGAAGCTCGACATGAGCCAGCAGTATGTGCTCACAGCCCGCAAGGACAACTGTGTCCTGGGCTGCATCAAAAGAAGCACGGCCAGCAGGTCGAGGGAGGTGATTCCACCCCTCTATTCCTCTCTTGTGAGACCTCATTTGGAGCATTGTGTCCAGTGCTGGAATCCTCAACATAAGAAGGAGATGGAGCTGTTGGAACAGGTACAGAGGAGAGCTACAAAGATGATCAGAGGGCTGGAGCACCTTCCCTATGAGGACAGGCTGAGAGAGTTGGGCTTGTCCCTCCTGGAGAAGAGAAGGCTCGGAGGAGATCTTATCTCAACCTTCCAGTACCTAAAAGGGACTGCAAGAAAGCTGGGACAGGACAATTTACAAAGAAATAAACCACTGTTAATACAAATACCTAACTTTCACTGCTACAGTCTTTCCTGAAACTGAACGCTTGCTGTTCATGCCCATCTACCGAAGATGGAATATTTTCTTGTCTCTAAAAGTAGACAAAAACATAAATATTTTGTATGGTTTTACTGATTTATCTTATCAGAAAAGTCATATCACTGTATGTTCAGTTAATCATAGGGAATATTTCAGCCAGTGTAAACATTTCTATTGACTGAAATGCTATTAGTAAAGCTGAGTATTTCAAAAAGGTTCTTCTCTTTATGCACATGCTTATAGTAAATGCTGCAGGAAATGTGCAGTGCATATTCTTTTATGGGCTGATCAAAAAAAACAAAGTAAAAACTACTTAAACTCAAAGTATCTCTTTTCTCCCCCCCGTTCTGTTGCCGCCTTAATTTTACACTTTTTAAAAGCTATACCTATACCTATGTTTGTTAATATTGTAAAATAATTTTATAAACCTTGAGATGTTAAAAATACCTTTTTTTAGAAATTAATTTAAAAATTATTTCCATTTGAAAAAAGAATTTTAGAAACCAATATCTGAAATATTGACAAATTAGAACTTTGTCATTGTGAAAAAGAAGGAAAAGGCAGCCATTAATCTGTACCCCCTCCTTTTGTTGTACTTTTTTGAATAGGTCCATATATTATTTAATGGGTTTTGTAGAGATACATTTACAAGAGTTATAGATCACATTACAACTGATGAATGTCCAACATGCAGGTATGTTATGAAAGGTCATCAGTTACAAGGCAAAATGCATAATGAATGCTTGCTGAGTATATTACAAGTTTTCTATGCTCATACACAGTAGCTACTTGGGCAACATGGAACAGTGAAACTTTGAATGCGATCAACCTACGAACATTATTAAACTTTGTGGAGATACTTGGAGGTCTGTTGACCCAGGGGTCACATTCAGCAGAGCCAGGGTTAGGTGCAGCATGCGTCTAGGCTCTATCCAATGACAATAAACCTCAGGTAGCCTGATGCTACGTCCTAAAAGAACCACTAGGGAAATGCTCTAAGTTTTCCATAGTTATTTAAAATCTCCCAACCCTAAACCTTTTAGATTTTCTTGAAATGCAAAGAACAAAATAACCATTTTACATATGTATGAGAATGAGAAGGCAAGCCCGCGACTTTGGCTGTTCTCACTGCGATGCTGTTCTGCAATGATTTTGTCATACTCTGGCTACGAGAAGCTCAAAGACTGTGGACACCTTGCAGCTTGTTTCTGACGTTAGCGATGTGCTCTCTTTAGCTGTCCAACTCTGTTAAGAACAAAAGGCAATTGCCAATGCCCATGTTCCCCCCTGCTTCTTGCCACTGCTGGCACTCACATGAGCATCTTCCAATCTGAATTACCATTTCAAGAACCTCTTGAAACATAAGACGATAGCCTTTGGGAGATAGAGTTACTCTTATTTTAGTTTGGAAGGATATTCACATGCTAAGAAGAATAAAACTACGCAAGTGAAAACATATTTCATCATTCATTAGCAGATCATGGCTGTGCACAATATTTAAAGACTGACATTTGATTCTGGGAAAAAACCCTATGTTTCTGAGAATTTTGAATGAGATTAAGTACTGTGTAAGCTTTTCTTGATTGCCTTAGTCAACATACTTCTGCATCCCTCCACAAAGCTGAGTCCTGAGAGTACAAGTCAGGTCAGCAAGGCTGATCACGTGGGGAGAAGGTGAGGTTATAAGGCAAAACCAACCTGACTGCCTGTGCTCATCTTACCTGTGAAACTCAGCAGCCTGGGAGGGTGCAATGCAAGTTGCTCTTTTTCCAGCCTCTGTAGGCTTCAATCCCATTAGGACTGTGAAAGTCTACTTCATTATCCAGACATCTATTTCATTATGAATATCTGTCTAGACGTAAGAGAGATCAGAATACAGCATTACTCACGGTCCAACACACACTGCAATGGCAATGAGCAAAAAGCCACACAGTGGCCTTAACTAACCTTTGTTAGCTCACGTTTACAGAGAAAACCAAGTGAGCAGCAGAGCAGCTGAGGGCTCCTAATTATTTCAATGAAGAATCTTCCTCCTAGAGAATGGAATGAAGATCCTCAGGGACAAGGGAACAGAACAGAGCTGGCAAATATTTAAGGATGCTTTACATAGAGCTCAGGAGCGCTCAGTCCCCAGACATGAGAAATCTTGCAGGGAAGGGAAGAGACCAGAGTGGCTGTCAAGATGTGCTGGTCAAACTGAAGTGTAAGAGGGAATTGCACAGGCTGTGCAAGCAGGGACTGGGAGCCTGGATGCTGCCTGGTTGTGCCGCGTTGGGGTCAGGAAGGCCAAGGTGCAGCTGGAGTTGAACTTGGCAAGGGAAACAAAGAATAACGAGAAGTTCTTCTGTAGGTGTGTCAACCAGAAAAAGAAGATTAAAGAAAATGTACCCCTACTGATGAATGAAAATGGTGACCTTGTGTCAACAGACAGCTGTTTAAATGTAGTACCAAACAACTTTTTACCTCAGCCTTCACTGACAACCGCTCTCCTCACCCCTCCTCGGTCAACGGACCTTAAATCTGTAGGTCAGAAATTAACCTTAATTTCTCTATAAATTGCTATCGATCAATGTACTGTCTTTTTCTGTCTTTACCTATCTATATTCCAGAAGGTGCCCTGAAATGTCAGTTATTCTGGCATACATTTCATCATCTGACTTTCCATTAGTAAACATACTTTCTTAGCAACTCTCAACTTGCAAGTTGTCACCATTGGTTTGAGTGCGCTTTGTTTTCCCACAGAGGGTTGTGCTCACCCATCTGCTCATCCTGCCTCTACTTTTGCCAGATGGAACTCCCATAACATCAGCTTCTCCAGCCCTAGATTTCTGCGAGCCCTTCAATTTCACTTTCTATTATGAGAACTTTCTGATTTCAGTACAGTTGTCAAACGGAGTTTCTGCTTAAATGTTTACAGCTCTAAAAGCTTTGAATAGTTTGAACAATTCTGAGCAGCCTTTTTTTATTTTTACTCTATAAAACAAAGAATTCTGTTTTAAACCCACAGATTAGCTGATTTAATAGGACACTTGGGTTCATGATAACAAATAAAATGCATTTGCCATGTTGTTTTCTGACTTCGTTTTTTCTCACAATTGCCATCACTGTGTAAAGATCTCTGCCAGATATTTGGAATATAATATGTTAGGCTCAAAAAGCATAGGGCTGCTCTTAAGACTACATCAACATGTTTCTCTCCATGGGTTATTAAACAGATATGTCTTAATTTCAATTGCTTCACAACATGCATTAACAGCATTAAATAAATTTTACAGTAAGAGAATGTTGGAAGTTCAACTTAAAATTACTGTCTTAGGGTTGCCTGTGCAACACGATTTTCCCTCAGAGTTCCCATTCCTTTCCCCCATAGCTTTGATGCTTTTCTGCACAGCTCCTGGCACACTGAGTGCTTTGGGTGGACAGAATTTGTGGAAGGAAAGACTGCTGAGAAACCTTTCAATAAACTTCTTGTGCAGTATATAATCTTACGTCTTATTTACTTACCATCACCCAAAGCCTACAATGAAGACAGAATTATTAATTTCCTTATGGGATTTTGTATGGTGCTTTCACTACAGCATCTGAATTCTTTGAAAACATTAATGAACTCATCCTCTCAACACCCTTTTGAAGTAAGAGGATATTTTTATCACTATTTTACACAAGGGGAATGGAATATTTAAGATAAAAGCCAAGATGTTCAGAAGTGTCAGCTAATTTTATTTGCCAATTTTGAGAGTCGAAAGACCTGAGTTTTCCAAAAGCTAAGATTTTTTTAAAGCCTTTTTATATTTTCAGAGCAAAGAGTCTGATTACATCAGTTGCTGCTGTGAATGCAAAATGTTGCACATGTTCAACATTTTTTGAGATCAAAATTCAGTTGTTTCTAACTAGGCACTCAGAAAATTAAGATATTTTAAAAAGTTTAGTCTGAATAACCCGCCCATTGCCTTAAAGGAACCACGAGGCTTAGATACAATACTTACTTTACTTGGGACAAAACCCAAAAAATTATTCTTTCCCTTCTTTTGTGTCATTCACAAGATCACTTCCACCTTATACAAGAAATTACATTACCTGTAGAGCTCTACCATTTTTCTGACTGACTTCAAGACATGACTTAAAAGTAACTCCAAGTTGTGTACCGAAAGTGTAAGGTACTGAAGAAAAAATATACACACCATTTGTTGAAACTAAAGACTATGTAAGATGCCTGTGTGCAAGTGGCAAGAGTTACTGTGACACAACTTATCGTGCATAAGTCTTCCGATATCACTGAAAAGTCTTAAACCAGGGACTGAGGGATAGATAGAGACAGATCAGTGTTAGAGAGATACTTGGAGACAGAATTAAATTTAAATGCCACAACTGTTTATCTTTTTTCCAATTACTGATTTCCACACCTGCCCTCCTCCCATTTTGTTGATTATAACCAAATTTGGAAAGCTATTCCACTGCAAAAATACTTCCCCAATGCCTAAGTTATAAGTTTAGCAGCTCTGTCCCTCACTGGCAAGGTCTTATGCACAGGAAATCTTACAAAAGAACTGGACATTCAAGCATGCAAGTCTTGTGACCTGCATGAATATGTCTATGTAGATGCCTTAAACTAAACACTGATATTTTTGTGATTGTCTTTTTACATATAGTATGAGAACTACATGACAAAAACTCATACATCCTCAGATGCACAGGGAAGGAATTAAGGGGAATCACAGAAAATTAGGCTAAATTCTCAGTCTATTGCAATTCAATTGCTAAACAAGATGTATTTAAAACTATTTGAAACACAGTTCATTTATCTTTCTACAAGCTAATTTTTAGGTCTGGTTTCAGTTGTCATTTCAGTGTCTTGTCACCAGTGCCTTTGGAGATCTCACTGGAAGAAACTAGGCTATAATGTTAAGAGGGAAGAAAAAAGGAAGTGAAAAATGATACCATGTTCATGGGGCTCAGGCCACAAGCATAGACAACGTACAAATAAGGCAAAATCCCTCTGCCAGATACATGTCAAAACATTTTTTTTGGCATGGCCCCCTGTGGCTGATCCTCACAATCAGTAACAGGTAATAGACACTTGCATGAAGTCATGGAAATAAAATGACCTTGTCAATGGAAAGAGCAGTCGTCTAGATGCTCGGAGTGAGAAACTTCATTATCTCATGCCCTTGATTTTAAGATTATAACCCTCCCTTCTCTTTCACTGCTGGATTTTCTTTTTATGGAGCAAGCTGCACGAAATCCACTTGTCCAAGGTGTCCCATTCCCTTGAATTTCATGCAGCATTGAAACTCACGCACTTGCTGATTTTCTCCTCCAGTGCACTTTTGAGCTTGTCCTCAATGCCATAAATCTGCCCTCAGGCAGAAGTGGAAACAATCCATCCAACCTTCCTTTCATTTTCCCTGTCAGCTTCCTAGAGGGAAGCTGCCTGAATTCTCTTTTGCTTAAAGTTCTCCCTGAAATTCTATTTGCAGCTCCACTCAGCTACCACCCTTTTCCTTATAAATATTTTGCCCAGAGAGCAAGCCTTGTGGATTAAGGCATGAAGAGAAGGATCTATTGCTGGGAAATAGTTAGAAATATTTAAGTATCTGTTTGATAATCTTGATGTAAAGAATCCAGAACTGGTATCTTTTCAGAGTGAAGTAACTTAATTTTTTTTTTTTTTTTAACGCAGTACACTAAGTACTTAGCAAAACACAGGTAATAATTTCACTCTGAATACAAGACAATGGAACAGCAGATTCACTGATCTAAGCAGCTGGATTCCTCAAGAAACATTACAGGATATTTTTCTATTAAAAACATGCTGTCAGACACACACCACCCAGAGATGCCTAGCAGGTAAAACACAAAAGGGAGAGCCCAGAGAGTTTAGTTTTAATCTTTGGCCTGTCACTAAAATACTGATCTACTTTGTACATGTTACCTCATTTGTCTTGACATGACTATTCTTGTCTGAAGATCTGGTATTAATCCCTCCAAAGTATTGCAAGTTTTACATAAAATCCAGGACATGAGTTTAAAAATACGTAGGATTCAAAATGAACATTTTTTGTAATCATGGACAGAACTAAAAAGTTGAAGACCACTTACTTTTCTCAGCCTAAGAAAAATGGTCTGTGTTTCTCCTCCGTTTTCTCTCCCAGCTCCCAAAATGTGAAACTAGTCAACTTGATTTATCAAAGATATTTTCTGATATATTAAGAAATACTTCAAAGAGCCCCTCCCCACAGCACCATAAAAAAACCTGAGTTGTATGTTTTGTGTTGATTTGTAATTGTTACTCTGCACTGGAACTATATTCTCACTGTTAAACCCAAGCCCCTCACCAGTCATCTCAAACAGCTCCTAACTATATTTTCTAATAAGTTAAATACTGCAAAAAATGGATTTGTATCACCATGACCATAACAAATCACATCTAAAGGACTCATCCTGACAGCCTTGCCCCCACCCTGCACTGCTGGAAATGGAAAGGGAAGAACTGAAGTTGATGAGGGATGAAAATTAGGCAGCAAAGGAGAGCATTACTTCACACTCTGCATAGCAGCATCACGACAGAGCACAAGGGGCCCTTAACAACCATCTCTAAGCACCATAACACGTGTACAAAGCATTAATATATTAGACATGGAGGAGCTGTTCTGCGTACAGGAATAGTAATCACATATTTCAGTTCTTAGATGGTTTCTATTGCTACACAATTCTTCACAAACAAATTCACAAGGATTTTAAACGGGCCCCGTTCCTACTAGAAAAGAGGATCTGGGAATCATCTGAGGTCTAGTGCTGTTCAATCAAAGATTTGGAGCGAAACTTTCACAATAACAGTTTCTTTTGTCCAGCAGTCTCTTTGCCTAAAGCTCACTTTCTGTTTTGTAGAGAAACTATGATCTCTATGAACGCAAAGTGACAATTCTAAGTTATCATGTCTTTTAAGAAAACAAAGTAAAGAATCTTGTCATTTTTCCTTCTAAAGAGTTATCTTAACGTGAAAAAATAGAAAACATTTTTTATCCACTTCTATAATGCCATCCTGGAAAGCATGGAGTCAGCATGTGCCTTGTAGAAATGTGTCACATATGCCTTGCAAGGCTGGTTAACACACAACAGGGAAATATGATCCAAATGTGGCTATGCCATATTTTAAGCAAAATTAATGTACAGCATACAGTGAAGTAGAAGACCATTAAAGCACTTTTAACATGTCACAATACCATGCTATTTTGACAAACTCAGATGTCAGACTTGTATTGATTCTGACAAAGAATTTTGCTCTATCTAAAATTTAGTAGCAGTACTGTATTGATTTGAAATGATAAAATATTTCTTCCTGTACTGATTTCTCAGGCTTCCGCAATTCTTTATGAAGTGAAGAGGCATCATGGTGTGGGGCTGTTATTAAGAGAAGAATGGGAGGGTCCAGAGCAAAAAAAAATAAGGAAAGAAGGAGGAGGAAAAAACCAAAAAAGAATAGTTCATGAACTTAAACAGAGCAAACATGACTGAAAAATCTTTAAATGGATTTTCAGGAAAATATAAGACCTGGCAGAAAAGATCCTTCTTGAGAAGGGAGAAAAACTTCAAAGCATATAAAGTTGTGGGAGAGCATTCAGATAAAATATTCCTTAGCATATTTCAGACTAACACCAAAGACAACTTTCCCCACCTATGAGGTGGTTTCTTTGCAGACAGGAGTTGACATATTAAGAAAATATTTTATCATTTCAGTATATATTATCATATTCAATAAATATTTCAGTGAATTTCCATAGCACCTTGATTTATGGATGTAAGAGCATGAAGGTAACACAGCTCTTGGAACTTTCCATTAGAATTTTCAGTCCTTAAAAAATAGCGTGCAATTCATTCTTAATTTCTTAATCTTAAATGTCTCCATGAGTCTCAGACTAAATATCCTAAACCAATTGCAAAATTATTCTGTATCTTTCAGAGCACAAAACATACAAATATATTTCTAATTTTTCCTGATATGTGAACAAGAGCAGAAGAGTGTCACAAAGTTAGGAAGATTAAGAAATATGTGATGCAAAGGTGAACAGGAGGGATGAACAACTCTGTGAACCAGATGAAAAAGCAAAGCCATATTATGTAATAAGATTGTGTGAAAATTACCATTTACAACATAGGGATACTTGCGGATTCTAGTTTTCTTTTGGTTTGGGTTTCTAAGGTTTTTTGGTTTTCTTCTCCTCCCTCTCTTTCTCTCTTTCCAAAAGAGGAATCCTAATTTACATGAAGTCATTACAGTGCTGAGATCAGAAGCTTGCTTACTCAATGCCCACTATCGTTCCTGGCACTCTGCATTTCAGCTAAGTTAGACTCTCACCTAGGACTTCAGATCGCAGAGATGCCAAAAGCTAGGTTAAAAGAGCAAAAACTTTAATCTGTTTGTCAGTGTGCAATCTAATAAATTTACACAGTATCTGGAGAAAAAAAAAAATGAACTTCTCTTGGGGAGAGATATCCAGAGCATCAAACTTGAAGATCCTCAGGGAACATGACTTACCTTCTAGGTGAGTATATTAACAAAAGAATTAACAGAAAAACTGTGCAGGGTATCAGGAAGAGCAGCCTCCTAGCATTAAGCACTTAAGACATTAAGGAAAAGCTCTGAATACCCATACTAGAAGTAAAAGTCCAGTGAGCTCAGTCTCCTCTTCCCTAGCAGCACGTTTTAGCAGATACTAATGGGAGTATCAGAACCAAAAGCACTAATGACTCCTGTCTCCCTATCTGCTCATTGCTCTCAGCACATGCTGACCCAGTCTCTGTGTTCCATAACTCCTCCAAACCATTTCTGCCACAGGTTTGCCTAATCACTTCTGAACTTTTTTGACACGCATCACATTTTAAATTAGAGCTCACTGTCATAAAGTATGCTATGCAGGGAAGAATTTTAATGTGTTTTGAACCTGCCCTTTAGTTCTCATACAATAAGAAACTGAATAATTGTTGCCTAGTCCTTTTTTTCCATGACTCATTATTTCATACGCCTTTATCATAACTCCTCAATCACCCACTTTCTAGGCTGAAGTGTCCCAATCTATTTAATCATCCCTTGTATTCAGGCTGTTCAGTACTTTAATCACTCCTCTCATCCTCCTTTATACCTTTTGTAGCTCTACTATATTTATTTGAAATGTGTAGGACAACACCGTAAGACGCAGGCATGCCAAGGATTTACACAATGATTTGTTCTCTATTAATTTTCTTCCTATTTCAACCACAGAGATGATGTTTTCATGGTATTTTTACAATAACTCCAAGGTCTCTTCCCTGAGTCACAATACCTATTTGAGAACCCATCGTCGTGTACGTACAGTTTGGGTTGTTTGCCTCCTTGTGCATTATTTTGCATTCATTAACATTCAGTTTCATCTGTTAATTTATGACCCAGTCATTCAGTAGCTGAGATGCTCCTACAACTCTTCATTGCTAGTTCTTTGTTTCAACTCTCTGAATAATTCAGTATCAATTATTTTCTCTGTTTACTTTAGAGCCCCTTCTTGAAATAATTTCTGAATATATTAAACCCTATGGATCTAGCACACCTGGACTACACTAGTAATCTTTCCTCTGTTCTGAAAATTTACCATTTATTCCCACCTTTTGTTTTTGACCTTTAAAGCACTTAACAGTTACATAGAACTTTTCCCTCTTTGCCCAAAAGTAAATTTGTTTCAACAGGTATCATGAGGTGCCTTCTGATAGCAATTTTGAAATTTAAGTGGACTGCAGTAAGCAGTCCTGTCTTAATTATAAGCTCTGAGTCTGTAAAGTAACATAGTAGATTTGAGACTTGACTCTACAGGAAGATTATATGTCCCTAGGTTTATTTATCATCTGCCCTTCCAGCTGATTTTTAAACTTTTACTTCAGTTTTAGTATTTCCTTCCCCAGTTAAATATTCTAGTCAGCTTGCAGAGCTCCCCGCCCCCCTTAAAAGGGCCAATGAATGCAAGGATTTCAGAGTGATGGATAAACTTTGAGGCATCACTGTGTGCTGACCAGGTCTAGGTAAGTCAGTCATTGTTTTTGATATCTAGAAGTGTCATCTGCTCCATAGTCCTTCCTGATACTATTTTACCTATGCATGGTTAAGTCTCATTACTAAGGTGTTTTCTGCTTTATGAAGACCCTTTTCCACATTCCTAACATGCAAATGTTTCATGTTAATCACACATTTAACACATTCAAGGGAGGTGTTCAAGGCCAGGTTCAATGGGGCTTTGGAGCAATCTGGTCTAGTGGAAGCTCTCCCTGCCCCATGGCAGGGGGGTTGGAACTGGATGATCTTTAAGGTCCCTTCCAACCCAAACCATTCTATGACTTTCTAGTCTCCTTAAGAATACACAACTGCTGTAATATTCCAAGTTAGTTTATCTGAGTGTGTCTTCTTTTTGAAGAAATCTTTAAGTAAATGAACAAATTTCTTCAATGAAAAGCAAAGTGCAGTAACTTCTAAGAGCATTTGCTAACTAGCTGTGAAAACAGGATTTTCACCCTCTTACTGCAGTACTTTGTGAAATATAAGTACAGGCATTCAGTTAAAAACAATGCCAGCAATTACACAGGCTAAAATCCAAATTGCAAAATAATATCTTTTAGTTAAATGCTTCTAAATCACTTCTCGATTTACTCTACTGTAGCTTCTAATGAATGCTAGATTCAGTCACACTCCCTTGTAAAACTTAAATGTACAATAGTCATGCTACATAAAACCTAAAGACCTAATATGTGTAGCACAATTAAACTTAAAGCAACAGGGAAATAGGGGAATAATTTTCCCAAGAGCACTACATAGCTGAGAAATAAAATGGGCCATTTACCATTATGCATCTACTTTCTATTAAGGCAGCTCTTGGAATTTCCTGCAGGGAAGACTACATATTTTACACTTATAGTGGATGAATTTTCTAAGAACATTTACTTTGTCTAGTTGTTAAAATTAATTTCCTCATGCTTATTTACACACAAGCATTCTTAAAAAAAACAGTCAAAGAGAAATAAAATTGATAAGGAATCCAAATGACTAAGATGGACCACTTTGCTAACTTAGATCTTTATTTTTGCATTACTTTGTCAGGCTTCCAAATAGTACCTGCTGTTTTCTGCAGTCAAAGTACCCGAAGCTGCAGGTGCAAGAGACTCATCTGCCAGCAGAGGATATTCCAAAACATTGGTCCAAGTAAGCAGATACCTCATCACCTTCAGGCTGATATAGAAACCTCCCACCACTACAAATGACTTCTCCTAATGATCTAATCAAGTTCTTATGCTTTGCCAGTTTGACAGGAAGGCAGTAATAATTTCTTTGGGTATATAATCTTAATATTTCATATAACCTGTAGAAATCTACAGCTGACTCTGGATACGTGTTTGTACAAATTTTCTTTATTATCAGGGTAACAAAGCTTGTTACAATTCTACAAAGATGAGTGGATGTGATTGGCTTTCAACACACCTAGGCACTTGGCACAAATAGGCTCAAGCATAGCCATGCAGGCCCATATGCATGGTTGAAGGTTATTACTCAAAAGCAATGCCCAAAGCGTTTGCCACTCATCTGGAATTAGTCATAAAAACTGTGTTTTAGAAAATAGGCATGAAGATGTAATGAGTCCACCACAAATGTCTTAGTCTTTATAGGCTCACTGACAACAATATTGTTTCAATTTTTTGCTTATTTCTTTCTTCCATATCCAACTCCATCCCCAGTAACAAATATTCATAGCATCCCAAGCCTATGCTTTAGATAGCTCTGATAAATTCACTTTCCTGCAATGGCAATGAGCAAGTAGACAAGTCACAGTACAAACTATACCCTACAGCTATTGTACATTTTCCTAAGAATTTCCCAGTGGGACAAGTACTTTAACATCCTTTTCACACTTACAACAAATTGCTTTTCAGAAAAATCTCTCCCCATTTGGTCATGTGAAGTGTTGACCTGTTGGCAGAACAATGTGCCATGACTTTTTTGGAAAGCTGATAATAATAAGCTGTCCTGGAAGCCCAATCAGGGGCCAGGAAGAGGTTACCATGGCTCCCAGTCTGTACTAGCAGGGGTGCAACCAAACAGCAACTAGATGCACAACACAGGGGTCCCCATTGACTGGAATTGCTTTCAGATGAAAAAATAAGGCATACTGGAGTCTGACATATTCCTGATGTAGACCAAAAGGAGACTTTTTTTTTTTTTAGCTAAAGGAAGCCTGGAAAATGCACCTCTGGGTGTATACCAACAATTTTTTTAGGCACTGAGGACTCCATTGCTGTTTTAGTTTGATGGAAAGAGCAATTACAATTTCAATACTGAATATTTTACCATCATGGTGTTCCGATACTCCCCTTTGAGCTATGCAAGGGCACTTACAACAGCAGCATGAAGTCTACCATAGTAAAGTCAATACTCTTCACATCCAATAACACACACAGAGGGTATTATGGCAATGACATAGGTACCTCCTTAATTTAAGAAAGTGGCTTGAGATTTGTATCTCAAAATATACTCAGAAATATTCAAAATAGAAAGAAAATTTTACAACAAAATAGTGTTAAAAAATATTTTTCTTCTCATCCTTCTCCAAAATTTACTACATAGCACACAGCTGCAAATTATCTACTTACAGATATTCTGAGTTTTGTACTTCAATAATTTAGCACATGAACTTTTTGAAAAACTAAACTAAGATATTTGTGTTTGCGTGACCGCTTTCCACAACGTTGATATGCCGCACTGAACTCAGGAATGTTCTGTTAACTAAAGCCATGAATATTAACCCAAATTTTTGACTCAGGCTAATATTTGTTGTAAATGAAGAAAGTATCTGCATTAAACATGAAAGCAAGACGAGGCAAGATCAGTACTCTTACCACCATGTATTTGCCCAAACATAAAAAAGTTGTCATGCATCTCACACAAAGTATGATTCACTAGGTATTGAAGACATCAGACTCTAGAATAGTTAAGGAGCACAATATTTTCTTCAAGTGAAATTGTAGAACTACTGCGATTTTTCTTACAGTAAACAAGATTAAATTGACCCAAATCATTTAAATTCTTGATTCAGCCTGAGTCATGTTATGTTGTGCAATACTCCATTACATCCCATCTGGCAAGATTTAACGCTGCATGGTATAATAAAGTGAAATCCATTAAATGTGTAGTTCAGATAAACGCTGTTACTTTGTAAAGGCAGACCAACAGGTAACACAAAAGGTACACTGGCAAGAAAATGAGTTATATCATACCACCTCTGCTTTCCAAAAGAAACTGACAATTTGACAAAAAAAAACTTACTAGGCTCTGAGAAGTTCTCTACAAGCATAGAACATGTTCTGAAGCACCTTCTGCTTAGCAAGACTAGATGTGTTCTTAATATGTAAGAAAATACATAAAATTAATAGAACAGAACATTAATTAACAGCAATTTGAAATATGAAAATCCTACTATGATCTGTTATATTTTCTGAAAACAATTAATTTATACTAGATATAAACAGTAAACATTTCTAGCTAACAAACTTGTAATCAACATCTGGTTGGCAGATATGAATGGGAGGAACTTCTCATCTCCCTATGCTAATTTTCTCAATATACTTGTGTTATTTTAGGTCCTGGAATTGTTGCAAGTCAATCAAATCAATTCCACCCAGAGGGGTATGTAAAACACATTAAGAAAACACCATATCTCATCAGTTCTATGTTTTAACTGAGTATCAAAACATTGCATGCACAAGCTCATTAAAAGCCCTTCAAAATTGCTAGAAACATATATGTTGAAGTTTTACATAAGAGCAATGCACATTACAACTGCATTTATAAGCAAAGTCCAACATGCCTTTTGCAAGATGTGAAGCAGCATGAACAAAAGCAGTTCCCTGTGCACATTCTATATTAAACACTGAGAATTTGAAAGAAATCCCATAAATTAGACCTCTGCAATTTTAGCTGTACCAGGTGTCAAAATAATAAGGTAAAATTAGTTCCAAAATCTTGTTGTTCGTCATGATAGAGAAGTAT
Organism: Phaenicophaeus curvirostris; assembly: GCF_032191515.1. Lineage (NCBI taxonomy): Eukaryota > Metazoa > Chordata > Aves > Cuculiformes > Cuculidae > Phaenicophaeus > Phaenicophaeus curvirostris. Next base: position 7,275,676 of record NC_091396.1, read on the forward strand.
AAAAAAACCACACCCCTGCCCCTCCTCCCCAATATCAAAGACTGTAACGAACAAAAGTAAATGTAAAAACCTAAACATTTGTGTGACAATTTTAGGAACAGATTTGATAAAAGCTGTTAGATCATGGAGTCCAGTTCTCTGCTGTCACAAGAAAGCTTGTGGTAGAATAACAACAACCACCTATAAACCTCTTTTGAGACCATTACTATTGCTGAAAACCAGGACATACTTTGTGTTGCTTTGGGTTGCAAGCTCCTTGCTTCACACAGTTATTTGACACCACCAGAACTAATTATGGGACTCCTTGATCTGGGGGAAATCTGTATGTTCACATTTGTGCAGACCAAACACAGTAAGGCTGGGCAGGCTGTCAAGGCTACAAGTCAATAACTACTTTTTCTATGAATATTAATCATTTATCAGAAGATACAATATGAACTATGTGTACTTACAATAATACTTGTCAAAATTAATTCAGACGTTCATAATAAGAGGCAAAAATTATATTCCTTTAAAATTTAAAGTTTATTTAAAGTTATTAACAATTATGCTATTTACAATTGAATTGAAAAACTGAAGCCAGGAACATTTACAACCATGTCACATACTAAAAACAGAAAGGCTAAATTATTTTACATATACTATTTCATTAAAAACACGAAATATTTTTGTCTTCTGGTACTGCAGTGTTATTATCTACCTGTGAATACATTCTTAAGAATCAACTGCCATCCTCGTGTTAAGTATGAACACACTTTAACATTAATACCTGTTTGACTTGCTTCCAAACGAAAAATAGTTTTAATACGAGGAAATGTCAGTGAAAATAATTTAGCAGATCAAAAGAATTTTTCTAATTTTTATATCACAAAATTCTCATTAGAAATTTAAGACTGAGTGCATATAAGCAATTTAAAGTAGCATCTAAAATCTACTGCACTACTGGTCCTCCTAAAAACTTGCACTGTCTGAAGTATTAACCTCTTAGTCTAACACAGGGAAGTGCTCACAAACATGGCAAAGTAACAGACTGTGCACTTCTCCATTCCCAAGTCCAAATGAAATTTCTTATTCATTTGTTAATATACAGAAGACATTTCTAAGCTCTAACAGAAGACAAAAAAAGACCTATTTTATTTTAGAATTTAACAAAATCCTTGTATTTCCAAAAAGTGGTTCTTCCTGAAATAGAGATATCTTTAACACAAAATAATTCACAAGAGGACAACAAAAGTAATTTTGTCCTTACTTGCTGTCTATCAAACCTACTTGAAATATGGATGAACTCAGAACTAAATTCTATTTTTTTTGTTACTAACATGACGTAAAAGGTTTTTTTGTGTCTTTAGTTTAAGATCCAATGGTACATTTCCTTCTGAAAGACTTTTAACTCTCTTTTTTGGCATGTCCTGTTCTTGCTTCCAGCTCTTTGTTTGAAGACCTAGTGAAGAAAGAGATGTTATTACAAATAAGAGGCACTCATTCAATAAACATCAGCAGACTTTTGCCTACCCAGATCTCCTTTTCAGAGCACATCTAAGACTTTTTGAAAGCCTAATTCTGATATGCTTAAACTTAATCACTTTCAGCTCAGTCATCCAGTGTGCTAATTGCCTAGCAAGTCCAATGATTAGAACCTCAATTGACACTATATAATTAAAAAGGCACAGTATATGTATATACGTAGAAATAATGTGAAAGTTTTATTAATACTTGTTATTGTAGAATAGTGTTGAAAAATGAATGTTGTGTCATTAGAGAAACTTTAGCTACTTAATCTGAAAGCAGCAATTCCTCTTAGGGATTTGGTCAGGTTTCATTCTTCTGTAGTGTGTGCTTTTGAAAATAAAATGTATTTTACATTCAGCTGAACTTGAAGAATCAAGAAGCTATTTTCTTTTTCAGAATGTGGTGCTTCATTACATTGTTTCTTAAGAATAGTGAGTCCCAGAGCAGTGATTGATTTTACTAACTTCATAAGCCTATCTTTAGTAGTAGAAATCGATACTGATGTAGCTGTGTATGCACTTTGCTAAATAAGTAGCTATTGGTTAGACAATGTTTAGCCTCAGATTTATACTTTTCAGTAAGTTTATTGTAACAGAACCTCAACATTTTTCATGAGTGGAGAATAATACATTCTTATGTACTTACTCCTTTACATCAATTCTTACATAGGACAATGTATGTTCTATAGAAATGGCATATTGACTACACCACAGGAAAAAACTGCATGATTGGACTATTTAATAAGAACAGCAGACAAACTTCAAACCACCTCTGATCTCCTCTATACTGCTCAAGAACTTGCATTAAGAAAGCTCACTAAGTGTATTTTGGAAGACAGAAAGAAAAGGAGACAAGGAGGTAGAGAAAAAAGGAAAATTGTACTAATTTAGTGCATTAAAAATCTACTGTAGGTGCCAAGTAGCTTAGTGCCATGCACTAAGGAAGGCAGAGATTTTTGGAAAGTTGTGAACAAAATACTTCTGTGCACAACTACTGAAAAAAATATTTGTAACTGATTGTGTTACAGTCAAGATTTATATACCTCAGAGAGAAGCCATATAATTGTAGCAGACTTCCACAGAATACTACCTTATATTACTAGCAAGCTGTTAGAAGTAAATGAACACCTAAATATTGCTTTAAAATAATTTTTCCTTAGCTATTGTGTTGGCTCAAAATAGCCCAAAGCTTCAGTAATAATTCTCAAAAAAACCTCCATACCTGTAAAATCAAATCAGTGAGGTGCTATAAAACAAAGCAAGCAGTTAAAAACAGGTATGGAAGAATTTTATTTCTTGATAAACCATGCTTGGTACAGATAAGAGGTTCCAATTTCTCTACAAGTACACAGGTTTTGGTGGAAGACCTTAACTCTTTGGGAACAGTTTTCCACAAAAGCCTGTAGTAATATTGAGTTTTGATTAGATACCATCTAGATAACTGGTTAGACACTAAAGTCTTGTGTTTTTTGTGTGGTTTTTTTTTTTTTTAAATGAATGGATATACACTATTCAAACTGACGGCTTTGTACACTGATCACAGCAACACACGCTGTTTAACTGACAAAACCTTTGGTATCAACCTTAATTTTCCATCTCCTGTACAGTTATCAATGCAGTGCCATACATTTAAGTTGTGACACTTACCTGATGTTTTGGGTACTTGCAAAACTCTATGACTTAAAAGGATCTCTCGTTGAATGCGCTTTGCAGCAACAGGGTCTTGCAGGCTGTCTGGCTCTGCATTCGATGTAGAGCTGGAAAAACAGCCAAAGAGTTTGCTTTCAGCAAAGTGATTAAGTTTCAGGACAGTAATTTAGGCCTTGCAGTGTAGGAATACATGAAATTATATTATACTATCTGCATTCTGTTGCATTCTGTTACAAAATAAACTAATTTATTTATGAGGTATATATATGAATATTATTCCTGTTTTTCCTTTTTAAAACTTTATAAGAATGTTTGAACTGTGAAAATAAGAACGAATGTTGCCACTTAAGTTAAAACCCAGACCAATATGTCACATTTTTGGGAAACCAGAGAAGCAAGTTTAATGGTCACTGCACACAAATTACATTAAGAAATAATCTTAATGCATGTACAGAAATCCTTGAAATGACCAAGCTATATTTATTGAACAAACTGCACTTTTTATTGCTACAATCATTTTTCTGCAGCCTCCAGCACATTTGGAGGGGGTGGCTTCATAGCAGACAATGCTTTTTAGCTAAGCTGCAAGAAAGATAATATAGCTTCAAATTCATTAGGATAAACCCTCTATAATTTTATAGCCTTTTATGCAATAGGCTTGAGATCTAGAGTGAAAATCATGAACCTATCTGATCTCACCCATTCACGTTTGCTTCACTAACATGCCCAGTTGTACTCCGAGACAGTCTCACAACAACCTAATTCTCTTTATGTCCTAAGTTTCTATGCTTTTCCCATTCATCTAATGATACTGTATTATTCCTCATTTACAGTCCCTTAACCTACACTAGCTTTACTTATTTTCTGCCTAGATGAAAGTATATGGCAACAAGTGAAGACCAAGATGTGCTCTGTGCCAGTCCCAAGGTGTATTAATGCATGCTTCTTGGAAGAGAACTTATGCCAGTAAGAACACAATGCCATTTAGTAAAGACAGCCTCTGTATTATGATCAACTTGTTTCTTATACTTCCTCCTTGCAACGTGACTGCTTCAGATTATATTTCTAATGCACAGAATATGTCTGAATTTTATATTTTTATTCTAACGTTAGTAGGACATGAGTGACTGGAGTGAACTACTTCAAACAGGCAAAGCATGGGAGAGAAAAGCAGGGGGAAAATAAGAGAAAGGGCAGGAGGCTCCATCTGAAAAGTCAACGTTCCTTTCCTTCTTCACAAATAAGCTTTTATTCCTTCTCCTATCACCAACTGCTAGACAAAGACATAAGGAATTTGGCTTTACATATAGCTTACAATCTAAGGCAGAAGGAACAATCTGCAAAAAAAGGAATAAAAGTTGTGGGATTCTCCTTTAGTGTTATTCCAGCTTGGAAACCGGCAAATATATTTTTGAGACACAGAAGGAAAGAGAGAAAAAGAGAAGAAAGGTCTAGTCTTTTGGGGAGAGATAAGCATGCATAAGTTCAGAAATAATTATACAGTCTATCTTAGAACGTTTACCTTAAAAGCAAGAGAAATTAGGCTGCCAAAGTTCCTATACATCTAGAAAAGTGAATCTAGAAAACTAGGTCTGTTTCAGAGAGCAGATGATTTGTTATGCCAAGTGCATAATCAACTATTAAAAACTTAAAATAGAAGATTTGCTTCTTATCCTTCAGGAGAACATTTTAGAATTAATAACAATCAGAACAGGAATATGAAATGCGTAAATCTGAAAGATTTTTGTATCTCAAACATACTAATAAACCTAAACAAAGTTTCAAGTCTTTTACTATCTATAGAAATCATTTCAACAGCCTTGAAACATTCTTTAGAAAACCTATGAGGTGGCAGCTCCACTCACTGTGCATCAACAGGTGACTCATAATGTGGTTTAGAAAAAAAAGGTTGTATCAAATTTTGCTTTTGGAAAAAGAAAAGAAACCCAAAACTAAAAACAATAACAACAGCGCTGTTTCATCAGTACTGACCAGACCGCTAATCCTTAAATATGTTAACAGCTAGTAAACAAAAAGGACAATTCTACCGAATGTCTATTCAGTGTCAGCTTTTCTGTTGCTCCTACCAAAAAGCGTTTTTCAGGATTATAAACCAGAAGTGACTAAAGTGGAGTTCTTTCCAGACCAGACCACAAGAATAAGGTCATAATAACCGAGTCTGGAAATGAATTATCAGAAAAACAAAGGCACTAGCCACATCAGTATCGTTAAGCGTTTTCTCCACTTTCTATTTGGGTAGTTTCTAGTATGTTCCAGCAAAGGCATAGCATTTTCAAACAAACTAGATTTTTAATTGATGATGGAATTTCTCTTCTCAAAATCGTGTCATCTTTTTATTTTGAGTAGGCAGCAGACATGGAAGACATGTTATTAGTCTTGTTCTATTAAAAACAACAGAAGCTTCTCAAACCAAGAACAAAAAAGGATTCTATTCAAGGTAAGAAAAAAAAAGATTTTTCAAACTCTATTTGATTCAGAGCGTCTCCTATGCAAGCCCAGGTGACTTGTATAGTAAGTTTCTGGATATATATTCTGGATATAATACTTAAACCGAAGTGAGAAATAAGAATTAAATACCAACTCATTTGTGTAGTACCAGAAGAGTTAGTTTAATCTTACCTTAATACTTTTCTTTTTCTTGCAGCAGCAGAAGTCAGTGCCATATATGAGGGCTTCTGAAGTCCTGAAGTAGGAATTCTGGTTTTTAAGGAAGAGACCCCAACTCTGAAATGGAAGAATTACATTTTCATAAAAAATCTGTTCTGAGTAGAAGCCAAATGGAATTTTTCTTAACTGTAAATATATGTACATTATGGCAAAAAACAACACTGTAAATTTATTTCAATAATATTACTTGAAGCAGCTTCATAGGACTTCACACTTGCATGACAGCTTTAACAACGGCATCTCTCAATGTCAAAAACGTTAATGTATCCATTTTACAGACTGAAAAAGTAAGGTTCAGAGCAAGTAACCTGCCTGAGGCATCACAAAATTTCTGAAGTCCTGTATTTTCTTTTCAGAACATATTTCGTAAAACAGGATAAGCTTTCATCTGTTATCACTAACATACCATTGATTTCAAATAATGCCAGAATTGAATTTGATGCTGATTAAAGTTGAGGGTTTGATTTCAGAATGTTGTGTTTACAAATAAAATTGACATCAATGGACAAACCTAGCTCTGAAGATAAATAGGATTAAAGTGTTTGGGTAATATTCCTTGCCCATGTGAATGGAAGATACCTTTGCAGAACATTATCGCCACGCGGCTGTGACTCCTTTGCAGATATGTCAGTTTCAGTTGTTTCACCTGTCCCTTCATAGAGAATTACTGTTGAGTTCATATCAGCTACCTCATGCTCTGGGATAATGTCATGTGTAGTGTCCATAATACCCGCTGTTTTCACTGGTGTCTCTGTATTGCATGCATTGGCTTCCTTAAGGCCTGCAAGGTGTAAAGCTTTCTTTACCACAGTGTGAGTTTGGCAGCTTTGTATTGGTGCTCTGCAAATTTCTGGTGTATACGCAAAAGGGTGAACGTCCTTGGTAAGCGAATCCTCCAGGTGACGGAGATTTGGCTGCTTGGATAGAATAGGGCTTTGAGGTGTGACTGGAGAGTCCATTAGCTTCCGCTTCATTCTCTTCTGTGATGGTACTTCACCTTCTATTTGTTGTGTATTCTTATTCATTTCTAGCGATGGTGTACCACAAGTTGTACCTGTGCAACATAGGTAACAATGGTTAGCACATTTACCTATATTTACTAAAATCTTACTCTTTCCCCTCCTGTTCTCTGCTAAAATACATTTATTAGCGGAAATTATTATAAATACTATTTCATTTACATAATAATTTTATCGTCTAACTGAATTTATTTCTATTGCAGCATTGTCCAGATGGTAGCACTTGTTCTGTGGCACTCAAGGTATTATAAATATGCATAGGCTGATACAGTCAACCCCAGAGATATTACAAGCAATCACAAGTAAGATACAACACATGACAAGGAATGGGAAAGTATTGAAAATGACCACATTATCATAACAACACTTCATTTACTTTAAGATGGTACTATCACAGCAATCTACAGCTGCCTTAACCACTGCCATTCAGAGGATGAAAGGGTGATATCAGCATCAGTTACTTGTACACAGTTTAGAACTAGACATACTGTATGATGGACTCCTCATACCTAGCTACACAATATGATGCCAATTACAAAGATACAAATTAGAGTTGTGAGAAGACAGGGAAGGAGATAAAGGCTACCATGAGAACTAGACCTGTTCTCAGAGGATGGAATAGGTACTACCAAAGTGTGTTCAAGCAGCAAGTAAATTGGATGCTCGTAAGTAGGTTACAAATCTATTATATGTTGCCAGAACTGATTTCAACAATGAAATAATTGGAAAAAAAAAACCCAACAAGTCATTTATTCCTCATTCAAAAATTTAGTTTCAGAAAGAACACCTACACTACTGTTTTTCAACAAATATGCCACAACTTATCCAACAATGCACAAACAATAAAAGTAGGTTAATATAATTTAAACTGATTATAGGAAATGATCCCCAGGTAACTACATGAACAATTACAATTCTGTTATGCCCTTCTCAGCTTTGAAGAAACACAAACATGGGAAATACACAGCATGACACAAAGTAATTAAATTGTGAATTTGTGTATGTGTACCTGCCTGTATACAGTTGTCTTCACTATCTAAATATAGAGGATTTGGTACTTTGTTAAAAGGCAAAATACAGTTTCTCATAGCTAAGATTAGTCTAATTCGCATTCAGCATTTACTAAGTGAAATGCAGCAAGTTTGAGGCATAGTAGCTTGATTGTAACCTAAACATTAAGCTAACTCAGAGTAACCTCCATGAGCAATGAAATGGAAAGGGTAGTAAAACAGAGCCTCTCTTCCCCAAATAATTCTTATCTCCACCAAAAATAATATAGATTTACCTTCAATGAAGACATTTTACTCCAAGACTCAGTAAGATTTTGTTAGTAATAATCAAGGAACTTATTTATTAATCATCTTCATTATGTACTCCGTAACGCTGTCAACAGTGCTATGCTTCATTAACATGCATGCTCTTAAATTTTGGTTTCACGAGTACAATATTATTCCTCTCTGTAAAGAGCCTAACGTGTCTTTCAAAAAAATTGTTTGTAGTCATCAATGAGAAACGGAGGCCAAGCCTTTCTTTTACATATTTTTTTGTCAGCTTATATTTTTAAACACAAAAAATTGCTTTATCTAAGGATTCCAATGTAGTACCGAAATAACAATCCCTTAAACATTTCAGGACATATTTTAAAATATTAATTTATTAGCTTTTCCTCCTGCTTACATATATCTGAAAGTGTGTGTTTTGGGAAACAATGGTTAGAATTGTTTGTCTGTTGTTACATTAGGATGGGGAGGTTGCAGTTTGCTAATGCCATAAAGTTACTAGGAGGGAAGCGTGACGAAGAAATATTTTGGCAAGAGTGCCAAGATTTAGGAGCTTCTCCGGGATTAAATACAGGAAGTATTTTAAAAATAACTGTAAACGCAAGCATCTAAACCATGAACAAGCTAGGTAAAGAACACAAAAGTATTGTCAACATTAATAATTCGTTGAATTTCATCATAATGAACAGTATTACATACTGTAATAAAAGTACATTAATAAAAAGGCGGGTGCAGCAATTCTATACAGGGCAAACAAGCTGTTACTAAAAACCCAGACCTATTTTAAAAATCTGTTTATTTCTGGAATGAAACTCATTGTAAAAATGAAGTTAAAACCAGCTTTTCTTGCCAGTTAAGTATTGGGACGCACTTGAAATATTCAAGAAGTGTCCATCTCAAAGCTTTCTGCGAAAGCATTAAGTTGCTCCTAATACAGTAAACAAGAAAGTAAACATCACCAGCAAGATCATATTTAACTTGTTTTCACTGAATAACACAAACTAAATCGGATGTGACAAAACCCCCAAACCTCAACACTCCAATTTCACATTAGCTTACTGTTAGACAGTATATAGCTCCAGTTATGATGTAAAGTAAACATGAATACAGCAAGAAAACAATTTAAAGCAACTAAATAAAGGAATGCCAGTGTTTTCATTTGTCTTAATAAGGAAGCAAGATCCTGAAGCCAGTTACTAATATTTTGCAAGGGCTTTTATAAGCTGACTCTAGATTTTTCCTGTTAATGCTGCCTGTCTGAGTTTGTTACTTGGAACCAGGTACTGAGGATGACGCAGGGGTAGACCAAATACAGTCATTCATATTTTCTTAAATATCAAATCTAAATAGTTGCTGAATGGATGCCTAATGCTAATCATTAAGTGCTGTCATTACTTTTCTACTAAAAGACAGAGAACATGTTCCAATCCAAAGAAAATCTTCAAATCTGTTCCATGATAAGGCACGGACATTATCATATTGATGATTTGTATTTGCTTCACATTTTATGGTCAGTTCAATCTTCTGCATTGGAATGACTTCCTGATTCAGTCACACTAAGTTTACTTTTTATTTCACATACAGAAGTGAAACACCCACAGCTAATCTGACGGAGCAGTAAAAAGAAATTTAAAGTTTTATTTTCTTATCTACTGCTTTCAGCTACAACGCTTCTCTTTAAAAACAAGCATTATTTCAAATGTATTTTAGAGAACAGATCACATCTCTGCTGATCTTGAACTTTAGCCTGCTGATGACAGAAGAGAATTGTCATTATTCTTTGAGATATTATTTTTCTTAATAAATTCCCATGGAAATTAAAGTTATCCTCCACTGACCAACCACCCTTCAAACCAGTATTAGGTCGTTTTGGTCATTAGTTTTTTTGTATTATCTGTCCCGAAAGACTGTTTGGAAGAACTGACTTAACAGGACAGAAAGACAGCACTATTAGATATTTACAGCACTGTGAGTTAATATGAAAAGCAGAACACCGTATTTGTGGAACATGAGTCAGAGCAAAAGTGAGTAGTTTTTATGACACGACAACTCTGATGAATTGGGTTAGTTCTAATTGGCATTTGGGATAAAATAATGTCCCAGGCTTTTCTTCTGGAACTCATGCTAATACATACATAGGGGATTATTTCTGGAAACTGTGCTAATTTAAGTCTACCATATTGTTCTGCTAAAGTGAAATCAAATATTAATGTATTCATTTCAATAAACATTTCTGGGCTACCAATGATTGATCCAATTACAACACTAATCATACATTTTGATTCTTCTAACAACTGATTCATGGAATTCCAAATTACAAGTGAGGTCTAGTGAATTAATTTCAAGTATTTAATATTCATGAGACCCACAGGCATCACTGTGACGGTCAGTTTCACAACAGTTTCCCAAACAACAGCTGTGAACTGAGAAAGGCTAAAATCTGAGCTTCATTCTTGGGGGTTCCAGTGGTCGGGAGGTAAAAAAAAAAAAAGTAGTTATATATGATAGCATGAAAAAGCTGCTCAACACAAGACAAACCTTCCCTATATGCAGGACACATGCTTTTCCTACTTTTACTACATACTACACCTCAATTTCTCCTGCCATGCAGAATAATAAATTGACTTTACTTTCAGATGTTTGTCACAAAGGGAGGTAATGGATGCCTTTTTTTTTTTTCCTGTAAATCAATTCCATTCTCTCAATGGTAATGTATAATAAGACTTCCGGAAATGGGATGCCTGAAACAATGCCAAGAACTTTCCCATTCACAGAAGTATTTGCAAATAGCAGTCAGAGCTCTCTACCCATCAGCCCATACTCTATGAATACTGTAAGGCTCTCCACTAACCAACAACCAAGAATGGGGGCCCAAATACAGTTTTTGAATGAACTTACATTATTTTCATAGCTTAGGCTTTACTTGATACAAATAGTCTCATTCATGAGGTTGCACATTTATGGTTTCATGAAGCATACACAAGCTTAAACTAATTTTTTTAATGTAATCATAAAGAAAAATGGTAGTGAAATAGCAACATTTCCTCTACAAAACCACAATTATCTATAATTAAGGTCAGAATCAATAGTTGGTATGGGTGGATATATTGATGAAACAATTGTTTACAAAAATATCTTCCCTGTTAATATCAAATAGAAAATAGAGTTAAGAAATGTTAGAGACACTCCACGTTAAGGCTTCCTAATGAAAGTGACCAAGATTAGAGGTTCTGAAAGGGTGTTTTCAGTCATAGTCTAAGAAACAAATTTAATTAACAAGGATTAAAAAAATACTTGTCACGCACAGCTATGTCAATATGGCACTGTCCAAACAAACCAGAAGAACAAGGAGCATTAGCTTGAGACAAACAGTGAATTTTGAGGGCTATTTCTGTTACTCATGAAAGGGCTACTACCGTAGATACAGATAAAGCAATACTATTTGGTTAGATGAGGTTGCTGATTAACACAGCAAGTAAAGTACATACGACTCTCAGAGCAAGACATGATAGAGAAATCTATTCCCATGGTGAAGCACTACACATGGCAAAGGTTCTAAATTTTAATTAGCTCTCTCTAAAAATGAGAGTTTTTAAGCACAAGAATTGACTATCTTGGTAACTTGCCCATAGAAACAGAAGTTGAATCAATGTCCAGAAAGCATTTTGATCTTTTCCTGTCCCACTATGAGTTCATATTATTCAATACACAGCAGACGCTTTCCAAGGAAGACTGGAATTCAGCTGCAGTTCTTTGGTATTTTGGAACACTTGATAGAAAGGGGGACCTTATGACAGGGCAATATCAACCACTTCATACAATAAATGAAATGTTTGGAATACATTTTTCAAAACTTCATTCTATAAAAGACTTTCAACAAAACCTCAAGTAAAAATCCCTACCCCTTGCACCTTTGCTATCATTCTGTTTACTCTTTTACATTTTCCCCCATAAATTACAAGTTTGACATCCTTAGGTACTGTTGGGTTCAAAAGTTACGTAATTATTAAATTCGTAAGCTTACACCGAAGAGGAATTCATTTTCCTCATAAATCGTTTTCTACATGAGTTGTACCTCATTTTTGCAAAGAGAATTGATCTCAAAAAGTATTATTTCAAGTATGTTAACATAGGTTCAAAACCAATACTTTACATTCATTACCAGCAGATCTAGTACTCTCTTCCTCTAAGATGCTCTGGACTTATGTTTCATATGAAAGAAAAACTACATTCCATTGCCATCAATCAACTTCCCAACCATCTCCCCGAGATTACTTAGAAAAAACCGTCTGAGACACCAACACAAGGTGACATTTATATTAAACAGGAGATTTTAGAAAAAGTGACCAAATTGCAACAAAAAAATAAAAATCAAATCACAAGAACTGAACTTCACTGCTCTTTGCTGCTGACAAGCTGAAGTCCATGCAATCACGTTACATGTGGAATATGGATTTTTCTTCAAGGAATAATGACCACTGTGTAGCACATGGCTAATATTTTTTCCATCTTGGTGCAAAACATTGTTTTTTTCCTAACATCTTTAAGACATCATAAATAATAAAAGACCAATACACCAAAGATGTGAGGCGATCTGTATGAATCTTCCTTTTCACTTGTTCACTAAGTTCTTAGGTCAGCTCTGTCAACGTTTGCCAAACATACTTCTGAGAATTTTAAGGAGAAGGAATTAGGTTCTTGAATAATTTATTTAATCTTTAAAGGGAAAAAGGAAATTACTACATCCTTCCTATTTCTGTGAAGTACTACAAGGGCAACATCCCGATCATTTTCCTGTGCTAATATATTTTTTTATGATTAATCTGTTTTTTTATATACATTCTGCACAAGAAAAGTGGATTTCCAGTATCACTAGTAGTTGAAAATATTTTAAATGTGAATTCAAACAAACAATTAAACAAGAGTTATTTTATCGCATATATTTTGTGCTCAACAAAAAAAAATAATATAAGCGCACTGGTAAATGGACTCCTTTTTACCACCCCACCTGCCAAGGTACATGGAAATGGCTGCGTCAACACCAGTAGTACTTTAGGTAAGGATGCATGATGACTAAAATGATACTGTAAAAATATTGTTTGAGAAGAAATTTTTTTTTCTGAGTAGAGCTGCATGTTTACTTCTTATCTCAATGTTTTAAAATTAAATAATTGGATGTCCAATTAATAATTTTTAGAACATTATTTTAACTTCCTCCAGCACGCAGTCAGTTCTTAGTTTTCGACTCAATTTCAAACTCAAATATCTAATGCTGTGTTCTTTGTACTTTAGTACCTAGTAGCAATGTGCCATATTCTGTACAATGACTTATTTTTAGAAGTTTTTGCACAACAGTGGCTAGCAGCTAAACATTAAGTTCTACGCTAATAATCAGCATTGAGAAGAATAAGCTATTACTTTATGTTACCTTACGAAATTAAGCTGCCAAGGAGAGAGAGGTAAATTCTCGTTCTTGAAAAATCTTGAGCAATTTGAAAAAAAAAAAAGTAATAAAATCCTGGCAACATCCCTTACAAGTATCAACACATTCATACAACTAGCCAAAAGCAAATGGAAGAGCACACCATTAGATGAGGAGCACAGAAAAAGAGAGGTATCTTGTTAGTAATTATCATGACCTTTTGTGTAAAGGTTACAAAATTTGGAGGACAGTTGTTTCTACCATGTTTTCTCCTACATCTAGTAAGAGGGGGAAAGGAGTGAGTGTAATATCTCCTATTTCCTTTTCCAAATAAAAGCAAGTAAACAAAAATAAAAATTTTAAACAGAAGACTTCTAGGGACATATTCAGGCAAAGACACCACTGACAGATGAAAAAAAGTCTGCCTTAACCAGAAAATATGGTATCCGTTTACTTACGTGAACATACAGTTCAACTTTTAGAATACTTGGAAAATACCTATGTAAGACTGAAGATAACCCCTCAAGCTTTGTCTAATGATTTTAATGGAGCAAAATGTTCATGTCTTAAATGGCCATGTGTGATTTAAATATTTTAGCATTAATTTCAGTATCTGGCCTCTTACGTTGTAGGACTTCAAAAAACATGGAAGAGTAGGTTAGTCAAGATCAAGAAACTTACTAGCGTCAGGGATTAAAATTCACAACAATAACAACTCACATGCCAAGACAGAATCTCTGCAATCAATATTTAGTTACAAAATATTATATACAGTTTGCTGACTAGTATGGGCAGAACAGGAAGTATAATCATGCACATCTGCATGCTTTCCTTGCCTTCTCTCCAAAAGAACAAACCCTTTCACCCAACTAAAATGTACCCAACACCACTCCCACCAAAAAAAGCCCCAGCCCATGCTTAACATAACCTGACTGTTATGACATCATGGAGAGCAAAATACCAAGCATCAAATAATACGATTGACAGTGACACTAAAATATGCCAAAGATCACACATACAGAGTAAATGGTAATAAATGGTTGTGGCAGAATAATTCTCAACTCCAGAGTGAGATGTGTAGAGGAAGAAAGTGAAATGAAGCCGGGAACTAATTTCAGTGTTCCAGGGGTCAATGCTCTCTCATGACTACCAGCTTTTCAGAACACAAATTATTATTTATCTGCTTTGCGATTGTTACCTATGGATGTCTTCCCATGTTACGGGTTACAAGCTGTAATCAGAAAGCTCTACTGTATTGACTGCTGCCTATCTAGAGCACAAGATACAAGCATTAGTCTACAATAGCTGCACTGTCAGGCTGAGATTGTGCTTGGCATCCCTCAGAACAGCATCTTCTTCAAGGATTCTTCTATTTTTTTTTTTTTTTTTTACATGGGGTACACTGGGCAACTCAGCTTAAGAAAAGCCAGCTACATAGAGTTAAGAAACAAAAGGGGCCATCAAGATAGCAGCAAAGCAGTTCAATTTCATGGTAGAAGCAGTCAACTCTTTGATTCTTGGAAAAATAAACTTATAGAATATTCTACTAAATTGATTTCAAATCGACCTGTATTTAATGAGAAATGCCACACTTTTACTTCAAACTGAAAAAGTGTAGTTGCTGCTTAACTTTTCCAGTCACTAATAGAATTACAATACTTATTGACACCATGATGCCTTTTTCATCAATGTTGTGTTAAAGATTCAAATAGAATTATTAATAACACTCATAGAATAAAGGAACAATGATATATGTGGCATGTTACAACAAAAGAATCAGGGAGTTATCTGTTGGCAGAGTTTGTCTAGCCACTGAAAAAGTAAGCTTGTTTCCGATATCCAATTAAGACTGGTATGCAATTTATCGGAAGTGGTTCTGATGCTTCAGTATTTGCAGCAGTGTGCATCCACTGTGTTTATGGATGACGTATAGCTTTCGCTGGAGACTTTTAAAAGTATTTCCAACAGAGAAGAAATTAATTATATACTTACGACATGGGGTGTTTGGTGTGGACACAAGTTGTGGGAATGCAAAGAGAGTTGACAGCTCTAGTTCATGAGTTTGATTTTGATCCTTTTCTTCTGTTTGGTCAGCCCAAACTACTGATTTTTGTCTTTTAATCAGCTGCTCAACTTCCTCGTATTCAGTTTCAGTTAAATTATTTGCCAATCCAGCTTCTTTTAAAGTCAAGTATTGCTTGCGAAGAATTGGAATCAAAGTAGTCAGTACTCTGCAAAACAAAGCGGCAAGAAAAATATGACAGTCTTAACTAGTCTGATTCTTACTAGGCGCTGCCACTATCTGGAATACAACACCTTAGCTCTTTTCCACTCCTACCCTCCTCCTCATCCCCCCAGGTTTACTGTTTAATTCATTTCTGGGGAATCCCATGACACTTAGAGGCACTATTCATGACTGAGTGATGCTTTCTTTCACAAAATCTTGTACTTCACTAAGCATTTAAGTGCAGTTTTTCCTCAGCATCCAAAATCTCCAGTCCCTCAAAGACCACAGAAATGCAGTCAGCATATCTTAATTAAGTTGTGACTTTCTAAAATTAATTATCAGATAAATGGTACAAACCAAAATGTGGTTTAAACCAAGCACATCTTATTTAGATGTGTATAAAACCTTAATAGAAACCAAGTCCAAGTAAATTTAGATACCAGGATATTTAATTAAAGAATTATATTAATTCTTTAATATATTAAGGTCCATGCACCACTGCAAACCAAATTAAAATGACAGACGTTTAGGAACTCTATCTAAATACACAAATTCATTAACTGGAGTCACCTGAAAGACTAAATAAAGTTCAAGCAATAGAAAAAGGGATATGGACATAAAAACAAAGAAACAGCTTTGTAATTACTAACATCCAAGCTTTAAAGATTTTGGTGTTGGGTTTTTTTGGTTTTATTTTTTTTTTTTCAGTTTTCCATGTTTCTGTATTGTTTTTTCATAATGTTTATGGCTACAAACTTTTCTCCAAAGGAGGAAGAAAATCTAGTTAATGTTTTAAGTCTAAGTTTAATATGCTTAACAGATTTGCAATTACTTCCCATTCCTTATGTCACACTCTGAAAGTAGTCTCCAATATCTGAGAGACTAGTAATAGAAAAAGAGTTGATGCTTACTTGAAAATTCAGTTTTTCAGTCTAACTTGCTATATAAGAGTTTAGTAGTAACAATTTTTAATACAAGTAAATTCATGTCTGCAGAGCAAGGAATTAAAAGAGAACACTTAGAAAAAAATCAATACTGTTGTTCAACACGAGGAAAATAAGACACCATGATCTAGAACAATTAGTAATAACTACACAAACAAGAAAATCAAACAGCAATAAGAAGCATTAGAGTATACATACAATTTCTGTTAAACAATGGTGAATACTGAACAATATCTCTGAAGTGATTATCACTTTACATATCTTTTTGCTTAAGGAAACACAATTCTAACCTAGAAAAATAAAGTTTGAGAAAAAGTTTTCTTCCGTTTTACCTGCATGTACATTCTATAGATATGTCTTCCAAAGTTACAAATGTCAGAAGAGAAGTCTTATGAGGCTTCCTATGAAACCCTACTTACTTTTCAGTGTCCTTATAATGTTGATCTTGAAGAGACATCAGAGATGACATGTGCTCAATCTGGGTTTTCAGGTCCTTAACTTGTAGATTTAAATGGCAAGATTGCAGTTCTTTAGACAGTTCCTTGGGAAATGAACAAGAAAAAATAGGACATCAAACCAAAAATGAGAAATTAAATTTAAAAAATAACATTCATCCATCCTATATTGGAAACTAAAGAGGGGGTGGATCCATATTATTATAAAAAACGTTACATGGTAGAAAAGTATGACTTATTTGATTCATATTTACATGCCCAAAAATTGCTTTGTACATTTCCTTTAACCAATAGTGGGTGTGTTGTAATTAGCATTAAGAATCCAAAAGGCACATGTATGCTTATCTATGCATGCCCCAAAACATGCTTGTCCCTTTTCCTGTGCTCTTGCTCATATCTGAATTTCAGTAACACTGTCTAGGACAAGTCTTTATACAGTCACCTTCGAGGTAACATCATGTTGTTTGAAATATCTTAAAATTAATTTCTTTGAAGGCATCAGCAAATTTTCATCACCTAAATAAAACAACAAGTACTGAAATACATTCCATTTTGAGAGTCACTTAAGTACTCATCATACTATCATTTAAGCCACTTCACCTGCTGGCTGAAATTAAAAGGCAGGGAAAAACCATCTCCCACCTTTCTTTCCTCTTATTTTTCCTGCATAGACCTTCATCCCTTCCCTTCAGCCAGCTCTGGTACTTGTCTGAGGCTGCACCAAGCTGACTCTACTTGCTAAAACTTGGCAGAGAACACAACTTCCCACTTCCTTCCGTCCTCCCACTCCTTCCCTAACACCCTCCAAAAAATAAAGTATTTTTGGCCAGGCTAAGAATTAAGCTGTCACATGGCTAGACGAGCACCAGGAGTTACTGTAAAGGCAAGTCTAGAGGTGTATGGCCAGAAGCATGATCAGCTCTCTGGCAGACACCCCAACTGCTCAGCCATATCATACTTATTCCCCTTTAGTGCTCATTTTTGTATGTAATTGTATACTTTCATGAACAAGGACAACTTGCACTAAAGATAAAGTACTTTTAGGGCAGAAGAAAAGAAACAGCTAACAGAATTTGAAACCACCACAAAAGAAATAGAGCAGAAGCCATGAGTAGAAGTGAGAAAAAATAATAAATAAAACCTATTCTTAACTACAGTTAGATGTTGCCTACAATACATGAAGTCCGCCCTTGAAGTGAAAAGCATTTTACCTTCGGAATACACTCATCTCGACTCAGGAGGCGCATTTCATTCTCAACACGATGCAGCCAACTGGTATTTTCCTCAAAACGTTCTAACTCCTCTTCTTTCCTCTTCTGCATATGCACACGGTGGGTTCTAAGCATTGCAAGCCTTTGATCGCGCTTGCCAGTGGCCTAGAAATCAGCGATTAGGGGAAACTTCCAAATTATGTTCACAAACAACTCCATAAAAAACTCATTTTCTCCATACTTTTATACTGAACTAGGCATAACAAACATTTTGCATTTTTGATCGGTTTAATAAATATTCATAGAATCACAGAATAACCAGGTTGAAAGAGACCCACCGGATCATCGAGTCCAACCATTCCTATCATACACTAAACCATGCCCTTTAACACCTCGTCCACAAGCTGGGCTCGTTCAGCCTGGAGAAGAGAAGGCTCAGAGATCTTATAGCAATCTTCCACTACCTGAAAGGGGCTACAAGAAAGCTGGAAAGGGACTATTCATAAAAGCTCGTGGGGATAGGACAAGAGGAAATGGATATAAAGTGGAGAAGGGCAGATTTAGACTTGACATTAGGAAGAATTTCTTCATCATGAGACTGGTGAGACACTGGAATAGGTTTCCAAGGGAAGTTGGGGATGCCCCATCCCTGGAGGTGTTCAAGGCCAGGATGGGGCCTTGGGTAACCTGATCTAGTGCGATGTCCCTGCCCATGGCAGGGGGAGGTTGGAACTAGATGATCTTTAAGATGCCTTCCAATCCTAGCTATTCTATGATTCTAAGTATAATACCAGGAGGAAGAGTTAACTTTCAGACTAAAACTCACAAGGACCACTGGCTCCTTCTGTCCAGTGACGCCAGGGAAGAGCTTTCAAGACAGCCAGAACAGAAATTTAAACACATTCTTTAGCTACTTCAGCTTCTACACGGTGCAGGAGAGATTAGGATTCAAGGTTGCATTAACAATATTCCACCATTTGATGAACCAACCCCATAGGTTGCAAGGAAGAAAGCACGTTACACCAATATCCTCCCAGCAGTAAAACAAACTTATGCACGCTTGCTGAAACTCGCCCCTGGGACACATGTAGTCCTAGGCAAGATACTTTGTCTCCTCTATGTTTTGTAATTGGAAAAAAAAAAAAAAAAAAAGAAAAGAAAAGAAGAAAAATCTCAAGAGATACAGCAAAAAAATCATCCTATCAGGGTGCAGGACTGGAACATATTCGACAAGCAGTTTTGGACCCAGCATGGGCAATTGTAGTAAACAGAAAAACTGAAGCAAGATAGACTGACTGCTTTCAAGGAATATGCTCCTTTTCTAGACAGTAAAAATAATGTTAAAGTAGCAATCAGAAATGGAGAAGTTATTTTCAATCTAATATATTTATTTTAAAGCCTATCAAAGTGTCAGCAGTTTTTTTTAAATTTTAAAGCAGATTTCATTACTGATGCAGAAACCTTTGAGATAAAATAGGTCAGAACTGAGTAGACTCTTGCAAACTCAGGAAAAGAGTTAACTATAACGAGGGTACATACTAACTTTTTTATGTTTCCATACAAAGTAGTCTTTCTATGCATGTTTCCCTAGGGGCACAAAGGTTTTATGGCTAACATTGCTGTAGCTGATAACTAGCACGCAACATGAAAACAATACAGATGCAGAAATACAGGTAGCAAGAGCAGAAAAACAGGGATTAGGAAGGAGAATATAAACAGGCCCTTTAAATGGAAAGCAACAAAGTTCTAAAAAGGCTGGAAACAGGGGCAATTATATGAAAAGTAGGAATTATTTGTTTATTAGTGGTCCAGAATGGACTGAATTTCACATGATGAATTGTGACAAAATGTTTGCAACAAGAAAGCATTTGTAAGAACAGAGATTAAGGCAACCTAAACTCACACAAGCTTTTTCCTTCTTTCTGAATTTATTATTTTGAATTAAATTGTTCAAATTGAGGTTCTTCAAGTATAGATAAGACAATTTTTTTTGTATTAACTTACCTAAAAACTTTATTATTATTATAGTTACTGAGCATAGACAATTAGAGGGTAAAATGAGAAAATATTTTATAGGTAAAACTTTTCCCTTGAAAATATTTAATGAATACCCCTGTGGCCTAACAGCATATTTAACAGTGAGAAGACCCAGAGGCATTTAGGAAAACAGCCAATGTGTAAAAATACAAGGAAGAATAGAAGCATTATAGTGCAAAAGGAAAACCTGAGTAGGCATTGGTAATAAAATGATTGGATTACAAACTAAAATCCAATTTGTTTCAAAGTAGTCACAATAAGACATTTAATTTTACCATTACAGTTAGCCGTAACAGCCACTTATCTCTTTTTAATAAGTAAGACATTGTATTTCTAGGACAGTGATTCTTGACCCTTAGTATATCACCTCTATAAGTTAACTAATGGAAAAGCCAACATCTGAGTGCAGCACTAACATTCAAAATAAAAGTTAAATCAGCTCATTAAAAAAACCATTTGTATGAAATAGTATATAACTTCTCATTATGAATAAAAATATAGCTATGCTCCATTGTAAACAGCATTTAGAAGTATGGCACAGAAACTCCAAAGTATTATTTTCTATGGCATAGAAGAGAATTCTAGAACCGATTAGTCACTTGAAATATCTTCATCAATGACAAGCAAAAATGTGTGATATATTTTCACTTTGACATTTATCTAAGGACCAAATTTCATGTGAATCACTGGGAAAAAAATAATCATATGGTAAACTATCATTTTCAGCCAAACACATTTTTCCTGTGACTAAGCAAAGTCAGCCCCACCCTCAACTTCATATCTACATAAAACGTATACTCCTTTAAGCTGATCTTTACCAGAAAGGTTAAGATAATACCTAACCTTGCTAACTTATTTATACTTTGATTTTTCTAGAAAGACCTGAGCATTTAATGATGCACAACACCAATTGTTCATACTTAGCTCGAAATTCTTCTCTCAAAACTGAATGCAACTAAATGCAATTATTTCAGTTCACATGACACTGTCCTCAGGCAGCTATCCAAACATCTTCCTGGTGACAACTAAAAACATCAACGATAAGAATCTGTCTTGTTTAGCACAAGGTCCATGCTTTTCCGTATGAAACGGAAAGAGATTTCTCAGCTTGATAACAGCTTCAATGGCTGTATCACAGACAAGTTTTTGTAGAAGAGCACCATTAGTCTCCTAAATCTGAGTTAGGTCTTAAGGCTTACCAAGCCAACATAAGGACAAGTTGAGAAGTTTTCACAATTGGCAGCAATAAGCACATCAACAGTTTCCTGTGCAGAGTGAATGAAAAAATAGCTCACCTGGTATTGCTACTCCATTTTCTGTATTCACATAAAAAAATATATATTAACCAAGTGATAATCATCGTGTCCCATTTTAACTGTCTTAACATTTCCACATTAGCCAATTTATACAGTTACTTAAACAAAACTTATACATTAGCACAGCAAAATGAAGAGAGATGATAGCTTATAGATGTACCTTATATACATTATAGAAAATGTATATACATCACACACATTATAGAAAACTCACCTTTTCTACTCTTTCTTCAGAGCATATCAGTTGAATTTGTTCATGACATTGGTTCTGGTAATACGTCTTCAGTGTGTTTTCTTTCAGTCGCATTTCTGCCTGCAAGTATTCTTTTCTGATTTCCTCGCGATTTTTGAACACACTTTTAAGGATTTCTTTGTATCTATTGGAACCAAAGGATCAGAATAAATAAGGGATTACTTACTGAACATGTTTTTTACAACTATCTGCATTACAAGAGGAACTTCCACCTCCAAGTGAATAAAATTATTATAGAACAGTTGGGAGGAAAAAAGGAAAACCTTATTAGCTGACTACTTTTTCCTTTCTAAATTCCATATGCGTTTTAGTATACGTTTTTACCCAGATATTATAGCATTCTCCGAATCCTTTTAGGCAAAACCGTTGAATTTCTAAAACTGTAAAGAAGAAATTTTCTGTTAATTCAGAGTTATTCAGATTTTCGACTATGAATTCTTACTCTATGCTGTTGCTACCTATATTATCTATTGTACAACTAGTTGAAGAATTTTTCCTCCACAGTATCCATAGAAACATGGCTCCTCCCTGCTGCCTGAAAAACACAGCAATGAGAAATGAAGGCGAATCATCTGTTTCCCTGAGCATAATTTAAGGGAGGCTACAGATTATGGTTCTACATAGGGTCACTGTAAAGAACTATTACCAGTAAATCAACCCTTTGTGTACTTGCCATCATCACTATCCCAAATATAGCATGAAGCATACGTAGAAACCACTGCAAAGCATCTGCCTTGAGCTGGATTCACTTTTTTCACTGGATTGACTTCTGCAACAAATTCATACATCACATATCTTAATTTGCTACTTTTGGCGCACTCCCATGAGACTGTCACATCAGAAAAGATAAATGGGAATATAACCACGAAGAAAGAGATCAAGAAACACAAAAAGAAGAAATCTACAAATATTAATTTAACTCTTTGTGGAAAGAAGAACTTCAAGTTCTTGCCTCTCAGATGCTGCACGAAGGATAGTACTGAAGTAGTATTTGCCAGAAGTAGCAGCAGTTGCTGTCATTTATGCACACTACATTTCAACCACAAAAATGACCTGTAGCTTTTCTCAAAGCTAGAATTCATACGCTTCCTTCCAGCCGCAAGGATGTACCATCCTACTCCCTAGAGATTACTGAAACAAACTGGACTGTGAGGAGAAGCAGCACCATCAGAACAGAGTATAATTTCAGAATTTTTGTATAATGCAAGAGTCAATTTCTATTTACTAACATGTTACTAGAAAAGTGCCTTGTAAATATTCTACTACCTCTACCCAAAATATATCATCTTTATTTTAAAAGTGTAAATCTTGACCAGGTTATTGATAATGTAAATTCAAAACTATAGTAACTTTCACTTACTTGTAAGACATTTCCATATTTTGAAGATTATGAAGATAAACTTCCTACTAGAAAAAAGAAGTTTTTTTTCCTGTAACTAAAGACTCTGCTTAGTTCCAAGTCCTGTGAGATGGACTTCTATCGTCTTCCAGGTAAGACAGTTCCATAGACATATCAGGAAGCTTCTGTTGCTATTATGTTCAACACTTTTTCCCCTTTCCTAAATGCATTGCATTTCTTTATTGCATAGCAATCAAACGTAACACCACATTTGTTTGTTAAATTTATCGTTCCATTTCTATCATTGTTCAGCCCACGTATAGTCCAGCTGTTTGGGTACTGAATTGTTTTGTTTGTTTGCTTGTTTTTGGGGTTGTTTTTTTTTTACTGTATTTTTATTAGATGAATTTTTAGCTCTTGGCTGGCTGGAAATTATTTTTCATTACTAGACTTTCACCAGTTTCTCACTGTTCTTCCCAATAGTCCCTTAGTGAACAACCCAATCCCAGCTCTGTACCTCCCAAAATTCAAACTGAATATTTTTGCTAGCAAATCTTTCAAGATCATCATTTCCTTTTTAGCCACCACTGTGTATGTGTGTATACATATGTATGTACATACATACACACTTGCACTCAAGTTTTTGAAAGACCGTGCTTTCACATTGGGATCCTTCCAGTAACACAGTGTCAACAACGGAACCTAGTTCTGAAAAGTCAAAACAACTTAAAATCAATTCAGAGCAACATTGCTAAATATCGTCTCAAAATAGGATAAGAAATTTATAAAACTGACATTTCATTTTAGTTTTTCTGAAAACCTATGCTATAATACAGTACTTTAAACAATGAAGATTAGAGATGGTAGAGAAAAATATCAACTATTTGGCTTTTAGTAGTAGTAAAGAACTTCTTAGCCCTAAACAACTCTGGAATTTCCTAGAACACTTGTCAAAATCCTTTGTATATTATTATTAATGATAGTATTTAATGGGCATGTTAATACATAATAACATTGGTAGGCTTGAGACAAAAATACCTGACTTTCCCACAGAATACCTTCATTACAATAAAAAAGCTATTGATAAACTTTAAAACCCCCAGCACAGGCATTTTAATTACCACATACAAGCACTGATGCTCATAACTTCGTAAGATTCAATTCCCTATCAAATACTCTTCATTATCAACAGTTCTAATGAAAATTTGACTTGAATAAACATAATCCACAGAATACTGACATTGTTGCACTCTTGTCAATATAGCAAATACTTTGTAAGAAAGTAACTGTAGATGCAAGATCTTCACCATTGAAAAAGTATCAAGTCAGAGTGAGTTACGTCCGCTTCTTGAGGAAGAGTGTTTTACTGAATTTGTCTAGAAGGTTAACATTAGGATACTTCCTCAATTACAGAATGCTTATTTTGTTTTAAATCCACCACCAAGTTGTTCTGACAGTAAGTGATAAGTTATGCAAAGCCACACCTAGTCTAAGTAAAACAATGTTAAAAATGATGAAACCAATATTCAAAAGAGAAAGTTTGTTTTACAAATGCTTTTACAAGTCATGTAAACTTGCATTTTGAAGTGAGACTGCAGTGTGATAAATTTACCTTTCTATTTCCACTTGCTGGTTGTTTGAAAGTACTGCTGCATTACAGTTTTCAGGAACATTTGCGTGCTTTTCTTCATATTCTCTCAGTTTTTCTTTCAACATCAGGATCTAAAAAAAAGTTACCTTTTAGTTAGAATATAGGCGTTTATTTGTTCTTTAAACATACCGTTCTGTGCTTATGTCTTGAGTACCTTTACAAATGATTCCTCTTATGATTCAAAACTTCTCTCTTTTTGCAAAAGACTATACAGGAGAAGTAGGACAATATTGTCTTATATAGGTGCAATCCTATGAACATCTAAGTGTTATAACTTTGAATACAATAAATCTTTTGAATTTTTTTTTTTTTTGTTACATACCTCTTTCTTCTGTTCATTGCAAATTTTGAGATACTGGCTTATGTGACTGTCCAAACTAACCATGTTGCTCTTCAACTGTTAAAGAAAAGAACCAAGTTAGGAAACTCCTTTGTGTTTCCCAGCATAATAAATACATCTACACTTGCACTATAGTGGGAAAATGATGGATAAAATTCTGACTTGTACAACAAAAACCTGACTCTCACCTTTTGTAGTCCTCTGTAACTATGGCCATGTCATTTCCCTCAACAGAAAAAGTAATTACATTTACACGTGCAAGCACATTTTGCATTTATTCAGCCTAGCTTTACTATTTAATGCCCATCTTGTGCATTGTATAATAAGAACTATGCAACAAATGGAAACTACAGCCAACCTCATATTACATAAAAGAAATTAAGGAGCTACAATAGAAGGGATTATGGAAAAAATAATCAGAGTAAGAGAGCAGGAGACAGGACACCACAGTAGCGTTTAATTTATGAACATGATCTCATTGAGCTTCTTTGATCCAGCTGTAACAAGCCTGGATCGGCTCTTGCACAACTGCTCATATACTTTACAGTTCTCTGAGGATGTAGCAGTAAGATACTGAAACTAACTGTGAATTCTGCCAGCTGAGGATTATTTCTAAATACTATGTTCAAAAACTCTTTCAAACTGGCAGCATAATCCTGTTAATGAAGCTATGTTGCTTTTCATCCAGAACTAGTATCTACCCTGCATCTATTACACTTATAACTCAGATGAAGAGTTGACTACAAGAAAAAAAGAGGTAACTGAACAAAACTTTAAGACAACGGTGAAGGAAATTATAATCTTCTAAAAGAAATGATGCTACTGTTCTTAATACTATTTTACTATGCCTTGATAAAGGATCAGTAAATACCAATAAAACTTACAGAAGACTTGATATCCTTTGCTCGGTTTGCGTACTTAAGAGTATTATATGTATCATCGTAGAACATAGAAGATGGACTAACAGCAGCTATCATTATTGTTCGGCAATTTCCTCCAAGTGAATCTTTCAACAGACGAGTAAGCTTGCTGTTTCGATAAGGAATGTGCTGTTTCTTGCTCTAGAAAGAGAGTTGCATGCATTTTTATGGATTAATCCACTGTACTTCAAATACTCACCTGCCTAAAAGTCTGCTTAGAGTTTCAAGCATGCCGCAAAGCATGATAAACAGCCTTTGAACTTCTAATTGACACAAACAGTTTTAAAAATTACGTACAGATCTTAAACAGTTTTAAGTATACTGGAACACTTTAATATCTTTCTATCTTTATACGTATTAGCCAGGTTACTTTCTGATGTCCAGACACATAACTGTTTTTATGATACGGGCAACTAACAAAAAATGTAGACTACATTAAATTACTTTCAGTTCACACAAGAATTGAGGTTGGGAAGGGGTCTCTCAAGATCATTCTATAGTCCAGTCACTTTGCTTAAAGTAGGGTCAGCTAGAGCAAGCTGCCAAGTACACCCAGTTGGGTTTTGAATATCTCTAAGGATGGAGATTCCACTACCTTTCCAGGCAACCCAATCACATCTACAGAATCTTCATCTCACAGTACAAAGTTAGGTCACTAGCACCCTAATCCCACACCAAATAAGTTAACATGAAGAGTCTTACTTAGACCAAGGCTACAGATTCTAAATTCTGTCTCCCACTTTAACAAGATGGTGCAGCAGCAGCAGGAAGGGAAACAAGAGCTCTGATCACTTTCTCCTTGCATATTTGAAAGGGGAAACTGCTAGCTGACCAGAAGGACATAAAGGGTGTAGCTGGAGGCAATGGACTTAGCTTTGGCAAAAGTTCAGGAGGCTTTATTATTCTGCTACGCAACTGTCCGTACTCCTTTCCTTGAGCTGGTAAGCCAAGTCAAGAGACTAATTCACTACTGTGAGCAGGGTACAGGTGTCTGTGTGGAAGACCATGAAAAAATAGCTTTGGATAGATGTTGTTTTCTCCTACAAAAGCCTCCTTCCCTAAGACTAAAGGGCATAAACATCTGGAAAAATCTTTGTCCTTGTCAGGCTATTTATTTACTCAGGCAAGCTTCTCTACGTATGCTTGATTTTGAAAAAGGTAGGCAAGAAAAGCAGTACATTCATTTTTGACACTATCGTTAGGTAGCTGGATATTACTTTTGAAAATTCTTTCCTTCACAACTGTCTTTCATTCAGCTCTCACAGAGATCATGGGGAAAACTTATAAGAAAACCTTAAAGGAAAAGATGCGAGAAGCATCAGCAATGCAATAGCTGTTACTCAGTAAGAGCTTTCTGAACTTCAGGCTTTAGCAGGGTTATATTTCAGAACTGAATAGGATATACTCTGGAGATACCTTAAAGGATATTAAACATTCTTTAAACAAACTGGTCAACAGGTGAATTCTGCTAGACCAGAAAATAAGGCATTGAAGTAGCTACCCACAGCACTACATACAGAATCTGTGGTGGGATACCGACTCTCACTGTCATTCACAGCCACAATGCCTTTTCTCACTCAGCAGGCAGCAAAAAGTTTACAAAAAATAAAATAGGACGACTATTGTTTTCAATAGTGTACATGAGCTCTGGTATTACAATTTACGTTGTTGCAGGAAATTAAAAAAGTGATTATGTTCTATTAAGTGACTGAACCATAGAAGAGTATTTCATTAATGAAGAAGACGTTTTTTTTTGTTAATAAGCAGGAGCAGTGTAAGATCAGGAGCAGAGTACAAGTAACCAGGGAACAACAACTTTTCCAGCTTTCTCAATTGCAGCACAGAAACAAAACTTGTTTGCTTCTATGACTAACCTCAAGTAGGCAAAAATCAAAAAACCAATGAAAACTGTTTAAAGCCTTAGCACTTGCTTACACTCAGAACAGCAGCTTTTTAAATTTTTTTTTTTCAAATTAGAATGACTCTACATGTACCTTAATTTTGTTTTTTATCAATAGGATATTCCAGGAATAAAATTCAAAGACACAGCAAATATCAAATCAGGTATGATATAAAGAGGTAGGTAGTGCCACATTCAATACTTACCGTTTTTTTTAAAAAAAAAGCTTTCACAACACTAGGTAGCAAAGACTGCATGGGAAAGCAGCACATACCTTTGGATCTGCCAAAGCATTAATGACACTTCCAAGGGCTAGCAAGGAGCGGTTAATATTTGTTCCTTCTCTAAAACGAGCCCCCTTGGCATTTGTTGCTCTGGCACGTTCAGATCCCGCCAGATCAACGAGAGACATTTTGGCAACATGAACGTTTTGATTGATACTAGCTGTTTTATCTTGCTGCCTTAGATAAATCTACAAAAAAAAAGAAAAAAAAGAAAATCATTAACAAGTAACCATTAACCAGTTTGTTGTTACTCTACGCAGCAACGTAGTTTCACACTGTAATAACTGTTCTCAGAAGTTCTTACTAGAAATTCTTCTAGAAGTCCAAGTTAAACCATTCCATACATATCTAGCACCAACAGGAAGCTTGGCCTAAGGGAAAACAGTGAATCCATTTCAGACACTTGCCTCAAACTTACCTGCTTCAGGTATTAGTAGGAAAAAATCAGAGCATAGTTGCAGTGGGTTTGGCTAGTATGGAGTTAAGTTTTCTGCACAGTAGCCCGCGCTTTCAGATCCATGATGAAACCAGTGTTGACAACACACTACTGTTCAGCTTTTGCTGAACAGCAGTTGTACAGTTTCAAGGCAGTGGGCAAGACATTGCAAGGGTACGCTAAATGACGAAAAGCTTCTCCAAAGTAGCCAGTGCACGAGGACTGGCTGAGCATCAATCTGCAGGTGACAAGTGATCCTATTCACTTAAGTGAACTATGAGGTATTTCTTTGCTGAGGGTGCACTTGATCTTGCTGTCTATATAACTGATGAAGATATTAAACAGCACTCATCCCAGTACAGACACCTGAGGGGCACCATTTGTTACAGATCTCCATCTGGACATTGAGCCCTATGTCAGGGTCTTTTGGAAACTTATAACCCCTAAGGCTACTTGTTTCCCCTCATACTCCTTCTCATGGAATTTTTATAGTACAGGAGAGATAAGGAACTGGATGCTTTTGCTTCCTTCTGCTAGTGAAAGTATTCCTTCCCCAGATTTGTAAGGAAGAAGGCAGACCATGAATATACAGTCAATAAGAACTAGTTGCCCTTAGATGGCTTTTACATTTTCAGGATTCTCAAGACAAATCAAGTCCTTCTCCGTTGAGCGCCTTGCCATTTGGAAAGCTAATTGTTTCTGACACTTTTATGAACCCACTTTTAGGCACTGAATTGGGAAAGATGCCATTCATACAAGATGATTGACTAATAAAGACAGTATCTCACCACTTCTGTAGCTTTAAGCTTTGTGTAAGACAATTGAAGACTTCACAGCAATTTGTAATGTAAAAAAAAAATAAAAAATTGACAGGTATTGGGAATGAATGACTTGCCACAAAAAGTATGTCTATACCAAATAGACAGGTTTCTACTTGCTCCAATATTTAAAAGGACGCTACAAAGAAGGAGTCTTTGGAACAAAAAAGGGTCATTGAAACAAGTTACTCCCGAGGAGATTCCAGTTGGACACAAGAGGAAATTTATTCACAAAGAGAACAATCAGCCTTTCCAGGGAAGTGGTGGATTCTCGAACACTGGACACTTTTAAGAGTGCTGGGCCATCTTGTTTAGACCATGCTTTTGCCAAGAAATGTTGGAACAGATGATGCTTGAGGTCCCTTCCAACCTGGTATTCTATGATTCTATATCAAACAACATAAAGTTCTGTTGTACTATTTCTAGTACAATATTAAAAAAAAAAAAAAAAGCCACTTCCCTTGCAAGAGAAGCTTTTTTCAGGCTGGTAGCACTCCACCAGAATCCAGTAACTATCATTAGTGAAGCAGGGAAAGGTGGAGTGACAGTGTTTTATGACTCAAGTTTTTTTACAAAAAGTCAAAAGACACAGGAAATGCCCCAAAGCAGAATCTTTTCTATTTCTTTGTCCGTCAGCAGAACACTTTTGATAGAAAAGCGTAGCAATTGGAATTTTACTTTCAGATGCAGTAATTGCCTGACCTAGATAGAGATTTCAAACCCAAGACAGACGATACAGCAAGCAAAACTTGCACCTCTAAAATCAGCTCAGGAAGTCCTGGGCCAAGACTTTCACCACTTTGAGTCAGTTCTAGAAAATGTCCTGTTCCAAAAAAGTTCACAACAAAACCCAGAGGCAGCATAAAAGATAACTGTTCTCTAAAAGCAAGAGCTACTCAAAATAACAGAAGAAAAAAAATGACAAGGAAGAGCGCAAAAAGGATTTCTCATCACTTATAACTATGGAACCAAAGAGGCCATAAAGGACAAAACTACAAGACATGTTTTGCAGACTGTCACAGATTTGTGGAAACAGATGAGAAACTGACACAAGCAATTACTTGTAGCACTAATTGACTAGCTGGTAATTATTTCTTCTGGATGCCCACACTGCTAATAAGTGCCTCAAGTAGAGCATCTAAGAACCCACTTCAAAAAAAAGTGTATGATTGTTAATTTGCTTAGCTTAATGAGTACACGTTAATTAAAAATCTGTTAAACTTCCAGTTGCATTCATTGAACTAATATAGTTAGCAACACTAACATTCTTTTAAAATGCCATATACAGATGTAGTTATCTATATTAAGCATTTATTTACACACATTTTTTGTAAGCAAATTATATAATCCCTCCCTCCTCCAAAGAATGAAGTCACTTCTGTGAAAAAGGCTGAAATTACATTCACTTTTACATGGTGAACTAGTTTATCTTGGAGGACACACTATATTAGAAGATAGCTATATAAATCACACATTCAAGATATAAGAGTCTAACAAAACAAATCATTAGTCTTACCAATAATTCATGCACTTAACAGAAAAAAATACTTAAGAAAAAGCAATCAGGCATCTGGTTGCCAGTTAGGCCATCCCAAAAGACAAAAATCAATGCAGCAAACATTCAGGATTATCTCAATACAAGAGTTAAGTGAATTAAGACCTAAACATCCTGATGGGTGGAAGGAAGAACTGCTCCTGGATGGAGGAAGGAGCTCGCCAGCGACAGGTCTCCTGCAGCACTTGCTTTCTTGGAAAAATCATTGGATGCAAATACAGCACCATCAGGAGCAGGGAGGCCACCACCCAGGGAGGCCTTTGGGTATCTCAATCTTGTGACTGATAGGAACGGTTGGACTCGATGATCCAGTGGGTCCTTTCCAACCTAGTGTTTCTATGATTCTAAGAGTATTGCAAGGAATACCAGAGAAAGTTTTTGCTAACTACTGAACCCTGGGGCAGAATCAGTCTTGACAGTTTTTGTGAATAAACTGTGCATTGGGACTGAATGTTGAGTACACAACAATGTGCTTTGAGCCAGGATGTGGCAACACCTAATCTTCGCATCGAAAGGTCTTTTCCTTCATGAAAACCATTGTTCCTACAGTATTTAGATACAAGGGGATCTTTGTTTCCATTATGTTTTTACTTCTATTGCCAGATAGTATACAGTCCTCTCACCTGCAAGCATTCATGTTTCACTTTGTCTGTATGCCTGAAATAGTATAAAATGAAGCACTTCTTTAAAAAAGTCTAGGTCTGGTTGAGTACACCAACCCATTCTTTCCTTATATATTTAAAAAAAAAACCAGCAGTGAGATACCGGTATACTAGTTTTGTCTGTAAAGTTTAATTGATGAATATGCAACTTGTGCTAATAAGTAGATATATCTAGTGAGATCGGTCTGCCAGAATAAATACAGAATGTAGACTGAAGAACACATTCTCTAGCATCCCTGTTCATGGAACTGTTGGTCTTCCTGTTAAGGATTATTATGAGTTTGCAACATGAATCTAATGTACTTAACTGCATGCCACATTCAGAAATGAACTGAGAAGAATGCAAAGCCTGCTGGATAAGACAATCTCGAGCTTTTTGCTGTTGAGTAGAAGTGAAGGAGGTAAGAAACTCCAGTCCAGCAAGTAAAGAAACAGAAATCAGCAGTTGGCCCTTTGATCCACCTGTGGTGCTGCACTTTGTGTCTTATTATTAAATGCACCAGAAAGATACAACAATGCAGCTCTCAAACTGGGCAGCTTTGAAGATTTTTGCCTTAAATGTACAACCATGGGCAAGATCTCGGGGAAATTAAAACCAGAAAACGCAGTTTTGGATGGAAATCTAAGGTGTATAAAAACCCAGAAGATTTTAGAGCAAGAATGACTTTTGCTCCATTGCATTTTTTAAATTATTTTAACACATTCACTGTTAGTTGCTTCTTTTCTCATTAGTATTGACAGTGTCAACATTAACTAAAATAAGCAGGATGGGAAAGTACTATTTGGAGATTCGCAGTTTACAGTCAGAGGCATAACTACATTCTGCTAAACACTGCTCCTAGAAATACACCAAGCAATAACATGAAACCAGGAAGCGTTAAAAGAACCCCAACAACTCTCAGTTTATAAGAGTACAATACAGATTTATACTGAAAGCTCAATATTAGAATTTTATGGAAAAGGGATTTCTTCTAAGGAACGTTAGTTCAAACTATTAGAACTAGAGAGCTTTCCATTGAAATTGTTTTTTTCAAATATAATAACCATGAAGCTTTACATACTCACAAGGAATGAGAAATCAATAGGAAGGGTAAACTGGAAAACTTCCACCTGCTCTCACCCAAACTGAGGCTCAACACAGTTTAAAAAAAAAAAAACAACCACAAAACAAAACACCCTTGCATTGTGTTCAATTTTAAACAACAATCACAGTAATGACCACTGTAGATCTGCTATATCATCTTACCTGAAAGACAGCATGGGACCGGGAAGAAGAGGCATTTACATCTGTGGGATGCTGTGTTCTATTTTTATTTCCATAATCCAAAATCTGAAGGATTTCCTCCGCTGATTTAGGCTTTAAGGGTAGAGCACAAGATAAATACATTTGTGGCTTTTTTTTTTTTCTTTTTCATCAACTAGAGGAGATGCCGCACATACTTATAAGTCTTACTTAAGAATGGCTGACTTTATTTCTTTTTGTACTAATACATTAAACAGGGATATACTACCTTTCCCCCTCCCTCCAAGACCCAAGCTTTGGGAAGGATGGTGTTCTGAGTAACCCAGACGTAATAACATTGTTTCCTGTTAAATGATTATTCCACTTGCCCAAAAGCTAGAACCTACATAGCATGTAACATACACTAAAAGACTGCAAGACAATAGGTCAAGAGTTTACTTCCAGACTGTAAAAATAAGTTCTGTCACAGACTTTGCCAAAGAATTACTATACTGGTCTGGAACAGTAATTTAAAGCGAAACTTTCCAAACAGTTATTATACAAAACCAGTCCTGAAATGTAGACACAAGATTGGCAAAGTTATAAAACACTCCAGGATGGCACTGAAGGTGGTGAATTTATTTAACAAATGCTAAGGTGTTTTAGCCAAAAAGCAAATCTTACATAACCTGAAGCATCAAATCAATGGTATCCTTTCAATGACAAGGACCACACTCTCACCCATTTGTTTTCAAGAACACAAATGAGTATCAGCACCTTTTTCCAAAACATGTTGTTGATTAAGTAATTAGATTTGCAAGGTCCTAAGGCACTGGCCATTATGGCCAGAAAAAAAAAAAAAAAGCCTACTGAGGTATTACCAAGTTGCATTCAACTTGCACAGATCAGTCAGAAATTCAACATTTTCCTCAAACACATCATGAGCCTTCCTCAATTTCAGTATCTATTTACATACCTGATGTAGTGTTAGCCCTTGAACTACTACTCCTTTCTCAGCATCTTCACGAACAGCCAGAGGCCCCGAGTTTACCAGCAGGTCACGGATCTGTTCATTGTAGACCTTCAAAAGGAAGTTTAAAGTATTTTAAGAAAACTATCCTACCCTAATTGATCAGATAAAATCTAAATAATCATAGAACATCAGTCTTTACTATTTCTTTAAAGAAGTATTAAATTAAAATTAATTCTGTAGGATTTTTGCCAAGCATTTCTCTTATACTGAGTTTGAAATTAATTCCATGTGTGAATGTTTTTAGCCATTGAAGCAAGAGTCACTCTTTCCTAATAATTAATTGTTATTATTTATTAAAAAGTTCACTTTTCACAAAAAAATCTTTTGCTGCAAGCATGAATCCAAAGCATTTATTGTCATACGTTACACTTCATAGACCATACATTTGTGAATTTCTTAATCTAAATGTACTTCTGTTAAAATTATCACATACCTGATTTCATGATCTGTGGAAGCACTTGAAATGGCACATGGCAAAGAAAACTTTTCCCTCTCCCTCTCCCCTCCAAATACTAACTGCTCTTCCATTACAACTTTGATGGGAGCCAGTTTTACTGCTACTGCTTAACAGCAGTGCCAAGACAGTTACTTGTAAAACAGAACAGTAACGCAAAAAACTTGGGTAGGAGAATAGGTGACAACAGAGAACAAAACAAATACTTGTAAAGAGCTAGCCATTAGTGTAGCTGCTGCAGTTCAAGTAGTTGTACTGTATCACTGATAAAAACTGAAAACTTTAAGAAACAATCAAAAAGGGATTAGATGTCATTTAGTTGGGTGATTTCACAGTGCTTATATGATTTTATTGTAAAGTCCTGAAAAATATCCCTGAAAATATATTATCAACTGATATTCAGAGGCATATAACTGACCAGCAAGACAGAAATCATTAGAGCCTTCAGTGAATCTATTGGAAGAGATCATCTTCTTCGGACAGCCTACTGTATGATAGTAAAAAGTGCCTACGAATAACACTGAATTTGTTGAGCATAGTTCCACTCCAATCAGGGACATATTCTGTAAAGTCCCAGGAAGATGTGGAAACAAAGCAAAACCAGCTGGTTTTTATTAATAAAAATACACCTTATCAAAAGCAACATACCAAATGCAGGAACTGGCTTACCTCTAAATAAGAGACAGCAACATTGCAGATTTTATCTTCTTTTATTTGATCTATATAATCATAAAGCGCCATCATGGTAAAATATGTCACTCCAGGATCTTCAGGAGAACCCAACATTGTATGGGTCTTTCCAGCTCCCGTTGCACCATATGCAAGCACTGAATTTTCACAAAAATAAAAAAAGCAAAAAGATGTACTTATACCAATAAGCTAATCAGAAATGCAAAATTCAAATGGTCACTCACACAATATATCACATCATTCTGCACAGCTGTTTTCAGAAACTGATTAAGGTTCTTATGACTTAGCACATATGACATCACTTATGACTTTTACAGCTATAATCAGAAAGCTATTTCAAAATCATATTTACTTCTGAATTTTCAGTTCAAGATTCATTCACTTACAATTTATGTGAAAATAGTATTTGTTTACTCTCAAAACTCTAAGCCATCAACTTATTGTATGTAGGTATTTAATTTCCACAGCATTCCATATGCCAATTAGAAAAACAGCTCTTAAAGCTACTGCACCCTCAGTGACACAAGCGCTTCTGGTTGAATAACTCTTCACAGAGGACTTGCATCATAACCATACATAAATTTCTGTAGTTTATTATAACCCTAACATGAACTCATTTTCAAAACAGAGTAGAGCAACCCTAACTTCTATAGGCTAAAAAGTCAGCCTCTCATATTTATAAATTAAAACTAAATGTTTTACTAACATAACAGCCTTTTTTAAGGCCTCTGCAGCAGTGGGATACACTGGCAGAAAATTTGAGGAATTTAGTGAAGTTTTTGAATAGAATGAGATAAACAGCAAAAATACCTGTGCAGTTATATCCATTGAAGAAGCCATCGATGACAGTTTTGGTAGTATGCTCAAAAACTTCCAATTGCGATGAATTTTCATCAAAAATAGCATCAAAGACAAATTTAAGATCTTTCTTTTGTCTTTTGTTAATGTCCCTATAGACTACTCTCTTCCCTTGAAAGAAGCTAACTTCTTCCTCCTTTGGATCAAAGACTAATATGTGTTGGTCAACAACGTGAACAACTTTGCTAAAGTTGCCATCTCTTTCTTTTTGAGACTCTGGACGGACACGGACAACCACTTTGACGTGGTTACAGACATCGTCTCCCTTAGTGGGAGACATAACTTCCCTTTTGTCTCCCTTCTTCTCTTCCAAGGTTCTTTCAGATCACACAACCGAATCTTTCCTGAAACTGAAAAAACAACAAATATGAATGGCCTTGTATTTTAAATATAACCACTCAAAACATTTACATCTTTAATCAGGACTAACATCTTGTGCCTGTGTTGGATCAGCCCAGCCTTTGTTAGTCAGCCCTACAAACCGTTGCAGCGATCACAAAAATCCAGAAAGCCCTATAACTGACTAAAATAATGACATAATTCAGCACAGCTTTAAGAAAGCTAAGCTTACATGCTTACTTCAAGAATTCAAGCTCTTAATCTATCTACTGATTTTCCTTTAGTCCACAGCAAGCTTGCAGATGAAGCAAAACGGGTTTCTGCAGACTAAAGAGGGTGGTTTTCCGGCTGGATTTCTCTAGGTTAGCGGTTTGCTCGCAGTGCTTGCAGAGCTACCGAGGCGGGATGGGCGTTTAACGGAATTTGCATGGACCGCGGAGACGCGCGCCGCGGGCGTTGAACGCCTAACGTCCCTTTAAAAGGCCACCCTCGCTGACAGCTAAGGGGTGTCGCTTCTAACAGCGAGCCTTCAAGATCAAGGTTACCAGCGATGCTTTACCAGCTTTAATTGAAGCTTGACTTCTCTCAGCCGAGCAGCACCACGGCGGGAAAGAGGCAGAGAGGCGGGGGCCACAGCCGGGCCCGGCCGCCCCCAGCCCGGCCGCCCCCAGCGCGGCCCTTTCAGCTCGTTCCTCAGCCCCCGATGAGTTAACTGGGCCCAGCAGCGCAGCAGAAGAACCGCGGACGCCGCCGCGGCCCAGCAGCCCCTCGCCCCCCGCCGCTCACCTCGGCGTTGCTGCCGCGCAACGGCCGCCGGCCCCGTCCGGCCGGATTCAAACACACGCGGCCCCGCCCACCGCCTCTCCCCATTGGCCGCCGGGCTCGTGGCGTCACTCGGAGCGACGGCGACGGAGGTGAGCGCGCGGCGGCGCGAGGCCGGGCCCGGGGAGTGCTGGAGGGATCGTCGGCTTCTTCTTTCTGCTCGGCGTCCCCGCGCCGTGGGGGCCCGGCCTGGTGGGAGCGAGCGTGGGGGCTCCCGAGGAATGAGGAGGCGCTTCTTACCTGCCCCAGGCTCGGGGGGAACGGGAGGAGGCGCGGTGAGGTGTTGAGAGTAGGGGGGTAGAGGCGGAGCAGGCGGTGAGCTGGGGCTCCCCCTTGCTCCCCGCGGTACCGAGCGGCCCTCGATCTCTGGCCCCCGCGCTTTGGTCGCCTCTGGGAACGAGCTTTATGGAGTTCTTATTCCCTGGCTGCCTTTGCCCCGCGCTTTAGTGCAAGCCTTGCTCTGCAGGCTGTGCCCAGTGCCCCCTGAGAGCTGCCCTGCAAGAGGCCGCAGTTTCTACTTGCTGATACAAGAAGTTGATGCTGTTACAAAAAGTGGAATGCTTTTGATTTAAGCTAATGTGGAATTCAGTTTCATCTAAGTAATTGTATTTTTTTAAAAAGTTAGACAGAATGTCCATCTGGTAGTATGTTTTTATTTGAACAGTGTTTTTTCTAGACGCTGTTCGTTATTTGGAGATGATAACCTCTTGCGTGAAGTGTGATCTGTGCTGAACAGATGTGTCCTCTTCTGTAATCACCTCTGTTTGCAACCTTTCCCTATCTCAAATGCGAGGTCAGGCAGAGCTGGCTCCAAAGCTCCAGATTGGCAAGAGATTTGACTGTTGAGAAGTTCATAATAACATTAAAATGAGACCTGGGGAAGTAATAGAATATGAATAAGATATGTAAAGTTTTTCCCCCAAATAAGTAGGAAATATATTCTGTAACCAGCTATTGTCTTGATGCACCTGACTGGGGATCGCTCCCTCATATTGCTCAGGCCTGATAAAGGATACTTACTTTCTAAAACTCCAGAACAAGTCTTAGAGAGTTTATTTGCTGGCTTTTTGGTATCATGCTTCTCGGATTAAAAATCCCCAGTTCCATAGAGTGAAACTGGTTTTAAGCAAAGTGTTCTGTTTCCCCGGTGTTACCAACACTTCCTGGGCTTGTACTAACATAGGATAATGCGAGCTGAGTGATGATTGTTGGTCTTCACACAATAACTTATGTAGACACGCTCACCACAAAACCTTAGGGCTATGATATGTCTGTGCAAGGTTACAGAATGGTACATGCTTCCAAATTAAGCTTAGGGGAAACGCTACCCAGTTGAGGCTTAAATTATTGGGAGAGGAATTTTCCAGAGCTGATGACTCTGCTCGTTTTTATCTATGCAGACAAAATAGGTGAAGCTGGCTAGGTATATCCAAGCAAAACATGAAATAAAAATCTTCGTTAAAATAAGGTTGTCCTTCTGTTAGTGGTGTGAATGTAGGATAGCATCTTTGTGAATGATTTTGTATTAAAGGTTGCAACTTTTCTGCCTGACAGGAGAGAGTATGCAATACAATGTTACAGAAGATCTCGCCTACATAAAGGAATGCAGTTATCTTCTAAATAAAGCGCTATTATCACGTGTGTTTAGTTTTCAATTTTTTTTTTTTATGAAAGGTTAACATTTACTTCAGTCGTGTAGCCTTTAACTAGTGGGTTACTGACTTGGTTCTAGAGTGTTCTGGAGAAACAGAGGGGAAAAAATCATCAGTTCTCTAAGGCAAGCTATGTTGATAACCCCTCTGATATTTCCAGGATTTAGAGCACTATTTGAGTTAGTTGTACTCTAGAGATTTCTTGCCTCTGGCCATGCTTGAAATACTTTGTATTACAAGATTTGATGCACGATGAAAACCATATGTTTGCTACACCTGTAATATTAAATATAGCACTGTTTTAAATATGGTTACAGTATTCAGTTATCTGTTCCTATTTTAATAGAAATGCGGCATGTTTGGTAACTAGAGTGCTACTATTCAGAGCAAGTGTCTCTTTGTGTTTGGCAAAATGGAAGGGAACAGTTTGAAAGTAAAGTCACTCTTCTGGTTGCTCTCAGATTTGGTTAGTCATTTAATATTAGTATTTCTGGGATGCTGTAATGCTATTGGAGTCCTGACAATAAAAAGATGATGTTCCTTATGAAAGTAAGACCATAGCTCTTTGAATACAATTGCTCGGTGGATGACATTGAAAGTTCTGAGAGATTCTCACTTCTTGCTGGCTTGACATATCTGTGTAATCACCCGTCTTTTAATGCTATACTTCTAGAATTTTTGTTTTGTCTTTTAAACAAGCCTGCAGTTTTAAATATTTGTTTCTAAGTAATTCCTGGCATCTACTGATTTTCTAGGTTGATCAACTCCAAAATGTTATCTCAGTGTCTGTGCAAAGTTTACGAATGTTTGTTTCTGCGCAACTTAAAACTGAATTCAAGAAATGTGGGTGCTCTGGTGAGAAGGATCCATTCTTCGTCAAAAAAACTTTCTGACAGTGAGTTAAAGGAAGAAACCATACAGAAACATGAAACAGAAGCGTTACTTCAAAGGACAGAAGAGAATAGTTTTGGAAGATTGCATATACCGGTGATGGTGGAGGAGGTTGTTAATTGTTTATCCCCACAGTCAGGCCAGGTGAGTGAAATGGTTAACCAACACTTGTGATTCAGTAGCAGTCCAGCAGAAAAATTTTTGCAATGTAGGGATAACTTGTTTAGTGGTATAAAGAGATGCTCTTTTAAGAATCAGTTGCACTTTTAAAGGTTCT
This sequence comes from Phaenicophaeus curvirostris, assembly GCF_032191515.1. Classification (NCBI taxonomy): domain Eukaryota; kingdom Metazoa; phylum Chordata; class Aves; order Cuculiformes; family Cuculidae; genus Phaenicophaeus; species Phaenicophaeus curvirostris. The sequence continues at coordinate 7,315,829 of NC_091396.1, forward strand.
CATTGTTTTGCAATTCAAATTAAGGCTATATTCATAATAATAGAAATACAGTATCTGTACGCCTGAATCTCCATATAAGCAGTATATGTTAAAACTGAACTAAGTATTTGAATAATCTCTTGCTTTTTTTCTTGTCTTGCTTGATTCCTCTTGTGTATTTCTAGGGTTGTGTTAGTTACTAATAGTAGCAGGGAGTTCTTGTGTGTCGTTATGCCGTAGTCATGGTATAGCCCGAGCACAGCTTAATTGGTAGCTAAACTCAGCATCTCTGATAGTCCCAATTCCACACCCCCCAGCGCCCCCATGGGCAAGGAAAATGAACAAAAGACTCACAAGTTGGAGGCTAAAGCTAAAACAGCTCTAATGAAACACTAATAATAATAATGAGAATGCTATTAATAATAAAATAATAAAACATATAAAAATATACAGAATTGCCCCCCACTCAATGACTGTGTCACCCCAGGTGCTGCAGAACAGGTGCAGGGCAAGGTCCCACACTAGAATCGATGGCAGGAGGGTGCTCAGGAACTGGATTCAGGAACACATTGATCCAACATCAGGGCAGAAAGATGGATGAAGTTTGCAATTGAAGAAGAGAGACTGACCCTTGTGATCCCTCAGTTTTATACTGAGTATGACCTATATGGGATGGAATACTTTGTTGGTCAATTTGGGGTCACCTGTGTCCTGTCTGCCCCTCCTTGCAGGTGCAACCTTTTATTGCCTCCTTGACTTGTGGTATTTCAGCAGTTCAAGCATGGCCTTGCTTTCTATAGGAATAAGCGTAAGCAATGGCCTTTCTACAGTTTCAGTAGGCTTGAGGGCACTGTACTTACCTAGATATGCTTACACTGCATAGTGTGGTGCACTGTAGAGGTACTGTGTTTAAAAAATGATTGTGTATGTTAACAGAAATGGTTTAGCATCAGTATTGTGCAAGTATTATGAGTAGTCTTATTTGGCTACGGTACTGTGAATACATTCTTTTTGGTGTCTGTGATAGCTCAGGTCTCTCTTGTGCTTCACTGTTGATGTCTCTGCATCGTACTGTTGAATACAGTGTAGGCGTACTGTTACATGTTCCCTTCACAAAAATGTTACACAGTAATACAGTTGTCACCTGGTGTATCTTATGTAAAATAATAAGTTGCAAGTTTTCTTGCACAACTGCTTAAATCATAGAATCACCAGGTTGGAAAAGACCCATCGGATCATCGAGTCCAACAATGCTTAAATGATCTTCACATTTCAGATGTTTTTGGCTGAATGCAGTGCTTTTTATGTTAGCTTCATAGAATCTTATTAATTTAATCTTATCAATGTACAGTTTTACTACAAAGAATGAAATGATACGTAAATAAGTATGCATATGTTTATTAATTTTTACGCAAAACCAGTGTCATCCAGCAGTGGCAAAAGGGTACAGCAAGTCTGAGATGGGTTCTGAAATCAAAAAATTGTGTTCAAAGCTTGTTGCATTGCACTGTGAGAACTTATTTTGTTTGGGACACAACATGTCATTTTAAGTGTTCTGGAAACCAGAGAGAATCCCAATAGGTAATTATTGTTACATGTATTGCTCTTGTATGTGCCCTACTTTTGAAGATGCCAGAACTAGTGAAATACATAAGAAACATTGAGTTCAGACTTCATTCATTGTCTATGATGAAATTCTCACATGTTAAATAAACATGTGATACTGTATGTATTTTTCCAGTTGTGTAAATTTTCTATTAAACGAGAATTAAAAGGAGGTTGATAGGGGGACCATTAATTAAACTGTGTTTGTTGATACAAAAAAATTGTTTGCTGACAGAGCCTCAAAAAAAGTCTATTCCTGATTATAAACTGTGGAGAAAACTATTGTTGTCCCTGAATGCTTTTTTGAGAATTTAAATAGTTATGAATATAAAATAGCTTATTATTAGGGTGGGATTTTTTTTCAGGTCTGTGTATATGTGATTTTGCAGATTCCGAAGCTGGTGGTGAACCATTAATGACCGACGTAAGAGAGCACAAGTGTATTACCTCAAATGGAAGCATTTATTATAAACAGAAGCCTGTTTAGCATTACTGAAAATAAAAACAGTACTTCCATTTTTTTCTTTTCGTAAGGACAGAGTAAATCATATATCTGTGACAGTTTGTGGAGTGTTTATTTACTTGAAAATAAGTAGTGTGCAAAAGGATATAATGTGTGAGCTGAGTTTTGCTAGAGAAGTGTCAGTGTAATTTTAAACAAAGCCTGAGACTGTTCTCGCAGACATGGGTGGTGGTGCTGTTTCTGTTAACGCGGATACAGAATTAGGACTGTTTTATCAATTTACATGTTTATAGTTGGCTATGAAGTTCATGAACACTTTGTTTTGTGTACAGGGGAGGTAGTGTTCTGATCTTGGATTTTGTTTTCCTGCTTTCCTCTCTCCTACACACATGAAGTTTTCATTTACTCATCGTTAACACAGTTATATTCTTTGTTATAAAAGAGCCGATTTGGGCCTTTGTTATTGTGTCGTAAGACAAGGACTTGCCAATATAAAGAAGATCCAATTAGAAAGACAATGTTCTCTGAATGGTTTTGGTCAGTGAATGGGGTTTTCATTTTACTTATAGTGGTTCCTAAGAAAATAAATGTTATTTAAAAGTGAGTCACAGCCAAGATAAAGATGTTAGTACCCTCCTACTGAATATTCTTGTTGACAGCCTCCTTTGTGGAATCTGTTTGTCAGGGGTTTAAGCAACAGTATTTCCACTTATCTTTGAATCTTCTTTATTGCTTTAGAGCTTGTTTTTACAAAGTCCCCGTAGTAGTCCTGTCTTTGAAGTACATTGTACAAATTAGTTTTTATCGATCTACCTCACTTCTCCTCAATGAAAAGTCTGTTGCAGTAAATCCACACGCAAGTAATTTCCTCTTTAAGTTTACTGTATTGACTAAACCACATTTTAGTCTTCTCAGTCCACTAGCGTTCTTTATGCATACTTGACCTCTGTTTCTGCAGTTGTCTGGGCAGTTTGAGTTTTCTCTGCTCTCTTCAACTTTAAAGAATGTGAAGAACCAAGCTTACCTTTTAAGAAGGAATGTTTGGACATCTAGAAGTATGTTTTTCTAATTTTCACCCTACTTTTTCCATTTTTTTCCTTTGCAGTAGTCACTTGCCTTTTAACTAGAGATGTGGATCTCTTCCACACCATACAGCTGTAGTGGTATGAAAAAGAGTTTCATTAACAGTGAGTTCTAGTGTAAATGCTGGAGGATGAATCTTTGAAGTTGTAATTGTTCTTGTTGGGGTCTTAAAACTTCTTACAGGTTGTAAGGTGCTGTGAAACTGTTTTGTTAGTGCTCCAGCACAAACAGCATGCTTCTATGTATATTATTTAAACTCTTAGCTAGAACAAAAAGTACCCCACTCAGAGGTAATAGGGAAATTTCTAATCTGGTGACATGTATGGTTTTGGATTAAATACGATCTAGTATAAACTAGAGTGGAGATAGAGTAAGCTGTAGAAGTGTTGCTTGGTTTATTAAACTTCTGGAACTTTTTGTTTAATATCTGTCAGTTAAATAGTAGGTGGTCAAACCTGAGGTGAGAAAGAATGAATTGGGCCATTCGCTTTTCTCCAGTGTTTAAATGATTAATTAGAATCACAGTTAATATCGGATGATCTTTTTATCTGATGTTAATTTCTGTGGGAAAAAATGAGACAGTTAGTTCTTAAAATTATTCACATTATTTTTATTATCCAGCTTTCATTGAAGGAGATATGCTCTTTGTCTTGAAAATAAGTGATACCTAGTTTCTAGAAAGAGACAGGTTTTTCTTAAAAACCTCCAGCTTTGCCGTGAGCATTCCTTTCAGTCTTTCTGCTATATATCGCATTGTTCTCAGGATCTGTTTCGTGCATCCAGTGATTCTTTTTCAGCTGAGAGAATATGAGCATGGCCTTCCAAAATAGCGAGAGGAAGCATAAGACAGTGCTGTCTCTCAGACATTGTTCTTTTGTCATTGAAGTGCTGCTTGAGCTCTACAATTAGTTTGAAGATAGTAGCCCTTCACCTTATGAAGTTCTGTTGCTGCAGTTGGATGTTGTTGATCTGGATGGTAGTCGTTTCCTTCCTGTTCTGCAGAGATAGTCAGTCAAGTAACAGATGACAAACAAAAAAAGCTGAGGTAGACTGCTGGTGTGCAAAAACAGTCTATTGTTCTGAAATTGTCATCTCTATATCCTCCATATATCAGGATTCTTTTTTCTTTTTCTGCCTTATACTGAGTGTAAGCTCCTAAGGCCAAATAACCTTTTTCTGTACAGCACCCTGCAGAGTGGACGTCTGTTTTGTGAGAAGAGTTTCCAAGTATCACGATGTATAAATAGTTGGTGGCTACGCTGGTGGCCAGTGTACTTCCACAGCCATCTGCAAATAATTTATAACTGGAACAACCCATTTACACTAAAAGCTCTCCAAACTGAAGTTTTCCACAGGCATCCAAGATAAATGGGAATTGAAAAGGGACCTGGAAAAATGAATTCTGTGCTCTCATGTTATATGAGGATACAAGCAAAATACCAAGTTTGGCACAGAATATTAATTATGTCATGAGATAAATGCTGAAATATTTATTTTGGAACAGTATAACACTGCATGGACATAGTAATAGTTTTTATCATTTTAGCCTATTTTCCACTGGACTTGTAAATTAAAAGTAGGTCCAATGACAAAGTGATTTATTTAGTCTTTTTTGCTGTGAAAACAACTATATATATTTTGTGGGAAGCATACTGAAAATATCTTTCCACATGCAAATTGTATGGTTATTTCTTCAGTGGCAGCATCACATGATAGGCTGTTGTTGCAAATCAGGAAAAATTGACACTGAAACTTGCAAAAGGCAATAAATTCATAGATAGAAATTGTGAAAATACAGAATAGGAATTACAGAACACTTTATCTGTGACACTTTAGCATTACTGGGGTATTGAGAGTTATTTCAGCTGATCATGTAGTTCCTGTGTGCCCTTTCAGTCATTCTTGTCTTGCCTGGTTTCCTGGTTATGCATATTGTGAATTTACCAAAGAGACTAGCCAGGTTTCAGATCACAGCTGTATAGGGAGATGCATAATAAAATGGGCGTTGAGTGGATGTTTATGCAAAGTGTGTTGATTTTCTGTAATGTGTAGCAGGAAATTTGTTAGCTAGAGAGCACTATTTAAAATATTTGGCTGAAATCATACTTTAGAGGAGACTTTTTGGTGAAGGCAGCACTTGAAAGTAATGCATGAAGATGGAAAATGTTTTCAAAGTATTTTCAAAATAGCTTTAAGATATCTACGAGATAGTCCCTTAAATACTTATTGTTATTTAAAGTAATAATATTATCTGATTTTATTGTGATAGTGTTTACATCAGGATTTGGAAAACCAGACCCCAATTGCTTAAGTAGCTTAGTTTATAACCATGAAGGGTATTATTTAACAAAGTGATGCCAGCAAATGTCATGTGAATTCTATGGTATCTGCATCTGGGTGAATCCCATTGTGAGGTGAGAGAGGAAGGAAGCTCCAGGGAAGGAAAGACAAGAGATGATGTTCATGAACAGCTTGTCAGTTGAGGGAGCAGAGAAAGTCAGGTCATGCTTTTTAATTATCTGAAGTATCTTCCTTTGCTGTCTTTTGCAGTGGTTCCCCCAAAAATGTAGGGATCATAAATTCCCTAATGACATGAATTAAAACACATAGGATATATTTGAGAGCACGGCCCATCTGTTCTGTGTTTTGAAGCTGATACTGGTTTGTTATTAGACTGTAGTACCAGGATGAGAAAAATGTTCAAGTATTGGATCCGAGTGATGGCAAGATACAAATAATGCATGGTGAAGAAGCCCCTGAAGATTTTACTTTATTATAGTTCAAGATTTTGCTCTTTAAAGTAACTAAAAAACTTGGGAGGGCAGGAGGAATAAGTTGATTGCTACAGCTGCTCAGGGAAGAATCTTTCGGTTGTAGTTCTTGGACATAGGCCCGACCACCTCTTCTTTCCACCTGCAGCATGGCTCTCAGCAGGCATATCTAAATGTTATCATCAGCAACAAGATACCTCTCACCAACTTTGTTCTGCTTCTTTCTCTTGCAGTAGAGGAAGGGAAGCCTGCAGCTGCTATCTCCAAAGAGACCAGTAAGGGAACTTGGTCTGCCTACTGAAAACAACTCTGCAGATGTGCCAGTTTTCATTTTATTGTAATACTGGGTTAGCTTGCTGTTATCACTCTATTGCATAACAAATTATGGTGCTTCAGGAGACTATTTAAGATGCTGTGTTATAATAAAGCAAGATTCAATGCTTTTGGGTGACTCAGCTTGTAATGACGCTGTATATGCTCTCCTTTTCTGTTGTGACAGCATTAGTCTTTGCACCTCTTGGGGAAAACTAATAAAATTCTCCAGAAAGTAATCTAAGCCCTTTAAATTTTAACTTGAGTGAGCCTGTGATCCCAGAAAGGGTGATAATTAATACATGTAGCTACTCATTTCCTCCCCATCTAGTACTGTGTGTCTTATTTAGTCAGCCTTTTGGCTAAGCTTTCTTATTAAATATTTGAATTCAAGTTTGCAAACAGGAATACAGACTTTTTCTACCAAACAAAATATTACTAAGGGTTTAAGATCACATTTGGAGTACAGGAAATACCTGCAGTTTTTTTCCTTACTTTTTGGTCTCTGTTTGAGGTAATCCTGTTTTGAATAGCAGCAGGTGTGTTCTGCATGAAGAGATAATTAGAAGGTTAAACTACCAAATCTGATGTTTAGAATTAACAGGTATCTGAAGTCACCCACATGTATGGTCTCATTGTTTTAAATTTTTTTTTTTTAATTTTATTTTTTGTTCTTTTCAGAGTTTCTGACTGCATCATCTTAATTGCAGTGATGTTTGGTGGTGCTCAGCATTTTGGGAAAATACTTAGTACTTGTTTAAAATGCTGGAATCAACTAGAATTGATTTATAATGTATATTTCTATAACAAGTTCTGTATTATCTGATTTCAAATTTCTGTAGGCACTTTACAGCCAAGACTTATCAGAAACATGTACATGTCTTTTTTGGGTTGGTTAACCATAAATATTAAAGAATGGATGATAGTTTCAGTTGGACCTTTGTAAAATTTTCATTGCATCTGGAACGTCTCCTCAGTTATAATTGAGGAAAGAAGTTTCTTCTGGTGTAGCTGAAGAAACCAGCTCTGTCTTGCTAAGTCTAGTGATTAGCTGAAGTCATTCAGACATTGAAATTTTAATTTCCTATGGAAATGTTAATAATGGTGTGCTTGAGTCATAATGTCATTAAATCTAATTCCAGACAACATTAGTCTTAGGAAAATGAGTAAAGTAAATAATGCATAGTGAAGCGAGGCCTGCCACAGCTGCCTAAAAGCAGCTGCCAAAGGCAGGTGATGGTGGTGTTTTTTGTTTGCTTCTCTTACCTCTGAGGGAAGGGGGAAAGGGCTCATCTCTGTTCTATTGCATTGAAACATGGAAATCTATCTGGATGTCTCTCTTGGATAAAACACAGTGTTTGACTGGCAGGTTTCACATTTGGCAAGGAATGCCACTTGGTGTACATGAGAGGGTCTGGGATAGGCTTCCTTTACCTCTGAACAGGTGAGGATTAGAGTGGTTAGAGGATTAGCCAGCGGATGGGCTTCTGCCAGGCTTTTATGAAGGACCTACAGTTGATGACTGAGAAAGCCATCACATATTTTAAGATAAATTGTAGATGTTTACAGGTGGAGTATTCCAGTATGTTCTGTAGAATCAAGGTGATAAGTAAAGGTATGTGGGTTTAGAAAATAAGTGAAGAAGGCAAAACAGTAACAAAGAAGAGGTAAAATGCGGTTTTTATGTTTTAATACAAAAAAGGAAGAAGGGAGTATCTCACCTATAAAACTACTGTTTTTTTTTTAGCTCAAAAGCAGAAAATTGAACCCTGGTGAAAAAAATTATTTGAAATTAATTTTGAGGCTATTGAGTGATTATGACTGATGCGTGCTTCAAAATACCATATTCATGAGTTTTTTCTTCCCTGTGTGTGGAATGATGTAGAGCTGATTGGTAGAGAATGCGAGTTACTGAAGAGAATGTAGACCTGGTCACTGATCTTAGAGGTTTTTCAGCTCTAAGATATATGTATACTGGCATAATTTAGTAGCAGCCTCTGTTAGCATCCTGACAAAATGAATGTGAAAATAGGTAATTTTGTTAGCATTAGGTTGAATAGTTGAATAGACCAGTACTGAAATTTTATATTGTACTTAATATGTTATGTGAGAAGGTTGTTTTCCTACCAAATGCCAAGTATTTATTTTGATTTCTTTTTGTGATGTTGATTGTTAGACTTGGGAGTCTAACAATCTTTTTTATCATTTCATATTCTCTCAGAGGTGCTTTTGGAAAAAAAATACAATCCAGTTATGTTCCACCTATCAGTCCTTATTTTTTAAGTTACATGTAATGGCTTTTTACATAGATAAAAGACACGTACTGTGTGGAACTGATAGGAGATAATTTTTGTTTGCAACTAAAGTTCTTTTTGTGCAGTGTACTTAATTTTCCTCTTTCTCTTCTTTCTAGTAGACACCAAAAAAAGAAGTTTGTATATTTCCAGTAGTGAAAACAGAACTAAGTTTTTTTTGGGGTTTGTTTTTTTTTTAGTCATCTCTGGTTTTTGGCAGGTGATGTCATAAGGTATAAGACCTTTTAATCCCATTATAATATCTTCTCATAAGGGGAGGAAAGGTTATCAGTATGCTCAAGACGAAATAATGCTTCTTACTAAATTGGTATAAAAATACTCTGATAAAAATGCAAGAATATCTTGGTCTGTCTTTGACCTCTCATTTTCTTAGTTCTAGGATAATATTTCTTATTTGCATATGAGTAACAGCAAAGTGTATGTTTTAATATCAAGTGTTTACAATTTCTTAATTTATTTAGAGAAATATTAAAACCCTTCCAGGATTTCTCTAAAAGTAGATTTCTATACTAAAATCTTTATTGCGGTCCCACAAGTAACCAGCTTTTATAGCATGTCTCACAGTGCCAACATTTTTTGACAATCCATTTTATTTAATATAATTCTAAAATCCATGCCTTTTGGCAGGCATATAAAACAAGTATGCCTTTTTAATCTTTTGTACATTTAACAAGAATCAAAGCAAATTCTTAGATAGTTGTGCAAACCTAAAAAGATAATCCTATGTCTCCGTGGTTGATCTATGCATGCATTAGATAGGACCTAGTGGTAGATGAAGTAAACACATTAGGGATAAATGGGGAGGATGCAGGAGCCTTATCCTTCATTAACTACATTTGAGTTATCCGAAGAAGCAACACTTCTGAGAAATAAAATAATTTAAATTTTTAATATTTTTAAAATGTTTTAAAAATAATTTCAATATTTTGAAAAAAACCTGAGAAATATAATAATTTAAATATATAGAAACATGCTTTGGAATTAATCAGAAGGAGGTAGAGTTTACTGTTCAAGAATACTCTAAAGTCCTTGTTAAATGGTTTTCAGAAGCTGCACATTCTTCTGCTTTCATGGGGTATGTTCATTCAACAGAGGACACTGCTTCTAGTAGAGCAGTAAGTGTACCCCTGATGGAGCAGATAAGGAGGAATATTCAAAGAAACTTCCTGATTTCTCATGGATAATTCTGTTATATGCTAGTATTTTTGTGACCAGAATGCTAACATCATGGAGAAAAAAAGACTTCAAAGCAATTAATTTTTTTATCAGTATTTTTGCTCTGCCAAAAATACTTCTAGAATTCTAATAATTCTAGAAATACAATCTGATTAAACATTTTGTAAGTTTTGACAGTTGTGGTTCTCTAAAACCAGAAATATTGCTGTTGTGAAGTCTGAAGGGAGTGTACTTTGTGTGTGTTTCTTTTGAGTAGAGAGGGTTTATCTTTTTTTGGGATTTTTTTGAATGAACCTTTTCAGTGGGTAGCTGTTCAGCAGGACTGAATGCAGACCTCTGCTGGCCCTGAATTTATAAGCAAACAGTTATCTAGGGAAGGTACAAAAATGACAAACTGATCTTGGAAAATGGTATCCCATTGACAAGCCCTACTTAGTAGAATGTAAACCATTAATTTCTGAAGCAGTAAACTCTTACTTGGCTGCAACTAGCACTTAATTAGTTGTGCGGGTTTTTTTCTCAATATTATAGTACTTTTGTCTTCTTTAAAGAGGTTTTTAGTATACTCATATTTTATAACACTAATAGGATTCCTTCGTGTTGTATAGATCATTTGGGATAATGTCCAAGATGTGATTCATTGTAATGTTTTAAGGAGCTATAAAATATTTGCAGACTCATCTGGCTTATTTTATCATGGTGAGATGATCTGGTTGGATTTCCTTTTTTGAAGAATTTTGCAGACACTGTCACGTAATTAGGATGTGCTGTACTACTTTACTTCTTGGTGAGACATTAAAAAGTTTACCTTAATTTTTGTAAGTAATTAGTTTTATGAATTTCTTCAGATGGTTTTACCATGCCTTAGAATAGGTTATATGGTTATTAACTACAGATGGGTTTGATGTGGTATAATAAAAAATGAAGAAACACTAAGTGCATTAGATATCTATAGCAAAAGTATTTAACAGCTTTCTTGGCCTATGGAAAGGAAAATAGTTCTAAAGATTGCTTTCTGCAGTACTTTTTTGATTTCTGTAATTGGTATCCCGGAAGCATTAATAAGAATATTTTTACAGCAAATTTTGAAATACAATTTTTTTTAAACTCAAGACTATATGTCTACAACTACCGGTCTAATCACTGGTTTATGGTTGAACAAGTATTGTTTGTACAGATACAGATAAAAAATGTTGCATTATACAGTGCTCTATATTTTATATCCAATCTTAATTCTACTAAGAGAAAGGAAGATGACTGGGGTATCATGTAAGTTTTAACAGAATTCTAAACTATATGAAAAATGTCTCTTAACATGGCAGATATCATTTATGTCTTCTGTTTTCTAATTCATAGGGCTTTAATAATGCAGTAGAGGATAACGGAATTGTTTACTTGTCATTATAATTGTGGCATTTAAAATTTGTCCAGATTGCATAAGTTGTTTCTGTATTTTGAGAGCTTACTTTGGAAAACACTTTTAAATTACATTTAAAGAAATATATTTAAAAACGTAATTACATTTAAAAATTATATTTTAAAAAACTCCATTAAGAAAGCTCCCACTTTGGTCTTAGCACGATAAGGGTTCATCTGCATTAGCATTTCAGGTCTTGAGTAAAGAATCTGCTTTTGAGAGAATATATTGATTGTCCCTTCTTGATGCAGATGGTTCACATTGCAGTGCACAAACTGGATATCTTCAGCCTGAGCCAGGTGGTGGATTCTTAGAGTGCATCTTGTGCTCCAGCTGTTAATTCGTGTTCAGCCTGAAGAACCAAAGTGGAAATGGTCTGAAGTAAATCCCTGGCATGTGCGGTGGGGCTCAAACAAAACAGTTGTTCTGCTCTTTATTAACCTTCTTCCACTGACTTGCTAAGGTGGGCATAGCCAGAGGGTGCTGGGTGAATACTCTATTTTTTTTGTTTTGTTCTTGTACAGACATGTTTTATATACTGATCGCTGTTTAAGCTCCTTCCCAGGATTTGCCCTTGGTGAAGCCATGCTGGCCATCTCAAATCATCTCCTTGTCCTCTGTGGGCTTTAGCATAGCTAAATACGCATTTTTGCTCTGCTTGTTGTGCAGTTATGGAGTGAGCTTACACCAAAACTGTCACTTTATTTGCACTTGGTTTTCAGGTGGATAAGCAGCTAATCCAACCCGGGACTACAGAGCCAGTGCATCCCTAGAGCTGAAGATGATAGTGAGCAGCTGGTTGTTCTGTGAAACAATGAGATGTTTACATCAGTTTGTACATCTGTACTGTAGGGCTGCTCCTCAACAGGTTGTCTGTCTTGGGTCTGGACACTTCTCATCCAACTCTTTGATTGCTCCCTCTGGATCGGCGCTATCAGAGCAGAACCTGAGAGAATAAGAGAGACAGTTTTGCTTTTCAGAGATCCTGTGCTTGGCAGCTTAGACATCATACCTTGAGCACTCACAAAGGACTACTAGGACAGAAGTCTTGCTTTTGAATCTAATATGCTTTTGGAGGTCCATGGGAATATCAATAGAAGAGTTTTTCACACTGGATTATCTTCCTGTTACTTTATTTCAGAACTTGAAAATGCCAGTACTACTTTGTGCAATGGTAGAGTTGTTATAATTTTAAAATCAAAGCAGACATATTTTTTCCCTGAACAGGGAAATGACTGAAGACTTTTTGTACCTCTTCCTCTCTCCCCCATCAGCTGAAGGACTTCACTTCTGACATAGAAAATTTTTAGCCTGCAATTATAAAAATCAGTTAGGAGTCTAAGCAGCAGAAAACAAGATCTTTCAATGAAAATTTATAGATATTTCATTAATAATAAATAAAGCTACTTGAGCAGCTTATACAAAAAGTAGATTTAAAAATGCTTCAGCTTCAAACTGCACGAAGTATTTCTTGTATTTTGATTTTTTGAGATATTTACCTGAAATGGCGTTTGAACAATGCTCTTGAAATTCATTCCTTTGTAAACCTATCTGAAAAGTTGTGTCAGTATATGCTTTTGGTCATCTAAATTTAAAACAAGACTTTTGCTAAGAAGGTCAATGAAACTACTTTCCTTTTGATCTTGCATCCTTGTGGGTGCCTGGATAGTTCTTCTGTAAGAAAAGTTTTACTGGATGAGTCAGTGCACTGAGTCATAGGCAGCATGAAGCCTGTAGTGCTCTAGACTAACTAATTGGTAACAGTCTGAAATTTAATTAAAGCACAGTTGTCAGCTGTGTGTTACTGACTGACATTCCACTGAAGCATTTTGTTTTTAGGAACTTACATTAATTGTTCTTTGCTGTTAAAATTTGTGTGATTTAAGATCTTGTTTCTGTTGACTCGACCTGCTATTGCCATTGTCTTTTTCTGTCCTCTCTATGATTTTTATAGTACTCTGGATTTCCCCCGATGAATATTTTTTTTAACTTTTCATAAACTTTTGTAAGCAGTAGGCACAACTTTTTAAAGATTAAACTTGAAAAATGAATATATTTTTTGTGTTGACTTGCAGATTCCATTCTCAGTTTTGATAGTTTTGATTTATAATATTCATCTTGTATTATACCCTGCTTTATAGTCATAAATTGCTTTTTTTTATCTCAGTGCCTGCCCATCATCCCCAGGTGATGGCAGTCATTTCCAATATGATTGGTGCCTTTCTCCTTGCTATTCTTTAGTTCCTCTGTATGTGTATTTCTTTTCATGATGCAGCTTGAGGGGGTAAAGAGCTTTTTTTTGCGGGGGGTGGGATGACACAGGACATGTTTTGAAGCTGTCTGCATTTCATTAATAAGAAAAAACAACCTCAGGGTCTTTTAGGAAAAAACAAGGTTTTATTTATTTATCTATTTATTTTAAATAATTTGCATTCTTAAAAAATCCTTGCTGACTTTGTGTAGGACTGCTTGCTCCTGCTGAGAACTGAGTGAAAACTTGAATAGACGCTGGCTATCTTTGCAACTGAGTTTATATTTAAAACCTTAGATATAGTATTTTTGAACTTTCAGAAATTGTCTATGCTACTTCTATGTTTGAGAAATACTGAAACCAGGATGGTGAAGAAGTTTCTAGAGACTTGAGGAGGTAGGACATGATTTTGTTGCATATTAATTCTTTTTCTCTTGACTTTTTTTCTCTCTCCTAAGCTCTTTAAATCTAAAGATCTTGTTGAATCACAAGACTATCAGTAATAAAGAACTGTTTTACTTCAGAAGTGCACCTGACCATGAGTCCAGTCTCTGGCAGAGCCCAAGAGCAGGTGTTAATGGAAGCCAAACAGAAGGGAGAAGTAGAGAATAACTATTTTTCTACCTTGCACTGCCTTTAAGTCTTTGACAGTAGTTTAAAGGCATCCGTGAGGGGGCAGAAAAGAAAAAGAATTAAAAATTGAGGGTTGTATTCTTGTAACATCACTGGCCTAGTCTTTTCTCACGCTTGATGGATCTCTTTTGAAAAATGTATTAAGCATTGCCACTCTCCCCACAATATGATAGCCATAGTTTCAATATTTGCATGAAAGATACTTCTTTTATTTGTTCTTACTTGATGCCTGATAATATCGTTGGGCTCCCTAAGCTCTTGTATTTTGAGATAAGTGAATCATACCATCTGCTACAGCTGTACAAAAGCAACATTAATAGTCCTCCACAGAAAATTGCTGAAGTCTTTGGATGTTGTATTGGGCCAGAAAGATGTGTCCTAAGGGACTCCTTTTTCACATTTCCTATCTTCTTGTCCTCAGCTAAGCCCGGATTCATATAAAGCAGCAGTGATGGAAGGTGTTCTGTTCTCTCATGAAATGATCATTCAGTTAGCTCTGCAATTTGCTCTTTGAATGTGTTTTTCTTGTTTTTCTAGATTGTAGACTTCCCTCACATCAACTTTCTCCTTGGAATGTGAGGCTTACTGATACAGTTAATTTTCAGCCTTCTTCCTTTATACAGAATTTGCTCCTTCATGCGTTTTTCCTTTGTTTTCTTCACCTTAATTTTATCTAGTTCCTCTCCTTTTCTAGCAGTTCTTCTTGTCTGTACTTTTATTCACAAGCAAAATACTTACTCCCTTGGGTTTATGTATATTTAAAGTGTTTTAAAACCCTTTATAGATACTTTTTTCATGTAGTTTATTGTTCTATTTCTTCAGTTTGTGGCTATGCTTAGAGTATGGTCAACAAAATAATATTTATCCTAGAAATCGGTCACCAGATTTATTATTTAAGAGGAAAAAAACCAGCATATTTCATACCATCTTTCTCAACCTGAAAGAAGCCGTGAAGATTTAAAGGAAAGCCTTGCAGTCACTGAGAAGAATAAACATCTACTGGAGAGATCCAGTTTCTAGATTAGAATAAAATCAGATAAAAGCCTTCCACTTCAGCTAAACTTTTCTTGCTCAGTGCAGATTTAGGAAAAGATTTCTGTTGTGGAGTCTTTCTGTCTTGAGCTTGGATAGCAGTAGTAATATCTTGTTGTGTGATATGATTCGTTTGTAAAGTATTGATGACTTTTCCTTGGACATGTGCATTGTTGCTCGTATAATCTTGATTAGAGTTAAAAGTGGTGGCAGTTTCCTATTTGTTCTCACCCTGTTTTCCGTACACTGTTTGTGCTTACAAACGTACGTATGTTTTTGGGTTTTTAGCACTTGGGACTTCTTTGGGCTTGGTTACTGCTGCACAGAATCAGTCTGTTCTAAGTGGGTGGGCTGAAGATGAAGAAATAAGACCTGTAGATGAGATTTCTGCATCTCAATACATCTCAACAGTAGTGGGATTTTAATTTGCTTGAAATAGAGGAGATATTCAGGAATATTTACATATGCTAATTAATAAAGTCATGCCTTTTTAATTGTATGGGGCATTATCCTTTCCTCATGTTACAAGCAAATAACTAATGGAACAATAGCTATTATTTTTCCTCTATATTTTAATAGAATGTTCAAGTGAAATATGTAGAGGTTATCTTCTGTGTACATTGACATATTTCAAGTTTCACAGTGGTTTTGCATTGCTGTAGTAGATGGATTAGCTCTCCAAATGGTGCAGAAAACTTCTTTGAGATTAGTTAGTTCTTCCAGGCAGGTAAGGAAAAAAAAAATAAAAGTACATTAAGTGGCGTCAGAAACACCAGTTTTAAGTATTTGTTAGTCTCTTGGCTGCTGGTAGAGAGACTAATTAGAGAATTAAGACTTCATTTCAGCAAATGTTATGAAAAAAATCTCTCCTGTTGACCTGACTCCGTTGAGTGGGCATGAGTAAGTGCTCAGAACCTGATAGAGCTGGCATTTAGAAAATCCAGAAGATAAGATTTAACACCTACTGAGGCATGAAACAATTAAGGTACCAATTTCAGAATAATTTCAGTGGCTATAGTAGTTAAAATAATTTAACAGAGAGTCCAATAAGTACTTCTGGAAGTAAGCTCTTAGCCACATGATTTTTATGATTTTCTAAAGAACTTTCCTAACTGGTTTAGGAATTATTATTTTTTTTTTGTATTCAAGTCAGATTCTTTGCATTATGATTTTTCTATTTGAGTAGTATATTAAAATATAAAATTATGAAAAGCAGAAAAGTGAATACAAGGGGCAAGTTATCAAAATCAACCATGCAAATATTTTAAGCATTAAAAGTTATATAAAACAGTGATTCTTAGCACAGTAAATATATATCCATTCTGTTATTTTAAGAAACAGAGCTTGCAGCTAGTACTTGCAATATCAAACTAAGTTCTAAAATGTTCACACAATAATTTTGATGAAATACATTTTGAGGAAAAGGATGTAAATAATTATAAATTATGCTAATGCAAATTGTTTTGGTCAGACATTCTGTGTTACTACTGTTCTGTGAAGCAGCTGAGCTTGACCATCGTAGCCAGACATGCTTATGAGCAGACACTTGTGAGAACATGCCATGCCTGGACACATATGTACTTCTCATGCTTCAAAAATTATTTCATCTTGAGAAGATTGCATATACATTCGTATCCTGGTTGAGGAGGTTGCAGGGTGAAAGATAGAAAGGTAGTGAATACACTCAATTGATTTGTCAAGTTGAGTTACGCCTGTACATTGACTTTCCTACTAAATAGATTTTCATCGCTTTGATTGGAGCAGCCGGGGATGAATACAACCCTTGTTTTGAATGCAAACTGGGTTGTTGTAGTGTGCATTCAAGGAAACTACTGATCACCTCAGTCATGGGTTTACATTCTTCTGTTTACATCAATGAACAGGAAAATTGAGCAGTTCTTTTATTTTGAAAGTTTAGGAGACTCCATGACTCCTTTGTAATACTGGTGATGTGTGCAGCATTCAGGGAGCATGTTGTCCTTTTTGAATTCTTTTGGAAGCAACTCTTAAATCGTAGTTGTGCAATCTAATAAATTTTCGTGGCTGTGGTTAAATTAGAGCAAATGTTAATGCTGAAAGAGCAGGAAGGCTAAAAGTAACGTTCCTTTTCAAACAAATACACTTGGTAAATGTCTTTTGCTGTCTTTTGTTTCTTAATTTCATTCAACACACTCCTCCATTGGCAAGTTTTGGTGTAAATACTTATTTATTGCATTCAGTCTTTCAATATCTGAATTTTATTCATATTTCATTTTGGTGGAATTACCAGTTGTTGTGTGTGTGATTTCTTTGTATTAACCTTTTTTTTGAAAGAATTCTGTATGCAGTGATATTTTAGGAGTTTAACAGGCTTACATTGTTGTTATGAATTGAGATTTC
Source organism: Phaenicophaeus curvirostris (assembly GCF_032191515.1). Classification (NCBI taxonomy): domain Eukaryota; kingdom Metazoa; phylum Chordata; class Aves; order Cuculiformes; family Cuculidae; genus Phaenicophaeus; species Phaenicophaeus curvirostris. The sequence goes on from NC_091396.1 coordinate 7,333,245, forward strand.
CTGTTTTGATTGTTTATATTCTTAGTTTAAAGAATATAAAACATCTGTACATCTTGACCTAAAGACTTGGAGAATGTATTTGTGCTTGTCTGGTAGTTAAGGGAGTTTGGTGGTCTGTCTTACACAGGACACTTGACGCTTACAGACACTGCAAAATTATCTCTTCATCGAAGTGGGGCGCATTTTTTGTGTTACCCTAGTGTGGAGACTTGCAGTCTTTGTTCTTACATAAGCTTCAAAATTAGTTATTTTCCCTGGTTTCTTCCACAGAAGCTGTATCAAATTGCTTGGGTTTTCTCGAGGATCTTTGTACTTTCATAACCTGTGTTGTGACATGCTACTTTTAGCAAAAGACAATATCTGTTGGACAGACTAGGGTGAAATCTTCCCTCTGTTCTGTTCTGACAGAGCCACTTTCATGCTGGTACTTAGGAACAAAATTTCTGATCACTGATGCTGTCAAAAGTAATTTGCAGAGTTTGAGGTGATATGGGATATAGATTTTTTGGCAGTGTGACATGACTTAAGAATTACTAGTAGTACTTTGTAGTGAAAACATACTTGTGACACTGACAAGCTACTTCCCTTCCGTGTTATGTCCTGTAAAGAATTCTACTAGTGAGACAATCTGGTTTTCTGACCTGATATTCTGTAGATAATTTCATTTTAAACCTGAGGACTATTTAATATGGCAACAGGAAACAGGTTCTCTGGTCTTTATGTCACCTTTTAAATTAAGTGTTATTTAATGTTTCCTGGAGAAAATGTCAACAGTGCAGGCATCATATTAAAGTCAAGCTTCAAACTTTTTTCTGTTTCTGTATTTATATTTCAGGAAGCAGAAGGGAATTGGAGAATGGAAAAACCGTGCTCTTTTTTGAAGTAGGTTATTTTCAGTGGAATTTTAAAATCTTGCCCAGTAATTTTTGCCACATGCTTACTCATAACAGAAAATGCTGTTTAACAGGGTCATTTGACGTTTCAAAAATGTAAGAATTTGTCAAAATGGTCCCGAAGAAGTATATACTTCTGATCCCTGTGGACTCAGTATTGCTGCTCTTTTTCAGAACTGGATTATTTTCCATCTTCCTTATATCAACTACTCTTAAAAGTGTGTATTAATTGTTGTACTGCTAGGAAAAGAGGACATGTAAGTTATTTTAATGGAAAATCAGTTTTATGTATAAATTGACAGTTATGACTGTTTGCTGTATTGACAAACAAATCTGTCTTGTAGCTCACTCAGCTGAGGTATTAGGAGTGTTAGTGAACCTTTATTAAAGTTCTAATTTGCCTTTATACTTTACAATAGCACTCACATGATTTTTGTGATCTCCCCACCTCTCCTATATTTTACCGATAGTAATTGACTTTACCATTTTTTGGGTGACTTTGGTACAGTTTTTTAGATATTGGTTTTTTTCTTAGTTTTGGTGTCACCCTCTACTGCAACTCTGGTGTGTTTTTATCTTATTACTTGCTGTTGAATAACACGTACAAGAGAGTGATTTCTCGTAGACTTGGACTGAAAGCAAATAATAGGGCTAGGGTTTGCTTTAAGGTATTTAGCTCTTCCAAATAGTGATTTTTTTTTTTTAGGGTGATGACAGACCCTAAAAATTTAGAGCAGATATCACTGTTCTTGAATTGTTCCACTCTTTGGAAGAACATGGAAGACTGCTCAGTTTTGCCAGCGATACCTCTTGTGTGCTTTGATTTGTACCTCGTTTGTGTAGCCAGAGTAACCAACTGTACCAGGCTGGGTGAGGATGGTGTCTGGCTAAATACAGTGCCTATTCAAAAGAGAAGAATCCTCCCAGATTAAAATAAGCTTAGTAGCATAGGGAGTAATGTAAAATTTCAATAAGCAACCAATTGTAAAAAATTCTACAGTAAAAAAACTGTATTCTACCAGTAAGATACATTTTTGCTTTTGCTTCTTTATTTGTTTGAGCAATTGAATGTCCGACATGGATTACAACATACTGAGCAAATCGGTGCAAATGTCATGTAAAGATAATTGGAATGTTGATAAATAGTGGAGAAGATAACAAGTTAAGAACATCATCCACTTGTTTCAGTAACTGAATGCTGAACTGTTCATTTGATTGCTGTTAGAAAAATCTCTCTTACCTAACAGTTAAGATTTCTAGAGATTTTTGTTTCTGCATGGTCCTGCCTGCATTGTCCTGACATCTGTGGTCCTTGATGTTGGAACAGACTCAATCTTTCTAGGGTGTTGTGTTCGGATCGGGAATGTACACAAGCTTAGCAGCTTTCTTGGTAAAGAACAAATAAATGAGTCTAAGCATGATAGTCTCTGTTAAAGAACAACCCCCTTTCTTTGGTGTGCTCTCTATCTATTTAGGCTTCTCCAAAGTGGTATTACCTCGCTATGTGCAGTAACGATGGAATACAATAATTGTTGTTGAGGTAGGTTTCTGGGAAATGTACACAAATATTCTCTGATAATACATTAGCTGTGTTGGGGCTAATGCGTAATGGGATGACTGCCGTGGTTTTCTCGAAGAAGTAGAAGGATTTGACCCTTGCATTCCCTCTGAACAAATGTAGCTGATTTAGGGGTGGTAAGTAACTTGTATTTGGTGATGATTTTATTCAATTTAAACTTATGAATCTAAACTTTAGGATATGATAAGTGGAACAAAGGAAGTGAAGTACTTCTAAATAGTTTGAGCTGTTAATTGTAAACTAGTTTTTCGATGATCAATCTGATGCAATCAATTTAAAGTGTCAAACCAGTTTTTCTTAGAAGAGTGGAAGGAAGAAAGGAGTGATGAAATACCTGCAAATGGATACAGTATGGGGAAACACTCTTTAAATAATTTTACAACCCAGAATGTGCCTGGAGTGTCTGTCCCAGTACCAGCCAAGTGAAGATCAGGTTGGTTGCATACAGGAGAGTGCAAGCTTGCAGATGCAACAGCGAGCATTGAGAAAGGGTGGTTGTATGTTCATGTCTGGAGGAGTTCAGTAGTATTGAATGTTTTGAGAGCTGGATCCCGAAAGAGGTTTTGATGGCTCAGGTTTTATTTGTAGGAGAGAGGATTCAGAATTATAATTGCTTTTTAATTTTTCTTCTTGTGCAATAACTCTTGAATGGAAATATAGGATAGAGCTGTCAACTGCAAAACTAACAGACCCATCTAATTATACATTGATTCCAAGACAACTAAGCACTCTAGGCATGTTCATAACATTAAACTTATGAATAGTCTTTTGATGGTAAATGAAGTTGCATCTGAAGATAAACATGTTTAATTGCTTTCCTCTGAGGGAGATGACATCTAATCTATGTAATTACGTGGAATTGTTACTGTTATCTGTATGGTCTTCCTGACTCTGTCACACTCATTTGTTTGATCTTGTCTGAAGTTAGATAATAAGTTCATTTGGAAAAGAACTGTATCATATCTGTGTACAGTTCATAAAGCAAATGTGTTTTGCTAATGGTCTCTAATAAATGGTCATGGCACACAAGCATTACTACAGCAAAATAGAGTAAAGCGATTTGTTTGCAGGCATTAAATATTAGACAGAGGGGAACAGGAAAGTTTTCTGTATTTACACTCTTTCTTTGTGTGATAAAAGCTGTCTTATTTTGTCTGTATTTCTAGGGATTTTTAAAACCACTTTTTCACATGGACAATTGCACATTGATGGTGGCTTTGATCCTGTTTATTGTGGTTTAAACCAATGCTGTGTTATAGAACTAGTTGATTCAGCTGTTGTGTATACCTAATCTGTGGAATTAAGTTAGATGTAGTCACTCTGTGCTTGTTGTTTCTTATTGGCTGAAACAGAACTGAGCCAAATCAGCTCCTCATTTTGTAAGATGCTGTCACAGTTAGTGCTTTGTTGATGAGGAGTGTTGTCAAAAATTGAAGAGTTTGATATGCTCCCTCTTTCCAGTTTTTGGCTTATGATAGTATATATACTGCCATGTTGAAATGCGATCAGATATTTCAACAATTTTAAGGTAAAATATAGTTTATTTTGTTTTTATTACATTTGTTTGTGATTTTTGTAATTAACAGGTGAATATTGCCCTCCCCAAAATATCTGCTTAACTTTGGCATTCTGTGATTTCCAACATTGTGTATTATATTAAAATATACAAGTAATATAACTGAGAATGTTTTTTGTTTCAAAAACAAAATAAAAGGACACTTGTTCAGAATGCAGATTGTGGATACATGCTCTTTTTTGTGACACTGTCAACACTGCAGATGTGTTAAATGTGTTCTATTAGTATAATTACGTGTTGCTGATTAAGACTTCTTATACTGCTATTGAGCCAGCTGCAGAGTTGCCACAACAGACTAGAAGTTTCTGGTGTTTTATTATATGCTTTGAAGGGCAGAATAGGTGTTTTCTGTAATTAATGAATTATATGAAAACTATAGTTCTACGAGGTTTTTATGCTCATTATTTTTACCAGTGATGAATGACAGGATTTTTCTCAAGATCTGTGTTATGTTTTGATTGCTGTATTAATGTAATAAAGAGTATTAAACTAAATGATAAGTCATACTGTTCTCACTAGGAGTTTGAACTCTTATTTGTGGTAGGAAATTAATCTGGTTTTAATTGCCCATGAGTCTGAAGTATGTTCCTTTTTGTAAAGCTGATCTCACATAAATATAAATCAGTAACTGCCTGTTCTTTAATTATGTATTAGTGTATTGTACCTGCATACTAGATGAGAATATGAGCATCTCCAGTTACGGTATATTGGAGGTCATTAAATCTTCTCTGCTCTATGAAGTTTAGTAGCACTGCATTTCTAATTACTGAAAATTGTACTCTGTTTATTGCTTGTTTTAGACTGGCTATGATTAGCTACAGTAGGACAAGCGCTCAGTTTAGAAGTAACTGTGTAGGGATTTTTTGACTATATGAAAAACAGTTGCTGTAAAACATACTATAAAATTGCAGAAGCATTTAAAAAAATCTGTCTTTGTAAATAATTTTGAGGCATCTTTATTGTAAAATATAAAATTGTATAAACCATTTAGTATTTGGTAAATACATGGCTGAATTCTACCATGGCCCAAATATTTTAACTTCATGAGAAGATGACTAACGTAACCTGCAGTGTCTATTCTTCCCTTGCCACTTTCACTCTTGACCTTTTCCCTCTGCATTTAGTGATTATTTCTGCTAAAAGTAATGAAAAATTTCTAGAAAGGATGCTGAGATATATTGGGACCATGTGATTTGCAGAAAATATTTTTATTTGCTTTAGGATTATCAATTGTAGGACTGGGTGTACAAAGGCTTGCTGCTCTTCAGCAGTAACTATGTTCATTAATTGTAAGGATAAATGTTACTAACACTATTGTTTTCATACTGCAAATATTGCTGTGGCATAAAGCCGGAAAGCTGCCTCTCTCTAACAAGCAAGGTAAACAAAGCTGATAGTCTCATCCCGGAATGTGAGTCCTGGTGATGTTTTAACTTGGCTCTCTGTTCACATACCCATTTAAGTCTGGATACTAGTAAATCTTCAAATGACTGGAGAAAGAACTGGTTGATCAGCACAATACAAAATTATGGCACGCTGCAAAACTTTTAATAAGTCACAATATTAGCAGGCATAATTGGCATTCACTGCAAGCTATGGCACATCAACCAAGGTCTGGAGGTATTAATTTGTCTCTTAGGCTATGCTGGTTTAGAGCATAATGTTTTCTTGCTAAAGACAGTCCCTAGACAGTGCATCCTCTGCAGTGGTCTGTGCTAGTGAGCAGAACATCCCTTCCTGTAACATTTAGCCTTCCTTCTTGCAGGAGGCATTATATCAGCATGGTCTTTGACGTGTCTGTGTCAGGGGAGCAAATGCTACTTGTTAGGTTAGCATCAACTGACGTGTTATGGGCATAAATCTGTTGCAGAGCTCCTCGAACTCTCCTCCTAATGATCCATTCTACTTATCACCCCTACCATCTACAAATAGAAAAGCATCTAAATTGCGGGCAACTGTGCGCTGTATCCCATTCCAGCATAGTACTGAACTGTTCATATCCTGAGGAGGAAGCAAATAGTTGGCAGTTGTGACCTTTTCAAAGGAACACTGACCCTAAAGCTGGAGTAAAGTAGCCTATGTTCACTGACATCAAAAGGAAAGCTGTTAATATGTCATGTTTTACTGAACATGCCCCAAGCCCACAGTTCTTAAGTACTGCTATGTTTGAGACAAAAGACAAATAACACTGTAGAGCTGGAGGACAGTAGTGTATATGAACAGACTGATTTTACTTTGTGAACATTTTCACTTAAAAAAAATGCATAAAAGTAGCTATAAAGTATTCAGTTTTTTACATGCAAGCCAGCTGAGCTTCGGTATCCTAAATAACAGAATTAATTCTGTTGATCCTAATGATTTCCTTTGGCCCAATTCCATGGATAGACTGTGTGTTAAAAAAGAAGAGCTCCCCAAAGAACTTCAATTTTGCACAACTGAAATAATGAAATGAAAAATGCAAAGACCAAAGTGGTAAGACAAACATTGTGGTCTTTTCTGAATGCATACTGTGACTATGACCTCAATTCCATAGTAACATTTGGAGTGTTTAAGCATTCAACATGTATTTGCAGATTTATCCAATACTGTAGTGGTGTGGGTTTGTCTAGGGTTGGTGTTTTGTTTTGGTTTTGTCTTAAAGCATTCTTATGAAAAGGAGCTTCTGTTCTATACTTTTTAGAAAACATGGTCTTTCATGATGTTTGCGGGGGCTAAACTTTCCTAAGAGGTCATGAATATCATCTTATTTTAGTTTTCTCCATACATAATTAAAACTCACCTTTGCATGGTGACTTTTTGAAACCTATTTTTAATATGTTCAGATATTAGTTACAAAGAATGAAATGAGGGAGTAACTAAGAGAACGGAAAAAAGAGTACTTGCGAAGTTGATTATTGAAAAAAATGTTGATAAGGTTATTGCGTGAATTATTTTAAAATTGATGGGAGATTATTCTTATATTGCTGCCTTTAGAGTTCCTCTTATTGAATAATAATACATTTACAATTAGTTGAAAGCATGTAATTTAAAAAAAATTGCATTAGTTACTCAGCATGGAATATTATCTGAAATAATACTACCAACAGAAAACTATTTAAAGTGTTTGCATAAAACAGGTTTTCAATATTGAAGGCAACTTACTCTTAACAATAATTTTCATTCATAATGTAGTTGTATTGGATCTTGGAATTGGATCCCTTTAGGATCTTGTATTTACACTTCAGCCAAAGATGAACAATCAAAATAAATAAGTTGGTTTTTTTTTTTTTTTTGAGAATGACATGGGTTTTGGGGTAGCCTTGGTGTTTTTTTTTTTTTTTAAATTTATTACTGTGGTATGCTCAAAAGCAAATTGAGCATGGATTTACATTAGCGTTTTTTTCATATAATGATACAACTAGCAGTTGAACGGTTGTCAATAATAATTATTCGTAATGTTACAAAATTACATAATGATAGGAGAACATTTGTGAGATTTCTACACACTGTAGGTTTTTAAGCATGTTAGTGTGATCAGAGTTGTAAATTGAGTCCAGTCATGAACTTCAGTTGACAGGAAAAAGACTCCATATGTCTTTCAGACGAAAAGTGATCCTACCTCCATTAGTCTCTTTTAAATAGATTGTTTGTTACCATAATAAGATGTTCCAAAGTCAACACCAACATTATGGATTGTTCTGTGTAACTGAGCTGGTGTAAGTGACTTTATCTGTATGTGACTTTGCAGTGGCACTGCAATTGATAGGTTTGGGGGTTTTGTACATGTCAATTTAAATAAGGTTTTAAAGAAACTATTTTCATTTTTACTCTTATATAAGTATGTTCACAGTGACCTAAGGGAAATAGTTCAAAGTTTCTTTTGAACTATGTTCTTTTATTTGCTGCACACAATGACCATCATAATTTGTTCTGAAATACTTGTAAGAATAATTTATTATGCAACGTAATATCTGAAATGTACTTTATGTAAAGATAAATTACTTCCTTTCTGTCTCTGACAAAGTTATACCTTAGTAATACCTTTTAAGTTATTACAAAATTAAAGTTTAAATTCCTGATGCTTATTATCACTTTCTGGGCTGCGTTGTTCAGAATGTCTTTTAAGAAAAGACAGTCCCCAAGTTCATTTTTTTTCCCGTAAGATTTGTTCATGAACATGATCTCTCCAAACTGCTCCAATGGATGTTGACATGTGGCTTCAAAAGCAATGAGCTGCAGAACAAAGATTTTGTGCATGTATCTCAGATAACACCTTTGAGGCTTATGTTAGAAGTTTTGCTTTACTTTGCAAAATCTAATCTTAAAATTTCTTTGAGAAAGGTCACAGTCCACTTGGGAATGGAGATGAAGTGGATTAAAGGCAAGAGCTGTAAGAAGTGCAAATGCTGAATGTGTGATAAATGTTTGGGAGAAATTGTTTTCTCTTCTGTAATGTAAAAAAAAAAAATTACAGAAGGATAGAAAATACGGTTAGCTTGCTTTTTCTGTTAGTGTATTCAGCATATTGAAACAATATTTTTAATGTGATTGACTTTTTAGAGCTATAGGAGATAATCTGTACTGCCAAAATTTGATTCAAAGTCACAGTTTGCTGAAATCTGTAGTAAGCTTGAGTTGTGCATGCTTAGGAGGTGGCATGGAGAAAGAGGGTAGGAGAAATGTACTGTTAACCTGAAAAATTTCGGTACCAAATGACGTATGGATCAGATACATCTATCAGTTCTTTCCTTTTTTCTAAAATGCTCTTCTGCACAGAGCAGTTTTTTCCCCATTCATTTAGCTTCTTATGAAACATCTGAATTTGATCATAATGTCATCTTATAATGATTATCTTTTCTGTTGATAAAAATGACATTCTATAAAGAGTATGTGGTCTTGATAGTGTGGGAATACTTTAAGTTGCATTGGTCCCAGAAACAGCTTAACTGATTTAGATGCAACTAATTCCTTGCCATGTCAAGGCAGTGGGGCAGACTAACTTTTAGAGCTCCATGGTACAGGGTTGTCTAGCTTCTGCTACCTGAATTAATTTTAATCATACAGTGTAGAATGCATGTATGTGTACAGTTTAATGTTCATGAAACAGAAGTGTTAACTTCAGTTTTTGGAGATGATTGTAAATTAATTAGGACAAAACGGATTAGTATAATTTACCTTTCTAAGCCAATAAAGAATGTTTTATCATGACTGTGTATTATATAAAATTATTGAATGGCATTTTTTTACTGTTTGTTGGTATGCTTTTACCTCTTGCAAAAAAAAAGGTTATCTGTAACAGTCCTCTGAACTATATACGTATGTATATAAATCTCTACCTCTCTCCTGTACTCAGTACTGCTGAGGCTACACCTTGAATATTGTTTTCCGTTTTGAGGTCCTGGAGCGTGTCCAGAGTAGAGCAACGAAGCTGGTGAAGGGGCTGGAGAACAGGTGTTATGAGGAGTGGCTGAGGGAACTGGGGTTGTTTAGCCTTGAGAAAAGGAGGCTGAGTGGAGACCTTATTGCTCTCTACAACTACCTGAAAGGAGGTTGCAGTGGGGTGTTGGTCTCTTTTTCCAAGTTACAAGTAGTAAGATAAGAGTAAATGGCCTCAGATCACATGAGGGGAGATTTAGATTGGATTGGGCAGTGGTTGAGTCACCAGTCCTAGAGGTTTTCAAAAAACATAACTGTGGCACTTTGGGACACATTTAGTAGACACGGTGGTGTTGGGTTGATGATTGGACTGTGATCTTATAGGTCTTTTCCAATCATAATGGTTCTATGACACTATGAAAAAGAAAATAATATTTTTCTGTTCCTCAAATTATCATTCAGTATATTGTTGCACGTTGCAACACGAAGTTTATTTCAATTAGGATAAATATATTATGTTCTGAAGACATTTTTGTTTCTCCATTCACTTGGACAGTTATCTTAAAGTTAAGGCACTTGAATACGCCCATAAATTCCTGGTCTTCTAAGATTCATGTTAACCTCCTTGTAAAGCATTCTGATGAAGTAAAATGAAATGGAATTGAAGAAAAACCTCAACAGTGCCAATAACATTATTATTGTGTTTCAGAGAATGTCAGAATAGATGTTAAAAAGGCCTCTATGAAAAGTTTGTAACTTTATTCTGGTAAGTACTCCTAGTTTTCAAAGCAACAGAGCTATTTCTCCCATCTTGTTTCATCTTGAATAGAGTTATTTGGAGATGAAAAACACTTGCTCATACACTGAAGTCAGGAAGGGGAGCCGTTAGGCTTAGGGTTGTTCTTGTGGAGAGTTGTCCCTGCGGAGAGTTGCTTTAGACCCACTGAAGTTGTAATTGGTTTTCTGTTGAAATTCAGAAAATGAGTTGGAATGAGACGAACCATCTTTATTTGTTCTCATCAGTTACTGCCACTACCTGGGAAGAAGGAGACTGTGACTCTGAACGGTTCTGAAATTGATAAATTTAAGTTGTTTTGTTAAATATTGTGATTTTTCTAATAGAAGGAAGAGCTACCTTTAGAAATTAGTGTATGTATTTATGTGTGCACTAGCTGTGTTCTTATTGGTAGTCTGTGGGTGGATGTGGAGTGAGCTGTGGTGTTGGGAAGGTTGCCTTCTTAAAGCAGTGTTTATCACTGTCTTCAGACCACTATCTCCAAACAGAAGCCTGTTTAGGATCGTGGGCATTCTCAGTCCAGCCTTTTGGCTGAAATAGGATTTGAAGTCTCTTTGGTGGATCGCTGTCTTTTTCTGTAGTATGAGTAATTTCTGTTTTGTGTTGTGGTTTACTAGAATCCCTATTTTGAGAAGCTTGAAAGGAAATATGTTAAAGTTTGGATATATTTTTCCTTCCTCTTAGCATCACTTCTTAGATTTATGCTTCTGATAAATTTCCTCTCTGTGTTTGTTGGAACTATAGGTTTGGTGAGGTTGGTATTAACGAAGGCCAGTACTGAGTCTTTTCATTTTTGAGCTAGTGGATTTTGAGCTTTGTGAAAGAGAAGGAAAAGTCTAAGGATCTGGGAAGAGACTCTGCCTTTTCCCACTGTAAACCTTAAAATAAGTGCCCAAACAATGACTTATATGCTCTATTCAGGAAGCATTTACTACAGTAATTATATTAAAAATGTCTGTATTAATTCATACCTTTGCAGTGATTAGTTGTGAAAAACATGGTAAACAGAAGAATACAGGAGATCAGCTATTCCTTAAAAAGTCTACTTGAAAAAGATTCCTGTCACTACTCCCTACTTCAACTCAGTTTATTTTCTGTATGTTTATATGAAATAGTTCAGTGTATTAAAATGGTAACCTGTGGCAAATTTAAGATGTTTGAACAAGAGGTCGGATATATTTATACTTTAACGCACTTGAAGTTCATATGTCAAAAATAAAGCAGACTGGAAAAAAAGGTTGTGACAATGAATACTTTCTGTTGTGAATAACAAGGAAATTCAGACAAGAAGTTTAGAGAACATGACTCATCATAGAAGCACCAGGAGAATGAAGAGGCAAAAAGCATCTTGCAATGTGTTGATTATTTTGTTTATGATATTACTTTTCTGTTCCTGGGATTTTTTTTTTTTTTTTTTTTACAAAGCTACCAAATAGATACTAACAAAACAAGAGTAACAACTTAGACACCTACCAACAATGCCTGACAATTAAGTAATGAATTAAGTATTGTTAGCCTTAACAAGCATCTCAGTTCAAAATAGAAGCATACTGGTAGTTTGACCTTCTTTAGATTTACAAGAAAACACTAGCACTCATTTAAAATACAGAAACTGTTATTATGAAAATTGTTGGCTTGCCATCCCACTAAGAAAGATGGGTGAAAGCGAAGAGAAGTGCTGTGACCTAGTTGTGATTGGCTTGGAATACTCTAGTGGATGGTGGCTTTAGTATCATACAAATATAATTGCTCTCATCACGTAACAGTTTCTTTTTGTGGACTTATTTTTGTTCGAAATGGTTGGACTTGATGATCTCAAAGGTCTTTTTCAACCTAGTGATTCTATGATTCCATGACGGGCTGCATTCTCATCTGTAGCAGTAGGAATTGGGGGCATATCCCCTTTCCCTACTTCCTGGAGGAAAGGTCTGTTATTCTAGATTATTGCTTGAAAGACTGATTTTTGGGTGGAAAGTCCACTAGCAGGCATATGTTACTATTAGAGTATTATATTCATGTATAGTATTGATATGGTACTGGTGAAGCGTGTATTTTGTCCAAGTAAATTTTTCTTCTGCTCATATGTTGAACTTTACATTCTATTCTGAAAACAACACTACTCTATACTTCTTGTTTGCACATCAAGAAATATGTCCTTCCTATTAGGTAAAAGGTGTGACTCGTGAGGTAGGATTATTTTCTCTTCTTTTGGGTTACTAGTGAGTGACATTTTCCTTTTAAAATTACACATGGACAGTTTTTTATTCATATATAGCAAAAGACAGTGTTGAGTTACTTTTATTGAAGCCATGCATATGTGTAATAACAGTTTTCTTTCCGTGACTGGCCTCCCATTCTGTCTGACTGACATGATTGCTCTCTTCATGAGCTTCCAAGTGATTTACTCATGCTGTGTTTGATGGCCCTTATGAGCATTAAATTTGTGAGGAGGATACTCCAACAAATGTTCTTTGAAAGGTACTGCAAAATGTTCTGCTCAGTACATTATCCTGATATACTTAATGACTGCCACTTAAAGAAAAATGTCTTCAGACAAGAAGGGAAAAATTACAACATTATTATACAAGAGAGAATAATTGTGCGGTTGTCCCTTCCATGAGCGTGTGTAAGTCTTTGGAGGAAGTGTGAAGCAGATGACTGGAGAAAGCAACTGTATTTTCCCTGGAAGGATGATTTGAGATTTATTTTATCATCATCATATACACACACACACACAATTTTTTTTTAATCAATGAACTTGGCGTTAAGATGGTTCAGGTGCTTAAGCTTGCTGAAGACAAAAAGGATGGTCATCATCAATAGAGCGTAGGGTTTTTTTCCTCCTTTAATAGAAAAAAAAGTGGATAAACAGGGCTGGAGGTTAAAAGGAAAAATAGCTACGCAGTGCAAAGTCATTTTTTGAGGAACAGCAGGCACTCTTTTTTTAGAAGAAACCATTGTTATCTGTTGCAAAGAGCAGTGGAGAATGCTCTGTGTGTACTAGTTAATCATAGCATAATAGTCAACTTCTGGTAATGTGTGAGCGTGAACAAAGTAACACCAATTTGTCTATGCCAAAAAGTTATCAGCAGAGGTCTGTCATGAGGTCAACAATGGAATAAAGAAAGCTTGCTCATGAAGAACTAATACCCAGGGTAGAAGATTGTTTGGTATAGTACTTCATGTACTGTATTACAATTCAGGATGTCTTGGACAATTAATACCATTTGCCATATTTTCTTTGAGACTGTGTCAGAGTTGCAAGAGGAAGAAAAAACATTTTGTGAAAGATCAATTTATCGCCATGAAGTGCATGAAAGAATTAACTTTAGTAGCACAAAATAAAGTTGTGCATCTAAATGAGTGAGTAACTTTCAGAACGTGACAAGTTCTTGCCTCTAAAAAAAGAAAGGATAGACTAAAAGTTACTGGAAATAGGGAGATAATTTGTCTTTTACATATTTTTAAAACGCCTCATGTAGTTTCAGTTTAGATACGTGATGTTTGCGTTTCAATTTTGCACCAGTTCTGCAATATCATTTTGTTACACAAAAAATGAAAAATAATTCCAAAGGCTATCGGGTATCATAGAGTAGAATTTATTAGATGCAGAACATGATCATAAACAGAATTACAGATTACTTCTGTCATAGTAAAATAATATGCTTAAAATGTATTTATTAGGAGTTAGCTTGTCAGTGAAAAGTCTTGTATACAAAAATAAAGAAGGTGCTCTTTATCTTAAAGCTAATTGTAAAATGAAGGCTATAAAGTTTTTATTTGTTGCTATCTGTATGTTATGAAGGTGTCAAATGGTTTCTAAAACGTACAGTCACAAACTGATTATAAAATTCCCGAGGGGAACTCTGGTGGGGCTATCATGACTTAACAATGGAACGGTGAATCACTGCAGGAGGAATTCATGTAATAATCTTTTCCGGTATTTATAGGACCAGGAGGATAAAATGTCATTTAATTTTATTTGATTAAAAACTACTAGACAAGAGAGAAAGAGGAAAAAAAAATGAAGCATCTTTCCTTTATTTCAGGCATGCAAGATGAATGGACTATATAAAAAGTATATTATGAAGCAAGTAGTATAGCAATTAATTTCAAATCTGATCAATGCTCCAAGGTAGTTCTGTTCATAATAAAATTATTTTCTTTGATAACTTAGGATGAAGGGTTCTTCTTAAGTTCTAGATGCAAAATGTAGCTTTTGAGTGGAACAGCAAGAGTGAGGCATCTTTACAAGTTCTTGCTTGCTAGTTTAGGCCTATGGATCTTTGGCAGTTCAAAGATAATCCATGGAAGGTCTTTACCAAAATGTGCTTAATGTTGATTTCAGGATGCCAGAGACATTTTAGCCTATTCCATTAGTGCTGGTGATGAACTATTTTATGCAGCACTGGGTATTCAGTCCTGCAGTCACTTCTGCAGGAATCAGTTGTATCCTCTTTTATGTAGTGCTTCCAATTCAAAGATTATATTATGATTGTCTGCTGTTGCTTACAAGTTTGCTTGGTTTGTGGTGGTGGTTTTTTTCAGAAATGGTAAAATAAGTCAGTGATCATATGTTTATTCACATTGAATGCCTGCATGAATTCTTAACTAAAGCTTTTAGATGCTTTCATGATATTCAAAGTTTGTCACTACGTCATGGTACAATGATCGATATCCTTCTTCCCTCTTTTGCACTGGTAGTGTTAATTTTTGGTTTATTCATAAGATGTCTGGATGGTTCAGTAATATTCTGCATGTAAAAGGGGTTTATAAAGCTTAAACTTTATCAAATTTAATGTTACTGAATGCAGAGCCAATTGTGTGTGGGGGAAAGGTGAGACCATTAAGCAAAACAACAAATACATCTATATTCTTGAATGAGTCACAGGACTTCCAAAAATTCATTGTGGGGAAGGGAGGCAAAACTCCCAGTATTAAATAACGCCTAAGTCACAAAATTTTCTGTATAGACACTTGACCCTGAATCATCTTTTCAATTTTTGCTATTCAAACTTGATGCAACAGAGGACTTTCTCCATAGTACAGAATTGTTGGTGAGGAAAAAGGCAGAAAGGATCAAATATCTATAATATTTTCTAGAGATCACCAGAGAAGAATTAGACGTTTATAAAAAGAACGGATGTACTAAAAATAAGTGAACTGCTAAACCCCTTGGTGAAGAAAGAATGTTCTCTGGAATTTCACATTGCTAGTGAGTTTAAGTGGAATAAAATTATTGTTCAAAACTTTTTCTTGTTTTAGAGAAGTTATAGGTAGCTACTTCCTGTGCTTTCCATGACTGCTTCTGCTGACATTGTAGATGTTTTGGAAAAGGTGATATTGAGGTTTTTAAAATTTTATTGTTATATTTCTAGCTATGATACCAAATAAGAGCATTTCTTTTTTTTTTTTTAAAAAAAAAACCAAACCCAAACATAACCCAGAAAGTGTTACTCATGTGATTAAAACTATTTTTTCCAAGAGGAATTATGATGTAATTTAGATTGGTGTCCTATTGTTCTAGTTTAGTTTAGCTTGCATGGAGTCTGATTTCTTCCTGATCAAAACAGGTCAGTTGAATTAACTGAGAGGAAAGAGTTATGGGAATACAGAGATGCAGAAACTGGAGATGTTTCTCAGTCACATTTCTACTTTGGTTTAAATACACTGTCCTAAAACAATAAATCCTCCCCTGTCTCTTTCTATGTCAGTGTATTTTCCCTAGAGTAAAGAATTATAGATGCTTTCTTAGTAATTTGAAAAGGAAATATTTCCTAAGTGGAATTGCAGTCATAGAACCTCTGCATTACGAAGTGAAAAGCCAATTACTTCTATCAACAAAATAGTTCTTAAAGTTTAAGCAGTTTAAGTACCATTATTGTCAGGCCAATGACAGTGAAAACGTATGCAGCAGCTTCTAGAAATAGTATTCCTGTTTTACAGATAAAAAAAACCTAAACCAATCTTAAGTTCTAGTTAATTTTCTTGTGTTTTTTCCTGTCAGTGGAATCATATAGCCCAGCCTGCCTTGGTTCACTGTGGTTGTCTGTGTGCCAGGTCACTCTTTCTTAGGGAAGTCTCAGAAGCAAGGTCAACCTGTTAGTCAAATGGACTATGACTACAGAATCTTCTCTAGAATTACCCTACAGAAACTGCAGAGCTATCTGGGAGAGCAGTGGTCACCTTTCCAGTGTCTTATCTCAGCTACCTTTCTGCTTCTTCCTTCTTTTCTCATATTGGGACCTGCTGCACACCAGTTCCTTGGTCTCCCTTCTGTGCTGTCAAACCGTTCACTGCAGACGTTCTTCTCTGTGATGTGGCTAGGAGTTAACCAGCCTTTTGAAGTCATCTCTGTGTGAAATTTGATGACCCCATCATACTTCTCAAGTATGAGATGGGAAGCCTTTTTGGGAGGGGATTGTTTTTGATGACAGGAATGTGAAATTTCAATTAGTTTTCAGGAACTTTGAGTTCTCATAGACTTGCTATAGGAATTTCAGTGCCCAGCTTTACTCAACTCAGGTTGAACAAGTCCAGACAAAGCATTCAAACAGGTGACTTTCCTCCAAACTCAGCATGTAAAGAAGTAGGTTGAGTATGAACCTGCAGTTCGTTGTATCAAATGATTGTCTTTTGTTCTGGAAGGAGTGGTGGGGGCAGGGGAGAGTCACAACCCACAAAAGAGTACTCTGACATGATTACAAGTCTGCACAAAATATTAAAATGTTTCAACAACTGGTTTATCATTTTTCTATTCTAATGTAATGGTGTTATCTTTTTCACTCAACAGCGTTTCCTTGATATGACATTTGGAGCCGGAGGTCATACTACAGCTCTTCTAGAGAAAGTCAGCGACATTACAATATATGCACTAGACAGGGACCCCACAGCTTATAAAATAGCTCAGAAGCTTTCCGAATCATACCCGTAAGTTGTCTTCTCCTGTCTTAAATATAGTCGAGATAAGTATACATGTGGTATTATATATGCAATGAAATATATTTTTATAATTGTTAATGGCTTATTTACAATAGTGTTATATGCTGTATATAGCCATTAAAGATGAGATCTAATTAAGTTTGAGTATTTACATGGAAATTCTTCTGAGCTTTTTGCAGTTAAATGCATGTTGTGATCTTAATTTTGAGTATGCTTCGAGTAGGCCATTTTATTTAAAAATTGATTTAAAAAAAATCATGTGCTCTGCTTTCTTTGAGATTATTCTGATGGCAGAATTGTACAAAACCACACATCACGATAGCTATTTCACAAAAAAAGAATGGAAAAATATACCTTTAAATAATTAGGTAGCTCAGATTTGGCTTATGAATATTTTCGTTTCAAAACTCCCAAAATAGTTGTAAATCAGTATTAGACTTACTAAATATGTTGCCACTGGCTTCGGAAAGTGCTGAACAGTTTAATAAGGTGCTGTTTTTGTGCAAACTCTTTAGCTCATGCTTTACTTCTCATGTAAATTGTGCTGAATTTGCTAAATAAAAATTGTTAAATGCAAATTTTCATGTTATTTTAGTTGAAGTTTTTATTCCTTTATTCAAGAAGCAGCCAAGTCAGAGCATGGGTGCGTTCATGCAAAGTATGCAATATGTAGAGTTGTACAATTTATATGAGCTTTTCAGAAAATTCTGTTGTTTAATATTGATCAAGAAGTAAAAATATGTAGATAGCAAATTAAATAAT
Organism: Phaenicophaeus curvirostris; assembly: GCF_032191515.1. NCBI lineage: Eukaryota > Metazoa > Chordata > Aves > Cuculiformes > Cuculidae > Phaenicophaeus > Phaenicophaeus curvirostris. The sequence goes on from NC_091396.1 coordinate 7,351,148, forward strand.
ATGAAATAATTAATAGTTAGGAAGTTTAGGGAAGGAGAGGACACTTACTGTCACGTTGAAAACCTCAGAGTCTTTATTTTTGAAAGCACTTTTACATTGGGAAAACTGAATCTTTCCAGTAAGGATAAAGCTGGGAGTGGTGGCTAAAGAAACACCTGATTGTTCAGCCATGTTTCCCCAAATAAAACCAAGTTCTAAGACAGCAGAGGTATTCAAGCCTTGGGGAAGGTATTCCTTACTTTTTCGGAAAGAAAGGGCTAAACTGTACATTCCTTTCTTCAAGTGCCATTGTCAGAAGCCCAGTGGGAAAAATGCAAGCATGTGATAAAAAAGCATAGCATGGTTTCTAGTCACCCTGTTTTGTAAGACCAATTAAATATATTTCTCTAAATTTTCAGTTCTTTGTGGGCTGAAGTGACATGCAGTGTATACTTATAAAATTTGTGGAATTCCTCTCTCAAATATTATTTCCCCAGAGAATGCTCTTTTTGACAGAATAGTATGGAGAATATTGGCAAGGAAAGTCCATTTTCTTTTCAACTGAGCCTGCAAACACATTCCATCAGATGCTGTTGGAGTTGGTAAAATCTTCTGTTCTTTGTGCCATAGAAAAATACGTAGCCCAAATGAAAGCTAGTCTTAATAGCTAAAAAAAGTTTTCAGAACAATTCACACAGCACAGAACAATGATGAACAGTCCCCTGACTCAAAATATGTTTATCCATAAAATATCCTATGCAAACCCGGGTGCAAAGGAAGTTTGTTTCCCACATAAATGAAGAAATTTTACAAGTGTTGGATGTTGTTCTGCCAATGATTGAAACTGTTAATTCTCTACTTGTTTATGTTTGTGTAAAGATGAGCTTTAATCAATATAGTATTGCAGTTGATATAACTTACTGTGGCTTTATAAACAAAGGAGGTCTCCTAGTTCCTATTTTTGCTTTTAAAATCATATAAACCTCATTACTTGGGTTCCAGATGTCGTTTTGTCCACCTTTACAGACACAAGTTATCATTAGAATGATGTGAATTCTTAAATAAGTGTTACATTTTCAGAGAAAAGTCTTAATCCCTGAAAGAAGACTGCATGCCACTTGAGTATATATTGGTTGATGCAGTATTCTTATTTGTTTTGGTGTTTTCCCTCATGTCCCATCTTTCCTACTGGAAAGAACAGGTGGTTCCTTTTTCAGAAGGTAATTATATCTTTTTTCATAGTAGTTTATGTTGAGAATTAAGGTAAAGGAATGTTCCTACATGATATATGTGCTCATTACTAATCTGCTTTCCCTGGGAAGGCAGTTGCATGCAATGTTAAATTACAAGGGGGAGGAGGAGGTGTAAGTATACCATTTATAAATAACAGGTGAAGCTAGGGTTTGCTTACAGATTGGTTGTAAATATAAAGGATTTACGAGATATGAGGCTTTTATAAATGGAATTTTTTCTTCCTATATTCATTAAAGGATGGTTGATCTGATATTATGGGGTATTATGGTCTATTTTCTACACTATGTTAGAAATAAATCTTATAATTTTATTAGTTTAGTTCAAAACTTTGTTGGCATCAAGAGCTCAGAAATTCATCCAGTTGATGCTTTTATCTGGTCAGGTCTACTGGCAGATAATAGTTCCCATGTCTGGTTTACCAGGCTGCCACATAAATAGTTGTCCTATCTTAAAAATGGCAATGGCAGCGTACAATTGCAAGCTGAGAGAAATATAGGGCTGCCCCTTTTGTAAGAAGCATGGCAGTAGATAGCCTAATAGTATAAATTTAGCCATTCTTTTTTTGTTTTACAGTTTTGTGTTTGTTTTTTTTTTTTTCACCTCTTCTGTTTAACGTTTTGAGTGAGGTTATTTGACTTGCTGAAGTGCTTTACTTCCTTTGGAGGTGACAGCACAAGGCTGGGTGAAAAGGCTATTGCAGAACTGTAACCAGTAAATTCTGACTCCCGCTATGTCTGAAATTGTGAAAACAATGGGAAAATTGAAATTCATGCTTAAATTGAATTTTTTGTTGACGTTTTGTTTCTACTTAAACCAGAATATTATACCTGCTTAATCATTTAATTGGGTATGTTAATAAATTCCAGCATATCAACTACATGGTGGATGATCTTGAGTCTTGCAGTAGGAATTGCAGTAGTCCAGCCTGCCATAAAAAAGCTTCAATTAGAAATATTCAGTATCAATTCCTATTGCTTATTCTGGTTAGGTGACATTACTACTCTTAGTAAAATAATATATTTTCAACTGTAGCTTACTATAGGGCTTAATTTTTTTCAACATCCTATATTTTATGACGTTGACTTACAAGATTATTAAAGCAGAAATATGCCCAAAGACATGGTTGAAAGAGGAGATAAGTATGGCTAAATTAGGGTATTTTTCTCTATTCAGAACTAATAAATGAAATTCTCCTTGTACTTAGCCGAAAGATAGCTGGAGTTATAAGTCATGGAATGAGAACACTGAGGAAAAATACATTTGATGTTTGTATTTTAAATGTGGCTCTTTGCTTCTTAATAGGGATTTTTGTCAGAACTAAAATCTGAAGAGGGTAAAGTTCCAGCTGCAGTTCTTGCATTCATTTAGCTTTTCTGTTTATTATTTTTAATTTTTAAAATATATAGTGCTGCTTTAATAAGGAGAAAATGGGTCAGGGCCTGTTAGATATTCAGTGTGTGGGTGGGAATCCTTTGACGTGCTTTCTGGGGAAGCCTCTAACTTGGGAATTGCTGCTGAGATTCCGAGAGAACAAGATAAAATTCAGTCAGTAGCAACATATATTACAAGTAAACCCTTTCACACCCACTGAAAGAGAGAGGTTAGAGAGGTGGCTGAAATCTGGCAATTAACCAATATCATTGCAAACTTTTAAGTAAGAGAAACCTACACAAAGCCTACGCAGAGGAGACAATGTGTTCTTTGTAATTCTCTGAGCAGAATAAGAAATTGTGCCTAAAAAGTACGGATAAATAGCATAAAATTCCTCATACAATTTAGGTATGATTTTAATGTATTTCCAAAGTAATTTTGAAATGTGATCTTACTCTCAGGGTTATGCTAAGTTTACAGGAAAAGAGGGATAGAACCATCAGCTGTGAGTTATATGTTCTATGGAAAATAGAATTAATTTTGTTCAGTTCTTTAGAAAACTGAACTTTTTTCAGTTGCAGTAAGCTTATTTTAAGTGCTTGTGAATTGTAGGTGAGTATTATGTATTGATGCTTTTGTTGCTGTATGTTATTTATATAGGCTTCTGTTTAACTTTTGGTTGTAACACATAAGGGATACAATTAATTGTGCAATCAAAGTATATTACTTATAATAATACCTTGACTATATGTAAGTAAGTTAATTAGCTACCTATGGTGTTCTTTTCTCCTAAAGAATTCACCATTTATGTCAACACCTGGCTGCCTCTTGGATGCAGGTAATATAGATAAATGTGTTGCCTTACATGAGATGGTAAAATGCAATTGAGAACAATTAAAAGATCTTTAAATGCCTTTATATTAAAATAATGTTTTCCTGTCATTTATTTTGTTCCCCAAAAGGTTAATTTAGATAACAAACCCAAATATGTTTCCTTATAAAACCAGTAAGGAATAAAGATTCTTCCTCTTGCTGCTGAAGTTCTAGCTGTGCAGGTTTCAGAATGACTCGGGAACTTTGATTGTTTTCATACATACAGTCTGCTTCTTGATACATCAAGTTCCTGGTTCAAATTATGGCCCAATTCAAAGTTACCGTGGCATACAAAACACATACAGCATTCTACTTTTAACAATTGTTTTTCTTCCTTTCTATGTTCTTTTATAACTAGACTCTTCAGTGATTTCTTAAAACCTTCTCATTTTCGCAGGGAAAGGCTGTGGATGTTGTTTCCCTGGACTTCAGTAAAGCCTTTGTCACAATTTCCCACAGCATTCTGCTGCATAAACTGGCTGCTCATGGCTTGGACAGGCTTATTCTTTGCTAGGTAATAAACTGTCTGGATGCCTGGGCCCAAGGAGTTGCATGGGAATGTTGGTCTGTTTGAGGACAGGAGGGCTTTATAGATGGATCTGGATGGGCTGGATTGATGGGCTGAGGGCAGCTACATGGGATTCAACAAGGCTCGGTGTTGGGTCTTGCACAACAACCCCATGTAGTGCTACAGGCTTGGGGACAAGCGTCGGAAGGCTGCCTGGCAGAAAAGGACCTGCGGGTGTTGGTTGACCGCAGGCAGAATATGAACCCACAGTGTGCCCAGGTGGCCAAGAAGGCTAATAGCATCCTGGCTTGTGTTAGGAATAGTGTGGAGAGCAGGAGTTAGGAAGGTGATCATCCCTGTGGCTGGCACTGGTGAGGCTGCAAGTCAAATACTGTGTTCAGCTTGGGCTCCCACATTACAAGAAGGATATTGAGGTGCTGGACTGTGTCTAGAAATGGGCAAGGAAGCTGTTGAAGGGTCTGGAGCACAAGTATTATGAGGACTGATTGAGGGAATTGCAGTTGTTCGGTTTGGAGAAAAGGAGGCTGAGGGGAAACCTTATTGCTCTTTACAGCTACCTGAAAGGAGGTTGTAGTGAGGTGGGTGTTAGTCTCTTTTTCCAAGTAACAAGTGAGAGGATGAGAGGAAATGGCCTCAGGTTGCACCAAGGGAGGTTTAGATTGGATATTAGGAAATATTTCTTCACTGAAAGTGTCAAGCATTGGAACAAGCTGCCCAGGGAAGTGGTTGAGTCACCATCCCTGGAGGTATTTAAAAGACATATAGATATGGCACTTAAGGACATGGTTTAGTGGGACTTGGCAGTGCTAATTTAACAGTTAGACTCAATCATTTTCAAGATCTTTTCCAACCTAAATGATTCTGTGATTTGAGTGTCAGTCTTCTCTTATGTAGCATAATTACAGATGTTTCACTACCAACATGATGTAACTTGAAACTACAATTAAATCTTTTGTGTGTGGACTTCTTAATTTTCCTTTCTTTGCAAACATAATGAGTATTTTAATTCTTTTATGGGCTGAAAAATCTTTACCAGACACAGACTGCAGTCTGATAATATCAAGTTCATAAACTGATTCTGTTGCATAAGTGTTGTTGAGACAAATAAACACCATCTCAGTGGTCCTCACTATTAAGTGTCACAAACTGTATCCAAAACAGTTCTGTAATATTGGATTGTACCATGGCAAAAGTGTAACTAAACTTGTGGAAGAAGCCAGAATCGTATCATCTCACTTTTTTAAGAGAAGTGCCAGTTTTCCTTTTTCCTGTAAATGTTATCTAAATTCAAGCAAAGGAGGAAAACATATTGCCTGATTGAAAGAGAAATTTATTGGCAGGAAAGGAAGTCCTTCCATGGTTGAAGCAACTCCTTAGTTACTGTGTCCTCAGTCCTGTTCCTTGTAATCTTTACAAAGAAAAAAAAATCTCTTCATTTTAGGCTACACAAAGTTGGGATCTCTTCTTTTCCTGGCAGTTTGGTATTAAAAAAGAAAAAAAAAAGGCTCATGAAAATTTTTTCAACCATTTCCTTAAAAAGCACATAGTGTAACATTTAGTTTATTTTGAAAATGTTCTTAGCCATGTACATATGTGTTTGTGTTTTGCACTTATGCGGTGGGTTGACCTTGGCTGGATGCCAGATGCCTGCCAAGCCACTCTCACTCCCCCACCTCAGCAGGACTGGGGAAAGAAAATATTATGAAAGGCTCATGGGTTGAGATAAAGACAGAGAGATCACTCGCCAACTACCATTGCAGGCAAAACAAACTCAACTTCGGGAGGTTAATTTAATTTATTACAAATCAAATCAGAATAGTGTAATGAGGAAAAAAACCCCAAATCTTAAAATGCCTTCCTCCCACCCGTCCCTTCTTCACAGGGTCAACTTCACTCCCTGTTTCACTACCTCCTTCCTCTGAGTGGTGCAACAGGATGCGGAGTGGGGGTTGTGGTCGCTCCATCACATGTTCTCTCTACTGTTTCTTCTTCCTCACTCTCCTCCCCTGCTCCAGCAGGGGGTCCCTTCCATGGGAAACAGTTCTCCATTAACTTCTCCATTGTGAGTCCTTCACACAGGCTGCAGTTCCTTGTGGACTGCTCCAGTGTGTGTCCTTCCCATGTATTCTTTCCATGGGATGCAGTCCTTCAGGAACAGACTGCTCCAGTGTGAGTTTGCCACAGGGATGCGAGTCCTGACAGGAAACCATCGTGGGCTTCTCCCTATGTGTTCACAGGTCCTGCTAGGAGCCTGCTCCAGCATGGGATCTCCTTGGCATCACAGCCTTCTTTTGGCACATCCACCTGATCTGGCATGGGGTTCTCCCTGGGCTGCAGGTGGATATCTGCTCCACCATTTATCTCCATGAGCTGCAGAGGCACAGCCTGCCTCACCATGGTCTTCACCACAGGTTACAGGGGAATCTCTGCTCCAGTGCCTGGAACATCTCCTCCTCCATCTTCACTGACCTTGGTATCTGCAGGGCTGTTTCTCTCACATATTCTTACTCCTCTCTCCCAGCTGCTGTTCCACAGCAGTTTTTTTTACCCTTCTTAAATGTATTGCCACAAAGGTCCTACCACCATCACTGATAAGCTCAGCCTATGACCAGTAGTGGGTCCATCTTGCAGCTGTCTGGCAGTGGCTCTGTTGGACATGGGGGAAGCTTTTAGCAGCTCCTCACAGAAGCCACCCCTGCAACCCCTCCTCTATGAAAATCTTGCCATGAAAACCCAATACAGCTCAACATCAAGTCCTTAAAGAACTGACTGTTGCTTCACGTTCCTGTGGTAGTACTCTGAATTGTTATTGCATTCATACACTCGTAGTTCCCAATAATGCATCTCTGCCAAGGAACTGTGAAAGACCAGTTTATTGGTTTTTTAGGGATTTTAGGTCAGGGAGCTGAAATGGAGTGACTAACATACAATGTCATGCTAAGACCAGTTCTTTAATATTTGGTTGGGTTTTTCCTGGGTAAACCAAGAGATCGTGGAACAAATGTTGATGCCTCTTTGTCAAAGCTATATTACTAATTAGTCTTTTAGCGGAATAATTTGCTCTGAATATAAATAGCTTGTAAAACTTACAGCAATTTATATCTGTCTTTATATACTAGAAACAATTTCTATGCATATACGTGTATTGTGAGAAATTGCAGGTGCCTGTATGCCCACACCAGTGTCCCAAGAGTTGCCATCAACTCTTGTTATGTATTTTAATTGGGAGACAACAGCAAAAAGATGGAAACTCAATAATGTGTAGTTGAAACCAAGTACTTTACAATATGAAAATATGGCTTAAAATATTTACTTTTGAAAAGAATGTTAAGTGTGATTTTGTAGAGAGCAACTGCAAAGTGGAGTATATATGGACTTTTGATCGCATTATGCAGCACAGACAATTAAGCAAAGAGGCAGGGTTAGTTAATACTCAGCTACCATAGTCCTTTTACGCATTCTTGAGTGGCTCTAAAAAAAAATCATTTAAGAAACTGCTATAACTGAATTAAATATAAATTATTTATGTAATAATAATATTATTGTTAATTAAATATTAGGTATTCATTATTAGATTATTAAATATTACTACTAAATAATAATAATATTTTTATAATTAAAAAGCTATTTTTACAATTAATCACAGTGATTAGTGAGGACTAAAGTTTTTAAAATAAGAAGGTGCTGTGTAATTCCTAGTATCCCATGAGCCACAAAAGTGTTCTTGGTGGTTTATACAGACAGGGAAAGTTATCATCCTTGAGAGTGTGTATAGTGTGTTTTTGCTTCAGGAATAAAGGTACAGATTGAAGTTAGTTGCTGAGCAGTGCAATATTTTTATGTAGCACAGTCAGTCTTTTTATATTTCTCTTTTGTGTTTTATTGATATTTTTCTGTATAGGATATTTGAAAAACAAGTATTAATGAGATTGTCACCAATGGAAAATAACTTAAGGCATAATCTAGAGAATACGTTGCATTGTTCAATCTGTATGTCTATTCATATAAGCAGAAATGGATTTGTTTGACTTAAATAGAGCACATTTCATGTGTAAATAGCCACAGATATATGGACACCTCCTAAGCATCCTCAGAACATAGGATAACTTAAGACCAGGTAGGCAAGCAGAAACTCCTTTGAAAAGGAGATGGAAGAAAAATGATGCGCAAATCCAAGCATTTCTTTAAAATGATATATAGCTCAGAATTAGAAATAGTTAGTCAGGAGAAATCTATGAAGATGAGAACACAAAAAGATGACAAGTCTGAGCATAATGGTTGCGCATGGGGTGTTTAGATGTCAACCTGAAGCTTGAGAAGGTTCAATGAGTTAGATTCAACCTGTTGTCTAAATATCTTAAGATCTTCCCCCTACAATTTTACAAGTGCCTGTGTTACTCAGTTGAAAATGTATTTATCCACAGTCTTTAAGACATAAAAGTCCTATTTTACCTTTCTATGGCAGGGGGAAGCCAGAAGGAAAGCAAGCTTATGAGTTGCCTGAAGTAAAGGAAGATTGTTTACTGAATAACTGGGTTGTCCAGAAGGCTGTACTGAGCCTACCTTCGATGCAGTGGTGATTTACTGTGGTTCTTTGGTCAGATTCAGCTTCCAGCATGTTCTTTTCCTCAGAGGCAGATGTGAAAAAGCTCGTAAAATGCACCTTACACAGTGGGCACATAGATAAAGGTGTGGGTTGCCACCATGTCCATATATATATGGAGAAGGCTGAGTGGGATCTTAAACTGGGAGTTTTTCTCCATGTGTGTTGCCCATGCATTGGGTCTTCAAGCTGCAATTTAGTTCCGGTGATGGGAGTTATTAACTGCTGTATGCTTGGGAAGCCAGAAGACAGCTTACTGACATTACGTAATCAGTAAAGACAGGAAAGATTGCACTTTCTATAGAATGAAACAGATTAATGTGTATGTTTGGAAGGCTGGAGCACAACTTTTTGTGCTCAAGGTGTAAGATGTTAAGGTTTTCATGAGCTGATGAATGCGGTATCAATATCTCAGATCTTTCTATCTCAGAATTCTTTTAGCACTGTATCATACCAGAATTTTAGTACTGCATGACAAGGAAAAGCTCTCTGTCTGTTGAATTTAAACACGATAAATTTATCAAAATCACTTCAGAGCTCTAATTTTTTTCTGCCTCGGTTGCAATCAAATACCGTCCTGACCTGACTCTTACTTAACTTGTGAGATCTGTCTACCTCATGCATTGGCTACAGGCCATTTCCAACATTAGTAGTTCAGTTTAAATTTCACATACTGGTTACATAAAAGAGAAGTCCTTACTTGCACTGTTTACATCTTAAAGGAGTAAGATGTCTTTTAAGAACATAGCTATTCCCAAACACTGCCTTTATATTTATGTACAATGACATGAGTTTCAAGGCATGTGGTTATGTTGACATTCCCACTGAAGCTTTCATTTAGCAGCAGAAACATTTGCAGACTGATTAAAAACTAATCAGTCTGTCAAGATTCATTCTATATATGAAATTCTATTAATTTTTTATTCTAGAAATATACTTATTTCTCTTATCTTGCAATATAATCTGATGGTTATATTAATTATTGTCAATGTTATATCATAAATTTGGGGTTTTATTGTTGTTTTTGTACATAACATCTTGTGTGCCAATGCTAGATTTAATGCAATTCCCAGGCAAATGAGTCTGGACTGCACTCTTATGTTCCCAATCTAGGAAAACAAATTTCTAACATTTTGACATGGGTAGTCTTGAGAGAAGCTGTGTCTTCGTATTATTTCAGTAGGACAATCTTCAAAGAGATGTTGATCAATTTGAAGCTCTGAAAGGTTTTGCAAGCATTCTGTTTATAACAACGGACTGTTTGTTTTCATGATTACTGTTATTGAATTACTTTACATTTCACTATCCTGTGAAAATTAGTGTTTTGTGAATAATCTATATTTATCAATTTGTATAGTAATTCATTCTAGTTTAGGCAATATCTCCCCCAATATCAAAATAATGCCCACTGGAAGGGATTTTAGGATGTCATCTGGCCTGGCCTCATGCCTCAGGCAGGTTCAGCTGGAATAATTTTAGACAGTAACCTGATATGAGTGGGTCATCTTGAAATTTTCTAAGGCATAACAGGGTTCTGAAATATGCTTACTTTCTGATCTTATTGTGCTGTAGTGCTGTAACATTAGGTGGCAAATTTGTGCAGCACTATTCTCTAGAAGGTAGCAGTGAGTATCCTGAAGTGGCCTCTGCAGTCGTATCCCATGTGATACTGTTTTATATTGGTTTATATTGTTTATGTAATTGAAATTGAGAAGAAATGCATCATGTTGTCATCTCCTTCAAAGTTCCTGTGGAGGGGATCCTCATCCGAAGTGTATAAGAAGAGATTCTGCTTCTCTGAGTTATTCCTTCTTCCCTCTATTCCTTTTCATACTCTCTGTTCTAGATACTCCTAGGTCAGAGCAGTCAGTATGTTCATCTGCATGTGTATCTAAATCATCCTAGTTGTCTTTAGACAACAGAAGTATAGGCTGAGCAATTTAGTTCCAGCCTGAGAAACTATAGCTCTTGGACCACAGATAGTGGTAAAAAAAACAAAGAAACCTTCTGTTGAATGTCAGTTTTTCTCCATCATAGGTTTTCATCAGTGTTTCTATAAGTATTATAAAATGCTAAGTGTTCTTACAGAATGAGAGGACCTTTATTTCTTCAGTTGATGAAGAAGGATAAGAAGCTTCTGAAATAATTCAAACAAACAAAAAATTCTTTAGGTATTGGTTAAGGACATGGAAATGAATGTGGATTATTTGAATTTCTGCTCAGTACAAATATCCAGGTCCTTAATTTAATTTTAAGGACATTGTATATAACTGCTAGACCAGCTTCATATGGAATGCAGTGCCAAGTCTTTCTTTAACCAGCGGTAGTTTCAGACATGTCCATTATATTATTTTTTTAATTCATCTGTATCAGTGTGCTATAAAAGTGCTCTGAACATCTTTAAAGTTTAATGTTACAGCTCTTATGCTCAGAGTGTTTCTGAGGACAGTTCTGTGAAGCTTAATTTGGGTTGTAGGTTTTTTTTCTAAAAGGAACAAATGTCTTTATATTTTGTAGTAAATAACTATGATGCTGAAATAATCTTTGCACTTACATGATCCGTGAAGGAGACATTGACTTTTACATCATCTTCGTTTTTATGAGAAAGCTTCTTATAGGTTTTTAGATGTGTTAGGTACTTCTGTATTACTTTTATAACCATTTCATTGCTAAAATACATGGAAAACATTTTCTGTTTGCTTAACTTGGATTTTAAAAGGTTTTTAATTAGAATTTGCGTGTGAAAAAGAACATATTTAGAAATATCTTTTATAAACATTTAAAGCATTTTTTTGTAGCTTAACAGTTGAGTTCTGGGTATATTTTCATTACAGTAACAAACTAGTTTATAAACAGTTTCATAAAGGAAACTGTCGAGTACTTTCAATATGTATTTTTTGGTCATTACAGCAAAACTCAAGATTCTGGTTTGGTTTTTTTTTCAATGAGAGGGAAAAAGGGAAGACAACATGGGTTCTCATCTGAAGGTTTTTTTGCTCATGGTAGCTCATTGTCTACAGACTTTTTTATCCTATTGATAAGATGATATCTTCATATTTCTCAGCGACAGTGTTTTAGCTTGCTATTTGTCAAGAGCTGTATATTTAGTTTATTTTTGTTTGCATTTACAGTAGGAAGCATTGAGAGACCCTACAGAAAACAAGAGGACATAAACTGTATTTAATACTGCTCCTTGTATGAGACCACAGGAAAAAGTGTGTTTCATCAGTACATACATTATAATTCTTGAGAGTAGAAGTTTAGAGCATTTTCATATGAAGGTGGAGATTATATAGCTGTATGGACAAAAAGATACTTGTCACTTATTAAGAGAAGATCAAAACTGATTGGTATTTATGCTGAAGGTGTTGTTTATTAAGTAATGAAGTAAAACAAAAAGAAAAGCTAGTATTCTGATTCATGATTTTATTTGCTCAAACTGATGAAAAAGAAAACAGGTAACTAAGTGAAAATATTTGTCAACACGTTTTTGCATCAGTATTGAGCTTCACACTTAAGTAATGGATACACAAATATATACAGAAGTTATCTGGAGTTCGGATTATTTTTCTGATTGAGTCATTGTACTTCAAGTACTATTATTCTTGTCTTAGATATATTAGAATTATGCATATAAGTGACATAGACCATAAAAATGAATTACTTAGAGTTTGACTACGTAATTCTATTTTTTCTTGTCATAATAATAAACATCATTTGCATTTTAATTTGATTTTGGCCTTTGTGACTCAGCTGTGCCAAGTGTTGTACAGAATATTCAAAGGACTGAAAGTAAAATCAGACAGGTAATTGCTGGCTTTGTATATGGATGCCTGAAAAAATACAGCAACTTAGATGGATCCACCAGCAAAGATTTGGATAGAGAGATTTTTAAGATTTTCTGTGTAAAACCTTTGTGGAGAAAACACGTAACTTGACATGAAAGAAGCTAGGAACCTATTTCCTGTGATACTGGGAGAGAGCAGCTAGTAAAAAGCCAACTTTTCTGTTACCAGGGAAGACCTAATCCACTTCTGCGTTGTTTCTTCCCACACTTTCCTAAGACACGTGCTGCATGTTATCTTATTTCCCATCAGGTTAAGGTAGTAGCTCATCTTCCTTCATCTAATTCATGACTATGAGCTATTCCTAATTAAGGGAGTGATTTACAGTAAGAGAAAGCAAAAATCTCATTCAGTTGACTGAGCATCAGAATGAGTTTTGATTCCTGGAAATATAGTCAAGGTTAAGGTGGGCTGATGTGTGAACACGTGGAGCATAAGAGCACAGTTACCTAAATTCAACCCTTTCAACAGTCTGTCGTTGTCAGAAAGGATGGATGTGAGCTCCTGATGAGCTCCATGTACAGTTTGTTACTTTTCCAACTACAGGACCAAATATATGAGTCCATTTTGAATTATCAGTGCTGTCACTCTGTCAAACTTTATGCTGCAGGAAAGCTCATTTAATCTAGAGATAATTTGAGGAGCACTATGAATACTGGCTTGAAAAGTATAAGAGGCAACTTCGTAGCTGAAGCTAACAAAAATCTTGTATATAATATGATGTTTTCTTCTTATGCAGAGACATTGTTCCCAAGATGAATCTCTTAAATGTGTCAAAACCAGCAGTTAAGTAATGACTGAGTATGAAGACTAATGATAGTGTGGTGTTCTTTGTCATGGTAATGAGAGGACACCCAGAAATAGCATTATTTTTACAGTAAGTTTAAGGCAGGATTTTTGTATCAGGTTGTGTGATTTGTGTAGTGTGAATGATCTTATTTCTGCTCATTTGGAAAGCACGGTGTGCCATGAGAAAAAAATTAGATTTCTGAAAATTAGATGCAGAATTAAAGTATTTTTCTCTTTTGCCTTCGAGATCATTTTTATCAACATTCAAATAGATTAACAATTAGCTATTCAAATGGTTGCTAATAATGTGAAATTACGTGACCAATTGTGAAATTGTTGACTGGTCTTTGAGCTGGTTGTTGTATTGGTTTTTTTATATAGTACAAAGTACATGGGATCATTCACATCATTCTCGTGACAGAGAGTTTCCATATTGGTGTTCCCAGGTATTTGGAATACTACAGGTTTGTGGGCAATTTAGCAGAATAAGCAGCATGGATGGAAGACGGTGGTGTTCTTTGTCTCATGTGTTCCTTTGTTTTGCATGATCCCATACCTGATGGACAGGACATCAAAGCTATGTCTGAACGAAACCTTACATCCTGTTCCTGTGGATATTTTGCGGATAACAAATGGGCTGCAAAAGAAGCTGCTGTAGACTTTTAATATTAATTTGATGTCCTTTTTCACAGTAGTTTGCTTGAGAAACTAGTTTATTACAAATTCAGATATATTGCAGCAAGACATATGAATAAAACAGAATTCTACTGAATTTTAAAGAAGTCCTTAAAATTCTACGCTACTTTCTCTGTGCAATGATTTCATGGCTGGAAGACCTTTATCTTACTAAGGCTAGAAACAGGAACTGAATTTCATTGTATAATCAGGGGAATTTCTTGTTTTCTAAGGAATGAGTTTCCATTTTTAATACACATAGTTAATAAGATATTGGACATTGAGAAACAGAAGTGTGCAGAATGAAAAATGTCTTGTCCTCACCTCTCTATAACCATAATTACAGTGATAAAAGTCAATATTTGGGTGCCAATCTGGAAGCTTCTCAATGAGTTAGTGTTGAAAGTTTATTAGAAATAGATTAATATGTAATAAAATCATGGTGCATAAAAGATGCATTTATCCATTCTGCAGCCACACTGTATGCACTTTAATCACTGAACCCTACTTCAGTTTTCAACTCTAAATTGCATTCTCCAGCCAATCTAACAGGGCTTTCCATCTGGAAGGAAGCTCTTCTCTCCCATTAGACTTCCAGGTGCAAGTCACATGTTGATCCATTGCGCCAATGGTCTTTGAATACAAGTTTTTGCTCATACGTTTAGTTTTTGCCTTTCATGCTGGTTACCAAGGTAATAGAGGAAAAAAATCAAAAGCTACATTAAAATCAAATTAAATCCATTGCTTGCCTGTTATCCATACTAAAAGAAAAAATAAAATCTATGCTGCAAATATTAAACAACTTTATGATAAGTTGAAAGTTACTTTTCCAAACAGCAAATCAAGTGGGGTGTTTTTTGAGGTTTTGGGAGTATTTTTTTACGGTTTCTGTGTAAAAGCAAAATTTCAAGTGAAGGTTAAATATATTGAATGATTGGTACATTGTTTCTTTACCACCTAGGATAAGGTTTAGAGAGAAAGAATTGTGGTTTAAGGTTCAGTGCTCCTCAGTAAGCATCGCTGTATTGGGAAATGAAGACCCTTTGTAAAGCAGCATATGGTCTTGGAAGGTTTTCTGTGGAGGTAAGAGGGAACTGGATGTTTACATTTGACTTTACTTTAGAACTATATGATCTAAAGAAAAAAGTGAACCAACCTATTATTGGTTTAGGTCATACTCTTAGTCAACAACGTTCAAGATGAAGAAGGTAGTTCTTACACTAGTGGGGTTTTCTTCATTTTTTGATTAAAAAAACCAAATCATCTTCTATTTTGTTTGTTCTTCCCTGCTGCAATGATCAATTCAGTCACAACCTTTTATAGGTTTAACACATCTCTAAAATGCTTTAGTCAGTCTTTGAATATTTTCATCTTGAATGATGATTTCAGTAGAGCTTTATACAAACAAATGTGTACCCTTTAACTAGAACCAGAATGTTCTCTGTGTTTTAGCCTTCTGACGTCTTTCTGTCCCATAATCAACTTTAAGAGGTACTGCAGGTGGCTTGAAGGTAGAGTGAGTTAACAATTAATAAGAATTTAGGCAGCTTTTTGCGTCACTTTTTATTTCCAAATCATTTGCTAACAAGTCACCTAAGGGCTTAAAATCGACCAGGAAAATAAACAGCAGGAGCCTGTAGTGCAATTGATGCTGATGACCAAAGAAAATAAGTTATACAAGTCAAAATAAGGATTATTTTATTGGGTGCATTTTGTAGTATTAAAATCTGGTTTATTTTAAGAAATACAAAGTACCAATTCAAATAATGATATTTTCTGTTGTAATTTTATGTAGAACCTAAACTTTCCTCTTTACATTTAGTGAAGCGATTACTCGATTTATCAAATGTTGCTGTATCGCTTTTTCTCAAGAGTATTCATTCAAGTGGATATTGGTGTTAATATATAATTTTTTCAGGTTTTGTTTTTTTAATTTTTGTTCTTCGTAAATCTTTCTAGAGTTTGTCATTACAGCAGGGTGGCATTATATCTTCCAATATTACAGAACTAAGAGAGAAACAACACCAGCCATTTCCATGACCACATTGAATATTTCTGTCTAAAAAGTATAGTTACTTGTGGTGTTCTTATGTTTCATTTAAACCTCAAGGATCCTTTCAAATAAGGTTGAGTCTCTTATAAGCATTTAACTAATGATAGCTAGTGTTTTCTAAAGAGGAAAAAAACTTTGCTGAATGTGAGATGCTGGGATATGTTTTCTTTTTTCTTAACCACAACCCCCTCCAGGGTGCTTAGTTGCACTCATACAGTGGAAATTCCCATTTTTTCAAAAAGAACTGCAGAAACTTTCCTTTCTCACTCCAAAATTTTTCTCAGAAGTTTCATATAGTAATATTTATGTAATTTGATGACAAATATTGCTTTCTGCAATTGCTCCTGAGTTTATTCCTGTGCTTGTACAGGCTTTTACAATGCTTAAGTCTTTTCTGCTAAATGTTTAGACTTACTGTAGGTGTTTTGTGAGCCTATTGTCAGCCTTGTATAAGAATGGAATTTCAATGTATGTGAGCTTTGATCTGCAGCACTGCTAGCTGTTTGAATTGCCTTTTCTTTGGGAGATAAATATAATGGTATAAATGTGTTAAGATTCTTGAACTAAACATTGGGGAGCCTATGGGTCAAAATGACAACTGTCATTATTCTTAAACTGGACTGAAGTTAATGTGATTTCTTCACACTTTTTTCTGGAAACACATGGCCCCATTCTGGCTAATTTTAAAAGTCTTTGGCTATACATTTACAGCAAGACAGGATGATTTAAATGTTAAACCAGTAGGTTTATTTTTATAAAACTGTGTTTGCTTCTAGTTAACGTAAGGAAAGTAACTGAAATTATGGCAGTTAAACGTCCTCTGATGACAACCATTATTTTTCTAAAATTGCTCTTATGGCTCAAGCAGAAGGTACATAAATTGTTTATGTGATGCCTGTTGTGCAGTATACTAAATAAATTGAAAATGTCTGTTAAAGTTTGCATGGTACAGTTGGTATGTAAAAGGGCTCGGGTATGCAATTTGTATGATCATGTCACACCATCTCCTGAACCTATCACAATGATACATGATGTGATTTTCTAGTAAAAATACATATCACATAGTATATTTTCAATATGTTGAATAATTTGATTTTGTATCAAGTGAATGTGTGTAGCAAAGTAAATGTGCATTCTTCTGGTGTTAAGCAAAAATGCTGAATATAGCTAGGAGTAAAAGGGGTTTCTCCTACTTAGATTGGCTCACCATGTTTCTGTTTGAAAGAAGTCAACAGGAACTTTGTTCACAAGATTTGGTGTGTTCTTTGCTTATGATATGGCTTATTATTATAAAATTAATGCTTTCCAGCAGTTTGTTCTGTGAGCTTTTAGTGTTGCACTGTCTTATTCCTAACAGATAAACTTGTGTAGTAGAACATTCTGTTGCACTTTGCATTTATTAGAGGTTGGAAAGGAGCATTAAATGTGGGCTTATTACTGTGTATTTATGTGATTTGAGTGGTCTATTAGGCTCTTTTGCAAACCAGAGTTTTTGTCAATTGTGGCTTTTGTTCAAGAGTTTCAGAAGTCTTTCAGGTTCAACAAATCAAGAGCAACTTCCATTCTTTCCTTTTGCTTTTTAAGAAAGCATTCCTTCTACAGACTTAATGCTCACATTACACACAAATCAGACTTTCAGACCTTGAGGACCTGAACTTGTATGGGGAGTGTGCTGCTTTGAAAATAATTGCAAGACACTTAGGGTTGCCAGTTTAAAATGGAACAGCTAGACTTCACCCGGCTAAGAAAACAATGTCTTAGAAAATTAGAGTGTAGTGGAAATTTCCAACAACATATGCAATTACAGAAGAAAAGCACAATGCAAAAACCTGAATTTTGTGTTAAACTTGATTAATCAAGATCTTTCTTCAATGCCTGAGTACTTAATCTGTCTTCTGAGTCTGACCACCTTTCTTAGTTTTCTTTAAACTTAGTCTTTTAATTTTTTTGTTGCAAGTTTTTTGTTCTTTCTGTATAAGCCATGAAAACAATGTAAGGGAAGAGGGTGCTAGAAGTCTTCATTTCTTCACCAAGTTCTGATCTCCCTTCCTGTTTGCATTATAAGAAATTGCTCATTATTCGTTGCATCTAGCAACTGGAATTCAGAGTGGTAAAGCAGATAAAAGTAACTTTTTCTGATTTTCTGTATGTTTCTTGATTTTAGAAACACTTTGCATGCTGTTCCATATTATCTTTTTATGCCCCTATCTCATTAGATTTGTTTCCTCTCCAGCAAGGGGAGGAATTACCCTACATATTGGGTTTTGTCTTGTCTGTATCCTACTTATAACTGGGTCAGACATATTTCTCCTTCTGTATACCATTACAAGCTGTTAGGTAAAACATAACTTTTTGGATTGAAATTTAACTTAAGCAAAGTGCTGGAATTGAGCATAAGAACTTTCCTCGGCTAACGATGGTCATCATCTGTCCTGAAGTGCTAGAGAGATGTCTGCTGTACTTCATGTCCTTACATATTGTCAGAGCTTTGATATTTGTGAGTATTCAACAGTGTTTTTTCCTATTTCATCCTAAAAGTAGGGACTCTAAAATACATAAAAAGTTTTGTACATCTCCATTGTGTTTAACTTTTAAGATTAGAATACATTTGTAATTAAATATCTACGTTGATAGAGTAAATGTGTTGATGTATTGAAAACTTGGTCAAAATTTCCTTTAAAGGATATTTTCTTTCACCTGAAAAAATTACTAGAAACATTAGGGAAGTTTTCCCCTGTTTAGAGTAAGTTCTCCTAGACTTAAAATTAAAAAAAATTAAAAATAAGTTAAAGTTATTCCTGAGTATCATAGGTATTATAAAACAAAACCAACAACAATGTAAAAACTGCACCAAAACAAAAACCAGCTGACCTTTGAAAGCCAAGTGAAGGTTTCAAAACTGATAGACTCCATTTTTTTTGTTTCTTTTTGAAAATTTTATGTTTGGCACCTGTGATGTTCCCTTAAATCTTTATTTCCATTGAAGAGAAAAGAAACAATAGGAAAAATGTCTCCCGGCCATATAAATTGTGGTATAGTTGCTAATTATAGTTAACAGTTGTTATACATCTGGGATGACCCACTATCCCACTGGTGAAAGAACTCTTGTTAGAAGGCTAGGGATGTATCACATAGGAAACCTGGAAAAGTCCATATGTCATATGTAGAATTTAGTAACCCACTGCAGACAATGCTGGGAAGATTTTCTTATTAGTATATTAAAAATAAGTCTGCCTTATTCTGAAGAAATATATACTGACCAGAAGATGGACTAGTTGCATAAGGTCTGTGCTTGAACTTGGGCTGAGGTGAAGCAGCTTGGAAAGGGGATGTCTCTTAGTTTGACATGTTGATGTTCTTTCAACTTTTATACTGCTTATTTTATTTTATACTACAATTTATGGAGTCACCTAGAGTTTTAAGATACATTTTTTGGATGATGAGTGTTTGCTTTGCACTAATGAATCAAGGATTGTCCCTGATTGTTACTCATTTTCACTGACTTTTGTTGGAAGGCACTCATGGAGAATTGAAAAATTGGAATTGCCAAACTCTGACTCCTGAGTCATGTGTTGGTTCCAAGAAGTGGAAACATAGCTTCCTTGCTGGACTACGTCAGGTGATGTCAAGAGAACATCCTATGATGGCATGAAAGATCCAAGTAATTAGCCAGTGGGAGGACATGTACCGAGTACAGCTGCCCACTCAATCCTTTGCAATGAGGGAAGCAGTCAGGGCTTCTGGGACCAGTATCTTTCCTACCTGTGTACTTCACAGAGCTTTTTTCCTCTGCCCTCCCTAATGGTAATTGTTTAATGGCTTTTAAACAAATGAAGTATTTGGAATGTAGCGTTGAGATATTTTGCCACTCCTGTCATATAAGTAAGGGTTTAAACTTGTATTTCCCCAGTGGGAAAACAAAAGATAGGAATCTCAATGCAGTGCAAGACTAGAGATACTGATAAAAATGAAGATATGGATAAGGCAGAAAATGTGCACTACTTCACCATTGCCCCCAGCAAGCTTAATCTTACGTGGACCTGTCACCATTCAGGCTGTTTGTTATTCATAAAAACCTATGGCTGAAACACTTGTTCCCTCTTGAGGTGAATTTCCTTTTGCCAGCCTAAACAAGTGCACCTGCTGATAAGAGGGTAAAGAAAGAAGCCAAAGCAAAACAAACAAAACTACATCAGTGATTTTCAACAATGATGTGTTTAAAATGTAGTAGTTATTCTGCAGTGTCTGAAATAAAACATCTTTAGAAAGTTATGTGCACTGCAATTTAAATGAATATGACAAGTAAAATAGTCACCTTTACTGAGAAGATTAAAAGCTGCTTTTCGTTCTCTTTTCTTTTTATTATTTGCTGTTACTCACTAGAGGCAAAAACCTACTGGAAAATGAGGGCTGTTCTGCACTGAAAAGACATGCTTGCAATATATAATAGGGTATAATTTACTATTTAAAAGGTACTTGCAGACAATTTTTGCTTCCAGTACCTTTTTTCCACTCGGGATCAAGTACAGTAAGTGGAGCAGGCAACTCAGCAATGAAAGCATTGAATTATATGTACTAAGTTGTTTTGTGCCACACCTTGGGTAATCTTGATAAGCAAAATGTAAGAATTTCTTTTGGCAGGTTGTTTCCTTTGTTACTTTTTTCCTTCAGTTTGGTGCTAACTGTCCTAATGCTTTTTCTTTTTAAAAGGAACAGGTGTTAAACACTAACTTTGTTATTATTTAGTATCATCTGAATCAGTGTTTAAATGATCACATGCTGAGTCTAAAACTCAGTTTCTTAAACTACATGTTTTCTTGGAGCAGCATCTTGAACATCTTTTTAATTGTGAACAAGATTTTTTTTGTACATTTGCAGACATGCAGGGCATGGTACAAATATTTGAATTACTTAGCTCACATTCTGATCTCTGAAACGGAAATAATGCCTGTTCTCCCGGGAATACTTAAAAAGTTGCTCAAGACAGAAATGATTTGAGATGAACAAGACTTGCTTTTCAAGTGAAAGAGATTTACTAGTGACTGCATGAACAGTTGACGGGCTCTGCCCAAGCTGTTGCTGAAGGGAAGAGGGGCAGCACCATTTTGGGGGAGTTTCTTCTCAGGAGGACCAGCCTTCTTGCTCCATCTGGATGGCACTGTGGACCCCGATCTCTGTGAGGAGCAATGGCCAGAAATACTCTTTTCACTTCTAGTTCAGAGTGTGCTTGGGGCAAGGTCTGTCCTCCCGCTCCCTTCTCCAGTTTAAGCCCTTTATAAGCCACAATTGAACCATCTACACAATTAGGAAACAGCTGTTTTCAGAGGTTTATAACCTGACCGATGGATAATGGCTCCATGCAGCAAACTTTGAAAAACATGTTTCCAGAGACAAGTCTCAGGAAAATCTTGGGGGGACCTTGGGTTTCCTCCTTAGCAGTATTCAGGATAAGGTACATTTTGTACCCAGGTGATGGAGTAGAGGGTTTAATTGATAGACAGCTTTTACCTCCTTCCAAATCTGCATCTTGCGCCGTCATCACTTGTCAAGTACCAGCTCCAGAACTGTGAGCTGCTGGATATGCTCAATTGAAAAATGATCACAGAAGTTTTGTCAAAAGAGCTGATTATTTCTAACCTGAGTTTTGGACATGATGTGATCTCTGTTGTGGAAGTCTCTCAGCATTTCATTTATCCCAAAATGGAAAATGTAGTAACTTCCAGTTATATTTTGACAAGATTGTATGATCAACAGTGATGTTTAGTAATGTCTTAGTCAAGTTTAGTAATGCTTAATGCTACTGTTTGATCAGAAGGTTGTAGTCTTACCTATTGGACCCCAGCAAAGAGTTTGTTGAACCTGCTGTGAGCTCAGTCTTCCTATTTCTAGCCTTGTGTGTTACCTTAAGAGTACTGCCCATTCTGTTCCCTGTGGATGCAACCACGGTTTGCACAGCTAAACCTCTGTGCGTAGGCATAGCTGGAATGATTCAAGTATTAAGTTCCACACATGCACGCTGGTATTGCCCATCATTTGGGTGGCTGCACCACTGAACCTGTAAACTATTAGTTATACAAGAATGCTCCGTGATTTGCATCTTTTAGAAAATTCAAGAGTGTATCTTGTTAAATAGTTGCTCTATGCTACTTTAATATGTTTGTTAGAGAGGGAATTGAAGGTTTATCTTAATGCAGATTTTTATGACTTGAATTTTCTAGGCTGTCTTTTGGGTAAAGATACTATAAATGTTTTAAAAATGTCACTTTCACTTGAAATTGCTCACTCTAGCCTTGGCCATACGTTTTGAAAAATGAAAGAGAAATAGTATCTGCCTTGTTTTGCCCTCTCAAATCCAAGTAAGAGGATATTATCAGGTAGAAAGTACTATTTTTATACCATCTATCACCTTTTGTTAACTTTTTATTAGACATAAATCATGTAGTTTTGGGTTGCATAGTGACAATATGGTTCACAGTGTATTCTATTTTTATAACTTTATTTAAAACTGACATGTAACTTGCTGTACCTGAAACCCCAAGTGAGCCAGTTACTGGAGTGTAACAAAGTTTTGACGTCAGAGCTGCTATTTATTCCACTGGCAACCATTAGCGATGCATTACCCTT
Organism: Phaenicophaeus curvirostris; assembly: GCF_032191515.1. Classification (NCBI taxonomy): domain Eukaryota; kingdom Metazoa; phylum Chordata; class Aves; order Cuculiformes; family Cuculidae; genus Phaenicophaeus; species Phaenicophaeus curvirostris. Next base: position 7,373,743 of record NC_091396.1, read on the forward strand.
TGGCACTCGTGTTTTCAGAAACAAGGTTAAATTTTTATGACTGGTTCTGGCCAATTAGGATTCTTTCTCAATATAGAAATAAAGGAAGAAATCTTTTTTATAGCTTACTAAATGTGGCTTTCCAAAACCAACAGCATAAAAATATGAATTATTGCATTTGGAGATTACAAAACATACTATTGAGCCATGGTTCAGATTGACTGCTCACTGTACACGTGTATTTGAGAAGCAGAGGTTAAGCTAGGCTGCCTTGTCAAATGCATGAGCCTTTATTAGAATTTAATGTGATTACAGCTGAGTCATGCTCGCAGGTCAGTCTGGTAGCTTCAGCAGGATGTAGAAAGGGACTGAAGACTTAAGGGAGAGAGAACGGGTAAGACGCAGAAGTGGAAGGAAATTGCTCATGAGAGGGTGGTCTTGGCTAAAACAAACATCTTGTAGAGGTTTCCAATTCTGGCTATTTCCCCCAAAAAAATTAAAACCACAGCAGCATCTAGATACGCCTAGACTTGAGAATGTTTGCATGGACTACATTCAGACTGTGATGAAATAGCTGCATAAGAGGGTGATATAGGATCTGACAGTGTTCCTGGCTCTTGCTTTAGGATCACTGTCTATGTTCTGGCAATAAGAAATGCCATCCTGTACAAACAGAACCTACAACGGAGACATTTTCCTTTTGTGTTGTTTTTTGTGATCTCCTGGGGGCTCGGTAATACACACTGTGTACTTGTGCATGAAGCCGGAGTTACCTGTCTACAAAAGTTACAAAACATTTGTTTGTATGTGTTGCTAGTGTACTGTAGATTTTTTTTGAAGAGAATGCTTTTTTATATTAGAAGATTTTTCCATTCCTGCACTTATTAATGATCTTGTGTTCGTTATATTAGTAGGAAAATATTATCAGGTCTTGTCATAGGTTGGTTTCTCAAAAAATGCTTCTCTTGCCATCTCTGATCTTTACTATAATAGGCCAGCTTTAATATATTGCATAAATGGTCACAGTCAGAAACAAAAGTTCCTTTGGCAGCCATATCCCAGTTTTATGAGTAAACAGAAGCTTCTTCATCTTGTGATATCAGGCTCAGGCATCTGCAGTTAAATGTAATGCAGTTACAGTATGGCTTTCAGGTAATTCCAGGTGAACGACCACCTCTTGAGCAGCCATGAGGAGAGAGAACTTTGGATGTTTTACTTCTAGTTCTTGTATTTGCCATGCGTGAAGCCTTTGGCAGCCCTCACTCTTATCTCCTGTAATTTAGTTGGTTGTTCTGGGTGCTCCAGAATCTGACAGCAAACAGTGCATCATCTAGTGTCTTTTACCAACCTCTGTTTTGATGACCTTAGTGAGTTAACAAACTTTTTCTTCTTCAGGGTAGTGAATGAGAAAATTGTCGAAACATATGGGGCAGAAAAAATAGTTGTGAGAACTAATGAACGGGTTTGTTTGCCTGAGGGACTGAATGGAAAGACTGCTTAAGAGGTAACTGGAGTTGGGCACCATTAAAACAAGAAGGAGAAAAACTCCTTGTCTGAAAGCAAAGGCAAACTGCATGAGATGTTTCCAGTTTCTCTGGGAAAAGCAAATAAACAATTAGAGAGAGAGAAAGTATTTTATAGCCTAAGCAACTATATGAAGGAGCCATCAAGTCTTCCAGAAAGCAAGAATAGCCTTGTTGGTTACTCCTGTGTGTAATTTTGTTTCCATCTGAACATTCACTCTGCCTTGACATAAGAGAACTTGCACCTCGAAGTTTGAAACATCAAAAACCAAGGTTGTTTTCTTGTGTGATCCTTTCAATATTTTTTAAAAGAAATTTTATAATCCAGCTTTAAAATTACAAGAAAATCTTCTTCCTGCCCTTTCCTTAGTGCTAATAATTCACAGATATTTAGGCGATACTTGGAACAGTAATTTTTGGAAATCTGAGTAGTGATTGTAGATTTTCCTTGCTACTGCATGTGCAAGAATCGGGGAAAAAAATCATCTGTTGGAAAATGTCCTGTGAAAAAAGAAATTAGAGGAACGTTTTGAGAAGTACTGAAGTAACTGTTCAGAATCAATTCATATTTAGGCTGTTACAACCAGCAAGACGTAGATACCTGCAGTGTGGGTATCCCTGAGATGCAAGTTTTCTGTTCATCATGAGATAAGATTTTTGAATGAAGGAATTTTCAATGCAGGAACTGCCCATAAGTAGAATATTTGTACGTGGAAGGCCTAAACCAGTAATTTCCTTGCTCATACTTTGTTATAATACAGGTAATAGTAGCACAGTATCATTGTCGTTTTAATTCCATTTATCCTCAGCATTCTTTTCCTTCAGAAAATCAGGTACATTTATCACAAATGCTAGCTTTTTAGATCAATCTGTTTGAGCATATTCATCTCCTTCAACATGCTACATTAACCTTTATAACTGAATATCTGTAATTCAGACATAGTATGTTCTCATTGTTGCAGGGACAAAGTGTGTAACAGAAGAATAGTGATGGTCTACAAATTCATTTGAGATTATTTTTATTTTCTTAACATTCACTGTTTCATCAGGAACTAGATTAAACTAGAGATGCAAGTTACACAATTTATTTGAAGTCCAGTTGGGGAGGCATTTAATAGAAAGCTTTTTGTAATGAACTGAATCATGCCTACAGCTCAGAGTTTCAGCCCTTTAACTTCAGTTGCAGTTTGGGAAAACTCTAATGCAAGTGTGATTATCTTCAAAGATTGATCTTAATTTGTGCAGAATTGTGAAATTTCAGTGATTTCATGTCACTTAGATGGGATTTGTTTGTAATGAATATGAATATATTTAATTTGCTCTCTATCTGTATTGATGTACTGTATCGATGTGGAAAAGAAGCGTGGGTCATAAGTATTTGGGTTATACACTGGTAAATGAGAAATAGTAGCAAAATATAAGTGCCCTAGGAGAAGACAAGACATCTTTTGCCTAGGAAATAGGAAGAGCTTTTAAAGTGATATTTTCTGTGGTGAACACTCATTCGTTGTTCGGAGAGTATAGAAATTATAATGTCTTGAGAATACCTTTAGGATCACATTGATATTTCATGGAGAATAAGTGGAATGAGGAAGAATAAGCAGTGAATAAGGATGAGCAGGAAATTCAGGAATATTAGAACAGTTGAAAAATATAGTAATTGAAAGATAAAACGCAAATCTAGAAGACAAGAATCATGTTCAAATTTTTTTTTTGTCAAAAGTTGAGCATCGAAAAAAGTACCAAGAGGCCAAGTGACCTGAATAATTCATGATCGAATGGGATACCACATTTTTAAGAGGAATATTATGAGTCAGAGCTGAAATGAATGGAAAGGATGTAAATGTGGAATGTGACAGGCAAATGGCAAAGAAGTTAAATGTTGGTTGACCATTCAACACCAGTAGTTAAAATTTGTGGGTAAGTTGGGAACAGCCAAGAAGCAGCTTTAAAGGAGACCTCAGGATGACTAGTTCTAGGTAGTAGCATTGAGTGAAAGACAGATTTTGGTTTTCTGTTTAGAGGGGGAAAAACCCAAAACTGCATTCTGTCTCACTTCAGGTTTTGCTCTACAGCTCAAGTATGTATGCCATCTCTTATAGTTGCCATGGAAAGTACCATGCCTTTGCACCTCTCGCCCCACTTCAGTATGAAATCGATTGCTGAAAACTCTTCCAAGTGTGTGCTGGTCCTTTCAGACTTTGCTTTTCTGTGCAAGCTGGAACCTCCTTGAAATTACCCACCTGTTTGGTTTTTTTTTTCTTTCTGTAACATCTATGTTTAGCTTTGAGCTGAAGTTTTCAATTTCTTGTTTAAAATGGGTAATATTTGCCTATTTCTGATTACATTAGAGATTTTCTTGTCATTATTTTAATTTGCAGGAACTTTGTAACATTTCCTGCCCTATTTGGTCAGCCAAGATTTTCTGAAAAAAAAAAAAAGAAAAATCTTATGTATTGCTTGTGCATGCAGGAAAGGAAACAGGGATGATTTAAGCCCTGTGGGTAATGAGTTTTATTTCTCAGGAAACAGTCTTGCAATATGTATAACACACACACACAAAGAAATGTGGGTTCTATATGTTATACTCTTTTAAAAAAGAAAACAAATCATTATCTTCATACTTCTTGTAACTTTTCTGAGGAATTTTTTACATATGCTTTATATGAACTGCAGTTTATTAGAGGGACCAAGGGTGCTTTGGCATTCACGTTACTAAGAAAGGAGAGTCAAAGATTACTTTTGCCAAGTCAGGCGAAAAGTTTTTATATATCCAAAATTTAATTAATGCAGAATATCACTTTACTAATAAATAAACAGAAAAGAGTATATGCTATGAAATCTGCCTTTCAGAAATCATACTTTGGAGACTGTTGACTACAGGGATAGGAGATAAGGGCATGAAGAGGGCTATTCTGCCTATATTTCTAGCACAAATAAATAAATCTGTGATAAAAGGACACCCTGATGCAGTCTTACAAGTATCAGGAAAAAAAACAGAGGAGAAAATGGAATGATATAAGCAAGAATTTGATCAGTCACTTTTTCCTAAGATGTGAAATCAGATGTTACCAACTTTAAATTTAAAACTGCAGATTTCCTGGTCAAACATAGGAATGAAACAATTTCAACCCTGAATGATTTCCAAAAAAAAATTCAGATAAAGTAAATAATGGATTTTAGAAACATGGATTTTAAACAACATTGGGAAATTACCTGGTTGTTTTTTCTTGATCTAAACCAAAATCAAATATCCTTGTGGAATTCCTAAATGTTGTTTACCTTTTCTGTTCTTAGAAACCTTCATAAGTAACAGGAAATGCATAAATAACCTGTCTCGGTGATTTTGTGTGGTTTTTTTCCTAATATCTAGTTCAGAGCTGTTTTGCTGCCAGTTTAGCCAAGTATTCCTTGACTCGCTCTCACTTGGCATGCAGAATGAATGAATATTGCCATCTCTTAAACAACTTTTTATAGATAAGCATCCCGATCCCCTCCAGCCTTCTTTTATCCAGAAAGAAAAACAAAACAAAGCACAGCTTTCAATGTTTCCATATGAGTCATGTTTTCTAACCACCTTTTTTGTTGGTCCCTGGATCTCTTTCAGTTTGTTGACTACTTTTTTAAAGCACTGTCTGTAAAACTTGGCCCAGGACTTTGAGTGATACCTGATTAGTTCTGTGTCACATGGAATACTTGACTCTTAATGTTGTTTATCAGACTTCTGGTAATTATACTGTGGAAATATTTGCCTTTTTTTTCCTAGTAGTGTCATCTTTTTATGTAGGCTATTTTGATAGAATTCTCAATTTTGGTGTGGTGGTTTGTTTTGGTTTTTTTTGGTTTTTGTTTTGTTTTGGTTTGGTTTTCTTTTCAGAGTTATGGTCGTTTTGCCATGTATGTTTTTGTCAGTGCAATCACAAACTTTAGAAAAAAAAGTACTATTCTGTCAGTATAGTAAAGAATGACAGGCCAAGGATTGATACCTGTAAAAGTCCTGTTGGGTTGCCATCCAGTTTGGCTACAGACTGCTTTAGAGTTTTTTAAACTACAGAATTTTCCACCATTACTTCCCAGTTTGCTATCATGTTACATGGAACAGTCGAGGTCAGGCACTAACTGTGCTCTTTGCTAACTGCCCACAATCTATAATTTCTGAGATGGGGGGAAAAAGAAAAAAAAAGAGATTATTTTTCTTAACCAAATACAGGCTTCCTGTGACTTTCTTCCAAAATTCCTGTGTAGTGAGTTTCTTTTGTTCCTTTTTTGTTGTTGTTGTTGTCCCTATGTACACTGGTTCTTTGGGAGCCTCAAAAGACAGGTGGTCAATGCCCCACACCTTGTCAGAGTTTAAGAGGCATTTGGATAATGCCCTTACTCACATGCTTTAACTCTTGATCAGCCCTGAAGTGATCAAGCAGTTGAACTTCCAACTGAAAATGATGCTTTTCTATTCTGTTTTTCTAGTCTTATGTTTTCAAGGTGTTTTGTGAAATGAGCCAGGTACTGCCTGAAAGCATGAGCTGATGGGATCCTTCATCTGAATTCCAAGATCCACTGTCGTAAGCCATGCCTGCATTAGCATGTAGTGTGAGGCAACACGAGTGGTGGTGGTTTTGACCCAAGATCTGTACTTTGTTTTGCAATCTTTGCTGTTGAATACTCTTATCCATGGGACTGAATACACTTTAGCTCTCGGAGCACATTAAACACTCATCATCATGTTTAGATTCTTGGGCAGGGATTCAGATTTTGTGCACTGAAACCACCCTGATGCAAACCCAAGTGCAATAAGCGAAGGTGATCAGAAGGCTCACCTCTACCCTATCTGAAATGCTGGTGCAACACTCCCATACATATGTGCTTCTGACAAGGGGTCTTGGAGCACCAGCTTCATAACTATGAGAGAAATCTCACTTGGTACTCAGGATCATCCGCAGAAATCTTCTCACTTCAGTTATACTGTGAAGATAGGTATATATGTATACATGGAACATGTACCAGACCCTTATTGTGTAGAATGTCACTCTCCTGTTCTCTTTTCTTCACTTTAGAGAAGACTCTAGTGTTTGTCAGTATGATCCACAAAGAGCTGTTATCAGATAAACAAGCAATAAAGATAAATGATAAGGAACATATTTTGAGAAGACCACAAAATACTTTTGACATGATTTAAGCCTTGCCTGAATTTATTTGCTCAGCTGCTTCTTTGCAAAAAGAATGATATAAGTTAACTGCAATGAAATGAACATGTCTTTTATACCCGTATGTAGTAGAACCAGAACACTCTGATCAACTTTCCAGCAGACAGCATCTTCCGTGACATTTTATTCATTCATCTGTGTATCACATAATTCACTGGATTTATGGACAAAAGCGGGATCATGTCAGAACTGCTTTACATGGAGAAGTCTGTCCAAATGCATGAATGTTGAGCAGTCAGGCTCACGGAGAAAGTTCTTTGGGCAATAGTTTCCGGATTCTTTTGTAAGGCGGAACAATAGCTCTGGAATCACTTGAGGATTACTTTTATAAATCAAATTGAGCTATACCCTTTGTAACAAATCTAATAACCATACTGAATATAACACCAAAGTTGTATTGCAGCAGGTATGTAGTGGGGATGAAATTTACTGCGCCAAGTTCGTGGAAGCGTTTTGCAGAGTAAAACTGGAGGTATGCTTGTCCTAATGTTAATGAGTTCTGCTATATGGTTCTATTGAATTCTGTTTGATTTTATTTGATATTTCCTTATTGGAAATAGTCTTTTAAGTTTCTTTTATAGAAGTTTTTCAGATAGGGTTATACTTAATATTATGGTATGCCACCTTAGGGAAGACTGTACTCTAGATATTACGTTATAGTGCTGAAATGAAGCAGTAAGTTAATTCTTTGGTACAGGAGATTTGAAATGTTTCCAGAGCATGTTCTAGGAACACCAGTGGAGCCATCTAGTGTCTTTTGAAGAATTTAATGGTTTACCCATGTTTTTGCCATGGCAAAGAGAAAGTTATTAAAAATAAAAGGGGATTTTGTTTCCCTAGAAATGCTGGTATTTATATTGATGTCAGTAGTCCAATTTGGGAACAGGAACACAAATGTATTTGTATAGTAACAAAGATGAAACTTTCCTCCAGTGAAGAGTATTCTACTTAGCAATGAATTGTTTCTGCTAAAGTAGTATTCTAGCAAATACAGAGTAAAGAAAATCCATTTACTAACACATCCAAAGAGAAACTATATCATAACTGAAAAATCAGTTATTTTGAGAATGTGCAAAAATACTGAGCTGTAAACAAGCTTGTGTTTTGTGGTGACCCTGGCTGAACACCACCTGCCCACCAAAACCTCGATATCACTCTCCTTCTCTGGACAGGGGAGAGAAATGTAACAAAAGGCTCCTGGATTGAGATAAGGACAGAGAGATCATTCAGCAATTACACTCATGAGTGAAACAGAACCAACTTGGGGAGATTAGTTTAACTTATTACCAATCAAATCACAGTAGGATAATGAGAAATAAAACCAAATCTTAATTCCCCCATCCCTCCTTTCTTCCCAAGCTCAACTTTACTCCCAATTTCTCTACATCCTTCCCCTGAAGGTAATGGGGAGTGGAGGTTGCAGTCAGTTATTTACAAGTTATCTCTGCTGCTCCTCCCTCCTCAGGGAGAAGATTCTTCACAATCTTCGTCTGCTCCAAATGTAGGGTCCGTCCCATGGGAGACAGTCTTCCACAAACTTCTCCAGTGCAAGTCCTTTCCACAGGCTGCAGTTCTTCACAAGCTGCTCCAGCGTGGGTCATTTGGATGGAGTGCAGTCCTTCAGGAACAGACTGCTTTGGCATGGGTCCCCTACCTACTCACAAGTCCTGCCAGCAAACCTGTTCCAGCATGGCCTTCTCTTTCCACAGGGTCGCTATTCCTGCCAGGAGCCTGCTCCAGCAAGTGGCCACAGTCTCCTTTGGGCATCCATCTGCTTTGGTGTGGTGTTTTCCATGGTGGAAATCTGCTCCACCATTAACCTCCATGGGCCGCATGGGCACAGTCTGCCTCACTATGGCCTGGATCACAGGCTGCAGGGCAATCTCTGCTCTGGCACCTGGAGCACCTCCTCCTGCTCCTTCTTCGCTGACCTTGGGAGAGGTCTGAGCAGGGCTGTTTCTCTCACATGTTCTTACTCCTCTCTCCCAGCTGCTGCTCCACAGCAGGGTTTTTTTCCCCTTCATAAATATGTTGTCACAGAGGCTGATGTGGCCACCATCACTGATGAGCTTGGCCTTGGCCATTGGCAGGTCTGTCTTGGACCCAACTGGTACTGGCCTGTTTGACATGGAGGAAGCTTTTAGCAGCTCCTCACTGAAGCCACCCCTGCAGTCCCTCATGTACCAAAACCTTGCTGTGCAAACCCAATTTGTGTTTACGTTTTGATTCTTAAATTTTTTATGTCAGCAGGTAATGTTGAGCAATTATTTAATATCCTGCCAAGAATCCAATTTCAAAAACTTTGAGTCACATATTAGGGCCCTGATATGCAAAATGAACCTGCTTGAAGTATGTATGTAAATGATTTAGGACTAATTGTTTAGCTTCTGTGTCACAAAACACAACAAGGTTTAATGTTCCAGAGATGTGTCAAGCTACACTTTGTTTATAATTGGACTAAATACACAGTTCCTTTGTCTTAATTTCAAGTTTAACTTTTTCATTCTGAAAACAAAATATAATTAAAAACAAGCTCATTGATCTATAGTGTTCTCGTAGACTTAAGTAATTTAAATCTCTTTACCAGCTTTACGAACAATTTGCACTGAAGTTGTTCACCTGCCTGAAGGGCTGCCACATAGTTGGAGTCCTTTGGAGTTTCTCAGACATAAGTTAAAAAGGCAGGAAATTCTGAATAGATATTAGGGGAGGGAAACGCCATAAGGGTGGTAGTACTGGAACAGGTTGCCTGGAGATCTGTGGAATCTTCATCTTTGGAAGTTCTTAAGGCTCAGCTGGACCTGACCTTGAGCATTAGACCTGCATTGAGAAGTGGGTTGGACTGGAAGATCTCCAGAGGTGTCTTTTAACAAATTATTCTCTTATTCTGTTACTCTCAGGTAAAAAGTTCTCCATAACAGTCTGAACATTTGTATCAGATTCTTGCATGATTCCAGTTTTGGAAAACTTGAATTTAAATAAATGCCTGACTAGACAGTACTTGTCTTCTGAAGCCTGTCAAGATCATATTACTGTGTATTTTCTGGCATCTCAAAGGGTATTCAGCTTCACATAGAAATTACCTGTAATTATTTTATTTTTGAGGTCTTAACCTCTAATGAAACTAGTTATACAAAGGAAGTACTAGTCTATTTGAGGAATTGGCTACTAGGTGAAACAGATGGAGAACATAAACATAGAGAAACAGAGCTTACAATGTCCCCAGCCATGAAGCTGAAGGTTAGAATGTTCATTTTGGATATGCCAGTTCTTCTTTCTTCGTGTTGGAAAGAAAGACTTAAAATACCAATGGAGTAAGTTAGTTATTGGGTTTTCTTTAGAGCAGTGCAGAACTCTTCTTTTATATCACATTAAGTTAATGCCTTTTAGACTATTTTATCACTCTATAGCAAAACAGATATTGAAATTTACCTTCAGCAATGACCAAAAGTTGTTGACCTTGGGATCCTAATCATCCTTTTGTAGTAGCAAAAGGATTTGGGAATTGCTTTTTCTTCTGAATTTAAAAAAAATTGAAAATTATTTTATCTGTGAGCAGTGTCTTTGGAGTTTGCCATCAGAAAATGGCATTTTCCAGTCAATACTGGTGTTTTATTGGTTCAAAAATCCTCAGCAATCACTTTGACTGGGAAAACTTAAAGAAGTCTTTTCAGTGCCAATGTTGTTAGGTTTTTCTAAAAATAGAATGGATGCTTCATACCTAAAGCGTATGTTAGTCTTAGGTTGGAGTTTGATTATACACATGTAAGAAACAAAATGTGTATGTCTTGATAAGTTTAAGTAAACATTGTTGAGGTTAACTTTACAATGGAGAATTACAATAGCTTTTCAAATATAAACATGCTGTAAAATACTTCTAAATCATTTAATCCAATTGCCTGGTATTACAAGCCACTGCATAATTTAATCTCCTTCACTATGCTCTGTCTTAAAAGTAATTTGGAGTTCTATATGCAGTGCTCCAGCTATTCTAGAGTCTAATTTTTCATTATATGAAATTTTCTTTAAATTTCCGGTTAAAGTAGTTACTTAATTTAATTATAGTTGAATAAAATTAACTGATAGTTGATTAATATCTATTATCTCTTTTCTCTCCCTGGCATTTAAAATACTTGGTAGAGAATATTAACATCTATTCTTGGCCTTCCTGTTTTGTATGCAAAACAAGTCTGAGCTATTTTTATTTTTTCATCTCATAATAATAGCTCTCATTTCTTCTAGTCATGCTATTAGAGCTTCTCTGTGCCAGTTCCACTTTGAGTTGCTCTGTTTTAGGTAAGAATTCTGTAATGGCATACATTACTCTGAATGAAGTCTTACCATTAATGCTTTTCTATCCTTATTTTAAAGACTTCTGACTTGTATATCCTAAGATTTTGTTTCCCTTCTTATGGCTGTGTTCCTGCTACTGTTTACTGTTATATTATCATCAACTAGAACTTCACATTCTTTTCCTCATGGTTATGCCCAGCTGATGAGCTTCCAGCTCATGCAAGTTTTTTTTTTCTGGTCATTCAGTTGCATGATTTCACATGTGATACTTTTCAACTCCTCATATTTCTCTTTGGTCATATATTTATGAACTTTATCATCCTTTACTGGGGTATTTGCAACAAATCTAAGTAGATTGATATTGCTTTTTCAGGTTAATAAAAACCCAATTACACTTTCTTGCTTATGGGTTTTTAAGGCTTGTGTCTCATGATAGTTCAAATGGACTGATGAAACAGTTTCTTTTCTGATTACCAGGCAGTCACATTTGTATACTTCCACATTATTTCTTGTATATGGTATTGTTTTAACTTAAGCTACTCATCTTGCCTACTTGAAAATATCAGATTGTGTTGATTAGGTAATGGTTTGGTTACATTTTCCACTTGGTGGAGGTGACTCACTGTTTTGTTTTACCTCTGGATGTCTTGTTTTACAAGTGGAGCATTTTTTTTTTATCCAATGAATCTGAATTGGATATATTTTCCCAGTAGAGAGAGCAGTAATTTAAAGTTGTGTACGTGCTTTCAGGACTGAACATTATTCAATTAAATATTCTCTGATTTCTCCAAATACTTACAGCTTCAGACTTTGTTGTAATCATCAGTTGCAAGTAACTAGACTATGCAGGTAGTCTCTGTACATATAAAAAATACAGGTGGTTGAAATTAGAGTATTTCAACAAAAACGTTATTTATTCTTATTTCCTGTATTTAGTTAAAAGATAATTTGCACATGTTCTGGGTGTTCATTATGTAGGAGGGAAGGCGATTTGATTGCGGCATCTCATGATTTGCATGAAGTAAAAGAGTCCATACACGAAACACTGGTTGTCAGGAAAGATCATCACTGGTGAAATGCACCTAAATTTGCCAGATTTTATTGGAAGATATTTCATAAATGGGATAACAGAGTTAGAATTTAATATAGAATTCCCTATAAGATTGTCTATGGATGCTAACTAAATAATGTCTACAGAGCAGCATGATTCCTAATCAAACTAGTTTCATTTTTATGATTGCATTCTGAAACTGAAACTTTTAAATTGGAAAAAACGTCAAAGTCAGTGGAAAGTGAATTGCTACCAAATTGTTTTTTAAGGCAGCAGTTGAATTCAGCAGCATTCTTACATTTGTTAATATTCCATTCTTTAAATATAACTGTAGTAGTTTTTCAGAGTTTAATGCTTATCAGTGTAACTCGACGTCTGTTATCTTAGGGAAAGTACCTAACTTTTACAGTTTTGAAAGTCCTGACTTTCTTGAAAGGTTTTTATTCGACAAGCTAGTAAACTGTTCCCTTTTAAATATGTAAGGGAACAAGGCAGACAGGTGAAAAGATGCATAGTTAAGTAAAAGTGACATGAGGCAAAAAACATGACAGGTACTGATGGGCTATGAACTGACCAGTTAGTAATGAAACACTGGGTTTATAATGTGTCGTACTATAAAAACTTAATGCTTGGTGTTCACTGGTGGTTAGAAGAGCATGTTAAAAACTTCTAGGAAAGGAATAGCAAACAGAATAGTGAATGTTAGCCTGTCATTTAAACTCACAATATGATTGCATTTTAATTTTATGAACAGTTCTTATTCCCTTGTCTCAAAAGGGGCAAGACCTGGGACAAACAAAGATACAGAAGAGCAAAGCTTTATGGCTTGTATAATTTCCAGCTGAGTGATATCCCTACTTCTGCCCTTATTTGCATTCCTCTTGTGAGGAATGCAAATCCTCTTCTCATATTTTTTCTTCCCACAATTAGGAGCATGTAGCTGAGAGATATGACACTGTCCAAGTGATGGGCAGTCAGTTTAATACTTAAGCTGTGAGTCAATTAGGAATGTAGACATGCTCTTGTATGAGATAACTTAGATAAGAATGACAGGAGGGAAGAAAAAGTTACTTGTTTCATTTGTAATAAATCCTTGATGCCAGGTGTATTCGTCCTTAGTGTTCTAAAGTTTAACTACTTTGTCAAACAAAGAAACAGTTTGTCAAAGGAGATAAAAATCCTGGAGGGCTTTATCAGGCCACTCCAATACTGTCAGCTGCTGAATAATTAAGAAAAGATAAAAAGCTTCTGTGGTTCAGATTGTTTATTCCATTTATTATGTCATAGTATTGCCACTGAGTCTCAAGGTCTAGACTCGTATTTTGTTAACAAGGCAAAGGTTATGCAAATATATTCCAAGTATCAGTAGAGGCAGGTCTGTCAAAGCAACAATTATGCACAATCTTGAGCTAGCTCTCTCCATGAATACAGCAATTTAGAATGCCAGAATTTTTGATGTGGAAAAGTATTGTGTAAATTTGCTTTGTTAGCTAAAGAAAATTTAACAATAGTTTCATTTATTATTTGGTTCTGCAGGGAGGAAAGAAAGATGTTTTTTACATGCTGTGTGACTGTGTTTTTATAACAGTCTTGTAAAATGTAAATCAAATTGTAATAGGAGTCATTTTAAAACAATTGAACATGTGGGTTGAAGGTAGGAGTAGCCTTTTGACAGTTCATTGCATGTTGCTTTTTAAATCATGAATGTGTTCTATTAACTTCAAGTTCATGTTTTATACACAGATAAATATGTCAATAAATTAAGCCTTTTATTCAGCTAATGAATTAATACCTTTGGAAGCTGAATAGCTATATTCTAATCTTGGAAACTCACTACAAGATTATTTTGTACTTTCTTTGTAATCCTTTGTTTATGAACAAATAGGGCTTGTTCAGCCTAAAGAAGTGAAGGCGCTGTGAAGACCTTAAAGCAGCATTCCCGTGTTTAAAGGGGGGCCAAAAGGAATGCTGGGGAGGGCTTTTTATCAGAGAGTGTAGTGATAGGACGAGGGGTAATGGTTTTAAGCTGAAAGAGGGGAAACTTAGGTGAGATACTAGGAAGAAATATTTTACTGTGAGGCAGTGGAACAGGTTGCTCAGAGAAGTTGTGGATGCCTCATCCCTGGATATGTTCAAGGCCAAGTTGGATGGGGCTTTGAGCAACCTAATCCAGTGGAAGGTGTCCCGGCCCATGGCAGGGGTGTTGGATCTAGGTGATATTTAAGGTCCCTTTCAACCCTAACCATTCTATGATTCTATTTCTGAAATGAAGCATTTGGATGGAAAAGCACTGTACAATGTAATAATATAACTTTAATTACTAGAAATATAATTTACTTGATCCAAGATTCTGTTATGTGTAAAAATTCCTGTTTCATTAATATCCATATTGTGCAAAAAAATAGTTAATTATTCATTTAGGTAAGGTAGACGCATGTTTAGACAGTACAATCCAAAATGTTGCAGAGAGGGACAGGAAAGAAAGTGCACTTCTTTTTTTTTGTTCATTTAACACACAGGAGAGACAAGTTCTCTTTTGAAAATATAATCATAGAATCACTAGGTTCGAAAGGACCCACTGGATCATCGAGTCCAACCATTCCCATCAATCACTAAACCATGTCCCTGAGCACCTCATCCACCCGTCTTTAAAACGCCTCCAAGGAAGTTGACTCAACCACCTCCCTGGGCAGCCTGTTCCAGTGCCCAATTGCCCTTTCCGTGAAATATTTTTTCCTGATGTCAAGCCTGAACCTCCCCTGGTGGAGCTTGAGGCCCTCCCCTCTTGTCCTGTCCCCTGTCACTTGGGAGAAGAGGCCAGCTCCCTGCTCTCCACAATGTTTCATTCATGGTATTTTAGTCATTATACATAGCTGATCACAACTGAGTGGATCCTAAATCTGTTTGTGTGCCTTGTTCCGTGTCTGAAATCCTGAGTATCATTTCAGATTATTCCAAGACTGGGTGTTAACACTGCGAAAAAGATTGTGATATGCTTATTCCCTGCATGTTGGAAGAAATGTATCTGCAATGAGTAACACAGATTTTGATATTGTTATATTCATGGGCTGAAAAGTGTTTATACAAAACTGTTATGTTTCTGATGTCAATTTCTACTTTTCAAGTTGCTGATACACATCCAGAATTTATTTCTGTGCTCTACAGGGCTTTGGCTACTGAAGGAAACAAAACTTTTCTTTCTTCTAAGGCCAGTAGCAACATTTATTTTGAGTTCAAAGGGCTATTGTGTCTTTAATGAAAGTGTGAATTTATATGTGGGTTGTTGGGGAATAAAGGGTAGATTTTTATAAATATATCTTTTAAGATTTTAGTAGGGAAAGAATAAGGAAATAATGCACAAGATTTACCAGCTCTAAGGAAAGTTGCTTTACTGCCTTTTTTTTTTTACAGTGAAAAATAATCTTAGAAGTAGAACTTGAATAATGAGATAAACATGCACTCTTAAAAAGTGATCGTGCAAGCTGTCAGCAGAAATGCTATGAAACCATCAAAACTTCTTGCAATAATGGTTAAAGTAAGAGTAGTGATTAGGAGAGCTGAAATAACAGGCAGATTCTTTGATGTATGTACTATATACATGATCGATATGATGGGGCAGAGTGATTTCATTGGCTGGGCAAATTGTTTGCCTGGCAAATTGTTCTCTGCTCTGATTTGCACTGCACTGTGTTCCCTTGATGCGGGAGAATAGGAGAGGGAATGCAAACCAGTGCAAAAAGGGCCAGAAATGTATAGAATGCCAGTGAGCTCTGAAATTAAAATCAGTGTTGATAAAGTTGAGGATCATGATGAATGTTTGGTAGACCTGAGGTAATGATGCAGGTATTCAACTGTTCTTGCATTAAGTCCGCTGAACCTTGTAAAACTAGACTGTCCTGTTGTCACGAGGGCTAACCTAACATGTACCTCAAAGTAAAATCTCCAGATAGGACAGTATAAAGTCTGAGAAATATGTATGATTCTTCTAATGGGGGCAGCGTCTTATCTTTTAAGCTATCAGGTCTCATGAGTGAAAAGCAAATCACTCTGATGGCATGGTATTCTTGGCACATCTGACAGTGTATTGCATATTTTATATTTATTATATCATAAAGGTGGCATGCACAGCTGTTACATATTTTAAACCAAAATTTTTAATCTAGCTGCAAATTGCATAAAATAATATGATTTGCTCATATTACTCAGCAAAACTTTGTGTTAATTAGGAAATTTAAAAACGCATTTTCTCAAATCTTTGCAAGGCATGTAGTTTTGGAATTTGCCTCAATATTCACTAATGTTATGCTATTAGTCTGTCATTTGCCCACGAAGAACTTGTCTCCTCAGTCTGTAATTTAGCCAGAGAGGAAGGAACATTGTTCACTAGGAACTTAAATTTTTGTATTTGTTTTTGATGGGATTGAACATAGCTGCTATAAAAGATGATAACATGGTACGATATCTGATGTGCTGTATGGGAATTAACTTTGATATTTGTGCTTTCGATTAAATAATTGTGTCTTTTCATTTAGTTGAAGCAGTGTTTATAGCTCCTTCCGTTTAGAACAGCAGTTTTTGCTAAAATTGTGTTTGTGTTAGTGGACAGAATAGTGGAATGCATAGTTTATATAAAATTTAAAATGCACGTTAAAATAGTGAGCAATCTGGTTTGAGCCATCCTGAAATTTCTTACAGGTGTGCTTGAGAGATTGCTAGAAACAGGTTTTGGTGCTTGGAGTCAGTGAGAAACAAGGAGCAAAGGACTACATCATTCTATGAAATCAATAGTGGAGTCGGAGAGAAAGTTTTGCTGGAAGCCATGGGAGAACAATTAGAGCAGGAAATAACTAGTTTCATAAGGGGTTTGTATGAAGGAGACGGCGGCAGTTGACAAGAGGAAGCAGATAAAGGCAAGCATTTTCACCTCTGGATTTGTAGTTCTGACAATGTAAGAAGTTTAGTGTTCTACAGGTTAATACAAAAAAAGATGCTTTGGTTTTTTTGTTGGTTTTTTTTTTGATTCATATCTTTGCATTATATGAAAAAAGAAGTATTTAACTTCTTAGAATGTATGCATGTCTTTCAAGTGCTCCCTGCTTTTAAGTGAGAGGACATGGTGCATAAATATATACCAGTTCATAAATACTTAAAATTACATTTCTGTGATCTTAACATGCAGAATAAAATTATGATTATAGCTCTCAAATTTGAAAATGTGAACTTGGTTCTATGGACATTGCATTTTATATATGCTTCTTCCTGCTTTGAGGTCTTTGTTAATTAGTGGATGAGATATGGAGTTGTAACTTTGTAGCACAAAATCCAGCCTACTGACCTGTTAGTTTTTAAATAGATATATTGGCTGTTTCCAGAGCTGTAATTAATTTTTATAAAGCTCGGAATGTAATGACAAGGAGGGTTTATAAGTTGAGGGATGTTATAATTTATATGTATTTTTCTTCGCAAACGTGAAAACCATGCCAATTTCCCATTTGTCAAAGGTAATTTAAAATTTTTTTGCAGAATATTCAGTTATGTTTTTTGAGAAAGCTGTCACACTGAGGCAGAGTAATGCTTGCAACAATTTCCAGGTAGGATGATGAAAGTTCCAGGAATTTACAACTGGAGTATTTGCGGTTTGCTTCTAGGTGTGCCTGGCGCAGTGCTGCCGTGAGTGGAAGTCGCAGCTATCTGACAGCTGCTGAGTGACCTAGGTGAGCTGAGTCAATGACATCAAACCAGCTCTGTACCAATATCCTCATTACAGCTGGAGCTAATTGGCACCCCTGTTGGCAGTCTCAGTGGAGTTACTGAGTCAAAATACCAGTTTGGTGCTGAACTAACGAGTTTGGTCTCCTTGCTTGATGTGCACTGGCAAGGGTTAGCAGAAAAACTTTTTTCCCCAGTTCTCTCAAAGAAACCATTTATTCTGGTTGAATGGAAGGTAGTTTTCACTGTTGACAAGGGATCATCACTTCCCAGCTATCTATATATTCATACATAGAATTTGTAAGGGGAGTGCTGGTGAAAGATCAAGAGCAAGTATTGTTATATACACATAAAAATTACTGAAGCACCGTGAAAGCATAATCATACTTTCCTGTGAAATTGCTTGAATGATTGATGTCACAGCAACCTTTATGACAATGGAGAGAAACTAGATAAGGGAAAATATTTTCTCTGCTTATTTTCTTGAAGCTATAGTCATGCTTTTTATTTTTTTCCTGTGTGCATCCCTCTCAGCTGGGTAAAATAAAAAAGAAATACTTTTATAAAGCATTGTAGAATAGCAAAGGTTAACTGAAAGTAGAAGAGCCTGAAATACATTAAGAGACTTTGAACTCTTTCTCATTCTGCACTTTCATATAATTGAGAAGCATGGATCCAGTGTCATCTATCAGAATTACTATGCTATGTGTCATAGTATGATGTAACAAAATGCTGTGTTATGACCTGAACAAAGGGTCCCGAACCCAAGGTTATGTGTTATTTTCCAGCTATAGCAAACAGTAAAAGAATTCTCTGAGCTCTTGAGGTTATTGCACAATAAAATCTATTAGGACCCCAACAACATATGTAGCAGCTGACATAACTTCTTATTATTTGTAAAATTGGCTAGATGGTTCATGTTCCCAGTGTAATTTCAAAGTCTTGAATACTTTTTTCTCACAGAATGTCAAAATTAATAAAGAGGAAACAAACTTGTTGAACAGTTTGAGAAATTAGAGGTTGCGTCACTGTAGCGGTTGAGAATTTATCAAAAATTACCATAGACACACACACACACACAAAACTAAAACACGAGAGGTCTGCTCTTTTGTGGCCTCAGACCATAATCTAGAAAATGGTCTTAGCTTTCTACATTGGTATCTTCAAGTCATTCAGTATTAAACTGCAACTCATACTTCTCTGTTTATAAGAGAGGGGCTAAGGCTAAAAGCTCTTCATAGTTGTGTTATGTTTCTAAAATATTCTGAATATGTAAAGTGCTGTTCAATTCCTAAGGTTAAATATTTTCTCCTAAGGTTAAATATTTTCTCCTAAGCAAGAGAATTTGCTTCAGTGAGATTGTAACCTACAGAGATCACCTAAAATGACTAAAAAGCTCTCTATGTGACCCTGTGTAGTCTTAACAGCTTCTGATGGCATCCTCAAGACTCAGCTGAAACCTAGCTGAAACCAAGACCTATTCGGTCTTGGTCTGTAATGTTGTCATTGCTTTTTCAAACTATAAGGTTGACTATTTTATTTGGGATTTCAGGATGTTCCTTGATTTGCCTTTCCTTCTTTTTACACTAAGCACTATTTTTGCAATATAATAAGACTGAAAGGGTGATAGACAGATTTTCACACTGGGTAAGTATGGTCATGGAACATAAATCCTGTAATGCCTAAAGAAAACATTGGGTCACTGAAAAAAAATTACTGCATACCTGTGGAGAGCAGAAAGTGTATAACTGTAGGAAATAAATGTTTTTAGCGTAGGGCACACAGTTTTTTATTAGTTATTTGAGGTTACTCTGGAAACAATTTACAGATTATGTAAACAAAAATCTGAAGGCAGAAGGAATTGAGGCTAAATTAAGTATTTTTAGAGAAAATCAGTTATTATTTGAACATGTGCATAAAGAATAGTAGACAAGGGAAGAGTTTTATTATTTTCTACCAAATGCTTCTGACTACTTGGTAAAATATTTTCCTTTAAATAAATGTGTCACGTCGATAATCTAATAGATTAGTCCTTGTCATCATTATTGTTAGCCTATCAAAAAAACGTTGATATTTGTATTTCCTTTTGTAAGGTAATAAATCTTCCATGTCTGTGTACTTAATTAAATGAAATGTATGAGATACCCAAGCTGCTTAAAATTGTTTCTTCTAGTCCACAAGGAAACAGAAATTCAAAGAACCGGCATGAACATTTTAACACAGCAATTATAATCTCATGGAAAGTATCTGGTTTTAGTAAAGATTTCTGTTCACCAAGACACCTGTATCCATACTGACACACAAAATGCAGTGTATAACAAACAGGTTATATACAGAAGCTATAATTTTCCACAGCTGAAAGGCTGACATCAAAATATCAATCAAATTCCTTTCCAGTCTTTTTTCCTTTGCAAACTCTAAAACTTTATCCACCTGAAGCACCTCTCTACCAAAAAGTAAATTTCAGTTTCAAATATATTTCTTTTTAATTAACTTTTCTGACCACAAAGTGGTGGCAGACCACATATCAAAGGCCACTGTCCCAAACATCTTAGCTATCCTCATACTCATGACTTGCTTAAAGAAATGTAAGCAAATTTCTAGAAAGTTATAAATTTAGTTCAGAATAATTTTTCAGATTGGTTTGTGGCACACTACAGTGCAAGTTCATAGCTGCCAACATGGACTGCTTTCTGCTGGAGGACCTAGACAATCAGAATTTATAATTTTTTTTCCAGATCTCATTTATTTTCATCTCCCATGTATAGAATTTTAAAGTTCCTTCATTTGCACAAGTTGTAGAGTTAGTAACTCTGCCCAGTTGGACAAAGTGGTAGAGATTTACAAGTAAATTCCTCTCATTATACTGAGGGAAAATACAGTCTCAAAGCTATAACTGTATAGCTTAGATTGATTTCGATGTGTTCAGTGGATCGTTGTGCTTTTCAGGAACTGTCAGTTCTTATTAAACTGAATAGTTGTATTTAATTATGTGCTGGACAGTAATCAATTCAAAGATGCATATGTGTGATCATGATATCCCTTATGAAATCTGTTCATTCAAGGTATTTCCCATTTTTTGTGCTCTGTAAAATGGGTTGATTTTTTCTGCCCTAATGAGGATACCATGCTGTAGCTGATTGTTCTTCCATATGGTTGCATTCATAACTGCTTCCTTTTAACAGAAGTTGGTTTCTCTCTCTCTCTCTCTCTCTCTCTCTCTCTCATTATTTTTTGTTAACCTTGGTAGCATTTTCGTACAATTGGCTGAGTGCACATAAGGTTCTGATTCCATGTTCATACACCATTTTGAAACTGTCTCTACTGGAGTTTACCAAATTATGTCAGAATGCCAGTTCTCTTGATGCTAAACTGACCTGAAAGAGGGATTAGACTTAAGCTGATGATTTGAAAAAATTTTCTTTTCGAAACGTCTGTAATGCTGAAGCATCAAAAGACATGTAGGCATCTGTCCTTTTGTAGCTGAAAGGCTTAAAAGAGTTGCTCTCTCCATCCACTCACTGCTGTACATGCAATTTAGACAAAGTTTTATGAGTTAACCTAGTGGATCTTGTAATAATTTGAAAGCTAAGCAGTGGGGCTGAAGAGCAGTTATCCAAACTGTAATCAAAACTCAGATGTGGAGGCAATGGCTTTTCGTTATGGGCAGAAGCACATTGTGTTTTGCAAGTACTGCTTAAAAATGCAGCAACACTTCGGTTAATCTCTTCAAATCTGTGAAATTCAATGAGATTTTGAGAGACATATAAAATAAATCATTTAATTGTAAGTCACCTTATATATAAGGAAGAATCAAAAGTCCAGGTTTAGAGACCCAAGAAAGCATTGGACACCTCAAAGATGCGTCATCATCTCCCTGGCCGTGCCATTTTCCCTTCTCAGTATGGGAATACTAAGCAAAAACTACTTTAAATCGAAGGAAGAAGTATGCTAGACACAAAAATGCATGGACAACTCTACTTTCCCCAGTGATTACGTGCCTGAATCAAAACTGCACTGAAGTATTTTATCTGCTTATTATCTAGTGCACATCATTTGTCCGATTATTTTTGAAACAGAAAATGCCACTGAAAAAAAAAGGTATTTCTCTTATAGCAGGAACCCAAGATATTTTTTCCTGGCAAGTAAGTATTAACCATAGGGCTGTGCAGTCATGTTCCTTGTTGTCTGATTCTTCTGTGCCTGAGAGCCGTTTATTCTTTTCCATGCCCTCTTCAGCACAGCAGGTACCTTGGTGATCAGGGCATTCCCACTGAATGTGAAAGGTATCCCTTTGAGTTCCTGCGTGTTGAAAAAAATGAAGTTTTAGTCAGGTTTCCATTACTTTGAGATCGAGCAGGAAGAATTAAAAAAGCTTAAGTAGTTGCTGATGGATGGGTTGGACCCATTTTCAATGTTGACATATGAAAAGTACTTAAACTATTACCTTGGGAATAGGGCTCTTTCTTCTGAGAAGAGTGCTACTATCTAATTCCTGCTATACCAGGGGAAGACACTGCACTGTTATAATCAAAATTGAGGCTATTTCTTTGTTATTTTCTTACAGGAAACAGATTCAACCTCTTCTAGGACAGTTTAGCCAGTCTGAGGCTTTGTTACTCGCCTCTGGAGTTGAGCCAGGGACTCTCGATGGAGTTCTTTTGGATGCTGGCTGTTCTTCTATGCAATTCGATACACCTGAAAGAGGTTTTTCCCTGCAGAAGGATGGACCCTTGGACATGAGGATGGATAGTGACAGGTACCTGATAATAAAATATTTCTCCTTGAAACTCAAGCCGTGTGCTCAGCACACCCGTGCATTTTATTTCCCTTTAAGTTAAAGAATTCTTGTCACCCAATAACATTTAATTTTGCAGAAGTATACTGTCTTTCTTTTGCTGCAAAGGTGTTTTGTTTTGTTTTGTTTTGTTTTTTTTTTATTTTGATTCTTAGAACCCTGATTATTGTCTTTTCCTTCTTTGAAATCAGTTCCAGTGATGGGTAATTAAACTGGTAACATTTTTGTTAACTATACCATTAAAATTTTACATTTTTGCAGTGCATGATCAACAGTCACAGGGACATCTCACTTTCAGAGGCCTGTCTTCTCCCTGTTATTTCCACACTTTCTCAGACTGTACTTGATCTGCAGGCTCACAGCCACTTACTGCAGTGCTTTTTCTTTTCTGCCACACTTACTATTCGTGGAACCTTTGCTTGAGCATGTTCAGTTGGTCCCTCAGGAAATAAGCCACCTCCTCCTTTTCCACAATGGCCATCTGACCCAGTTACTGCTTTCTAAAAGGAACATAATATGAAATAAATAAATAAAATCCCATGTATGATATCTGCCAGTTGAAATCAGATAGCAACATTGCTTTTAACACACTAGTAATAATATTGTCTTGCATGCCTGTAGGTTTGTTGTCAGCGTTCCTTAGCAAAATCATAAGCTTCCTTTCAAATCGTGAAGGATTACTTAATGCTTATCAGGCTTACTTAATAGTCAAATTAAAAATTATTATAATTGTTGTAATTGTTAATTTAATATATTTAAATTATTAGAACTAGCATTTAGTATATTAAAGAGCATGAAAATCAATGGTGGAATGGTAATTTCCACTTATGGAGCAGTTTTCGTCTTCAGACAACCTAGTACATTTCTGTAGCACTGTGCTTTTTACACAAACAAAGATCTCTGTTGTATAGATGATGGCAGTAGTTGCTTAATGCATTACTGGGAGAATGAAAGAGTTTGCTTTGTGTTTTGATAAACCTGTAGTGTTAATAAATGTCATTTAATCTTATATTGTTCACATAGAGCCAATTGGAAGCCTCAGTTTCTAAGGAATTAACGCATTTAATGTTAAGTCTTAACTCAGCAAATTTTATGATATTCACTTTTTCCAGTTTTGTGTAAAAAGCTCATGTGATCCTCCTGGAATTCAGGCCTCAGATTCCAAGAATCTGAACTCCAAGCTTATATTTGCATTAAGAGAATACATGCATGGAATAGGAGCATAAGAACAAAGGATACCTGTGGCATAACAAAAGCCTTACGCTACGGTTGTTGCTATGATACTACTTGCCTCTGATTTCTAAGTTTTGTTATATTTTGTAAGATACTGCAAGAGAGTAATAAGTGCCTGAAAAATATTCTGCACATTCATGTCTTCATAGAAGAGAGTATATTAAGTAGGTTGTATGTTTTCTGCAATTAATAAACCTGTCTATGATGTTCCTAAAATACCTAAAACTATTTCTATAACAGTATTAGAGATTTAAAAAAATAAGTGTATGTTTTATCCTGCTTATATTGTAATAATTCCTATAATTTGTAATATTAGGTCTTTTCTATTCTCTCAAAACAGTATTTGGATAAAAATTCTTATGCCTTGTAGTGAAAAGTAGAGTTAAATTATTTTCGTGAGCAATTGTTTTCACAGCAGGAGATGTGAAAGAAAAGGTCCCTGAAATCAGTTCTGACTAGAAAACAACATGTAATGCAAGGTGACTAAAATGAACCTATAAGGGGCAAGTTTCTATTCTAAAGCTGTCTAAATAAAAAGTCTCGGAGAATTTCCACGTCAACTTGATACTGAAATATGTTTTCTCTTCAACTCATTAAGCATAGTTTATGACAATACCTGGAACTTTCAGCTGTTCTAATTGGTGTAAAGAACAAAGTCCATTTAAAGTAGAGAGAAAAAAGGATTTAAAAGGTACAAGCTATATCTGTTTTCATAAGGTTGCTGTCTCTTATTTGAAAACCTCAAAGGTACTTGTATGCAGTGTGTGTGTTTGACTTTATGTCTCAATGCTATGAAGCTTCACCTCTTGTCAATGAAAACTGACGTCAGTGAACTAATTGGCTCTTCTTGTGCGTAGGTACCCTGACATGCCCACTGCTGCTGATGTTGTGAACGCTTTAGATCAACAGGCGCTTGCGTCCATCCTGAGAACATATGGGGAGGAGAGGCACGCCAAGAAAATCGCTTCAGCCATTATTCAGGCACGCAGCATATACCCCATCACCAGAACTCAGCAGCTTGCAAGCATTGTTGCAGGTACCCTCATTAATTCTTCAGAGTGGCTGAGGAGAAAAAATATTAATCCCCAAAGTCCCAGAGGGATCTATTTGTACTTGAAATCATGCAGGATCTAATCCTGCCTGTTCTGCTCTGATGTCAGCTTTCTCTCTTTTTTTTTTTTTTTTTTAGCTCCCACTTTTTATATTGTAGTTTGACGATTAGTTTAATAATAGATTTTACATGAAATGATTTATCATTTTGCCAACCAAGTTGAAACAAAGAATGACAGCAGCATAGGGAATTCTTTTTCCCAGCCTTCAAATTTCAGATACGTCATATACCTCTTTTAGTTTTAAATTTCTATCTTTTAATATTTTGAGGGAAAGTACCATCGCAGTTTCCAGTTATGAATGAAATCAGATCATTCCTGTCTGCTTAAAGAGCCAGGAAGCAAAAGCTGAAGCAAAACGTAGCTTGCTGCACCTTGTGAATGCCAACTAGATCAGCCTGAAGCGACTATTGAAACACTTCATCTTACTTGCTCTTCGCTGTAAACAACTTGAACAAAATATAGTTAGGCAGTAACTGTGCTCACATCAAGAACCTGCATGTTTGTGTTCCCAAGTGAAAATTTTCAAGGAAAAATGTAAGCCACAAATCGTGTTCATTAACATTATGATATGTAATGTTGGGATTTTTGTCTTTAACCAAGAAATGAAAATTAACTGGATCTTATCACAAAGAAGTTACACTGCTGACTCCTTTGACTATAGACCTTTAAGATGTCTGTCCAAATTTAATATTTCCTAAAGAATAGTATTAAATGCTGTGTCAGTATACTGAAGACATTTAAGAAACATATTGTATTCATAAGAATTTGTATCACTTAAACTGGAAGTTTAATTTTAATGATCAACAAACAAATCAGAAGGTTTGGATTTATATGTCAGGATACTTGAGCAAAATGTTCAATCAGCCAGTGCCCAAAGTTTAGCTGATATGATTATAGGATCTGAAGTTCTTGCTTGCTGTTGTAAGTCCCTGCTGTAAGAATAGTGGATGTGAGGAACAAACAGTCTTAAAGAAACAAAGAAATAAAACACTATGAGTATTTTACAAAACATGAGGGGTTACCTTTTTGATACAGTCATTGTCATCAGCTTCACAAAAGAACAATTTAGGGGTTTTGTCACATGCATCTCATACTTCAAAAAAATCTTTTGATTAAAACATTGTACCGTTATTGAGATTGAAGCAACCATATTGCTATGGTAAAGATATAATGTGTTACGTTCTGTAAAAAACCAACTCAGTATCTTCTGGAATAATTTTATGTGCTCACTTGAACTATGAAAATAAAAATACAAGTGCAAAAAAGACAGTGATTGAAGATTTCTCATGTTTAATGTGTGGCATGAGTCATCATTTAATGGTCACTGTCTGTGACAATGAGGACTTTTTTGGTTTTACTTTAAAAATCTCTGCTGTTTTCTGCTCAATACATAAATCGTGTATGCATCAGATAATATACGTGCCAAGGACAATGAATCAAGCACATATGTGCCAAGACAGTAAATAAGTATTTTCTGTATGCTATTTTTTTAAGTATCCAAGTAGTTAAAACAACTTTACGACTGCTACACTGATCCCTGTTTGGGTATAACTTCTTACAACTTTAATTTGATTCTTTCAGTAAAGGAGCACAGTTGTGGATCCTACTGGTTTTTGAACCAATTATACCTTAAGAAAATTTCTGGTAACTGTAATATGTTTTGTTCAATTTATCATCTTTTGATTACATATATTCTTACACAAAATAATATCTGTGAAGTTACTAAGATAAGCCAGAACTGAAGTGTCAGAGACCATAGCTACAGGATCCTCTCAGTGGCACAGCACAAAAAATTCAGGACTTCGCTGGAGTAAAATCTATGGCCTATTAGCTAAATGTCAAGTCCTTTAAAAGAATAAAATATTAATTAGAATAATAAAATCTTGCATTTTAGATTTTGCAGACAACATACAAGCATGATTATCTCTCCAAAATAGGTTCAAATTTTTAGCCAGGAAACAAGCAAGGCTGTGAGGCTGTATTTATGTCTCTTTGTCTGTTGGTGTCAGTATTTGAGATTTCATGTAAAGTCTTTATTTGTTCCACATGTTTGGGTTTACTATGGCTTCAGGTTTTCTAGAACTCCAAAGTTTTCTGTTCAAGCCCAGCTGATAACCAGAATCCTGGTGAGTCTAGAGTGGGACTAGTCTAAAATTGGAAAATCTTATTTCTATTATAGAATGCCAGATTTCTGGTGTTTCCTACTACCCACCAAACGGTTAGAACATGTATTACTGTTGCTAATTGATTGGGAGATAAGACTGAACAATGTATTTAAAAACCCAAACCAGCCTCACAACAGTTACAGAACAATCAGAGATTTCCAAAGTTTGTATTGGCAAGAGTTATAATTTTACCCTATGGCTGGAAAGATTATATATGTAGATTTGTATGTCAAGATTGCCTATAACAGCGTGGGACTAGCTCAGGTATTCAAGTGATTTCTTGCTTTCCTTTGTTCCAGTTCAAGAAAATAATTCCTTCTGTTTCTTGATATGAGACTGAGTGTTATCTCTCTACATTCTGTGCGATGAATAAGGTCTTGCAAAAAAAACCTAAAAAAAGTATGCCTTTTTCTTTTTTTTTTTTTAAATGTGCCTGAAAGCCTTCTGACAAATTTAAATAAGCGATCTCTGTGAGCCATGGATCCTGCAGTTTACATGGGAAAAAGGAGTTTTTTGTTCAGTCATGTGAACGTCATCTCTTCTTGCAGCACAATTGAACTCCGCTCACTGTTTATAGTTTTCACACAGCTATCTGCAATGACAAATACGTTGTAAATACCAAAGATCAGTAGTTTTCAACTGAAGGTCTGAATAGATGCGTGGAAGTCAATTAAGAAGCTTCCTTTATGACTTTTGCTATAGCTCATTGAGTTGTTTGGAAACAATTGGTTTAACTTGATGTGCAGAAAAACTGACTAAAAGTAGTGGCATTTCTAGAAAGTAATTTTAGTATGCTTTTTCCATACAACTCATGATCTATTTTCCTTTCTTTTCAATGGGTAACATACTTTGTTATCTCTTTTCCTTTCTTTTCAATGGGTAACGTACTTTGTTATCTCTTAGGCTTTGTTCAAATTACATTTTTCTCAGCATTATTTAGACAGATAATCTAGAAAGAGATCATTTTGAGATCATATAATCATTTTGACTTAACTTGAAAGAAATTAATGATGAGACATTAAATAAATTTGAAAACTTTAAGAACTTTAGTGGGTAAAGGCAGTCTCATTCAATTGGTTCACATTTATAGACTTTAATTATCAGTTTGGAATTTGTAATATTGCCTGAATTTCAGATGGATGAGAATTAACACTGTACTGAGGGAGCCTAGACAAAAGGACATTAGTTGCATCACAGAAACTTATTAAATGCAATGCTAATTCAACAGACGGATTCCTGCAAACAGGTGCACGATCTGAATTAATTTTTAAACTCTCCCACTCTCATACACTCTGGGGACCTTAATAGTTCATATTGACAGGCACAGCACGTTGCTAATTTCATTCAGAAGCTTTAAAATTTCAATACATTTCAGCATGTGAATCTATTAGATTTTTAGAAGTGTAAGTAGCATCAGGGCATCCCAAAACTAAAAATTATAATTTCTCTCCCTGGGATTTCAATCCAGTCATCTAGCCAGGAGCGTGGTGTTTTTATGAATGAAATTCATTTTACAAACTTCCCATACAGATTTCTTTATATTTTTGTACATTGTATGGCCTGTTACCAGGCAGGATTTTCTTTTAATGTCATCATAATAAGAGAAGGCTGGGTGAGAGATTTTGTGCCTTAGCACAAAACCCAAGTAGGTTTTTAGTCCTATATACCATAGGAGTAAGAAAGGGGTAGGAAAGTTTTTTACCCCTGGAACATAAATCAGAATGTACTGCTTTTACGAAAAAGATGAAGTCCAACGTGACAGAAGTCACTGCCACAGACTACATTTAGTAGTTAATCCCAGTCTCTGATGACAAACCAATAAGCCTTTGAATTTGGAAATGGTTTGATTTTGGTTTTAATTTGGGGGTTTTGGTTGCATAAAGTGGCTGCATTTCTTTACCGCTTTCCTGAATCTTAGCATCAGAGGTACCTTGTTCCCTTTTACTCCATTATATAGAATATAATTTACTTGATTATAAATTGCATTTACTTCAAACCCATTGCTTTACTATATGGTAGTTAGCACTGGAATAGAATTAAGGCATTTTTATATGCACATACCAGCTATACTGCCTTATCAGGTTTTGAAAAACAACTCTTTCCGGTTATGCACGAGCATTATTCGTTCAATTAATCCTTTCTTGTTCTCACTTACATAGTAGATTATGAATTTACTCAGGTTTCACAGATCTTCTAAGACGCTTGTACTTTAGCCCCTTTCATCCATCAAATCTGGCTTCTCTAGCTTTTTACTATCTAATCAGATAATGAAGATTCAAGCCTAAAATACAGTAAATAATGATGGATTAAAGTTTCTATTGAAATTTCAGTCTATACAAAGAGTTGTATAATTTTTGAGAAAGGAAGAGGGAGGTTCATGCATCTAATAAATATTAAATAATCTGGTGGGTTTTCGTCCAACAGACTCATACCTTGACATGTTCTGCTGCATATGCAGGTGACAAAGCAACAGTATTGGCTGAATTTTCTAAATTTGTCAAGGTATTTTTATGAACGTTTGAAGAAATATAGGTATAGTGGTCAACAATTTTTATTCTCAAAGAAGGATGCTTCTCTTAAGCGTTAGCGTTAAGTAATTCACTGCAAGATGCCTATTGCCAGGTTGTCTTCATCTTATCTCTGCCTGGAAATAAATACATAATTATCTAGAAGACAACAGTTAAAATTGTGTCCATTGTATATTAATTCTTTGCCTCAAAAGCATGAAACGAATCACCACATATGCTTAACAGACGTTGACTACACTGAACTGTAAAGTGAGACTTATCTAGCCCATCTTCATTTTTTCCCTGATCTTGATTTCAGCTCTAATTTTGTATTTTGACTTTGTGAAGCATCTCTGTTATGAAAAATTATGGGAAAAAACCCAACACTCAACTGCAAGCCAGATCAGTTTAATAGGGTTTGCTTTCAGAAATGTGAATTCAAAGCAGACAATAAAAATATGTTATAAAGGAGGAAGCTCACTCAAGTTCTGTTGTAAATATGCTTTCCTTTAAAGTCACTAAGCATGTATGGATTATTGTCAGGGTAGCACTGTAGAAATAATAAGATATTAATATATATATATCTTTTTAAATTCATGACAGGTGCTTTTCCAGCCTCCGCTCTGTATGCACGAAAAGACTTACTTCAGAGACCTACACATGTTGCTACCAAAACTTTTCAAGGCCTGCGTATATTTGTAAATGATGAGCTCCATGAACTTTTGATAGGACTGAAGACAGCCGAGAAGTTTCTGAAACCTGGAGGTCGCCTTGTAGCCCTGTCCTTTCATTCACTAGAAGATCGTATTGTCAAACGTTTTCTTCATGGAATAGACATGACAGAGAAACACAATCTTAGTGCAAGGCAGAAGATAAGACAGGCTCTAAAAAATTCCTCCAAAGAAGATACACAAGAATTTCCCTGTGGAAAATACAACCCAAAGTGGATTTTTATAAATAAAAAAGTTCTCACACCTGAAGCCAAGGATATTGAAACAAACCCAAGAGGAAGGTCAGCCAAGCTAAGAGCTGCTATTAAGCTTTAAACCAAAACACGTGTTTATGTGATGGTGTAATTTCCTTAAATTTTGTTTTCTAGAAGGCTAATTGGACAAATAGTATCTAACTGAAAAAAATAAAATTAAGACTGTTACAAAACATTTCTTTCTTACCTTTGTGTTTCTTTTTAATTAGGATGTAATGTAGAACATCAAAAAGTATGAGAAATGGAGATAAGTGGGTGTCACTAATTATACAAAAAAGACATCTTTTTAAGAAAAGCACCAAACCCAAATTTTATTAAAGTTAAAGGTTTGATATATTTACAGCATTTCCTTTAGTTTACATTTGGAACCCTTACATTAACAGTCTAAATTCAGTAGCTGATTGAGACAGGCACATTTTTATGGGGGTGGATTTCACAGAGCTAAGTCAGATGTGTGGTTTAGTCTAGCATTAAGTTTAAACTAACCTAAGATTTCATTATATAGAACTCTCTGTATCTCAACTGACTTGTTGCATGAATACCTGTGGGATGAGAGCTGGTTCTTAAATAGACTGATATCAGTGTGTAACGTTCTATCCAGGAATTTGTAAATGGGCTCATATTTTTTTAAAATAAGTAAATACTTCTTACTGATCATCTGGTTAATTAAGGTTTATGTATTCTAAAATATAACTGTATCTTGGAGGAGAAGAGATATTAGAAGACCACTGTTTGCAGTTGGACACTACAAGCAAACACTCAGATTTGTACTTGATCATTTGAATTTCTGCCTGTGACCTGACTTCTGTGCATAGATCCAGTGTAACTTTTAGGTATTGATGGAATTATAGCTTATTTATCAAAAAAGAGGTAGGATGGGTCGTATGGATTATTGTCCTTTGCTGGTGATCATTTATTAAGAGATGCTACTTAGTTAAGTATTGAATTGTTTTATAAGAGGCTCACTGTAACACCAGTTTCCTGTTTGGATTCTATCCTAGATAGTAAAACATGTAAGATTTTTTTTTTTTTTGTAAGTTAATATGAATTTGAATTCATATATGAAGTATGAATTTAGCTTTGGGTTTATATTTTATCTTAAAAGACTACTGCTTTGCTGTCTTTATATGTTAAAAATGGTGAGAAAATACTATAAGTTTCAGCTCCTTTGACCTCTCACTCATCTCTTGAGGAAAAAATATGCTTATTTGCATAACAAAATTGCAAGCAGGATTTTATTTGTGATGAACCAGAAACTTGGCTGGTAGAATGAAAAAATGTAATTTCTGATGGCGATAAATGGTTATTGCTACACTAGCTTCTGAAAAAGGACTGACTGGCTCATTCTGGACTTGATTTTCATCAAGGATCCTCTTTATATTGATGTATATTATTACTTCATGGGAGTTTTTTTGGGTCATATTGACAGAAACAAGTTGAAATTTAGATTCACTCTATAATACACAATATATCGAAATATCTGGATATTGTTTAATTAGTTGGTAAAGCTGAGTCATGTAATGTGTTCTTGGATATACACATGATGACATCTATCACTAATCTGAAATAATAGCTGAGTGATGATGAGCATTTCACGCTTTTCTGAAATTTCAGTATTTTCCC
Organism: Phaenicophaeus curvirostris; assembly: GCF_032191515.1. NCBI lineage: Eukaryota > Metazoa > Chordata > Aves > Cuculiformes > Cuculidae > Phaenicophaeus > Phaenicophaeus curvirostris. Next base: position 7,405,925 of record NC_091396.1, read on the forward strand.
ACTAGTTTCATTATACATGCTATAAATATTAAATAAGACATTCCACTTCAAATAATATTGCTTACTGTTGACATCTTAGAGACATCAGACTGTACCTTAAATAGACATTTTTTCATCCAAACATTAAATATAAATAGCTAATGTTATTTTTAGGTAAGAATCCATATTGAAATGCACTCCATTTGTATGTTGGAAAAATCATCGTAGGCCTAAATGAATTGTAGTGCCATGCTGTGTGTTATACAGGAACACACTTCAGGAAAAGACTGTCCAGTATGAGCAGAGGTTAAGTATTTATATCCCAGAAATTATTCAAAAGCATTAAAATTCTTTATGCTTAGAACGACATTTAAAACCAACACTTCTCACATCTAATTTTAAAGGCGCATTTTCTTATGATAGTTGAAGTACCATATAACAGTTTTTGTAAATATGCTTCCTCAAATGAGGAAAGTAAGAGATTTTTACCTTTACCTTGGAGTTGCACAGCCATGGCAGTGCATCTGTCATTGAGCTCTTCTCTGTGGAGGGTCTGTTTCTCCCCTCTTGGGGTCTCCGCACTATCAGCTTTAAATTTGTGGTATTAGAGTCCTGGAATTTTAACCTCTTTCTGCTTGAAAACAAAATTTTCTGACTTTCCCAGGAAAAAAGCTGTGATTATAATTAGTTGAAATATTTGTACATCTTTAAGCATTTAATTTTCATCTAGTGGGTGAAGTTATATTATGTGAAGGGGACTAGGTCTTTATGTTCTTTTCAGGACACGTGTCTACATATTGTAAATTTTCCTAACATGGTATATATGACGTTATTAAAACTAAACATTTTTTCCCATAATCAAAAATGGTATTTATGAAGGAGATGGTATCTGGTGGAAAAAAAGTTGCGCTGAAAAACAAATCATGCTGTCAGGATGCAAGTTTTATGTAACTTCTAAAATCTTGTTATTCAATCTTACCAATGTGCATTTTAAAACAGCCAAATGGAAAATTATCTATTGGCAACAAAGGAAAAAGAGTGTAGACTGTGTTTACAAGGAATATGGTAATACCATGGCACTGTACATGATGGGAAAAGAAGAAACATCCAATATGTGGAATATTTGTAGAGGATATGAAGTGGTAGTTGTGGAGAGGTGGCAGTGTTGCTAAAAAATGTGTGTGCAGAGCGCATTGCCAAAGCATAAATCTTTTCTTGTTAGTACTTCAGAAGGATGTGGAAAAACTAAAAAGGGTAAAAAAAAGGCTATGAGATTATTTGTACATATTGCAAACATACTTCATATTGAAATTATTAGAAAATGTGGTTTAATTAGTTAATCCAGTTGAACCTAGAGTTGATATGCTGTCAAAAGTACCTACCTGATGAAGAGATTTGCATAGAATGACTACTTCAAAACTAGACACAGTTATCCTGTGAATAATGCTTTTGTGATAAGGTTTTAATGGTAAAGCTATAGTACTATTAGTACTTTATAGGCACGATTGTCTAAATTTACAGCCCAAGAGGGCCTACCAACAATTATTACTTCCCTATTGCATCCTAAAGAATCCTGTTTGTTGTTCAAGAATGGAAAGGCTTGATCATACCATTTTCAAGTAATATAAGGAATTGTTATAGCTTTCTTCACTTTTTCTTTTTTAAACTGTTACAATTGAGTAATTTCTCAGTAGTCTTTCATAGCCACATCTGCTGAGATTGCCACTTGGCTTTGAAAAATCCTGATCTGTAATGACACCTTTTGTCCTGATCTATTGAGGTTTTTGATAGAGGGAAATTGGAAGGAAAGGATTCCTAATGTGGTATGAACAGGGAAAACACTGACTTCAGTAAATACTGATAGCATGTGGCTCTCTTTCTAGTAGCAAGCATTGTATCAGACTTTTTGCATGCTGCTTTCTGGAGTAGCATTTCTGTGATTATTAATGATTCATATAATTGCTCTACTCTTTTGTATTGGAGAAGACATGATATTAATTGCAAAGTTTGTGCTGCTAAATAATCTACTAGCACTGTGAGGGAGGAAGCGTGAGGAACTATGCCCTGAGGAAAGGTGACATGCAGGGGTGGGCTGACTGCAATGAGCAGTCTTAGGCGCAGACTGCTGGTGATTTTGTTTGATTAATTTAAATTTTAAAATAACTTAGATACCAGCTTTGACTCATTGTTTTGTGTATCACTGTACAAAAGGACTGGTGGAAAATGAGGAGAATTCAAATAAACACAGAAGTAATGAACTCATAAGCCAATTTGTAGTTGTCCGTCTTACTTGACATCTTTACTCTAGCAAGAGTAATAAATGGTTCAGACTAGTTTTTCTTGTGCCCCAAAGATTCTCCAGGAAGGGCCCCTCAGTAGGATTAGGACCATTTACACCAGGATTACACACACTGTTATGGAAGTCAGTCTATATCCACACATATTTATTTTTTTTCTATATGCCAGTTGCTTAACTCTAATCTGTAACTTAGAATAATATGCAATCATATTTATTAGTCTTTTGGAAGTATAATCAAGTGTGGAGGCCTTCTTACTCCTGGGGTATACTGGAATTAAACCAGAATCATGTAGATTAATTAAGACTGCCATGCAACAGTGAATCTTGCAAATAATTTAAATTAATATAGAACAACTTCTTCCTTTTCTCCCAGCCCCTGTAGAAGATAGAAAAAAAAAAATTAAATTAAAAAAGTAAGAAATAAGTCATAGTTTTGACTATCTTAGAAAAAAAATGTGATTTATGAGGTTGATAATCAATTTTAACAAAATTTCATATATGCAATATTCTGTTGCTTTCTCCATTCACTGCCTGAATTTACCTGTTTTGGGGGAAGCAGTAGCAGTGAGATAGCTCAGTCTGTGCGTGGATGCAGAGCATGGTTTCTAGTGAATAATCAAAGATAATAGTGGGAAGGTATATATGCTTCTAAATCCAGTTCTGTATGTTTTTCCTTCTGCCTCCTTTGCTCTTAGAATTGTATTTACCTTTCAGAATCCTCTGTAAGCTTATTCCAGGATGAATGAGAGGGAAGGAGTTTTCTTTGTCTGAGAACTGTAATACCTGTCCGTCCAACTGCATTAAAGTTAATGATATTCAATACTTTTCTTTTTGGCATATTTTACTGATGACATGCCATCTTTTTCAATATTGCTATTACATCACTAAGATAAGAAAAGATAACAATAAGATAACAATAAGATAACAAAAAATATTTGTTCATGGGAGTCTAAGCTACAAAAACTGAGTGAGTGATAGGTTACCTGAATGTCTTACCACACTGACCTAGCTGTGTTTCTAAAGAATAAAACTTTTTCATTGTACCTTGATCTTTAGGCAAATTATATTTCTCCTGATGCTTTTAAGGCCTAATTTGATTAGTTGTATTATTAAAAAACAAGCTGGAGCGTCTTTTAATTTATGTTTGCAAATTTAAACTTGAGACCTTGTTTTATAGCTGCCTCTTTAAAGAGTAAAACTGGAGATACAGCTCCCTCTATCTGTCCTGGGAATACCTATGCTTTCTTCTTTTCTTTGAGTGCACCTGCAAGTGATTATAGTCACAACATGTTTGTTGTCAACATGAAGATACAAGATAACAAACACGGATAACTTCTTCTACAGGTCAGTAGTTGTTTTGAATTATGCTAACTGGAATTTTCAAAAACTAAGGGTGGGTCGATTTCATATCTGAACATATTTTACTCAAGATACCTAATTCAAAAGACAAAAAACCAAACTTACACAATAAGTTTCTCAGACATGTAATTTATTAGTATAAAATACCTATAATAAAACTTGTAGCTATTCTTTAGTGCCCATACAATTTTTACATTTGCCACTGTTATGCCTGTATTTCATGTTCTTGTTGACATTTATTAAAAAAAAAAAAGTCTGTGCTAGTGGAAGAATCTGCATAAACAATAAAACATTAGGGCATACAACAGATACTGGAATGAAAATAGATGATGTCCTATAAATCATATCCTAGAATTCACACATGCTGGAATACCTGAGTAAAAACTTAGGTTTAAGCGTACTCCATTATCATTTACTCATGCGCCACATTAGTTTGAGTCTGTGGATGTGATGCTGACAAAGAAAATATAATCTACTTCTCAGTTTTAGGTTTTCTGTGGTTTATATTTGTACTGAATGTATATTAGAGTTCAGAATAAGTCTCTGCTAGGCTTATGATGTTCTTAGCATTTTATACTATCTGTAGTTATACTAATAACATTTACATAGCAACGTAAGATTAACAGGCTTATATCACAATTTAGTAGCTATAAAAAAATCTTGAAGCGTGATATAACTTTTATTCTAAAATGTGTGGAAGCTTAGTAATAACTTAGTCATCAACAATTCTAGCTTTTTTAATTTCAAATTATAACTTAAACTCATTTCTATGCCTATCCCACAAACTATACTTTTCTCTTTTTAATCAGAAGTAATTTCATGATTAAGAACCTGTCTCAGAGACTTTTCAAAGAACTGAAATAAGAAGTATTGACACTCCTGGCTGATAAGCATCTGAAAATCAAGATATCGTAAACACTGTTTTGTAATGTAGTGCAAAACTTATATTCCCAAGAGTAATGACGCATGCCTGCCTGTTAATACATGCATAGTCTGAGAGCCTCATCTTCTAACCTCTGCTTACAGGTACAGCTTTGTTATACTTGGACTTCATTTCTAAAATGTCCCATTTCTCAAAGTTGTGATGGAAATGGGGGTTGAAGTCTTGGTTGGCAACAAGAGCTGACAAAGAGCTTGGTGGTAAGTCTGGTACTCTGGGAGATACATCTCTGTGGAAGCAGAATGGACTTGACGCTCTGAAAACCAGTCCACTGAATATGGGGCTGCCTGGGCTCCTAGGAGAGTAAACAAATATGATAATGCTGAATTAACAAAGTTCTTGATGTAGAGGTGGCCCCATTGGTGTATATTACACTGCATTTCACAGTGGCTTAACAATGGTGGCTGTGGATTTCATAAGACTAAAGTCAAGGAAATAATATAGGAAAATATATTGGAGTTGAATCTGGTGAGTAATATTTACTACCTCTCTTGGGAAGCGTAGGGGGTGGCAGAAAATTATTTGAAAGGAAAGAGAGTTTAGTCTCTTCTGTCACTGCCCCTATTAAAGGTAATAAAAAGCTTCCATTGGTTTAAAAAATGTGGGATCAAGACCTGGACTGCACGCATACTGTAGTTATCACTATTAATCAGTCTATTAAAAACTAGCAGGTGTTGTGAAGTTATAAAACAGTAGATTAATTAAATGAGCTTGGCAAATATGCTGCTGTATAGATGTACTGCCCTTAATAGTATTCTAAAATTAAAGTAATTAAGGGATGATCAGGGATGTGTCACACTAGCCTTCACACCAGGACGCTGCCAATTTTTCTTGTGTGTGCCTTAAGTAAACACAGCAGCGTGGGGCTGGAGCCTACACACCTGGGCAGGAGCACTGCTGGGGCTGATAGGGTGGTGACTGATAACATAGATTAAAATCTGAACCTCCCCTTAAAATGTCACATTATCTTGCTTTTTAACTGACTTATTAGCTAATGCTTTATTAATTGAGCTCTAGTTATTTGGAAAACAAGGTATTGCAAGCTGAGTGTATGTGGTATTTCCTGGTTGCTGCCTGAATTTTATAACCTTTTTTTTTCCTTGGGGCAAGCTAGCTATTGTTCTTCTAAAATTGTTCTTTTAAAATTGAATGAAGCTTTTGTGGAACAACCAGTAGCCAATATTTTAATTTGAGACAAAAAAATAACTAATGAATTAATTGTAGTGACCATTAAATCCAATTATATCCCAGTGTGTTCATAGTCCTCCATAAATACCACGTTTCTCAGTATTTCAGTAATTCAGTAGCTCATTGAAAATACTTCTGCAGTTTAGTCACTTCCCTTGTTATAGTTGGCAAGTATTTTACTCAGCCTTTACAAGTCATAACTTAGTTTTCAGGATTCTGCTTCATTTGAGTGGGCTTTTTTGTAAAAAGGCTTTTTGAGAAAAGGCAATCGATTCCTATCTTCAAATATAGTCTTTTACCAGGAATAGAGTGCTTTTTTTTTTGTCTGTGTTTTAACTTTGAGGAAATATGGATCTGATCACTTCTGCCACTCTCCTTTGAAGTAATTCATTGTTTGTATTAGAAGTGCAGAATTAATGTTGGCTACTGAATAGAGCTATTGACTATCATGTTCCCTCTTACAGCGCATCACAGGGGGGAGGGGATGGAGGCCAGGCCAGATGGGAGTGAGCCTGGAGGTGGGACTTCAGTGTCAAAGGGGTGGTGTGCTGGCGAGGACCGCCAATATATCACCACTAAGCATGAGGGTGCGAGTGCACCTGGGGATGGTAAGCAGGAAACTGGCACGGTGGCCTTAGTTAACCCAAGGACCACCCAATTGGGAAGAAACCCTATTACGAGGGCTGTAGGTTCGCCAGCCCAGCTGAAGTGCATTTACACCAATGCACGCAGCATGGGAAATAAAAAGGAGGAGTTGGAAGCTGTGGTAGGGCAAGGAGACTGCGATGTCGCTGCCATTGTGGAGACGTGGTGGGACGACTCGTATATCTGGAGTGTACCCATGGTGGGGTATAAACTCTTCAGGAAGGACAAGAAGGGCAGAAGAGGAGGCACGGTAGCCTTCTATGTTAGAGAGGGCTTTGATACCCTTGAGCTGGATTACGGTCAGGAAGGGACTGAGTGCCTGTGGGTAAAAATCAGAGGAGCCCACGGGCAGGCAGATATTGTGATGGGAGTCTGCTATAGACCACCCAGCCAAAAAGAAGCAGCTGATGAGCTCTTCTACAAACAACTGAGAGTAGTCTCAAGATCGTTACCTCTAGTCCTCATGGGAGACTTCAATTTCCCAGATATCGGCTGGGAGTGTAATACAGCAGAAAGGAAGCAGTCCTGGAGGTTCCTGGAGTGCGTGGAAGACAACTTCCTCACACAGCTGGTGAGCAAACTGACAAGGGACAGTGCCCTCTTGGACCTCTTGTTCGTGAACAGAGAAGGCCTTGTGGGGGATGTGAGGGTTGGAGGACGCCTGGAGCAAAGCAATCATGAGATAATAGAGTTCTCAGTGCAGGGTGAGATGAAGGAGGAGGTTAGCAGAACAGTCGCGCTCAACTTTCAGAGAGCAGACTTTGGAATGTTCAGAAGGCTGGTCGGAAAAGTCCCATGGGAGGCACTCCTTAAGGGCAAGGGAGTCCATGAGGGCTGGGCACTCTTCAAAAAAGGAACTTCTGGCAGCTCAGGAGAAAGCTGTCCCCATGTTCCGGAAAAGTAACCGGCGGGGTAAGAAACCAACATGGTTAGAGTAGGGAGGTCCTGAGAGACATCAATAAGAAGCAGAAGGTCTATGAGCTTTGGAGGAAGGGGCAGGCATCCTGGGTGGACTATAGGGAAGAAGCGAGAACGTGCAGGGAAAAAATCAGGAGGGCTAAGGCCCAACTAGAAATCAGACTGGCCAAGTCTGTGAAAGACAATAAAAAATCTTTCTACAAATATATCAACAGTAAAAGGAGGGCTAGGGAGAATCTCCAGTCCCTACTAGGTGCAGAGGGAACAACAGTAACAGGGGATGAAGACAAGGCTGAAGTACTCAATGCCTACTTTGCTTCAGTCTTTAATAGTAAGGAATGCTGTTCCCTCTGTGCACAACCCCAAGGGGTGGAGGAGCAGAACGAGGTTCCCACAATCCAAGAGGAGGTGGTTAGAGACTTGCTTGCCTGGCTAGATGCCCACAAGTCTATGGGGCTGGATGGACTCCACCCAAGGGTTTTGAGGGAACTGGCGGATGTGCTTTCCAAACCCCTTTCCATCATCTTCCAGTGGTTCTGGATTACTGGGGAGGTACCACTGGACTGGAGGGTGGCTGATGTCGTGCCCATCTATAAGAAGGGGCACAAGGCGGATCCAGGGAACTACAGGCCTGTCAGTCTGACCTCAGTGCCAGGGAAAGTCATGGAGCAGGTGATCTTCAGTGCTATCATGAAGCACATGCAAGAGAACCGGGTGATCAGGCCCAGTCAACATGGTTCACAAAAGGCAGGTCTTGCCAAACTAACCTGATCTCCTTCTATGATAAAGTGACTAGACTCTTGGATGAGGGAAAGGCTGTGGATGTGGTCTTCTTGGACTTCAATAAAGCCTTTGACACAGTTTCTCACAGCATTCTGCTTGAGAAACTGTCAGCCTCTGGGCTGGACAGGCGCACACTCTCCTGGGTGGAAAACTGGTTGGCTGGCCAGGCCCAGAGAGTGGTGGGAAATGGTGTGAAATCCAGCTGGAGGCCAGTGACAAGTGGGGTTCCCCAGGGCTCAGTGCTGGCTCCAGCCCTGTTCAATGTCTGTATCAATGACCTGGATGAAGGCATCGAGTGCACCCTTAGCAAGTTTGCAGACAGCACTAAGCTGGGTGGAAGTGTCGATCTGCTGGAGGGTAGGGAGGCTCCAAAGGGATCTGGACAGGCTGGACTGCTGGGCAGAGTCCAATGGCATGAGGTTTAACAAGGCCAAATGCCGGGTCCTGCACTTGGGGCACAACAACCCTGTGCAGTGCTACAGACTAGGAGAAGCCTGGCTGGAAAGCTGCTTGGAGGAGAGGGACCTGGGGGTGCTGGTCGACAGCAACTGAACATGAGCCAGCAGTGGCCCAGGTGGCCAAGAAGGCCAATGGCATCTTGGTTTGTATCAGAAACGGCGTGACCAGCAGGTCCAGGGAGGTTATTCTCCCTCTGTACTCAGCACTGGTGAGACTGCACCTCCAATCCAGTGTTCAGTTCTGGGCCCCTCACCACAAGAAGGATGTTGAGGCTCTGGAGCGAGTCCAGAGAAGAGCGACGAAGCTGGTCAGGGGGCTGGAGAACAAGTCTTACGAGGAGCGACTGATAGAGCTGGGGTTGTTTAGCCTGGAGAAGAGGAGGCTGAGGGGAGACCTCATTGCTCTCTACAACTACCTGAAGGGAGGTTGCGGAGAGGAGGGAGCTGGCCTCTTCTCCCAAGTGACAGGGGACAGGACAAGAGGGAATGGCCTCAAGCTCTGCTAGGGGAGGTTCAGGCTCAACACAAGGAAAAAATTCTTCACAGAAAGGGTCATTGGGCACTGGCACAGGCTGCCCAGGGAGGTGGTTGATTCACCTTCTCTGGAGGTGTTTAAGGTGCGGGTGGATGAGGTACTGAGGGGCATGGTTTAGAGATTGGTGGGAATGGTTGGACTCGATGATCCGGTGGGTCTCTTCCAACCTGGTGATTCTATGATTCTATGATTGTATGAGTTGAACTGGCCCAATTCCCATTTACTTCCTATAACCTACAGTACAACAGACACTCCTCAGCACTCATTTACCTTTTGTTCCTCTTAATTTAGTCATGAGGCTATATGATAAATTTGCTTAAGTTAGATATTCTTTTCTCTAAGTGAAACTTACACTTGTAATTTTACTTGCTTTTGCATATAAAAATTATGAAATGTTTCCATGTTTGAGTCACCACATCAGATTCAGCATTGACAACTCTCACGACTTTTATAATTAGTGATGTTCCAAGTTTTCTCATAGGCACAAGAGTCTCAGCTTGCCTGAAACATTGAAGTCTATTTCCAACATTTTGAGCCCTTTCTTTTCTCGCACTGCCCTCCCTTTGCCACGCTAGGTGATGTGTGTGTAGCAACACATGAAAGAGCCTAGAGGATTGCCTCTATACTTCTAACTTTGCTTGCACGCCATCATTCTTTTGTAGTACCCACATGTACCAACTCGATGTCTGTAGGATGCCACAATTATCAGTTTATGAGGAATTGCTTTGGAGACGCGTAATGCCGTAAATGCATTGAACACATCTCGATATGCCATTGCACACCTCACTGTGGTGCAGCTGCACGTTCTCCGAGTAGGTCACTGCCTCAAGTCCATTTGAGATGCTCTTTGTTTTCATTTATTTGCACAATTATCTACCTTTGTTGAGCACTGCCTGCTGAAAAGCTACAATTCTGGTTACTATCTTAGGTGTACAATAGCTGGGGATCAGATATCTTTGTTTTTAAATTAATGCATAGAATTTGAGAACATAGTATAACATTTCTGCCTTATCCTAAATATCTTCCAAATGGAAATCTGAGCCAAATTGTTTGTATTAATTGTCATATATCTTTAGCATCTGTGAATCCCAGTCATGACACTGTTAAGAATATGTGATGGCACTGGTTTGAAGTGGAAGAAAAGGAGGCTTGTTACCACTTCCTGCTTATGTGTGATATATCAGCTAATCAGGTCATCTGCTACCCACAGATTTTGAAACTCTCTGAAGCATAAAAGCCTCTCTTAAACTTGGACCTTTACAAATGGAGCCTTAAAAATATTATTTTTTATATGTTTTATATCCCAGTAAGGTGACAGATTGTTGAATTAAATTCATGTATTGAAATATTTATAAATACAGCTTTGTAAACACAGACTTCCCCAGTGAGTGATTTCCTTAGTCTTGGTAGCCAGAGTCAACAGATTTCCAGAAGAGCTTCCTGAACACCTCATAGGACAAAAACTGCCAATGCTTCAGGGAGATTTGGGACCTGTAAGTTAGCAGCTGCTCATCCTGTCTCTAAAACAATCCTGTGCGACAAAGTGGTGGTACGTTTGCTTGTGGCTGTGTCTGGCTGTGGACTGAAGTCTGCAAGTATTGTTCAGCGATATGAAGTGACTGAGGAATAGCTCTAGCTGTATATGGTGGAACTGGTGACTGTGTAATTTAAAGTTGCCTTGGGTAATGATAAAGACTGAGGGTTATTGTTGGAGAAGGAGAATAATTTTATCATTCTCAAAAAGAATCTGCACGTGACTTTTCTTGGGCAGTTTAAATTGAAGGGGGAGGTGATATTTTATTCAGTGGGGAGAAGTGTTTAATTTGAAAGACAATTCTTTGGGAACATCACTTTCAGTGATTAAGGTTGAGATATAATTCAAATTGCCTGAGTTATGCCTCCATTTTTCCCCCAAATTATGCTACACTGGTGGGCAGTTAGCAATTATATGGGGTTGGACCTAGTGTTAAATCCAGCAGATTGAAATGCTCTAAGGCTGTAAAGTGTCATTATGAGAAAACTTGAGAAACGTTCAAATGTGTGAGTAGTTCCCTCTTGCTGCCTTTAATAATTATTAGCTCTATTTGCATTCACCAAAGCTGCTGCTTCCTCTCCGGATCCAAGAAGGGAGTTGTAGCTGCCTGCCTGCCTTGGCTATAACAGCTTTTTATGACAAGAAAAGGGGCAATGGCATAAAAATATCCTTTTCCTTATCTCAGCAAACTGCTTAGGTAATATGGATGCAGGCATTGAAAAGGAACCATGACTTTACTGTGATTTCACTTAAAAAATGCACAAGATCTGCAATTACCTGATATGAATTTGTTTTCATAAGTAATTTCGTAAAACTTGTGTGGGAGACATGTTACTCCTGGAAATGAACACAGTTTAGTTAAACAGGAGCTACTATTAATCCTTGTTGAGCAAAATTTATTACCTTGACAGTGTGTCAAAATGAGTATGTTGCATTTGCGACAGAACAACCGTATCCATCACACTATCATTTTCTGAAGCGTGCTGACCTGAGTCTGTAGCATCTTAGGGTTTTATCTTTGATGTTCTACTTAATAGGATATCAGCTGACTTGCAAGCATGGTAAACTGTCATTAAATATCATTTCATGGTATAATTTTAACATTTCTTTGTGCTGTCTCTAATTGTCTTTTCAAAGCAATTTTATTTTTTCACACTATCCTTCTTTCTAAAATTATTTAAAGTAGTATGTGGTGAGCAGCAGTGGAACAAATCAGTAAAGCAATATTGAACTAAATCAGAAAAAGCTTGACAAGCACATATTTTGCAAATATTATAGTTTGGGGAGGTGGGGGGTGAACCAAAGATGTTAAAACCTGTACTCTTTGATGGGAAATGGCAACTCCATTTCCAGCATACAGCCAGCCGCCAGCAGCATGCCAACAACTACTTGTCATTTCATCTGAGCTTAATCTACTGGAGGATTCATCATCTGTGACAGATGTTTGTAAATACACAAATCTATTGATCTGGGGCTCATTTTCTGTGGAAGCGTAGCTGGCAAGGAAGTTTAATTCTCCTCCATGCAGATAGTAAAATGTGTTCCTTCTTCTATCTAGAGAGAAAAAAAAATGAAATTTCATGAAATTTTGAAGCATTAGTGATAGCAGAGGTTAATAGGCTGGGAACACGTGCTTTGCTTGTTACTCTGGCTTCTTTCCTTTCCTAGCGTGTACACTCATCAATAAATAAATAAGTTAATTAAAAAGCTGTTTCTAAGGGACAAAGTACAGATCCTTAAGATCTATCAAAATCTCAGTAAAGGATTTAGCCTCTGGCTTAATAAAATACATGGGGTTATGGATGGATGAAAGTCTTCAGCTTCAATGGTTTTTATCGTTATAATGAGCCACACAAGTTGCAATAATAAAAGAACAGTATGACTCCGTGCCAGAAGTTGTTTGCCCAGTGGGCCATGACAAGGCCCACTATGCAGAAAAGGTAAGATGAAAATCCTATTTGGTAAAATGCGCAAAACGTAATGTATATGTTTTATCATAATCCTAATATTTTGGAAATTTTCCAAATGTGTATGAAAATAATATTCAGACTCTAATTAAATGCACATAGGAAATTCTTTCTGATGTTCAACCAGGAGCCTATGAAGTGTGAGTAAGTGTGTCTGCATGCGGAAATGAGCCTATTATTTAATATTTTAATGAATTATTTAAAGCATTTTATCATGTACAGTTTTATGACCTCTCTTTTCTGCTTTCCAGGCTGCCTGTGACTGTACTGCTCACCCAGGCAGCCCTTTGTTCTTCTCATCTGTCACCACCAACGTCCTTCAGTGACATAACTGCTGGGGGAGCTGCTACTCTGAGCTTCCTGTGACAGTGAAGTTTCTGTGCCAATGGGTGTATTCGTGCTAATATTCCTTTCATGAGGTCCACATGGATTGCCTTCTGTGTTTGGAAAGTAAGCGGTCAAGCTCAGAAATGTCTGGAACTTGCAGCTCTCTGTAGCCTGTGGCAGTAGAAGGCTCCGCAAGGTGAGCTGAAGTGAGCAGACAATGCAGGGCACTGGCTCCCTTCTTTGTCCTCACCTAAAAGAGAAGGTGAAGGACTTTGCTTAGTGAAGGGATGGCTTTATGTTCCTTGAGAACAGAACAGCATTCTTCTAGAAATAACTAATTCTACTGTTCCACTTGCAAAACACAAGTCAAACCAGTAGATATTCTCTGGAGCGTATCCAGAGAAGAGTAATGAAGCTGGTGAAGGGGCTGGAGAACAGGCCTTATGAGGAATGGCTGAGAGAGCTGGGGGTGTTTAGCCTGGAGAAGAGGAGGCTGAGGGGAGACCTCATTGCTCTCTATAACTACCTGAAAGGAGGTTGTGGAGAGGAGGGTGATGTGCGGGCATATGATATAGGGATATAGCTGGCCTCTTCTCCCAAGTGACAGGGGACAGGACAAGGGGCAATGGCCTCAAGCTCTGCTAGGGGTGGTTCAGGTTTGACATCAGGAAAAAAATTTTGACAGAAAGGGTCCTTGGGCACTGGAACAGGCTGCCCAGGGAGGTGGTTGTGTCACTCTGGAGGTGTTTAAAGGACGGGTGGATGAGGTGCTGAGGGGCATGGTTTAGTGGTTATTAGGAATGGTTGGACTTGATGATCCTGTGGGTCTTTTCCAACATAGTGATTCTGTGGTATTTTGCTTGTCGTTTTTCCTTATTTGATCTATCTACAGGGAAAGAAAAAATGTCACAGTCAACATAGGTCTTCAAAAGCAGCTTGTGAAAAAGTCCTCATTTTTCTCTATCTCTGAGACGATTAATAAATGAAGCTAAATACTGACATCTCTAGGTATGTTTTTATGATATTCATTGCTCTTTATAGCTAGAGGAGTAAATAAGTAAGTGCTCATATTGAAGTATAGCCAAACACTTGGTGGCTTTAATGAAATAAACTTTGCTGGCTGTATGTAGCTGGCTATAGTGATTCTCATGAACCACAAAAATACATTTTGTGAACAATAAGCTCTACACAGCTGAGAATTAAAAATGCTCGAAAGCTTAAACTTACTTAAAATATTTTCAGAATGAATATTTTTGTTGGACAGTCAATTGGTCATTCCAGATGTTTAAACCTATGCAATAAATTAAAAATACCTCATCTGAACAGCTGTGGAGAAATCATCACTATTCCTTTCATGAGAGTCAACACATTAACAGAAGAGTTTAATTTTGCCTGCTTAGTTTCTTAAAAAAAAAAAAAAAGAGAAAAAGAAGAAGCAATAGCAAGACAAAGAGTGGGTGATTGGTTCCTATTATTTTTCATTTTAATATGAACATAAGCCCTACAGCTTTGTGATTCAGTTTCATAATTGCCTTCCATTTAACCTAAGTGGCTGTTTGGGAAAAGATTCCTTGCCTTGAAGATTAGTTCATGAGTGGGTTTAATATGATCTAGCAAAAATATATTATTTTTTTCTTTTATAATCTTGGCAGAGAGCAAAACACAATGTTTCATTAATTACATCTTATTTTCTTTATTTAAGCTTTACCAAGATTTAAAAATAACAGTGCTAACACCTGTTTCAGGAGCCAGCTTTCTATGAAGTTCCAGGTATCCTTATTTAAATTAAGTCTGTATTTAAAAATAGAGTTGTGGTTCCCCTGCCTATATAATTATATCCCTGTTCTCTCATTAATAACAATCCATCTGCTATACATATTTCTAGTACAAGCCATTTCTAGACAAGCCATTCTGAAAAGTGTTAAAGTTTGTTCCAGAGATCTGAAATTAACAGAAAAGTGGCGTATTTTATCATGCTACACAGTGCACTAGTTACTTGATATTACGAAAGAGCTAAATTGGAAATGCGGTATTATAGAGTATCATATAATTGTTAGTAAATTGTTGATTAATATGAAAGCAGGTGTAGTGCTGCTCAGACTGCAGTGGTCAGAGGGCAGGACAGTGACCGAGCAGAGCTCTGGATTCTGTTCCCAGCACATGCCTGTCTCCCTAGCAGGGCAAGGGTTAAGTCAGTCAGACTGGGATGTTCTGGTCTGGATGCTAAAAGTTAGATGCCCAAATCCATGTTTCTCAAGTTGCTTAGCTTTGCAGAAATGCTCGTCAACTAATCTGCAACAGCAAATAGAGTATTTTTAAATTCCCTTGCCTTCCAGTGTTAATTAGAGGGAAGAGGAGGCTTCTGTTTCACTTCATCTTCTTAATTAAATGATAGTCATAGTTTTTAGTCATTTCTGACCAGGAAAAAATGGATCATAAATATGCATTGATTTACATATTTATGTAGCTATTTATAAATGACATGCATGCAGAGAACTGATTGACAACAAAGCTTTTATTAGTATAATTACAATATAGTTCCCGCTGCAAAACTGTCATTGCAGCAGCATAGTCTCAAAATGCTATTGTAGTTCTAACTCAGTCTTTATTAGTATGCTACTTTGTCTATAAAATAAAACATTTACCACAATTCTAATAAAATTCTGGTTTATATGAGTATTAAATACCTTCTGTTGAATGAAGTATCAATTAAGCAATAAATTGTGAACTCATGTAATTTGTCTGAAATGGTGCTAATTACCACTGTAAGGTTTTTATTGATGCTGCAGTCTTTAGATGTACATTGAAGGGATAAACACCTCCTGCTACACAGATCAGCTTTCACATGGGAGTATCTTTCAGTTGCTGCTTACCAAAAGCCAAAGTATTTCTTCTCAAATTCTGCCTTTCTCGTATGCAAATCCTATCCTTCTCTTCTCTTCATGTTACTGAAATATTGTACAGCTTGTTGGAAACTACTTTAATCCTAGTAGATATTACACCTCTTCAAACTGACGACCATTGGAAAATGCAGAGCATTTTCAGTCAAAAAACTGAAGGAAATAGAATAGGTTGTGTACTTGAAAAGCATATTTTTTTCATCTTTTAAGTAGAAGCAAGGAACGTTAGACATTGTTTGATTCTTTACCACAAAATGAAGATACAAAAAAAAAGAATTATTTTATTGGGTATTTTTTTTCTCAGTTTTATTTTTCTTTTAAATATGGAGCAGCTTTGCAGGAATTTAGATAAAATTTCCATTTTACAGAGTTATTAATAACAATATAAAAAAGCACTACAGCGGCAACCGGCTCTTGAAAGCTATGAATTTGTTTTCATCAAAAATCTTACACTGTAGGATACTGGATGAGTTCCACACTTATTTGTTTACCTCAGCACAAAGTTTGTATACCTGCACTGTTGCAACCATATTAATTGTATATTTGCAAGTATATATGTACGTATGCATACATACATATATACATAAAGAGATCATGCTTTATTAATTAGCATGACTGTCCTTAGAGTATTTGGAAAATAAAGCCTGTTATTTCAGGCAAACAAGGCAGACTAAGAAAGGGAAGTTCACATGTAGGCAAGTTCAGTAGGTAGTGAACAGGTCATATATTTCCTACATATGTCATCAAGATGCTTATATAAATGCAATGTGGCCTTATCCCTGCCACTTATAATACATTTTCCAATTACATTTTCTTGTTTTGTATCTCACCAAAATCCCATCTTTTTATGTTACTGGGTTAGGCTACTAAATTATACAAAATTCTCAGTTGAAGCATAATGCAAAAGAAGATCAAAACCCACACCTGATAAAGATAATACAATGGTGAAGCATGTTGGTGTAAAAGCCTTTTCTGTAGGTTCAGTTGCCAGATGCCAAACTGTAAACTCTTAAATGTGAACAACAACAATGGTTTGCACTTTCTAATCCATTTGTTGTGGTACCTTCTTTCATCTGTATGCATCTGACATTTAAGTGTTTGGTTCACAAGTGACCATGGCGAATAACTGTGATATTTGAATATAAATAATTGAAACATGGAAAGAGCAAGACAGACGAGAATTAGGGGTGCTTTGAAGGGGAAAAAACGGATAAATATATTTTAAAGTAAAGCTGAGTTCAACAGAAAACTTTATGTTAACAGATTTTTCCAAAGAAACTGTGAAGGTGGCTTTGTCAGGATATTTAAAATCAGACTTGATGAAGAAATGACACCTAGCATGTAAGGAATTATTCTGTACTGGCAGGGGAAATCCATTTCTCATTTTAGGCCTCTTGATTATATAGCTGCTACTTAATTGATCTCTAGTATGTTCAATATATGAGTAGCTGGAGATGGAAAATACTGGTAGAGTAACCTACTTTTTCCTGTTCTTTTCTGGTTTTCCCTGGCAATTGTGATAACTGTGATACCCGTTTTCATGCCAGAAAACTAAGTATTGCCTATTTATGTTACTGTTTAATTAAAAAGAGCATTAGTTCACATCAGTGTTCCTTTTGCTGTGTGGCATGACTTTTGTTTGAAAGAGCGGTTTATGAACAGAGATGTAGAGAAACAAATGGACTTCTGCAATTGAAATGACAATTGAGGTGGCAAATGACATTACTGAACTACATTTCCTTCACCAGTGAGGCTTAAAATGTGGGGTTTTTATCTCTGTGTTGATTTATATAATGCTATTTTTTGTTAAATATTTATCACATAGCAAAAGTAGCAAGGAGACTCTAGTTGCTTCTGAATTTTCTCCTGTAATGCATAACCCATGTCTACATGTGAGCGATGCTGCAGAGACATCATGGCTGTAGCAAAGTGCCAAAGAAAAGTTCCACGTTCTCCTCTCGAAAGACACCACTTCTCTAGGACCTGTAGAGCTGTTTGTCTGTAATGCTGCTGTTGAAGAGTGTATTGAGTCACATCACAAATGCAGGCTCTGTCCTCTCTTGGCTGACTAGGCTCATATCAATTATTCTTTCCTCCTGTGTTACTTAATGATACACCAACTCTTTCAACAAAGTGTACATGACTCAAGTCTTCACTGTGCTGTTACCCCTGAACTATTCTTCTCTTTCCGAATCACAACTTGGAGTCTTGGAAGTTATTTATTAGGGGAGATGTTTAGACCAAATTGCACAGTATTTGTAATAATGGGTTCAATTCCTAAAATAGTAGTTTTGTTTCAACATCTTTGTCATTAACACATTGAAAGTTTAATTAGGAATATTATAGGGATTCAGCTTAAAAAGTGCACCAAAGTTCAAAGTTTCTGTTGAACCACTTGGAACCCCAAAATAAGTTTAAGAAATATATGAGACATTTTCCTCTTTAGTTAATTTGAATGAGTCCTGAAACACTGTGTATTAAGCCTTCCATTCATGATTTTGCAGCATTTCTATTTAGAACCAATAAGCTTAAGTGAAATAAAGGAAGAGGTGGATTTTTGAAGTGTTTTTTCTATTTGGTTACAGAAGTCAGAAGAAATAGTGGGAATTAAACACCCTAAGAATCCACACGTGCTCTTATGTTCATACTTAGGTGTTTGAATATCAGACTTTTTTTCTAGAGTTTTGTTAGCTTTTGTTTTTATCCTATCAACAAATAAATGTAGGATGTAATATAACATGAATCACCAAAAATTTTAATTAAGAGATACAAAGATTGTATCAGACTGCATTGCTCATATGTTACAAGCTCGTTTCCTGCAAGTTCTTCTTGTCTCGTCCTAAAAAGATAGTTTTAATGGCTTCATATAAAGGGAGGAGGATGAGGAAAGATGAAGGAAAGAAAAACAATATTGCCACTTTGATGCTGTTCCCTTTCGCAAAGGGGTTTACAAAGAGGGTACTGATCAGTTTGTTTATTTTATACAGTGTGACTATTGCTGTTGAAAGACTCAAAGTTTCAGGCTCTAAAACCAACACTAATGTTGCTACTTCAGTAATAAAATACACACAGCCTCATTCTTCATGTCTTTAATTTTATTATTTTTTCCAGATACTAACACACAGTTGTTATAAGGGGTCGTTACAATCATTCAAATCATAAAGGTCTCTTGCATCTTTGCCAGGAACGGATAGAGCTAGGACTATATTGTATTTAAAGTAGACTTTAAAAGCCAGATCTTCCATGTTTTACCAGCTTGCTTACTGTCAAGACCATCTCTGTAGCAACTCAACTTTGATGTTTCAGGGTCAAACACATAAGTGGACTACATTTTAGAAGCAAGCGTATGTGTGTGATGAGGGTGTATGTCATCTAACTGCTGCTTTGTAACCTGTGTACTTGAATCCACAGACAAGATGTCCCGGAACCCTTCGTAGATACTATAGGCAGTTTGAAGTTGGAGTTGTTTGAGAACAATGAGGCCATAGAGACATAAGCTATTCTAGGTGTCCTCCAGACTTCTCCCAGAACTAGTCAGCTGTAGTCTCATGGTGATAAACGTTTATAAACAGAGCATCCACATGGGGAGTAATGATATATGTGGAACCCCTGGAAACGAACCTCTGTTGGCAGTATTGGGAGGAATTGTGCTTTAGTTGTTTTCTATCGCTGTGTTTCAGGAAGACTCCCTTTGTGTCTTGTTAAATTATTTCACAGGTCAACTCAGCTGAAGGTGGCATCAACCTGAATAATAAACTAATATAACCCATCAGAGGAATATATCTGGAGGCACTGGGGATTGCAGTTTGTTCTGTTTGAGGTAGATGCATAAGGCTGAAAGTTGAAGAGATGAAGAAAATGGATGCACCTAACTTCAAAATATGTGCACTACATGTTGAAAAAACAAGACTGAAGTAGTCCAGAAGGCATATAACGGCCTTCCAGTACCTGAAGGGGGTGTACAAGAAAGCTGGAGGGGGACTTTTTGCAAAGGCATGTAGTGATAGGATGAGGGGGGGATGGCTATAAATTGGAGAGGTGAAGAATTAGACTATACGTTAGAGGAAAATTCTTCATGATGAGGGTAATGAGACACTGGCACAGGTTGCCCATGGAAGCTGTGGCTGCCCCATCCCTGGAGGTGTTCAAGGACAGGGTGGATGGGGCCTTGGGCAGCCTGATGTAGTAGAAGGTATCCCTGCCTATCACAGGGGGGTTGGAACTGGATGATCTTTAAGGTCCCTTCCAACCAAAACCATTCTATGATGCATTCTGTGATTTTATGATTCAAATATGTTGTGAGTAAAATCCTCTAGAAGATGGAGAAAAAGTCTGATCATGACATGGATATTGAGAACAACTCAGACGAAAAGGAGAATGGGAGGAGAAAGCTAGGAAAAGGCTAGCAGTAGTCTGCGCTCTTTGTACTTATCTTCTCTCTGAACAATTACTTCATGCATTGCCTTGGCTGTTGTTCTATGGGATAACCTATTCCTGCTGGGGTGTGGAAATATCAAGCCAGCAGTAGCTTTAAGTCTGTATGAACCCAGAAGGCTGAGAACATTTGATTGGTTTGTGTTGCTCATATTCAGTAGAGTAAATTTGTTCTCTATGATGGTATTTTGAAATCTTGGGTCCTGTCTCATTTTTGGGACTTTGAATTGCCTTAAATAACTGGGACAGGCATTTGTAAGACTCCGGAGACTAACTAGCCAAGGAGTAAAAATCAGTTCAGATACCCATCTAACCTTCAGTTAATTTTAATCTAAGGTTCTATGGAATTATTTAGTTATTCTTGGAATATAAAATTTCTGTGTTTAAAAAGAAATCTGGGCAAAAATTCATTTGGCAAAATTTGAAACTCTCCAATTTTGCAGGGTAAAAATAAGATCCCTGGGTTTCTATATGTCAACTATATTTCAAGTGGTTTTATTAACTTTTGTACTACTTTAAAAAATATACTCTCTGCTATGCGTAAGTTAAGGAAAAGAGGGCAAGACTCTCACTGTGGTTTCTGACAGATTCTGTCAATCACATAATGTGCCCAGAGTAGAGAAGCTATTTCACAGGAGGACTTATTCACACACACAGAGGGATGACTAATTGTACAGCAAGTTGCGTAGACATGTAATATTACACTAAGAGAGAATATTCCATTTTTAATTCACCTGTCAGTCAGATCTAGAGGTGTACTGTCACTCAGAAGGCAGCTGTAGAGCATAAGAAAACTGAACCAACCATTCAGGAACTCTCCGGCCCTAGGCAAGACCTAATCCAGGTAATGTCTTCACAAACACACTCGTCTCATGCCCAAAGAGGCTGGAAAAATGATGGCTGTTCTTTAAGAAAAAAAAAAATTCCCTGTTTCTGGGTTCACTGGGCGTGTTGTCAGTGTGGATTGAGGGCTGCTTAGCATTGCAGTCTTGCTGGCTGTACTAGAGCCTCGTGAGGGAAACACTGGAGATAAAAAGGATATTCACAGGCTTCTGTGATGCTTCAAGAGAAGGCAACAGCTAATTGGACTCAGTACCATATGTGTTTGTGTAATCCTGCACCAATGTGTTGCCGAAGTGTATCTTGTCCTCTACCTCTGCTTAAGACTGACTCCTGTAGCAGAGCGGGAGCCGTGTTACTCAGAAATCCCTTGCACATGTTTTGCTCATTAAATGGCTTCAGTGTTTTGTGTTTTCTTACATGATGTTGTTCTCTAGATAACAGGAACACACTGTCTTCTGAGTTATTTGTCTCTTTAGTCTGCTCCTGAGTGCCTGCCTTCGTCTAGGGTCTCCCATGGAGTGTGTAGGTCAAACACTACTGCCTGGATCTTTCTCTGAACACTGTGCAATTCTCCTCTTCAGACACACTGGGGAACTAAGCTGATCACGTTCTTTTATTCATTTTTTGTTAAAGTGAACGTCTTAAATAGTTTACCAGTTTCTTTTCTGGTTTGTCACACTGCTCGCATTTCATATAAATAAAATAATATTAAATGAATTAATATGTCATTAAGCTGTTAGCCTCGTTACAGGATTTGGAGCTCTTCGGGAAAAAGGTGTTATGTAAAGGCAAAGATCTCTTAATACTAGTACTTTTATATAGCAGAATTTATTTTTATTTAAGTTAACCTTCACTGTGTCTTCCTTAGTTTTTTTCTAACCAATTCAGGGGTTTTATGTTTATGTTTTACTGCCTTTTCATGTTGTCACACATTATTCTGCTGTACACATCCATAGTTGGATGTCTGATAGTGTTGCAAAATAATGTTCTCAGTGCTTTGTAACTGTCTATACATTTCTTTGAAACTTACTGAAATTTACCCCATACATTGGCATTGAGCTCATAGATTATATTTTCATAGTGAAATTATTTTCTGTTTTATTTTTCTATTATTTTACATTGTGCCATGCTAATTTCACATGTCATTCTGCCTGAATATTTGCTTTTGTATTTTCGTCGAAAACAGGGGAATAAGATTGCTGAGTGGTGAAGGCATTGGAGCATTGCTTTGGAGAACTGAACTCCTTTTCAAGTCAGATTTTTCACTGCAACATGGGGAAATTGTTTAATCTCTCTCCATGTCATTTTGCAGCCTGTGGAACTGAGCCTTACTGAGTTTTACCTCTGTCTGCAAAATCAGAAACAGTTTGTTGAATAAGGAAAAGAGTATTTACTCTGTCTCAGTAGAAGATCTAGGAAATACTCGGTGAATATTGCATAGTAGGCTTAAAGACAAGTAAAGCACCTACTCTTTTACTCGTAATGATCTCTGTGCTGATGAACACTCTAAAGTAGGCAGGAGCTTTCCATTCCTCACAACCACGCTGGCTTTGGCAGACAGGCAAATTGTTGTCATTTGTAGTGCACAACGCATGTGACATGAAAAGGCCTAAGTGCCAGTAAATATGGAATTTCATGTCTTATCAGTTTTTTTTCCATTGATTTTATGGTAACCCAAAATAGAGAATGTCTCAAAAGGGGAAATATGTATTCTCCTGTTGGTCTGATGTAGGTTGGTATCTCATGACTGGCTACTGAATGAAGAACTTTTCCTTTAGGCAAGCCTGAAAACCAAAAATATTAAATTCTCACAAAAAGAAATGTAGGCACTATGAAAACATCATCCTAAGTGTAAACATTCTTCAGGTTAAGTTCTTTCCAGGAATTCATTCCAGGTGCGCATAAAGTACCTTCTCAAAGATAATGTGTAAAAATGTACACACTTCAGCATTGGTCTTCCTTCCCTGTTTGCTTTTGGTTATTAATCTTAGAATAAGCTTAGGTGTTTGGTCTCCTTGCAAAAATTTACCTTATCGAAAGTGGTATTTCATTTATACCCATATTGGCAGGCAGATATGTACCATTCTACAAGAATTCATTAAATAAGGACATGTTAGTTTACAGGTTTAATCCATATGATATTTATTGGCTGTCATACAGGCAATGACAGGCAGCCAACACACTATTCAGTGGACTTTTCCACCCATCTGTTTATCCATCTGCTACTTGAAAAATAGATTGCTTTTTTTTTTTTCCCAAACAAGCATTGTTCTATCAGGCCAGTGAAATAAAGATATGTTCATATATAGAACTCATTGTAACAGAACCATCTGAAACATCCAGCAGCAGTACCTTGGTATGCAGTAATACAAGTAACTAGTGTGCTTCTTATCCCTATACCAATATGCTTGTTTCTGTGTCACTAAATAAAATCCTAATGGACAATTTGAATTCACTGTTTTATGGGGGAGAGAAGGAAGGTGTCTTTTTGGCCATCTTCTTGAGGAATATATTATTCAGTACTCCCTGGTTTGCTAATATCAAAGTGATCTGAAAAAAATATTCTATTTTTAATTAGAACAGCAATATTAATTTGTGCACCATGTTGACACAGAACATCTCCAAAAGTGAATCAAGTTATTAAATTTTGTTCAGATGCTTGAAAACTTCATTAATGTTATGTAAGTTGGTTTTATACTAAGACTTCTGAACCCTACAGCTCTAAATATTGCTGTCTGATTGTTTAAAAAATGTGTTATTCCTCAGTAACAAAAAGTTGGGAATATGCTTTTGAGGGAAAAAGTAAAAAGCTCTAAACTTGATAACTTCACATAGATACCCAGCTATACAAACAGATGCACACCAGTGATATCACTACAAGCACAAATTTCAGGCATCTATTCTGTTGGTGCAATTGTGCTGATGGGGAACACTAGGGTGGTTATGCCCTTCTTTTCTGGTGTGCCCTAGGAAATGTGCATTGGTGTATACTCTTTATAGCCCATGGGCTGACTGATTCACGGCATTTCAAAGTGCAAATCCCTTGATAGCAGATTCAATATGATTTATTTTGGCAACATGGTATTCTGCAAAGTATGGAATCAATGCCAAACTCTGGCAAAAAATTCTATTGGGAGATCTGTTTTTATTTTGCTAACATTGTAGCCTAAGAAATATATAAACTGAGAAATATATCGACAAATAACCGCCTAAATATTAAATGCTAGGGCCTTTTGCCCAAGAAACTTGCACAGCCAATTCTGCTGAATCAAAACAAGTATTACAAATGACCTGTGCAAGAATACTAGAACACATAAGATGGTTCTTCAGCACAGTTATTGCGCTATTGCTGTGTAGAGGGAGGGAAAAGAATCTGCTGTTCCTTCAATTTAAAAATGTTTTCCAGTATATGAGCACTGAATAAAAATAAGGCAAAGCAGGGAAGATGATTTTCCTAGTGATCTTTCAGCATATCTTTCTATTTAGAGTGAAGAGGTTTCAGCAACTGAAAAATGAAGTAGTCAGCAAAGTAAGGATATTGGTTTTATTACTTCCTGATCAAGCAAGCAACACACAGGTATGACAATTTAATTTAATTTAGTTGAAAACTTTAATAGTAATTTACCGAAGAGGATCAATGTTCAGTATTTCCTAAGGGAGTTTATTCACAGATTTCACAATTATAAATAATCTAGTTAGGAGACAGAGATACTGTAGGATTTCCCGCCACCACCACTTTCTCTCCTGGGATAGCAAAGAGATTGCATGTAGCTCACTCCACAATGGGACATTCTCTGAAGAGAGAACTTGAAAAACAGTTTTTAATCTGAAAATACATCCGATTTTCTACAACCCAGAAGAAATGCTATGAAAGAGAAATAGGAAGCAAGGGGAGAAAGAAATAGCTTTTGTGTTCTAGTATTTGTCTAGGGTATGTATTCTACTGGAAAAAAAACTATGGAATATGATTTTCTAAAGGGCTGTGATGAAGATAGCATTAAATTTCCTAGAAACTAATCAGCAAAATAAAAACTTTAGTGTTGCTACCCCAGTCTTTACAAACATGCTCCATGGGCATTCAAAACATTCATTGTTTTATGAATATAATGAAATATACAAATCTGAAATTGTTTTGACAAATTCTAAGGAAAGACTTTCCTGGCATAAGTTTAAGTTGTAAGTGAGTTTATGTAAGGGAATAATTAGCATGTTTCATTGTTGAGAAAGAAAACTCCAAGGAATAACAGTACTTATGCATAAAATACTTGAGGTAAAGCCACGTGGCAGTTTACCGGAATTTTCTAGGCTAATTCCCCATGCTGACACGCTTGATGTGCAACACATGCAAGGTAACGTAACCCACCTGACCACAGGCTGTTTCTAGCTCACTTGAGCAATAAGGACTGAAAATTTTAAAAATTCTCACACTTACTCTGAGTCAAGTGTGTCTAAAGAACAATTCATATGACAATGACCTGTAAATTGTTATTCTAATTTCTTACACAATAACAAGTTGTCAGAATTTCCACCCTTCTGAAGATTTCTTGATCCTCAGTAATTACAAAGAAGGTGATAAGCAGAGAGGCATAGTGCACTAGGCGTCCCTTAAGGGTTCTATGAAATGTGAAAGAATTTATTTTGATTGCTGCAGAGCAGAGTGAAGCTCGGTTGTGTTTGCACCCATTAAGGGCTC
Organism: Phaenicophaeus curvirostris; assembly: GCF_032191515.1. Taxonomy (NCBI): domain Eukaryota; kingdom Metazoa; phylum Chordata; class Aves; order Cuculiformes; family Cuculidae; genus Phaenicophaeus; species Phaenicophaeus curvirostris. The sequence continues at coordinate 7,431,727 of NC_091396.1, forward strand.
CTTCAGAAATATGGATGGAAATCACTATCGCCTTTTTCTGCCTGCAGTTTGACCTTACAGAACATGTACGTGTGTGTACAGCTTCATGCAGGAATAGCCTTTCTAAATAAGCTATTCCAAGGCTTAGTGAATTCCAGTAAATATTCTTTAGTTGGTCTCAGCTAGCTTACTTCATGTCTATTAATTGCCTTTAGGGGATGTTATGTAATAGTACTTCCTTGGATGTCCTCTGCAGTAATTTCTAAGGGTAACTCAAAAAGTGGAGTCAAACTTCAATGTTCATTCTTCTATGAATATAGCAATTTGATGATTATTAGCACAGTGAATGAACGAGTGAGCTTGATATAAAAAGGCAACTGCTGTAAGCAGAAATGAAAAGCTAGAAATTTTAAAAGTAAGCAAATTATTACGAAGGCCAAAATATACATATATAGCAGAAAGAAAGAGAAGATCTTTCAAATATTTTGGGTAGAATCTGGATTCTTTTACCTGTTTTGTAGTAGTTACCCAAGTCACTTACCTGTGTATCAACACTGAGCAACACTATCAAACATTTTCTGCATTTTTCTGTGTATCCCTAGTGCAGGTCAAAGTGTAGCTGGTTGGAAAAGATTAAAAAGTCAGCAGTTAGGTGATAAATAACATAGATAGTGAAAGACAATCTTTTTACAAGCCTTCTGACCCATAGAATAAGTAGATTCCAGTATACTTTTCCATGAGTTTGCTCCTTCTCCAGGTTCAGTAGAAATAATGGAAAACTTAAGATGCTTATTTGTGGGATAAGGTACTGCTTAAGACATGAAAATATGACCCTAGATCTGTATTATATCTTTACATACGTCTGCTCATGTGCTGCTATTCCCTCATAGGAGATTTTTTAATTTGAATCTTAGATGATACTTTCTCTCAGCTTCATTGTCAACCTCTTATTTTTAATAGAGTCTGTCAAATACCATTGAACGTTATTTTGGTTTATGTTTAATGCTTTCTGATTTTAATATCCCAACTTCACTTAACTCTTTGTTATCGTTTCCTTTCATTTTACTGATGGTAGGAAACTCTGAATTTAAGTCTTGTAACTGAACTCTCTCCCACCTCCATCATTGAGGTCTGTGATCACATAAGTGAATTACTATATCAGTGTGTATTGCTATTCATATTTTAGTATCTCTTGGGTGGAAATGTGTATCTCTATACAGATGCTGTTATATAAAATGTTCCTCCAGTTCTAAAAGCTCTGTACTGATTTTAGTGTATTAGTCTGCTACTACTACCTCAGAATGAAGAGCTTCCAATGCTTTCCTGCAGAAAATATAAAAATCTGAATCCTAATAATGTGTAATTCCAAATTAACTTATACCTCGAACATTCAGAACACTTTCAAAGTGAGAATTATATCTCTAGAGTTGAAAGAAATTTTCTTAGTCGTATTTTTAAAAACTCAGTAAGACACAGAGAATTAGACTTTCATTTGGGAAATAAAAAAATGTTAAATATAAGCTTCGCTCATATATAATTGAGTCCTAGAGAAATACAGTTGTCTCTGAAAAGAAACCCGCTTTTATCATCCTTATACAAGGTTCGGATGCTTTTATTGAACTCTTCATCCTCTGTACCTGGAAAGGCCATGGACCAGAGAATTAGCCATTCCAAACTCACAGCCTCCTCTGCTGCCCAGAGAGGATTATGGAGAGCTCAGTAAAGTGCACTGTCTGGGGAGGGCTCACTCTTCCAGGTGTCCTGCAGGATCTACTACTTCACTTGGGTTTCTTGCTTAGTTACACGCATCACAATTGCTCTTCTTTCTTTCCTCTTTGGTATTTTGTACCTGTACCCATTTGTTTTATTATTGTATATACTGCACTAGTTTTAAACAGCACTTTTTAAACTGCAGTAGTCTTAACAATGTCTGTAATTCCTCATTGTGCGCTGGATCAGAGAGGCTGCATAGCTTTTCATAGCAACTGAGGCATTGGTTCTTATGGGGATTTGCTTCCATCGTGCTACCTGATATTAACACCTGTGTTCATTTATAGGACCCTATCGCGTCAGATCCATGAAGTTCCATGGGTTGAAATTTGGATAAATTGAGCAATATGCCTCACGGTCAGTAAGGTAAGTAACTTAACCCTGGGATCCTACTGTTAACATCCATTGAAAAAAAAATGTATGAAACAAAATATAATGAGATCCAAAAGCAAATGTCAGAAAAGTTCAAGCATGAAGGCTTTTAAAAGTCCAGGAAACAATCTTTCAGCTTGTCTTATGGTTGTTTTTCATCAGCCAGCACCTGGATCTCCCTTAGCCTTAAACCTCTATGATATTAATGGTTGGCCTTTGCTCTCTAGTTATTCATTTATTCCACCTGCTGTCTAAGAAAAATGCATACAAACCTTTATCTTATGTATGTGTCTTAAGGGAATTCCAAAAGGGTGTTGGCAAAATTCAGGGAATCCACAAGAATTTGTTAGGAAACCAATTATACTGTCTCTGAGAGGTGAGAAGTTTTTCAATTACCAAATGAATTACTCTTTAGGATTTAAACATGACTGTTCCTCCTTCCCCTCAGTGATGGTAGTTTTGAGTAGAGTGGACTAAGGAGAGATACAACCAACTCCTTACTGCACAGACCTGCTTTATTTCAAAGATACATTTTTTCCAAATCTATTTGTCTCTTAGTAGTGACATACCAGGAGAAATTCTTGCATGTAGAATACTGATTTTTTGACATCTTGTGAGACAGATGTGATCTGCAAGGTAACATGGATGCTAATTAATCATACAAATCCTGGGTGGAAAACTGGTTGGCTGGCCGGGCCCAGAGAGTGGTGGTAAATGGTGTGAAATCCAGCTGGAGGCCAGTGACAGGTGGGGTTCCCCAGGGCTCAGTGCTGGGTCCAGCCCTGTTCAATGTCTTCATCAATGACCTGGATGAAGGCATCGAGTGCACCCTTTGCAAGTTTGCAGACAGCACTAAGCTGGGTGGAAGTGTCGATCTGCTGGAGGGTAGAGAAGCTCTGCAAAGGGATCTGAACAGGCTGGACCGCTGGGCAGAGTCCAATGGCATGAGGTTTAACAAGGCCAAATGCCGGGTCCTGCACTTGGGGCACAACAACCCTGTGCAGTGCTACAGACTGGGAGAAGTCTGTCTAGAAAGCTGCCTGGAGGAGAGGGACCTGGGGGTGTTGGTTGACAGCTGACTGAATGGGAGCCAGCAGTGTGCCCAGGTGGCCAAGAAGGCCAATGGCATCTTGGCTTATATCAGAAACGGCGTGACCAGCAGGTCCAGGGAGGTTATCCTCCCTCTGTACTCGGTACTGGTGAGACCACTCCTCGAATCCTGTGTTCAGTTCTGGGCCCCTCACCACAAGAAGGATGTTGAGGCTCTGGAGAGAGTCCAGAGAAGAGCAACAAAGCTGGTGAAGGGGCTGGAGAACAGGCCTTATGAGGAACGGCTGAGAGAGCTGGGGTTGTTTAGCCTGGAGAAGAGGAGGCTGAGGGGAGACCTCATTGCTCTCTACAACTACCTGAAAGGAGGTTGTAGAGAGGAGGGTGCTGGCCTCTTCTCCCAAGTGACAGGGGACAGGACAAGAGGGAATGGCCTCAAGCTCTGCCAGGGGAGATTTAGGCTGGACATTAGGAAAAAATTCTTTACAGAAAGGGTCATTGGGCACTGGCAGAGGCTGCCCAGGGAGGTGGTTGAGTCACCTTCCCTGGAGGTGTTTAAGGCACAGGTGGACGAGGTGCTGAGGGATATGATTTAGTGTTTGATAGGAATGGTTGGACTCGATGATCCGGTGGGTCTCTTCCAACCTGGTTATTCTGTGATTCTGTGATTCTGTGAAATTGGTTCAGTCACCTGTGCACATACCTCTGATTTCTGACACATTCCAGGAGGATGGAGCAGCAGTAAAAGTAGGTCTACAGCCTGCTCTGGGACTAGGTACATATTATTTTTTTTTCTTTCAGAAAAGAAATTGTCTTGGCTTCTGCCAATGTCATGAGATTTGACAATTTCATGTAGATTGGTAAATTCTATTTCTCTTCTGGAATTATCTCACAAATTAATATGGTACTTGGACCTCTTTCTTTATTTGACTCTGGTTGTACTACTGATGGCTGAAGTAAGAGGGTAGAAAAAAACCCAATTGTATTCATTTTGTCAGTTGACTTTGTTGGGTGATTGTTATGTTAAATGAGGAACGAAAGGTGGTATGGAACAGAGATTTCAACTTTATTGTGGCAGAACTGCATCCTCTTAAAGTCATGATGATTCATTGTTTGTAAAAAAATCTATTTTTAGTTGGCCTGAATTATATGGAGATTAAAGAGAATCATTAGCATAAAATTCCCCTTGAAGCTTCTGGAGTTGGTATAATATAAAAGACTTTGATAAGATTTCTTCAGCCTAGATAACTTTGGAGAATCCCTAAGCGTGCACAAAAGGCAGATTTGTAACCATACAAAAGCTTTTGTGGGTCAGTGATCTATTCCTCTGAGCACGATACAAATTTTCATATAGAATGCACTCCAAAACAATGCTTTTTAGAAATAGCAGTGTCAAAAGAAAGAAAATGAATGATAAAGAGGGGGACTGATATATTTGTAGCTGTAGGGAGAACATGTCTTTAGGAAAAGCATTGGTGTTGGGTTTTGTTCTTTGCTCTGCTCTCTCAATACGTAATGAGCACATCTTTCACTTCATTACATCTATCCAGACTGTTGTCTCTTGTCACATAAAAATTCACACAGCTCATGTGATTGCTGCACGGTGGATGTAGATTGCAGTGGGGAGGGAGATGAGCAGCTACATTCAGTCACATATTGTGTGAGCATTTATCTTCATTTATCAGCATGTTGTAGTAAGGAGACTCTGAAGATGTTTGTTACAGTACTTCTGTCGTTGCAACAAGTATGAAATATGATGAACAAGGCAGAATATGTCATTTTGACAGAGCAGTTTCAAGCAGTACAACGTGCACATCATAATATATTACATTTTGTAAGGATCAGTGTGTGCCACCCTATGCAAAAATGTCCTTGGGGAAATCCAAAAGGTGCTAACATTGTGTTTTGTTTTGAGGAAAAGAAGCTCAACAGCAAATTTCAGAAATCATGTATAGAAACATAAATAAATGACCTCTATATAAACCTGCAAACCTGTATATGGATTCCCTTAATACGGTGAAATGTAATATCTTAGTACATTTCATCGTACCTCAGCTTGGCCTGCTGGCATATCAGCTAATTTTTAAATGAAAGTTAAATCATGGTAACAACAGTTACTCCACAAAAATCATCTCTGAAATGCCTTTATCCTTTTTGTGTTGAAAAGATATGTGCTCCCTTCTCAGGTTCTTAAATAAAATACACTTGTTATTAGCAGACAGGAATAAAAATAAATGTGAAATCAAACACTTATCATGAAGAGATAATAAGTCTGAGTCTTAAGTTTTAGTTACTAAAGAGCTGAATTTCACTGGAAATTTATGTACGTGGAAAAAATACTTAGGCAAAGAATAAATCCATTGCAGTAATTTTCACTGTTACTGGAAAGACTGTTAATATATCTTTTCACATTATGCAAAACCAGCAAACAAAAATAAGGGTCACAACTTTAAGAAGAGTTGTTTGTAGTATCTGCTAGACTGAGCAAAATGTCACAATATGTAGTTTTCCAGAAGAAGGAAACAGGCCATTAGATTTCATATGAATTAAACATATTTTCAAACTGCTACAAATTTTTGGATTTTTGGAATCACTACAGCAGTGCTTGGGGTTATGGCTATAATTGTATGAAGACAATCGAACAGTAAGTTTTAGTAGGACTAAAATTTGCCCAGTGGTGCCAGAAGGAAAGTCTAGTTTGAAACTGTTTTATGCAAAGAAAGAGACTCACCAGCTGCAAAACAGGTGGTAACCCACCAGGGGCAGGCACGTATGGAATCATAGCTTTTTATGTGGATTATAGTGAAAGGAAAAATGAAAGGGTAAAAGGCAGAACAGCTGACTTAGAGGAGGAGCAGCCTCCTGACTTTTTATTTTCATAAATGAAATTATGGTTAGGCTGGAATAATGGAGAACCCAAATGTTGAACAAATGATGTGGGCCTCATAACCAGGTGCATGCCTGTTTGAGGTGTTAAAAAGAGTCTCATTGGTGCTAAGACATGACTATGTATGGTATGTTTATATCTTTTTTCTATATATATATATTTCTTTAACGAAAAGAATTTAATACTGTTACTATACTGAAGGAACAGCTAGAGTTGCCATTCAGTCCCCAGTGCACCTATCATGACACCAATGTTGTCAGCCTTTTTGGAGAACTTGGAACTGAAGAATGAGCTGGAACAACATGCCCCACTGCATCATTTCAAAGAATAACATAAAGTTGCCAACAGCACAACTGAAGTCATTTCAGATCTTTCAGGAGTTCTAGACTCAAAAGAAAAGTCAGTTTAAGAGAAGGTAGTAATATTTTTCCTGTATATTTTTTTATTGCCTTGTTAATGAAAGGAGAGAGCATTACATGTAGCCTTTTTATAAGAGCTTTTATCTGGGCCTCAAATATTTAGTGTACAGCTAGCATTGCACAAAGTAGGGTTTTATGGTTTACAGGCAGCGCCAAGACATAATTTCTATCCAACAGTAACAGGGAATATTTCCCAGCACTGAAACTTGATGGCCTGTGCTGTTTCCTGTTAGAATAGTCCTTGCCTGTTTTGTTTGGCCTGGTCAGATAGTGTTTTCCCTGACAATTTCTTGGACACAAAGTACCTGGCATGTGCCGGGGATCACTCCCAACCGATGGCTAGAAGCAATCTGTTTTTTAGAAAAAGATACCTTCATCTTAAAAAAGCAGAAAGACTTCTTCAATGGCCATGAGGACAGAGAACAAGCCCTGATAATGTTTAATTTAGTTATGGAAATCCTTCCAGATAAGTCCTTTTTATAAGTGGAGTTAAATGCTCTCAGCTTTTGCTGGGATTGGGCAATTTTGTCAAATAGGAAATGCAAATGTTCTAGAATAGATACAATTTACAAAGGGCAGAATTCCAAAGTATTTCTAACTGTACCATGGAAAAGATATTAAAACAAATTTTAAAAAAATAGTATATGGAAACATAGTTCTATCAAATAGGGACGGAAGATAATCTATAGGAAGGAAAAAAAAAAAAAAAGAGAAAATCAGTCCTCCTAGCTTGGAGAGAAAAACAAAGCTTTCCAAGGTGCTAAGATTTCAACATGCATTAGCTTGGGCATTCTCAGACCCTCTGAAACAGAGGAAAAAGGACTGGAAATTCTTTGATCCTCTCTATTTGGTTAACCAAATCACAGCCACTCCCTGATTATTATTAGCAGTGGGCTTTTTAAGGTCAAGAGGTGTGAGATGAAGAAAAGGCTTGTGTGAGTTTGCATCTGCATTGTGCAAGAAAGCAAACCCCATTCTTACTCAGTAGACTGATGCGTGGACGGTTTCACCAGGGCACCACTAGCATGAGCTGCCTACGGCAGAAGATTATAAAGTGAACTCAATTCCTTAGTTAAGTAGTTGTTTAAATAAGTAAGAGATGGTACATGTGATAAGCTTCCCAGGACCTCTCAGGATAGATCAAGTGAGCTGTAAATACCTGGTATACATTAGTGATCTCCCCCGTGAACACCAAGCTCTCATTTTTGATCAAAAGATTTTTCAGTGTACTGGGACAGATTTTATTACAAACTTGTGGTAGAGTTTTTCTTGCAATTAACAATGAGTGTTTCTTCTGAAGTTGTTCTAGCAGGTGTTTTAGAATGTCATTAATAACATTGCTAATATCGTAGAATCATAGAATACCAACTTGAAAGGGATGTCAAGGATTATCTGGACCAACCTTTCTTGGCAAAAGCATGGTCTAGATAAAATAATGGCCCAGCACCCTATCCATCTGAATCTTAAACATGTCCAATGTTGGGGAATCCACCACTTGCCTTAATAATAATCGGAAGATTATTCCGATTGCTGATTGTTCTCATGAAAAAATTTCCCCTTGTGTTCAATCAAAATCTCCTCAGGAGTAACTTGTGCCCATTGCCCCTCGTCCTATCCATGTGACTCCTTGTATAACGAGGGTCTCCATCATCTTTGTATCCACCCTTTAAATATTGGAACATGATAGTAAGGTCTCCCTTAAGCCTTTTTTTTTTGAGGCTGAACAAACCCAGTTCTCTGAACCTTTCCTCGTATGGCAGACTCCCTGGTCCTTCTATCATCTTTGTGGACCTTCTCTGGACCCTCTCCAGCCTGTCCATATCTTTTTTTGTATTGCAGGGACAAACTGAACACAGTGTTGCAGATGTGGTGTGACAATCACTGAGTAGGGTGGGATGATGATTCCTTTATCTCTGCTGGTGATGATTTTTTTGGTGCAACCCTGCAACCTGTTGGCTTCCTTTGCTGCAGCAGTCCACTGTTCACTCACACCGAGCTTGTTGTCCACCAGGACCTCCAGGTCCCTTACCAACAAAGCTGCTTCCCAGCTGGGTAGATCTGAGTGCAAGACCTTACACTTGCCCTTGTTGAACTTCATAAAGATCCTGTTAGCCCAATCTTCCAGCCTATCCAGTATTTCCAGCAGGGTGGTTCTCCTTTCCGAAGAGTCCACTTTCCCACTAAGTCTTGTATCATTGTCAAACTTCATCAGGGTACACTAGATCACATAATCCAAGTCACTTATGAAGACATTTAACAGCACTGGGCTCAATATTGCTCCCTGGGGTACCCCAATTGTGACAGATTTCTAGTTTCATAAGGTGCTATTTACCACTATTTTCTCTCAGCCAGTTCCCTATCCACTGCACGGACCACTTGTTTAGACCGTAGCACATAATTTTCTCTGAGAGGAGGCTGTGGGAAACCATAATGAAAGCCTTGGAGAGGCAACGTGTTTCTTTTATTCCCAGGATTTTAATATGCTCCTACAGAATTTTCAGGATTGCTGATCCCTCTAGCCTTCTGTGATTTCAACGTACCATATTAACTGCTGCTTTGCGACATCATGTGGACTCCCTCCTAGTTTGAGTTATTTCAAAACTACTTCAAAATCCTTATATTTCATTTGTTACGACTTTAAATACTTTCCCTAACAATGTTTTTAAAATGGGAATAACATCTGGCTGATGTGTTTAAAATCTGTCTGTAGCAAATAATATAAAAATGACCTTGGCCCTGAATTTAAAATGAGGGGGTGGGGAGCTGGCTGAACAGTATGCTTATAAGAACACAGCTTGTTCTCTGCATAAAGAAGGAAAAAGATGACTTATCAGTGAACAACTTTGAGGCTAGAATTATTTGAATAATTTTTCTGAATGACGCAATACTGAGCTCACGCGAGTCAGATCAAATCCAGCTGAAGAGCAGAAGCAAGGGTCCAGCTGGGAATCCTGTTATTCACTGACTCACAGTAAAGACATTGATAAAATATGAATCTTCGGAATTCCAGGTACTCCAGAGAAGGTACAAACAATTTAAATTGAGACAATGAATAAAAGAAATATTTCCGACTATTAAAGTCTGTTGCTGGTAACAACAGAAGTTTGGTAATGGAATTTATTGTACTTTTATATTTCATGGCTTTCAGCATACATTTGAACTGGGAAGCTGCTGATGTCTTGCATCTCACTGTCACTGTTATTCATTTTGTTATATCTTACTGCTTTATTAAGAATTAACATTCACTAACTGGGAACATAGATGCAAAGTTTTGAAGAACCTGTCTGTGCCAGTTGAAATCCAAGGATAACTTGTTGCTGACTTTCAGTAGACATTGAATACTAAGATGGGAAGGGACACACTGACTGTTTGTAGCTCTATTTTGCTTAAAAGTCATTCTTTTTAAGGGCTTCAGCTGTAAATTATTAAAACAATATTTCAAAATCTCTATCAATTCGGGGCTGTCTTATTTGCACATGGCCGAGCTGAATCATCGTTTTCTGTCTGATTTTAAAACTTGAAGATAATAATTGTGGTAAATTTAAACTATTGGAACTACAGTGGTTAAGTTGTCAGTTGATTTACTAGGGCTTTACAGCAACATATAATTTTGAAAACAAAGTTTAGTTTTAAGGTATAATATTAGAGGGTCTTTTAGTAACCCTCTATAAGGATATAGTTGCCCTTTTTTCATCACAGAAGGCTGTTCAAAAGAAACCTTGCAAAGCAGGCAGCTTTAACTTCATAAATGCTGCACTTGTCCAACGCACTGAATAATACAGATTCATAGGCAGGTGTTTGCAAAAGCTATAGAACTAAGATGTTCCATATGCAGGAAGGAAAGTCTGTGCATTAAGCCTGAGACATATTTAATATGTGAAGAAAAGTTTGTTGCTTCCTGGTATTCTTGCTGAAAACAAGCAGCAATAAATCATTTTACTTTGTACCCTCTCCTTGTCCCTGTGCACAGCACCAGCATTGCAGTTTGAGAATTGTTCTGAACTCTAGTGCTTAATGTGCAGCCTTAACAGAGGTAGCTGAAAGAAAGTGAAGGCTATGAGTAGGATTGTGCTGCTCTATTCATATTGTGTATTCAAGGCAAGAATTGGAGAATAGAGTCTTGCCTTTCCATTTATCCTTCCTTCTTCACAAGAGAAATCCTGTACTACGTGGTGTTCTTAAAGGCTACCATGACCACCTTGTGGATCCAGTGCGTGAGACTGCAATTCTCTTTTCATCTTCCCAGGTGTTTCTAAGAGCATTCTTTCTGTCTTCATATTACCTTGGTGTGGCAAAGATGCATTGTCTGTGTACATTATTCTGGCTTTTTTGAGAAATTAATTAGGGTATTACTAATCCTCTATTTTGAAATGAATTAGCACGAAATAAGAAGAACATGATGTTAATTTGAAGTATTTCTATGTCTTGGTTTGTTGGTTTGCGTTTTTGTACTATTTGTTTTCTTTTTCACTACTCATTTTTCCCTGAAATGCTCTGGATCCTCTAGATGCACACATACAGAGCATACAGACGCATTTCACTCTAATTTATTTTTGGTTTTGCTTTCCAGTGAAATCTAGCTTTTAATGTTAGATCAAATATTGTATAATTATTTGAAATAAGCTCAGATTGCAATTATTAAGGTAACTAGCACTGCAGATATGTCTAGCATAGCCCTAGACACTGAAGAGAAGTTTCTTTCATAGCAGTTTTATTTTACTAGCTCTTGTTGCTTATGAGTATCATGGAATTTGCAGTTAATTATGCTTAATGAAGAATGGCTTCAGACTGCCTAGAAGTTCAATGAAGATTTCTTCTCTGCATTTCCAGGTAGCAACTTTTGAGAATGGACAGTTGTGTTGTCATTCATTTACTATATTTTATGTTCTTCAGTGCTAACACATAGGGATTCGTTCCCAAGTACTATGACAATATTGTGAGCTCTATACTATTGACTATGTAAATTTTTAGGATTAGAAACATACTTAGATGTATTTGATTCACATTTTTGCTCCTTTGATACAGGTCTACTCTTTTTCTAGAACAGTGAATACTTCTAATGGACTTACTATCCACAGAACTTTTGTTTTGGAGGCAAAGACAAGTGGCAAGCTCAAAAAGTTATATTAAAATGGTGTTTAGGTGTTATTTTTAGAAAAGCTGTATAAGTAAAGCAAATTTATAGACCACATTGCTGCTTGTAAAAGATTTGTGGTATGTATCTCCATCAAGTCCTAAACCTTTCAAATCCTATTTTATGACAGTAATAAATAAATTGTGTGATGAGTAACAGAATGTTGCTTCCTGGCTGCACAGAAGAAGTAGCAGCCTATTGAAAGGCTCTCAAACAGTGGCTGGAAGATCATTCCTTTCCCTCTTCCTATAGAGTTCTGTTTTTTTTTTATAGTCTCTATGCATTACTTCAAATAAGCTGGAGGGAGACGCTGTATCATTTCTCTGCACTTCAAACGCTGTGAAATATTTGGAAATTTCAAAACAATTCTTTACTCATGACTGACTCTAATATAGACGTGTGTGTTATTTTACTTGAAACAGCAAAATAACGACTGGTTCCTTCTGTGGCTGGTGACTTCAGCCCTCATCAAATGAACAGTGGTTAATTATGTTTGCTATATTTTGGTAGTTAGACCAGAGGGTTTTGTCCTAAGAGTTATTTCTTCAGCTACGGCAGTTACCTTTCCAGCAGGGAGTGGAGAATGTTTATTTTACCTTAACTGTAGCCTATTATTTGGGTGCATGATGTAGCCTGTTCTTCAGTGAATTCTTGGTGTGCAAACCATTAACGGCAGATAACGACCACTATTATCTATGCATGTAGCAATCATGCTGTGGTTCCAATTTCTAATTTGGTTATATAGCTTGAAGTCTTTTAGGGGCAGATGTGGTGCAAGCAAGTAATTAATATTATTTTCAATTTGTGTAATTAATTGCACTTTAATTCTCTTTCATTATTGGAAGTACTAAGTGTCTGAAAGCCATAAAACTCTTTATGCAACAAGGTATACAAGTTTCTTTTTGAATGTATTCTGAGGACAGATCTATTAAGTTTTTCTGCCTACTCACATTCTGGCTCTGCAAATTTCTATTTTTCAAGCCAGAAGCAAACCTACAGCTTGTATATAATAAACCTTTGCCGATATAAATGCTAGATTTCTCTTGGGCACAATAAGTGCATACACACTTTTTTGGCCATTTTTTTTTTGTTCAGTGTTAAACAGAAGATGCTGTCTTTACTAGGTTTGCATTCCATTTTGATACTTTCCTTCTCTCAACAAATTTCATCCTACTCAAGTTTAGTTCTGTGTATACCTGTTATGACTATTCCTTTGGCAGTCCAACAATCGCAGCCAAGGATGGAAGCCAAGAAGAAATCCCTTCCACTTTGTTCTATATAAGTATATATTAAAATGATAGTGTGTCTAATGTCCAAGATCTCAGAATAATCATTTGAGAAGGCAGTGAAGACAGGCAACTGAAGCATGATGTTATTAAAAGAAAATAAACAAAGAACAAAAAAACCCCAACAAACAAACCCCAAATGTCTGAGCAAGAGAGGAATAGTTTCTCTGGAACCTGGGGAAGAGTAAAGTAGGTCAGGATTGATACTCTGGTTAGTTTTTTTATTTCCTCCCTCCTATTTGCAGGACAAGGGGATTAGGGTTATAAGCAAAGAGAGGAATGTCAAAATAGAAATTTCCTCCCAGGAGAAAGACAATTGTGTACAAGCAGCCACCATCAGCCTTTGCAGTTTGCCACCTGCCTGATCATCATGGAAGTACTGGCTTCAAAGTGGGACCTAGTTGTGAAGGGGGACTTGAAAGGGAGGGAGGTGAAGGGGCTCGAGAATAAATCTTACAAGGAATGGCTTAGGGAGCTGGGGTTGTTTAGCCTTGAGAAGAGGAGGCTGAGGGGAGACCTTATTGCTCTCTACAACTACTTGAAAGGAGGTTGGGAGAGGAGGGTGCTGGGCTCTTCTCCCAAATGACAGGGGACAGGACAAGGGGGAATCGCCTCAAGCTGCACCAGGGGAGGTTCAGGCTAGATACCAGAAAGAATTTTTTCACAGAAAGAGTCGTCGGGCAGTGGGACAAGCTACACCAGGAGAGGTGGTTGAGTCACCATACCTGGAGGTGTTTAAAAGACGGGTAGATGAGGTGCTCAGGGACATGGTTTATGGGCAGATAGGAGTGGTTGGATCCAAGAGGTCTTTTCCAGCCTGGTGATTCTATGATTTTATGATTCTATCAGGGTGTTTATAGTGTGAAGTGTGTACTATTGTAACTATTGTGTTAGCATATATTTATTTATAGAAGTGGAGTGCTGCCAGTAAAATCTTCTAGATTATCCAAAATAAACGTTTTCACTGTGTAAAAGTAGTCTTTAGAAACAGTAAAAGGGTCAGAGATGGGAAGAGCCAAACTTGCAAAGTGCTTAACTTAAAAAACAAGAATGCGTATGATTTTTTTTTTTTGTGCTCGTCCTCCTTTTTGTGCTGCACTAAATGACTGTAGGCAATTTCTGCCATGAGATTCTTAATTAAGTACTTATCTGTGCTTAGAAGTAAGACTTTGGAGCACTACAATGAATGTGGCAGAGAGGAAAACTTGAGATGAAGGCTTCATTTAGGTAGGGTTTTTTTTTTCTAGTCTGATGTTTACCCTTTTCCCCCACATGCCAAATGAAAAGTTACAGATGAATTGCAGCAACAGCTAAATTTCAGAGACAGAAACATGCTCAGTGCAGATAGAACATTGGAGTTTCTTAGAAGTACTTTGTGCATCCAAGTTAGCATGTGCAGGAGGTAGATGAGGAAGGCAGGAGACAGATCCCAGATCTTAATCCCTCAATGCAAGTGTCAGCTTCAAAGCGTATTAACTCCTCAAAATCTATTAAAATTTTTAGCCTAGATTTACAGTGCACAGATAATACTTGCTTTCTTCAGGATCTCATTCCTGGAAATCAGAGTCACTAGCGTGTACTGGAGATCTTAGAGTCCAAGCTGAAGTTAAGGTATTTTTGGAAGAATTATTGTAATGAAAAACACCTAGTACCAGCTCTAGTATTAACTTCAGCAGCATAAGCTACTGCAAGTTTAAGTTAGTCTTTATAGTGTTGGTAAGCATAGTTGTAAAAAATAATTCCATCTTCACATCTGGATCTCTGATACTGAAATTGCAAGAGCTACTTAAAATGTATTTTTCAGTTCCAAAGTTTAGTGCCTATTCAGGATTAAACACTGCATTTTGGTTTCTTCCCAGAAATATTTGCTGGGTAATGTGTTACGCTGCTGACCCATAAATGTCTAGGATGCTAGGGGAAATGCTAAGATAAAAACCATTAAAATGTGATTTTTATATGTGCTGACATTAGTTTTTTACCCTGTAAACAGCTCCATGCTGTCACAGCACCAGTTCCAGAGTTTAAACATTCTGACAATGGCTATAAGAAAGATGGTCAGATTAATTTCTTATCAAACTGAGTTGATTCAGCACAAGGAATGGAAACTATCTGATGTATTTTACGGATCAAAGCTAATTCTCCATTGACACACATGCATTTGAGTAGGCGCATCTGTGTGACAGCTGAATTATAGGAGTGCTTTACACACACATTATCTTGTCACAACATAAGATCATCCTACTGTGCTAAAATACCTCTTCCAGAAGAAACAAGTGATTTCCCCATGTAGTTGGGAAGGATGCTAAAAGCTGCTTTCTTTTTACATATCTTTTATTTTCACCTTCTGCAGGGATGAGATGAGCTATGTTTTTTAAAAAAATTGTATACTATTAATTTGATTCTATCTGTATTTTTATTGTTTTCACCTTCTGTCTAATGAAATGCATTCATAGCTGTGTCTATGGCTGGATGGAAAACACTGAAGGGAAGCAATTATTTCATTTAGAGTTTAGTTGCTTATTTAAAGGAAATGCTTGTAAGGATTTTTTTCTCTTTTATATATCTGGGAAAGTGGATACTTTTGGTTTGTGCCATTGGAATGAAAAATGTATTTGTATGTTTGGGAAAACTTTATGAATGTTTAGCAACAGCTTTGGGACACAACTTTCACTCACATTCCTTAACTGTAGTATCAGGGAATAGTTTGGGTTGCAAGGGACCTTAAAGATCATCTTGTTCGGACCCCCCTGGGATGGGTAGGGACATGTCCCACTAGATCAACTAGATAGCTGATACCATCCACTTTGATACTAGGTTTACGTCAACCCAGCCTTTTGAAAACTAATCTTTGTAGGATAAAGATGCTATAAATCCTCCCAGCTTCTTGTAAAGCAGTTCAGTACATTGGGCCTAGGTTTGTTACATGATGCTGTTAGAAACTGAATTGAGACTGAGGCCATTTGTGTCAGGGCTTTGTTTTTTGGTTTTGGGGGTTTTTTTCAGTCCATTACAAAGAAAACCAACAAGTGCTAAAGTATAACATTGAGCTCAACTTTTAGCTATTGAAACATTTTCACTGTTTTCTGGTGCTTCTCTCAGCCTTGTAGCTGTGAAGATGCAAAAAAAAAAAAAAAATTTAAAGTAATGCTTCTCTTCAAGAGCTGCATGCTCCTACAGGTGAATATGCTCTTCACTGATAACAAAACTTAAAAAACCCCAAACTATTTTGGTAATTTTTTAAATGCATATACTCTTGTTAAATAGCATCTTTTTGTTCCTCCACCTCCTCCCGGTGTGAAGTCGTTAACATGCATATTCGTATTCTGTCATTCTGGGGAGTACTCCACCCCAACCACAGTGGCTTTAGAGGAAGCAGCATGAGGTGAAGGTGAGGGACTGCCCCTGTGTTAGCCTCCACACTCCAGACCCAACTCAGCCTGGGAACTGCAAGGTGGAGGGTTGTGCCTGAGGGTGGTTGGCTGGGCACCACCTCTGCTCCAACTGTCGTTGGTGCTGCCCAGGGTTTGCCTGTGGTTTCACATGTTTACACACCCAGGCAGGCACTGGATAAATATAAGTGACCCAAATGCAGGTTTCAGAGGTAGTTGACTTATTATTATTATGTGAATAATCAATATCAGAAAAGTATCCTTTATTTCTCATGTTAGCAAAGCACCTATTTTACAGAATTTTACAACAATTTTTGGTTAGCAGACTAGGCAGATCTGTATTATCCTCTCCTTCTGAACACTGCTAACACTTTCTGTGCCGGTTCACCTGTCATTAAGCTCACACAACCTGAATCTCTCTCATGAAGGTTGGTTGCCATGGAAAGTATTGGGATCCCATAAATGAATGTATTCTATGTAAGAAAAACTTGAAAACAGATCTGATACATTTTGAATAAAAGGGAGGAGAATATGTGAAACTATAGAAGCAAATAATTTAAAAATGTATGTGTGCTTCTTATTTAATATTCACCTACATTCAAATTGTTCGTACCGTAGTATTACATCATTTCTTGTGTGTATCCTTAAATATTGATTATCAAGCCTGGAACAGTAAAATACAACACTACATTATTGCTAAGAATTTTGAATTACTAATTCATTAAATAGAGCTAGAGTAGTACATTCTCAACAACTGAAGGTTTGCAATACAAAATAATTGCATGTGTTTTTTTTCCGGTGGAGTGTCTTTTGGGTTTGGTAGGAATTAATCATTGACATTAGATTATGCCATAACGGAATGTACTTTCTCTTTCATTAAGATATTATTAAAGGAAACTGTTATCTGATAGAACAGTATATAAATATGCTGAGTTAGGAATTCAAAAAAAGTAACACAATTTTGAATTTTTTATGGTCTGATGTTTTTACCATTTTCTCACGAGAATTGTAATTAACTTGTTACTATATATCGAATTTGCAATAGAGCAAGAAAAAGAAATTTGCTTTATCTATTGTATTAGTGTAATAAGATAATTGATTCACATGAAGGCTGGCGTTTGGCAAATATTTTCCTCAAGACTACCATAAAAATATCTTTTTTTCTTTAAGTAGACTAGCAGTGTTCAGCTGAATGTGTTTAATGATGTTATTCTCAAAATCCGTATTTGTGTCCTATATAAACTTGTGTTTACAGTTTCCCGCATGGGATATGCTTAGCGGTTATACTCCTGGAATCCTGCTGTGAAATGAAAATTCACAACAAACCACCAGGAAGTGGCAGGCTTGATTTCAAAAGAACACTGTCTTTACTGTTTGGACACCAAACCATTGGAAACTCAAGAATCCTGGAGTACAGACAAGGTTTTTTCTTTTCTTTTTCTTTTTTTTTCTCCACTCCTCAACGCCCACCCACCACCCCCTCCCTCCAAATCTCCCCCCTTCACTTTCCTGCTCAATACATTACTTTCTGTGGGTCAGCTCTTTTGTTATTCTTGTTTACAACCGCAGCATCCCTGTGTCTTTAACAGGAAACTGGTAGACAACATGGAGATTCATGGAGTCTTATCCTTGGCATCTAATGAAAGTTTTGCCTTTCTAGTGAAAATATAGAGAGATGGGAGAAGTGAAAATTGAGATTAAGGAAGAACAAATGAGCTTATGGTAGAGTACTGTAAGTGGCTTTGTTCTAGTACTGGTGTAAACCCTTAAATGAATACAAAATAAACCCATGGTGCTATTATCTTGGCCATGATTTGACTATTGGATCAAGATTGAAGAATGTTCACACATTGCTGAGTTGTTAAGTTTGATATTGCTATTTAAGTAACTTTTCAGTTTGCTCCCACACAAGTTTGTAGTCAAAGGTCTCTGCAGAGAGACCTTTCTCTGTAGAACTGAGAAATTATGAATATTCTCATCTCTTTGTACCTTTGCAAGAGGAATAGCGGGAAACAAACAAATATTGTGACCGTGAAGTCCTTATTTTTAAGTATTTTTTATTTGACTCTTCTGGGTATAAAGCAATCATCATGCACCAGTGCCATTCCTGTACTTCATGTATTGTTAAAGACTTATTCTGTCGTGATTAATTTTGGCTATGAGCTTTGAGAAGTAAGAACAATGCATCAATAATTAAAGGCACCATCACAGATGAAGCTTTAGTTAGTTATCTTTATTTCCATCTTGGCGTCCCAGGAGTCAACAAAAACTATGAGAACAGTAAGGATTTTATTTTTAGAAATGTCTCAAGTAGAATGCACAGATGTTAAAATATAGATGGACTTTCTTTACTACTACAAAATCTATTTTTGTCATCTTAGTATTTTCATTATTAGTCACTTATCCTGTGATGTAAGTGCTGCTTGCTAGAATTCTGGGTTAGGTAGGCACTGAATCTTGGGTTTGGTTGAATTTTTTTAAGGCTTTTCTTCACATGATTAGAATCTGTGCTGCCTACAATAGTGTAGTGCATGCTACACAAAAATCTCCTGACTTTGTACCCATCTTGCTAGTGGCATATTGAGTGACCTCATAAAGAAGATGGTGTTCTCTTTCCTCATCTTGGTTTTCTGTCAATGACATGCGAATAATAGTTCTGACCTACTGAAGGAAAGCTCATTAAAGCCATATATGCATTAGTAATTGAGGTTTGAACCTGACTTTGGTGCTCTGTAATGCTATATGCCTAATGAGTGTTGTTGACATAATTTCTTTAAGACTGTTAGTTCAGTATGGATAAAGGGAGAAGAGGGCTTTGAACAGAGGAGTTCCTTCTCTGAAGTGAACTTGCATACACTACGTGCTGAGAGAGGGGTATATTGTATTTTACACATGAGTTACTCAAGCTCTTCATCTAGGGTTACATAGGAGAGTAACCAAGGACCTAACTAAACATTCAATGGTTTATCAAGAAAATAATCTTCTATATCTGGCTTTTGTTTGTACTAATTTAGGCACATCCTGCACACCTAGTGATAAGAATTATTTGAATTAAGAGAAAAAAAGAAGATATGAAACTCTGGGCAAAGAACTCACTGGGCAACACTTTTCATAATATTTTCAGAACAGGTATAATTCACTGACTAAGCAACACCTCTCCTGACAGATATCTGAAAAGCTAAATCTTAAAAATATGAGTGAGCTAAATTCAGATCTAGATATAAATTCTATTTCAGAATATTGCACTAAAATGTTATGGAAGGAGGTAGATTAATAGACTGGAGACAGTGCTTGCTTTGCTGGGGTTTTGACATATATTTGTGAAGCAACAGTAGTTAGATATGTGATTTCAACTGGCTTGAAATTGCTGATGATTCTCACAAACAGAAAGAGTTTGTAATATCCTTGAAATCTTATAGTGCCTCAGAATTACTCATAGAGAGTAACTTTTGCAAAGCTATTTGTCCAAGATTTAGTCTTTGACCTAATATGACTTCCCTTAATCTGCCTTCCATTTATCTTCTTTAAGCAACTATTACACTGAGCTTTCAAAGAGTGAAACTACATGTTGGCTTTTTTTTTGATAAATATTTATGCTAGTGCCATTGTTAAAATAATTGATTTATCTATTTGGTGGCACTACATGTTTCAGCCCATCTGAATAAGTTTGCATATTTCTTCTACGGCAATTCGTAGTAAATAAGTCAATTTTATCATATGTAAGTATTCATCCTGCACACAGATAATCGTTCATACCTCTGTCTCTCTGAGAAAATACAATCAAAGCACCTTCATAGAATAAGTTAGCATGCAATGAGTTTGGTTAAGTGAGAGTTTCTCGAGTAGGAGATATTTTTCAGTATAAAAGTAATGAATATTCATTTAAAAAGTTTGATTTCTTATAAAAAGTTTCCTATACCTCTAAGTACATGCAAAATGAAATTGTTTACAAAACAATAATCCAAAAATTGTGGAAGTTGATGAGAAATACATTGAGGACTCCAGGGACCTGATCCTCTAAATAATTACACACATGAATAACATTATATTCAAAAGGTTGCAGTTGATTTTAAATGCTTTAGTTAGGGTAAGGCTAAAAACATAAACGTGTTGCAAACGTGTAAAGATTATATGTCATGATAATAACAAGTCTTGTTTCAAGTATGCTCTCCAACTGATGAACCATCTTGTGGAACACGGACTGGAGTTAAGTCTCAGCTTAGAACAACAAAAACCATGAACACTTTCTCAATCGTGTCCAGCAAAGTCAGATAATTAGCTTTCCAAAGGAAATTTTAGTAGACTTGGTCCCAATTCTATCATCAATATCTCTGAAAATGGTAAAGATGAGCAGTCATTTGCTGACGTGTGCCATCCCCTATGTAAGACATGCAGCATATGAAGATATTTTTAATATATATGTGGTTAATATGAGAAAATTCTATTAATCCCTTGAGTTATTTTTAGCCTTTTTACTGACATTTTACAGCGTGTTAAATAGTGTTTACGGTCTGTACAATGCCTACCATGACAGGATTTTTTGTCAACTGGAGACTTGGTTAATACTGCGATGCCACTAGACAGCGGTACCAAGTGCTTGTGCATAAAAGTTTGCTACTAGAATAGATCCTGTAAGTACAATATTGGAACCACACATAATTTCTAGAAACAGCAAACTAGAGAAAAAGAAAAGAAATGAAAGTGAGAGTATTTTAAGCTTATATATAAAGTTGTAAAACAAAATGAGTTAAATGTTTTTACCTGAAGTCAATGGAAATCATACAATCACGTTGGAAAAGATCTTTAAGATTATCAAGTCTACTTGTAAATGAAGTGGCTGACTTAGGAACAAGTTTTGTGGCATTCCAGGGAAATGACTGCAGGTCTCCAGAAACTTCATTCAGTAACTTTACTTTGAGGTAATACTTTCTCTCCAGTGTTTGCCGATTAGCAAGAGTGATAGAGAAACACAAAGGAAGCACCTTGAGAGTTTTGACTTTCTGTTTATACTCTAATTATCCAGAATTGAGTTTTTTAAAGAGAGTTTTTGGAGTAGAATTATTAACGGTTGGACTCGATGATCTGGTGGGTCTCTTCCAACCTGGTTATTCTGTGATTCTGTGTGTGCCCGTTCTTGGGTTTGTGGCACAGTAACAAAACCTTAGTGTACCCTCTGGTCTTCTCAGTGTCTGGTCTGCACTATGTGTAGAAAGACAGTGCTTCCAAAATGGATACAAGGATAGAAACTTTCTTAATACACAATTTCAATGGCAACCAAAGTTTTCTCCTATTCACTGCCAGCTGAAACCGTTTTTATGATGTGTCCTAATGGGAAGTATCTAATTTTCTTGATTTAGCAAATGATCATAGAAAGCATCTGCCCATTGCTTTGGTATGGGATGCTAGGTGCTCCTAAATATATAGATTTGAGCTATAAGTCCTCTTCCTAAAGTATTGGTAATATAAGGTCTCATTTAACCATATTTATTTGAAAAACAGATGAGAATCACTGAAAACAGTGCTTGGCTTTCCTCCTTTCTATTTAGATGGGCAATTTTAAATATCAAATTTTAATGCTATAAGGCTTTATTTTACATGCTTCAAATTGTTCTTGTGTAACTCTTTTTTGTCACTTAAAAATTGATTCTACCACTGGTTAGGTTCATTTTTATTTTTTTTGGACTTCCTGTTGGAAAAACATTTGCATTTGAAAGTTTTTTCTGGGCCTTGCTCTGGAGATTATTGTGAGGAAGTGTGGGCATGGGGGAGGTTTTACTAATTATGAATTCCTCTTTCCTGTTGCAGCTAAGAATACTGCAAAGCTTTTAAAGATCACTGTGAAGCAATTTGATGAATGTTTAGTGTGGTGAAGAATATGGGAACATGACATTTCATAGTCTTCCTCTGACACCAATATAATATTTAAACATTTTCATTAAAAATATGGCAGCTGTCATCAAACCTTATCTATAATTGCATCATATATGCTATATTTTATATATGCCTAGATTAAAATAAACATAAAAGTTGATTTAGTAAGAGAATGAGATTTGGCCCTTTTGTCACTTATCTCCTCACCACTTTAATGTTATATAACTCTATTGATCTCAGTGAATTTTCTCTAGAGCGTAATGCTCCATACTATAATCAATGTTGCTGAGACCTGGAGTAGAGAAGCTGGAACATTCACATCACATGAATCCTCAGGTGTGCTATCTAGAGTGAGCTGAATTTTGGAGGTATCCTCTTTATCTCACCAACACAAAGACTTTCCTATCAGGACAAAAGGGTCTTTTTAGGGGAAAAAAAAGATCTGCAGAGTGAGGGTTTTTTTATTGTATGTATGATCTCTTCTCTTTTCTGGAATTATACTTTTCTGTGCTAGAGAAACAGAATTTCTTATTTTTACTTAAGCAGGACAAATTCAGAGGAACTGAGGTAGTCAGTAGTAGTCTCTTTCTCTTGAAGTCATGATCTTCTGAGACTAAGATTCTGTTGTGCTTATAGGCTGAATGTGGATTGGGAGTTAGTGACTAGAGTTACTGCATTTAAGAGGCAGGGATAAAACTATAGGTCATTAGAAAGATATCCATGTTACACAACTAAAATTCTGAATATGGCATTTGACCCCAGCATGTTGATTACAGTTTGTTTCCTGGGTATGAAAAGTCTAAACAGCTATATGCCTGTGAACATATGAAAAAAGTTGGAAGAGACTGGGCCTAGTTGATATGTAGTAGGATCTGTTTCATTGGATGAGTTTGTGGATATTGAACTACTGTCAAAATGACATATCTGTGTTTTATGATACATGATTATGTTTAATGTACTCCAAGAAAAAAATTGTATGCCCACATCACAAGTTTGAAAACAAAATGTGTAATGAATGGAAGGCAGATAATCTATATGAATGCTATTTTTATGAAGCTAGGTGTTTTACCCAATTTAAGAAGCATGTTATTCCTATCAGAAAAGGATGAAACCTGGAGGCTTTACAAGAAAAACATAGGAAGAACATTCAATTCATTGAGCAGACATCTTTGCCACTCAAATTCTGTGGACTCTAGTGTACAGAAGAAAATGAAAACAACTGGAAAATGAAGAGAATTCTCTGAACTTTTCTGCAGTATGTATTAGGTCAAAATAAACCACATGAGGACCAGGTAAAAGGGAATGTGCTTTTTATCAGTATGCCCCTGAGACAGACTGAGGAATGACACACTATGCAGACTGATGTCAACTGTGTATAATAACTTAGAAGATTTTTTTAAGGGACAGTCAAGGTAACTTCTGAAATGTGAAGTTCAGATGAGGTTTCCAAAATGGAAAAAAAAGCAGATCCAACAAAATTCTTAAAAAGCGGGCATGGTGATTACTAATAAAGTAGATTTTAGGGTAAGGAAATATAAATTGCTTTTAAGTTTGTCAAGGGGATGTGTGTGAGTGGAGAACCATATTTTATTTATGTAGGGTAAACGATGACTTTCCACTTTGTTGGAAAGTTTTGTACTGCATTCACTAGTAGCCTAAGCCATAAGGTGCAGTTATCCTCCTCATTAGCATAGGCTCAGTATTGGACGATTTAGCTGATGTGGAGGATATTTAAAAGGCATATTTCAGATCTGCTTCTTGCAAATGGTCCATTTGTGAAGCATCCCTGTCTGAGTGAATGCAACAGTACAAAATTTATGCAATGAAACCTTTTCAAAAACTTCTTTATTTTTTGCCAAGTTTGCATTTTATCCTTAGTCCATGAAGGGCTTCTGTACATCTGGAAGCCACACTGTCCCAAGATTCACCTCACAGGTTATGTCACTAGAGAGACCTACAGTGTGAGGAAATGCAGAGGAAATCCTGTACCAAGAACACATAACTCCAGAACACTTTGCTGGCCGCATCAAGAAGCCAGTGCTGGTGTTTCTACTACCCAAGCCTAGAAAGACTACTATTTGACATTGTTTGTTCACATGCGAGGAGTCACTTTAATTTTCATTTGTATTTTTGTTTTGCCTTATAATATTGCTAATTACTTTTTAGCTGTTTTAGGTATGGACTAAGTTATGCATGATACAGTATCTATGTTGTAAATGCGAATCTCCAGTGAAACAACTAACAGCATTTTAAAAAGTACTTTTCAGTAGTCCAATTCACCGAGGTTCATATGTATCAATTTCTCTCAAGGCTTAACTTGCTTTCCTGCCTAATGTGGCAATCTGCCCCTCTTGTCTCAGACTGTCAGGGCATTTAAAAACCATAACAAATGTTGGTGGTAGTGTCCTTTTCTGTGGCTTTTCAAATTCCTTGCTGACCAGCTTGCATGCGCAACTATGTGCAATAGTTGATGTGAAGACTAGATGAGAATATCACAGTATAAGGAGAACAATGAGTCAAGAGTGAGGACAGGAGTGAGTTTGGAAAATACTAGCAGGTCAAAATCAATTCTTTCTTTGTCCTCCCATGCCAAATATTTGAGTCTGGAGTGCTCTACAAGATCTTACAGTCAGCTGAAGGACATGAGTATAATTGAGATGAAATGAAAAACTTATCTTTGACCCATCTGCTTTTGTGAAGTTTTGTCCCGGTTATTAATTGCCAGCAGCTTTTTCTTTATAAAGGGTAGGTTCCCCCAACCATACAAAGCAAAAAACCTCAGACTTCTCCCAAGTGCAGACTAAAACTAGAGAGCCAGAAATGAAACTTGTTTTTTTTTTTTCACATCACTTGTACTTTGACACTGGAACAGAACAAGGGTATGTAGAGATGTACGCCACCGAGAGCAAAAGTGCTGATATTCAAATGGTTGCATGTTGCGATGTATTTGAGGATCACACAAAATGTGAGCTGATTTGTATTTCCCAGATAGTTAATAAGGTTTATTGTAGGAACAGGACCATTCTATTGGACAAATATAAGTGGAAAATATCTGTATTTGCTTAACTGGTAAAATAACTGTGGTTGTTCTCTTCCTTTTCTTTAAATGTGCACAGACTCTCTTTGTGTCTGGCCTTTTGGTGTGCTGCACTATGTTTGTTGACAGTAACACTCTTTAATTCTATCCTCTGCCTAATTATTAATCCCCAAAAGATAAACAGATATTCCCAGTTCTCTTTTAGAGACTTTGGTTGTAGTTTTATGTTTTTTTCTTCTTTTATGGAGAGGAAGGGAAAAAAAATCTTTGTCAAAATAATAACACTAGAGGTTAAACTTATAGAAAATAAACAAGGCATGGAATTTAATCCTACCTTGGAATATTTAAATTGCTACGTAAACATTTCTGGCCTAGCATTTATGTTGAGTATAAAATCCTCAAGCTGTAATCTCAAGTATGTTTCTCATATCTTCTCCTTAAAGGCCCACAGAAAAACTTGCTTAACTTTTAGCGATTACTTGACTATGATCATGTATGAGAATCTCTCTCCTAAATTAAACACTGGACCATTAAGATAATGGGAAAGACAATATACAGGTGTAGTTTGAATTAAGAACAAATGTGGACATTCCCTTTGTTTTCTTCCAAAGTTTTTTTGAGAACATTCAAACTACTAAATATAGAACTAGGATTTTAAAAAAATATTTAATGAAAGCCCTTGTTTACAGACATGTCCATGTTTGAATTATTTTCCAGTGCAAATTACTGAAAAATACTTTTTACTTTCCATAGCAAAAATCTAATTTTAATTTATTTTTGATGCTGTAGCAAACCCAACATTTTTCAAGAAAATATTTTATTTGTAATTCAGTGTTTTGGCATTTGTTCCTTTTATGTCTTTTAAGGATGTGTCTCAAGAACAGTACATATTCTATTCTAGTTACACAAATAAAAGGCAAGGAATTACCATTGAAACAGGTCTTTCAAATTTTCAGTTTTCAAGGTTTCAAGATAGATTTATGTTGAGTTCATGTTTCTATGTTTAATGCAATTGCACTTTCATATTTCAACCACTTTGCTAAAAATAATAATAAAAAGAATTCTCACAATAAATCTTTAATTTTGGTACTGTTATTTGAATACTAGCATTGGTAGTGGTGGCTAACCTCCAAATGGAATCAGTAATTGTAAGTTATTCAGTTTAGCAAATGGAAAAATATTTTAAGTTTTCAGAAAGCCCTGATTTCCTTCATCTTAATAGGAAATTTTGTTTAGTGTGCCCCAAGTGGAATGCCCACAAACACAAACACATTTTTTGTTTCACACCCATCTCCACAGGTGGCAGACAGGACCAAAGAGGAAGATTCCAACTTTCTCAACTTTGCTGAAGAGGTCTGTAAGTGGAGACTTGACATTGCATGTGATACAGAACAGCACATCTCTAGCACAGGGCAGGTAAGTGCGGGATTTAAACACCCATGACATTACTTCTTAGTTCTGAGTCAGTGGTTACCTAAATTCATCATGCATTTTTACTTGCACAAGATTGCAAGCTCACATTTAATGCTAGATAGCTGAGGATTAGGGAGTCATGGGGCTGATCAAGTAGTTAGATTTGGTTTGAGAACTCCTAGAGGGCATAAAATTCTGTGGTCATAGTTGTTTTAAGCAGCTGTGTCCTATGGAAAACAATCAGTATCATGGCAGACTTAAAAGATGAGTTCAGCTGCTTCTTTGATGCTGTGTAGATATAGAAGGAGGTCTGGTGAGCTACCAAAATTAAAGAATCTGGACTTTTGCAAGATCATGTTTTGTAATGAAGATCTTGTGTGTATACAAACTGCAAAGTTCAGGCTTCAAGGTAGACTGCTGTTGTACTGTTCCTTTCCTCAGAAAAGGCAGCTTCCTTTGCTGGCTCCTGTTGTGATTTGCTGGTGTCATTAAATGCTTATTAGTAGCGAAACCAAGCCTTGCAAATGTTTTCCACATTTAGACTGAGATTCAAGCTTCAGGACAATGCAATAACAGAGGTGGCGCTTTCTCTCTATGTCATTGCAGTGGAAAAAGTTCGTGTCAGACTTTGTGAAGTGACTTAACTGACTTAAATATGGAGGAGGAATCTCTGCATTCCAGTGATATATTATTAATAAAATATTCCTTATCAGGAATACTGGTCACTTGCCTCATTGCTTTCCCATGACAAAGTGGCTTTCTCATCAGAAATTATGTTACAGATTGGCGCAAATCAAATATTCTCAATGTCTTACATTCTTCTTACTGTGTGCAAACTGAACACAGATGTGAACTGTAGGAAAGTGGCCAGTTTTTCTGTCAATTTGGCAGGCAGTTTACAGAAAACCTTACAGTAGCTGGCAATTCAGGGGACTGCAAGAAGGTCAGACATACTTCTATTACATTGATGTGTATAGCATTACCCTTAATAAAATTTCTCGCTTTTCCTCCGAGACTGCTCTTTTAATTTGCAGTGAGAAGAGAGTGGTGAGATTTATGGTATTGTACTCTTTGGGATTTTTTAATTTCTCTTTTTTTTTTTTTACATGTGTGTCACTTTTATAATGCAACAAATGGTATTTTACATTGTAATAAAACAAAGGCAAATCTGATTTTGTGCAGTTTACTGAAGAGACTCGTGAACAGAATTGGAATGTAAATTAGCACAGGCCACTAAGAAATACACCGAAGAGTTTAAAGACATTTACATCACAATAAAACCAAGTAGGATGTATAGATTTGCAGTGTAGCAAAGTGCTTTGAAAAAATAAAATGCATGCACTGCCATCTGCATGGAGTTATTTATCTGAAAGCCTTTAAATTTTTTTTAAATTTAGTAATGATAGTAGTATGAATTTGGAGGTGGTGCGCTTTTCTTCAAGCAAGTTATTTAGGGTAAAATGGATTGTGGATGAACATGCTAAGTACTATCTGCAGAAAGGAGTGGTCTTATAAAATCAATATATGTCACTTAGTTTATACCACTAATGATCTACCTACATGTTTTGGGTATTACAAGTTTCTTATGTTTTCGTGAGATATTAAGAGAACTTGTGGCTAAATCTGTCAGCACAGTAGGACACAGTCTTGTTATTTTTCTGTTTTTGAAAGTAGAGAATGCACAAATATATAAAAGCTTAAATAATATTGAACCAATATTCAACTGGTTCAATATTCTTCCAATATTGAACCAGTTCTGCACAAGAAACAATAGCTCTCAGATGTTTTCCTTCTCTATCAATAATTCTTGTTGAAAACTCTAATAATGATCAAAAGGGCCATGTAAAGGAGCACTTAGAGGCAAATTTATCTAAAATACACTGATTTAAACCACGCGCATTTGGACTTTTGTTCTGGACACATATGCTGATGTTTAGAGTGCATGGGGAAACACTGCCAGTGAAGCATAAGCAATGCTTGAGATCCCAGGTAAAATGTTGAAGTTTTCATCCCAAATCATCCATGTAAAACGTACTTTCACACAAAAAAAAAAAAAAAGAAAAAAAAGAAAAAAACCTCAACTCCTCCCTACTTAGTTTTGTGCTTAAATCTAGATGTTTCACAGCTATAATCTCCAGTTTACATCATCCTCAACTCCAGAGTCCTTCAAGTGTATTTATATGGGGATGTATATGGATAAACGCACAAGACACAAAAATTTCAAAGAGCTGAGCAATAAGAAGGGAGTGGGACTATTTGTCAAGGTCTGTAAGTCTATAAGTAACGCGGTGAAAACAGAAACAAAAAAAGAGAAGATTGAGTACCAGAAAATATTTCAGAATCTTTAACTATGGAGTTCAGAGAACATGGGAACTGATAAAAGCCTCGTAATTCAAGATGTTTAGAACTCACAAGGCCTAAAGATTAGAAAATGGTCTTCAGAAAACAGTCCAGTCATGGAGGAGGACACATTTTGTGATATAATTTACTTCTTGTGTTTCCAGCATCTCTCACAGCTCTCTGGAGACACTAAGCTGGGAGGAAGTGTCGTTCTGCTGGAGGGTAGGGAGGCTCTCCGAAAGGACCTGAACAGGCTGGATTGATAGGCTGAGGGCAGTGGCATGAGGTTTGACAAGGCCAAATGTTGGGTCCTGCACTTGGGGCACAACAACCCTGTGCAGTGCTACAGACTAGGGGAAAAGTGGCTAGAAAGCTGCCCGGATGAGAAGGACCTGGGGGTGTTGGTTGACAGCGACTGAACATGAGCCAGCAGTGGCCCAGGTGGCCAAGAAGGCCAATGGCATCTTGGCTTACATCAGAAGTAGCGTGGCCAGCAGGTCCAGGGAGGTTATTCTGTACTCGGCACTGGTGAGACCGCTCCTCGAATCCTGTGTTCAGTTCTGGGCCCCTCACCACAAGAAGGATGTTGAGGCTCTGGAGCGAGTCCAGAGAAGAATGACAAAGTTGGTGAAGGGGCTGGAGAACAGGCCTTATGAGGAATGGCTGAGAGAGCTGGGGTTGTTTAGCCTGGAGAAGAGGAGGCTGAGGGGAGACCTCATTGCTCTCTACAACTACCTGAAAGGAGGTTGTGGAGAGGAGGGAGCTGGGCTCTACTTCCAAGTGACAGGGGACAGGACAAGAGGGAATGGCCTCAAGCTCCACCAGGGGAGGTTCAGACTGGATATTAGGTCATTGGGCACTGGAACAGGCTGCCCAGGGAGGTGGTTGAGTCACCTTCCCTGGAGGTGTTTAAAAGACGGGTAGACAAGGTGCTCAGGGACATGGTTTAGGGGCAGATGGGAATGGTTGGACTTGATGATCCAAGAGGTCTTTTCCAACCTGGTGATTCTAAGATTCTATGATTCTTTGGGCTGCAGTGGAGCATGTCTTCATTGGTTGCAGACAGGACTGATGCTTTCTTTCTTCAGACTAATTCTTTATTTACATTTATATTTTGCTAATCATTCCATTTTGATGGTAAGATGCTCAAGAGTATCCTGAGCCTCTAAAGAATTCTGTTACTTCTGCTGCAGTTTAAACGTGGTAGAACTCGACAGGAAATCTGAGATTTGGTCTAGGAACATTAGCATTTGTATGCTGTTATTATAGAGGGAGGATGAATTTTGCAGCCATCATTCATCATGGTAAAGATCCACCATCCCATAAATGTTCTCACTTAAACTGTGGAGTTGCTACTCTAAGGAAGAGTAGCAGGCATAAATCTTAAATCTTGTACTATCAAAAACAGTTAAAATATGACATTTTATTTTGTTGAACAAAATCTGGAACAATTCTGGTTTCATTGAAAAAGCCTTTAATTAAGATTGATTTTAATTCAAACCTGCATCTGTACTTATCTTGCTTATTAAAATATATCTGATGACCTTTCTCATTTCTATACCAAATGGATTTAAAGCAAATTTTCCTGCGTGCCTCCACGCACTACTCTTGCACACTACAGAACAATATGAGCTCCCTCTTGTGGTGGAAAACCACTTCTCATTCTCCAAACTGAATCAAGCACCTTTCACAAAAGAGGCTAAAGTATTTCAGAAGTTTCTTTTTATTCTTGGACTTCATTAAAGGATAACGCCCTGACGTCCCTCAGTATTAGTGAAATATTTAATAGCCTGGCACAAAAAAAAGATAGGACTGGGGTGATTCTAACCAGAAAGTAAAAGCTTTGGTAACACATCATATTTAAAATCCTGAATAACCATGCCAGATACGCAAGCAGAGAGTTCTTAGTCTAATAGAAAATATTTTTTAGCCATTTAACTTTGAAATAAGAAGCATGTTATCAATAAGATGGGAAGAATAATTAAACAACTTCTGGGCTGACAGACACTGTAAAATAAGCTACTCACTGTAGGCACTTAAAGACTGAAAATTCTTAGAAAACTGTGGAGAAAAACAGCCTTCCCCCACAAAAATAATAGTCAGGAAGTGACAACTTCATCAGCAATACTGTTTTACAGGTTTGCAGCCCAGAGTCTGCTTATAATTTTTGCTTGTTTACAAAGATTACTTTTGCTTCTGTTAATGAATTGGATACAAAACAGTATGCCACTGAAATTGTGATTTATTTAGTCTGTATTTGATACTCTTTCTTGAGGTAGTTAGTGTCATATGATTCTTACTCAAGTTTACAAAACAGCAGCAAATGGGTAACTTAGACTAGCTTGAATTAAAATAGCATTCAAAGTCATAGACTCATACTCTGTGTTGAATAAATACTTTGTTTTCCAATCTGTGAGTCTTATTTAAATAGCTAAGTTGCTTATTAAAAAAAAAAATGTTTGTCAGCTGGGGGACCAATAGTAAGTGAGACGTTGTTCTGACTGGCACAATGATTATGGACACCTGATAGTTGTTGTAATGGCATCTTAAGTGGTTTATTTTGGATGATCCTTTTAACTATTTTAGATCACAGTGAGAACATCATCTTTTGCATTATACAATCAGGATATTGCAAAGGATCTCTCTTACTGTCCTCAAGGAGGTAAAAGACAGGAATTCCATTGTCATCTGTATGTTAACTTTAGTATTTCTGGGTGGTATTCCAGGAAAAAACAAGGTCAGAAGGTATTTCCCATCTGAAGGGAGGTGTGTAGGCAAGGTGACAATATACCTTCTCAGTGTTGAATAAGAGATGGATTGGGATTGTTCATTAATCATTTATCAAATGGCATTTCTTTGGCAGAATACCAATGTTCCACAAGACAGTTAGAGACCTTAGAAAGAACTGACGAATAATTTGAGTGGGAGGAGGTAATCAGAAGACTTTATTTAGAAAGTGTAATTTATGCCCTTTTCTAATTAAGTTGAAAGCATGCTGGTATGATATCCTTGTTCTAGACTAGAATCTCTTGCATGTGAACACAGATTTGATTGCATTCAGGAACAATTCGAGCCACATTTTCAAAAGTTATCTGTTGATTTTTTTTTTGGTGGGAAGGCTTTTAACAGCACTGGCTGCATGGACTTTAAATGAGTAATAGTGAATATTTCTATTTAAAAAGAAGAAAACAGGGGACTGTCATTGAGACAAACCCATTATCATCGTCTGAGAACTGACCTCACAAAGAGAAAAGATTGAGACAAATGAACAGCTCTGCTTTCTAGAGTGCAAATAACTTGTCAAACTGTCCAACAGAACATTGTTACCATTTATCAGTCTGTTCTATTCTCTGATAAGCTTAACCCTTCTGTCAATCACTTCTGATCCCACTTGCTTAGTTTTCAAACATTCTCTAGCCTACATACAGGAGAAAGATTTAACAAATGGTGATTTCCTTTAAAGCATAGTTTACTTTATAAAGCATTTTCCAAACTATATGTGAATTTACACTTTAATGGAAAATAGGATGATGAAACTTTAGCTGGAGAAATCTATTAGTAAACATATTGATTTTTATGACTTCTTAATTATAAAACAATAATATTGTGACTTTCCTAGAACAGCAGTTTTGATATGTTCCATTTACTTTATTCATTCACACTTATTTTTCTTGATTTTCCATTTGTTCTTTCACTTTCTTTCTTACACTTCAGTTCATTTGGTTGGTTTTGTCTTTCATTTCTTGCTTACTTCCTTAACTACCACACCATATGAAGCCAGAGAAAACCTCCCTAGCTCATAGCGTTGCTTAGCAATGTCATGCATCCCTTGTTGTCTGTTGTGAAGCCATGGTATCCTGGTCTTTCAACAGAGATTGCTACATCATTGCTTTGCTATAGGTCCAATTTTTTCTCTGAGACTTCTGATAAGAGATGATGTGTCTAGACAGCATACATAAGAGATTACCTTCTATCTGTTATAATATAATTACACCAAGCCATACCAAAGCTCACCAAGATTTTATGTTTAAAAGGTCAACAGCTTTTATTCCATATTTCAAAGATAAGCACCTTACATTGGGCTTAATATGTAGAGTGCTGCGCCTGAAAGAAAAGGAACTTCAAAAGATTTCTCCTTCTATTATATCATTCAAAATAGACATTTGATACTGTAATACATCCATTTTAACTTCTGTGATTCATGGAGATAGAGATAAAAATAGGTCAGCTGTGCCCCTACTGGTACAGGATTATTTCCAGAAATATATTTTCTATTTCTAAGTGCAGAGTAGATTTAACTATCTCATGTGAGGATTTACATTTATTAAACTGGAGGGCTATTCTTTGGTGGTCTTAATACATTATCATTTATTATTTTTATTATGGCAGCAAATGGAGATGTCAACTAAAATTCAGATCTCACTATGCAAGGTACTCTCTGAATACTTAGTATGGAGTAACTTTTCCCCTGAAGCGTTTAAAGTTTAAATAGATAAAACAAAGACTGAGAAAGTGGCCATACCAGCATCCCCATTTTAGTAAAGCACAACTGAAGCAGAGAGCCATGGTCTGCTCCTGGGCTTGCTGATAATATGTAAAACAGACCTGATAAGTGAGTCCATGGCTGCTGAATTCTAGCTTTGTACATTACCTAGGAACAGGTTTTTGCGATTGAAGTCACATGCCACTGAAAGATTTGACTACTACTAGATTTTATTTTTTCTTCTCTAATCTTTGACCTCTTTTGAAATTTATATGGAATGTCCCTCTCCTGGCTGTGTTCCCTCCCAGTTTCTTCTGTACCCTCAGCCCGACTGCTGATGAGGTGGTGTGAGAGCAGAAAAGGCCTTGACTTTTCGGAAGCACTACTCAGCAATAACAAAAACATCCCTGTATTATCAACACTGTTTTCAGCACCAGTCCAGAACATAGTCCCATACTAACTCTTATGAAGAAAATTAACTCTAGCCTAGCCAAAACCAGCACACAATCTTATTTCTTTTGGGCCAACAGAGTTGAAAGCATCTCTTAAGTTCTTACAGGCAAGTCAAGTTTTACTGATGTATTTTGCTTATTAGGCTTTTCTAGCAGACTAATGACATATTCCAGGACATAGTAACCTGTATCATCACTTTTCTGGCAGTGGAATTTGAGATACACTTAAAAGTTCTGCCATAAACACATCTAAGAATATAATTTCAGTTACTAAAAAGTGATGTTATACATGTTCTTTCTGTGGTAACTGATGGAGAGATAAGGGCTTACCAACATCATGCTTCTTATTCTCTCAGGAAAAGCAGGATGAAAATTTAATTGGGAATATAACCTGAGACCCCAGATTGTAGGCTGAATGTTCCCAGACCTG
Organism: Phaenicophaeus curvirostris; assembly: GCF_032191515.1. Taxonomy (NCBI): domain Eukaryota; kingdom Metazoa; phylum Chordata; class Aves; order Cuculiformes; family Cuculidae; genus Phaenicophaeus; species Phaenicophaeus curvirostris. Next base: position 7,466,036 of record NC_091396.1, read on the forward strand.
AACTGGGAAACAGTTGAGGAATGGCCGTTGAGATTTGGCTCTTTTACAGTGATTTTGTCACAGTATCATGTTGTTATTGATATCTTTAGTCTACCAGTGTATTAAGTTGTTGAACATGCTTTTCATCAAAGACATATATTATAGTTTGCCATACAGGTAGTAGGATAGGGTGTTACTGCTAGTAAACCGTGACAAGTCGTCACAGAATTAACCATTTCAGAAGTCAAGATGGGAGGCCTTAAAGAGACATTTCACTGATGAGTGTTCCTTTTACTTGAAAAAATGTAAGTAGTAAACGAAATAATTTTCCTTCCTCCTAAACAATGAATTATGGAAATTATTACAGTATTATGGTAAAAAAGCTTTAATGTGTACTACTCAACTGTTTTTATCTTCAAGTTATCTATCCTTCCTCTTACCTTTCTTTCAAAGCATTTTACAAATAATTTCCTCAGAGATTCTAAGCCTTCAGAATAAAATCAATCACTTGTTGTTATTAGGTCTGATATGCAAACTACATTTGTCATATTTTGTCTTTTCACATTTAGGAAAGCTCAGTTTTACAATTTTCTTAACTATTTTCATAACTAAAATTGTGAGGAGGAAATCAGAATTATCTTGAAAGAAAATCAAGATTTCTTTAGGATATTCCCAAGTGAAATCTTTGCCATATCAAAATTTTGGAATACAGGCTTTCAATTTCCAAGTAGATTTAACACTAACAAAATAAGCTAACCAAACATGGAACAAAACATCCCTTCTGAGGAATTCCTAACTTCTTATATGCACTTTCCACACACTATCCTTTTTTCCTCATCAGTTGCTGAAAGTAGTTCTAGCAACTTCTCCCCCAGTATAAGATTCCTTGAGGGGAGGCAATGCTGTGAAAGAGAGTCTGTACATGTCTTTATTAATTCTTTTTATTTTCTCAGTTTGGACTAATACATCTACCCCTTCTCACCCAACCAACAATGTATTTTCTGATTTTCTGAGAAAATGGCAGCAGATTTCAATATGTTAGCAGCAGAAAGAACGCTAACAGCTCAGTATTTTGGGGAAAAATAGAAGCCAGTGTCTTCAGGCTCAGACATCTGTTTCATACAACTTGCCAAGAAATGTCATAGCTGTGAGCTCTAGTATCATTAATTAACATAATATAGCTAGTATTAAAGTGATTGTTTTAAAAGATTAAAGAAAATGCATGTTGTATGTATATTTTGTGTTCTTTCTCATACACTGCTAAGTTTTCATTATTCTTCACAATTGCTACTACTTACTTATTTAATCATTTGTTTGTTTTGCTCAGAATGATGATGCTGTGCATCCTCTTAATCTAAAACAAACTACTGAAAGGCAATTAGTGCTGTCAGGCATGCTTAGCAGCCACTGATGCAAATTTTTGTTCAACAGCATGTTTGCTTGTTGTTCAGTCAGCTTTATCCAAGACCACGATGCCCTCCAGCCAGGAAAGAATCAGTAACTAATGCCTCACAACAGTTGTACCAACTGTGCAAGTTAAACAAGGAAGTGATTGCTTTTGACTGTATTTTAGTTCCTTGTACTTTTTACTCTGCCTACAGTAGAGGCTTTATGACGTAGGATGTTCCTGGAGTAGCTGCTGTGTGCAGCTCTGTTGTTGAACAGGAAAAAGGTACAGAGTCAAAAATAAACATACAATATTTATTATGTTTATGGGTTGACTTTTGTTCTTAGAGTACCTTGTTTTCCAGCTCTTCTCATTCCTGGATAGTGCCTCAGGTGCGACACAAGAAAGCTACAATTGAGATATTCACAGTCAAAGCTTCCTCTTGTCATATTGCATTGCACGTCTTCCTCTTCTACCCTTCATGTGTGGGTGTTATGTATAATCTTCTTAGTTCAGTCAGTCCATATATCTGTCACATGATGTCGGCCATAATAATTCCTATTTTGTAGGTTAGTTAGACTAAGGGTAAGTTAGAAATTCAATGCTAACCAACTTTGATTCTTTTTGTTTTCCTCCATAAGTGCATAAAGGCTATAATGGAGAAATTACATTGAATTTCCATTGAGGCCTTGAAGAGCTGACTAGCCTGTGTTACTAAAAATAATGTAAAAACACGGGATTTTTTTAATGTTGTATTTTATAGTATAATTTTTAAAATTCTAATATGAAAATAATTATTTAGTTGCAACAGCTATTTTCAGTTAGTAGCAAATACTGCAGCAACAGTGTAACCCTAGTTAACAGTCCTACTGGACAGGATTTTTCCTTACAGTAAACTGACATTGCTTGTGAAGTTATTTACTATTTTTCAAATATAGCTAGGTCTTTAAATTACTGTTTTATCTTACATAAGATATAGGAATTTACAAGTATTGTAACAGGGGTTAAAATTGGATCAAAGGGAGGTATTTTTTTTCCAATGGGATTTCAAGTGAGCATGATCTGTCATACCAGTATCAGAAGTAACACCATAGAAAAACATTGATTTAAACATCAGCATTAGAAAAGCACCCTGCTTACTTGAAGACATATTTTAAAATTTTTAAATTTTAAGCTGATTATGCCGGTTTACTAGTCCAACTTTCTGTGTAGACATACTGAAGGTTACAGCTTTGTGTTACAACTGAGCTAATATAAAATCATACTGTTGTTAAAATGATGATTGTGGTCAGCTGGCTGCTGCTTAGTCAGGTATAAGGAAAACAGAAGTTTACCATGTGAGTTGGACTGTAACAGAACATCCTTCCTTGACCATGACGATCTTTAGATTAGTTAAGCTGTAACTTCAAACTTTCTTCTTATTCTGACATGAGGATACTCTTTGCATTTTACTTTTTTTATTCAGAAACCTTCCTGTGGGTTATAGGGAAAAAAAACAAATAAGGAAAGACTTTCCATGTTTAGTTTATAGCTGATTTTACACTTTTGTAGGTAAGAATAATAATTCTTCCTCAGGAGGTTAAGGCTTACAGTAACTAACTTGTTACTAACAGAGCTAAAGAATTTGTACCAACTACTGGCAGATGTGGTAATAGGGGTTCTTGTAGCCACCAAAATGAGAGAAAGCAAATGATCTGAAGATGAGAGGTTTAGAAGATCCCATCTTAGTGTTGTCTATATAGACCATATACAGTTCTGTATAGCCATATAGACCATGCAACAGATTTTCTGTGTTGTTCTGGACAAATACTCTGTGTTGTTCTGGACAAATACTCTGTATTGTTCTGTCTTTCTGTATTTCTCATGGATTTGTAGATCATCATATAATGGGACCCCCAGTAGGTGAGATGATGACAATAAAATGAAACAGAAAATTGCCTAGATAGTTTGACTGAATTGTTAGAGAGATAACGTAACCGTTAGATATTGAAATATGTCTATACAAGGCATGTGTGAATACCCTTTTCCTTGACTCCACATAGTGATGATTTGTGAAATGTATTAGGAAAAAAAACCCCATAGGCTATGATAATAGATTTGATTTAATAGATTCGTATTAATAGATTTGAAAGAAAGAAATAAAATTGGGAGACAGTATATATTTTTTTTCAGAAAGAATTGAAAGTTATAGTTCTTTTTGCACATAATAGTTCTGGTGGAAATATCAGCCACCCGACTTTCTTGATGTCATAGTAGTCTGGCTATAAATCATTAGATGGAATTTTCCATCCTCAATGATATAATTAAGTTGCATTTGAGCATCTTATTACATGAAGACATGCAACTAAGTGCGATTCACCAAGAGACTTTGCACTTAGCTCACATAAAGAAGTTCTTTCTCTTTTGGCCCATTGTCAGGCCTGAGTATAGTGTCAGACAACTGATTAACACAAAAAATCATAGGCTTGCTGAATCATTTGATATTTCTTGGAGAATAAAGGGGACTATAAAATAGAACATGAATAATTCATGTACAGGACTATCCAAAGTCATTTTCTGATGATGTGATTTCTCCCTCCTTTCACAACTGAACTTTTCTTTTAAAAGCCAGCATGATAAAAGTGCATTTCTGTAGTGCAGAGACGTCTTCCTTTTCAAATGTTTATCTTATAAAGTAGAAGTGTCACAAATGTTGAAAATAGGAAGAAGAGAGACAAAAATAAATTGGAATTTCTTTACCACAGAGAACTGTAGGGTGTGAAAATAAACTGACTTGTTATTTCAGGAAATTTAGTCATGGCAGCAGAAAACTATACTTTCAGTGGAGGGTACAACTAATTTTTAAGAGCATCACCCTGTCACAAAATGTAAACTGAGAACTCGGTGCGGTATTTTCCTTCCATGGAGTGCCTGGGAGGAGATGAAAAATAGAATCCTCCCCAGTCTGTTTCATTGCCACAGCTACATTTAATGGGCTGTGCTGGGGTGCTAAGCAATACAATCTGGAAAGTTTTGCTTGAGTGGTTTAACACATTATAGTCCCAAGTGTTTTTTCTGCTGAGTATCTCATCTCTAGGATGCCATCTCCATTTCAGTGTTAGCAGACAAAAAGGTTTAATAAGATCAAGTCTGCTACTATCCTTAAGCTTCCTGTTTTCCAGGCTCTCCCTGATTTTTGAGTGTGTATAGCCTCATTCCAACCCATTTTGCTGTTATCATAAAATCATAGAATAGTTTGGGTTGGAAGGGACCTTAAAGATGATGTAGTTCCAACCCCCCTGCCATGGGCAGGGACATGTCCCACTAAATCAGGCTACCCAAGGCCCCATCCAGAAGTGTTTATGCACAATAGAGGCTTGAGCCTCCTGAAACAAAGGTTCCTAGTGAACAACAGAAATGTTTATCTCGAGAGAAAAATAATAATCATGTTTTGTGATATCAAATGTCATGGAAGAGGCTTTGGTGATAAATCAGCTGAGCAATCTGGGAATACCAGAGGGTGATGAAGTGAATCTACTGCTTCACTTCTGTTTAGGAGGGCTGTAGGTGGAAAAAGGTGCCATCTTGACTGTTGGAATATTGCAACATCTGGTGAGAATTACAGATGAAAACTGGTACCTGGAAAAAAACAACTGAAGGAGAATAAGTAAGATGGGAAGAAGGCAATATAGGGACAACTACATGTGAGGTTGTGAGGAAGATGATGTGTAAAAGCCTTATGAATGGCTTACAGTCATGCACCTGTCATACGTTTGTTTGTATGGGCTGAAGCCAGTTTGATAGCTTGTTGTGTTCATTGAAGACATGGTTATTTGAGACCTTCATTTTTGTCATCCTTTAAAAAATAATCTTCTCTTACGGAGTTCTTTTCTGCACACAAATATTATATTAGGAGTTCTTTTCTGTGCACAAATATTGTATTACTTTGCAGTGTAAATTCTAATTATACTCATTACATTCCCATAGTATTGTCGCAGTTATCTTAGTACAAATACACTTTTTGTAGTATAGATTATTTACTTATGGAAAGGAAAAACCCATTGTGGTCAAAGGCACCATTAAAGCAGTATCTGCGTGGGAGCTGTCTTGTGCCCGTCTCATTTGGGGATGTAATACCTTAACCCCTGACCGTTACATGGAAAATGATGACTAACATGGAATCCAATTTGAAAAAATCAACCACGGTATAGCACTTCAGTGAGTGATAATAGTGACTTGGAAGGGGCTTGTGTCAAAGATATTGCACTGGCAGTGCCTGTAGTTCTTCTTACTACAGTGATGGTATAAAAAGAATTTTGAGAGCACACCACAGGACACTGTAAAACGTGATTAGAAACAGATGTATAAGTAAATGGCTAGGTTGACTTGTGGTTCATTTGTTTCTAGTAGTAACAAAAGGTTTCTCTAGTAATTATCCTGAAGCTGGATTCTCATATAAAACTTGGGAGCTTTATATATGTGAGAATTTCATCTTGCATTATTAGTCAGAAGCCTCTGGAAAGAGTCAGAAACCATAAAACAACTTCTGGTGTGATCAGGGGAATTTTTAACTCGTTGAAAACAGCACAAAATGGAAAAGCAAGTCATGATTTTTGGAGGGGCTGGGCGAGGTAGGAGATAGAAACAGGAGAGCAGAAGGTATTCAAGTTTTTATTGTTGTTTGTTTTGTTCGTTTTTTTCATTGGGTCTATTGATAAAATGCTCAAAGGCTGCTTGGCAGTGACCTCAGTCCTGTTCCTATGACCAGGGGAATGCAGGAGGGAAGCTAAAGCTTGCGTTTAGTCAGTGATCTGTGAATAACCCTCAATCCCTTAATGACGTGAGAAGGAGCCTCCAAAGGGAGACAGTGAGTCAGAGAGAAGGAGGCACAGAGATTGCTTGAACAACCATTAGCACGTCATTGGTAATCCCAGCGACACCTTTCACATCCCTGGCATTTGTCTCAATGCACTCTACTGAAGGCTGGTACTATGTTTTATTTAAGGCTTTCTCACTGCCTTCTGGAGATGTGTGTGTTGCTGTAGCCTGACTGATTGGATGTCTGTTATGTTTACTAACACTCTGAGATCCTGCAAGAGAGGGGAATCTGTGGAATTTCTATCATGGCTGAATACCCCTGGAATGAATCTGTGTTTTATATTAGAAGCGAGGAACTGAAAGGGTATTCAAATAAATGCACAAATAAAGGCAAATCTTTTACTGAACATTTAAGTTTCAGAATAAAAAGTTGCCTAGATGTAGTATAGTTGTCCCCAGCTATACTTCTGCCTGCTTCTTGTCATCTAGTGAGAATCTTGTGATAACACGCATGAGTATACTGATGAGGAATGCTAATCTTGTGTGTTTTGCATCTCTTCAGAGCCCTTGTGTTCATCTAAATAGCTGCCTAGAAGCTGGACAAAGGAAAGCTCAAGAAAAAGCTTTTCAGAAGAATAAGGGCAGAGACCCTTTCTGGGTAATGCTTCTTCCTCATTCAGAAGAAATATTGGGGGGCTTGGGTGGGGGAGGAATGGGAAAAGACAACACAGCAACAAGTGAGCAGAGTTAAAGTGGCTGTTTCAAGAGGCAAACTTGTTAAGGTTGATCACAGCTGCGGCTTGTGAAGTCTTTTCCTGTCTCCATCCTTCTGTCCCTCATTGATTCCTCTGACTGATTGGTTCAGCTTGCTATTGTCAGCACTTCATTGGCTGACCCTGAGCAAATAGTCCCTTTAATAACTCAATTTCTGCTTTTGTCAAATGCCGTGCTACTAATCAAGGTAATAGCATAACTACTGTTCGCCTGAATCTTAAATACTATAGCTGTTTTCACCTCCTGGATTTTTATGGAAAGTTTCAGACTTCAGACTGGGATGGAAGAATAAGTACCCACAACATTTCAGTTAAATACTTCAGTTGTAGCTACTTAATCTTGGTGTGAAACTTCTACTGTGAGGCTTTCAAGGGGAGAAGTTTGCTACCTTTAGCTAAGATTTCCTTGGACTAAAACTCCTATGACCTGTGGTACATGAACATTCTTGTCATAGACTGGTCTTCTAAAGTTTAACAGTGGCTGTGTTGCATAAGAGAAGAGAAAGTCTGAGCTGGGAAGCATAGTAGCATTAACAAATAAAATATTCAAGTTATGCAATAAATATATGAGATTTTATTAGGAAGCTATTCCATTTTCCAGTTACTTTACTTTCTCCAAAGAAGATAAATAGAACTGTGATACTTTCTCTAAGCGAAACAACTGATCATTTCTTCACCAAAGGGATTGAATAGTAGAATTTCCACTAATAAAATCTGCAGAAGTTTGGAGAAACTATGGAAGTCTTCATAAGGAATAGCATTAAGCAGGTGTGCTCTTTCCCTAAGGGACTGTTCTGACAGCTGGATATCAACTCTTGTTTCCTTTCTACAGATTCAGTATTCAGAATATTGGCTGAGGAGAGAGTGATGTAGGAACAACCATAGCAGCTCTACGCTGCCCAAGGATTCCTCTGTGCTGATCTACAGAAAAGCTTTAGTAATAACACTGGTAGTATAAAGCTAGAAAAAGTACCTTGCTTGCTATATTACGGAAGCACCTCTTCCTGTAACTTTCTGTCACTCTTGCATGACACACATTTTTCTACTTATAGTTGAAATAGATTCCAGAATTTTTTTTCTTTCTCTTTTAATCATGAGTCAAAATTGCTAATTTAATGTGTACGAAGAACTTAGATTATCCAGCATGTGCTAAACATAGCTGCTGAACATTTGCCACATGTCAGAACTTTGCAAATGTTGTTTGTGGAATTATTTATATTGGCTACATTGGAAACATGGATGATTAGCAATGATTATCACGGTAGTTTGCGAAGACTTACAGATGGAACTCCCACTATCCATTATGGACAGAACTTCTTGATATGTATAAGTTTAAGCTTGGCATTCAGTGAGTCTTTTAAAGGAGGGCAACTGAGAAATGCAAAAGTGGGCATAGTGCGGAGCTCAGGACGGCAGGTATAGAGAAGAACTGAGAATGACTGCAAATTTGTTGTCAATTCGTACCAGTGGGCTTCCACTGATTTCCAGTGACTGACTTCAAAGTATGAGAATGGCACCTTTGTTTCCAAAGTGAAGTGGTGAAATGGTTCTTTTTCTGAGCTAGGAGAATGAGTTAATGATAATACCAACGGTTGAAAGAATTCAAGGATTCTGGTACAGTACTCTGGTAAGCTGTATTCTACAGACCTGTATTCTCTATAATAACTTCAGGGAAAGGGCCACTATGCAATGCAATCAGCAGTTCTGGTCAGTGGAAATGTTCTGGGCCGTACGAGAACTTACTGGTGCCAAGAGAAAGTGCAAAATGCTGCAAATGGAAAATTGCCTGTTTTGCAATGTGGCAAAAGTAAGTCTGCTCTTTAACAGAATGGCTTCCTTGGTTTTGTCTTCACCTATAATTTGTGAAACACACCGTTTCTGCCTTTGACAGTTATAGCCAGTGAAAAATGGAAAGTTTTTATATAAAGTGAACATTTTGCCTAAACCTGAACAAATATGTTTTTTCCCTAAAAACTAACAAAGTGTTAATATTTACATTGTAATAATTTCTTTGTTTGGAGAAACTACTTCTTATTTTTAAGAGAGGTCTTGATGCAGAAATACAGTTTAAACAAATGTCCATGTTAACTAAATCCAGGTTCTATCCTATTGAGGATAATGCAACTGAATATCAGTTGCACTTAATTAATTAGTTTAACTTTACAGCAGTTTACAAATAATCCCCATGAGTTTTGTTGCTGCCTACTTGCTTGTCTGTACTTATTATTATGCTCACTGAAAAGCATAAACATAATTAAAATGCTTTCCTAGACTATTTTGCCTCCTACATCGGAATGTGTACTTTATTTCATGCCACTTAATAAGCCAATCTTTATTAAGATTCAGGCTCAGATCTTCAGAAAACACATTGGTTTAATCAGGTCTGGTAACCTGTAGGCCTGTACTTGGGCCCCTACACAGGGAATCTAATCTGCTGAGCTGTAAGGAGAATCAAGGAATAAGATTAAAATGAAGACCAAATTAATATTTTTTTTTTCTTTTACTGGAGATAGTTATGGTATTTTTGGAGTCACATAATATTTTTGTTTGCATTCTTGGTAATTTCTGGTACCTAGAAGCTTGACACCTAAAAATCCCAGTGAAATAAAAATTTTATTAGAGACTCTCTGGTTGGAAACAAGATTTTGATGAGTAATATGATAACTCAATTTATGAGTGTTTTTAAAATCTAGCTGTCTGGTGTTCAGCTGAACATTACTGCTGACTCTTCAGGAGTGGAGACATACTGGTATTACTCTAGTCTTGTTCTCAGAAAACATTTAGATATTTTAAATTTATTAGGTATAGAATGTCAAAAGTTCAGCTATACTTTTCTTTTGCTTGCCCAGGGAAATCGTTCTTATAAGGAGTCATTCTTGTCTAGAATATGCTGTATGTCATTTCATAAGCTGCCAGTAAGACTGCTGCAGGGGGACAACCACAGGAGGAAGAAATTTCTCCCTGCCTTTGCCAAAAAAATCCGAAAGGTGCCACTTAGAAGGCAAGTGTCTAATTCTCTGAAACTTCAGTCCAGAGCTTCAATTTTGAGTGTCTAGAAATATTCTGGATACTCTTCGTGTGCCTTGTGGGATACAAAAAAAGTATTCTAGACTTGAGTGAGAGTGATACCACATTTTGATCATGGTGTTCATGTGACAGTCAATCAGGCAAGCAGCAATTGCCATTCCATCAGTCATAGGAAGTTTGTTAAACTCCTTATGAACAGCACAATTTTGCATCACGTAAATCCATGCAATACAGAAATATAGCCTACATGAATTTGCAAACTCTTCTAAGAAGATTTCAAGTCTAACTCCCACTGAGAGTTTTATAAACTTTTATCATATTTGCAGATGTACCCCATCAACCATGAACATCTTTTAAATCCACAAGGAGTGCTTAACTCTTGGAATTGCAGGAATGACCCAGACCTCAATGCATTAAGCCCTAATTCAACCATCAAGAGACAAGTTAGAGATTAAGGCAATTTACTGACCATGAAAAGAATTTGCTATGTATAACTTGGCCAAATAAAAAATATGGAGCAAAAAGGTTATGATATTTGTTAACATGCACTTGAAAAGGGCAAATATTAAGATAGGGGAATTTTCTATTTTAGAATGGTTTGGATGAAATTAAGGAATGAAAATCAGCTTGAATCATGAAATACTCTTTGCAGTGAGATCAAATACTACACAATTGAAGAATCTCCTGAGAAAAGCAAGAGAAAACTGAAAATTTTCATTGTGTGAAAATCATTCTACAACAGATCGGGAATGTGTCTGCATTGTACTAGGAATGGATAGGTGGCATAGTAACAATAGGGATTCCTAACCATCTTTGTGTTTAGCCACTGATAAAGAACATATAGAATACAAGTAATAATAAGACTGTCTTTCCACAGTAGAATATGGTTGCTCTGAGAAATCTACCTCTGTATAATAAAACATAATTGTGTTCACTTTTTTTGTAAGATCTACTGGTAGTTCAGAATTATCCAGATTTAATTAATGTGCTAGGAAAACACTTTGTCTACATAAACATGCCTGGTTGCTGCTTTTTTTTCAGTTTTGCCAGTATATGCTTTTTCAAACTAGATTAATTACAAAGACATACGTGTATATGTAAATGTAGCACGTAAACTAGTGTAAAAAACCCAGACCATCACAGTGACTCTAAAATGCATTGTAACTCTTGCAAAAGAGATGTTATCTTTACTTTGCAGAGGCTTTTATCATGCTTATAAAAATATATAGCTGTATGTCGAAAGCAGCTAGCACAGGATCGTTTAGCTGAGTGGGAGGTGACGCAGGACTGTGCTATTAGTGAGCAGGAGGTGGGAGGTGACTGGGGCTGATGGGCAGGTGGGATACAGTATTTATATACATGTGTTTACACGTATTTTTAGATGAGATATAAATATGCAAATGTTAATTCAATGAGATAGCTTGCCTCAAGGGCAGATAGAATGATGAAATAACTTGGAGTGAGGCAGCATAGTAGAGTGGACTGAGCATGACAAGTGTGAGACAAGAACATACATTTTTTAAACCTGATTTCTACACAGCAGTACTTTCTTAGTATTTGCTTTTCCCCATGTACTCTATAATAGCTTTGGCTGGATATATATCTTCAGCTGGGGCTGTATAATATCCTTCATATAAACTTGTAGCTTAATGTGGATGGTTAAGAAAAAAACCACTAACATCTGTAGTGACTAGTGACATAGAGAGGTGGGCAGTAGCAGCAGAGGAAAAAAAAGCCTTCTGTATGAGGACGTAATTCGCCTTATCTTAGCTTTTTTCTTATTTTCTTGCTCAAGGTGATGTGCTGCTTATTTAATTTCTGTTATTGGGTATATTCGTGTTCTTCAGACATTCTCTTTCCTTTTGTTTTTTGCTTACTGCTAGTTAATGAAAGTAGACCTATGAATCTATTCACGATAAGATTTTCAATTTTTGTTTTTAAGATATACAGATTTTTTTCTCCAAGCTGTCCTACCCAAGTATCGTCATTATCTCTCCAAATTATCTGGTTGGCTGTTAGTTGTGGTGCAGTTTTGAAAGGCCAGATGACGTATTCCCTATTACAGATAGTGAACAGTGATTTAAACAGCTAGTTTCCCATTCCTACATAACCTCCCTTATACCTATTCCCCTCTTCTCTGCTTCTGTCCCTGCTGTTGGATACTCTCATAGACTCTGTATATCTGGATATATACACCTAACTAGTTATTTAGCATCCACCTAATAACCCTGACACTGTATTCTTGCTTGCCCTATTTCAGCTGTTCAGGAACACTTCTAAGGTAATCTAGCTGGTGAACCGATGAGTTTCAATAACATTCCCTTATCTTCTCTTTTAGTGCGATAGTCAAAGACCAGGATGAATTTATGGGTATCTGGAGTTTTCCTGACCCTAGTAAAGGTAAGTAAGAATTTGTCTGGAATTAAGGGGAGGACTCATTCCACTCTGGGCTGACTGGAAATGCAGATGCTCCGGTAGGACTTAAGCATGATGTGGGCATGTCCTTTGAGAGAGATGCAGCAAAACTGAACTAGATCAAAGAACACAGGGCTATTACTGGTATGATGGTAAACTATGTAAATCTGTGACAGAGGCTGTAGAGATGGCTGAGTAGCTTTGCACTGTAATTTTTAATGCCTACCATATTGAGATACATGTGAATTCTGAGGATGTGGTAAATTAAACAGAAAAAATGATCAGTCACTTAAGCTTGGTTTTGGCTGCTGAAAAAGGGTAAATGTTCAGTTGATATATAACTTTTGCTATCATATACATGGTATTTGGTAACTGTTTCCTTATCATAGGAATAGCTTGGTACCACTCTTGGATTTTATTTCTAAAAAAGTCCCGAGAAAGAGAAAAACACTGTTAATCTTGTGTACATGTAGATTAAGGTAATCCCTTCCATAGACTGATTTTCTTGCCAAGGTTTTATGGCAGCCCCCAAATCTAGCTGAAGTTTCTCAGGTACCATCCATGCTGTCCAGGCAAACATTTGGTTTGACAAATTTTCTTTGCCCTGTTTACTTTGCTTCTTACCAGTAATCAGGGCAGCTTACTTGGGGTTTGTAGTGACTGCTGAATCAGAAAATAGGGTCTCCAGAAGTTCTAGCTGCTAAACTTCAACAGGAAACACATAAGTCTTTTTCTCAAAAGTGTAACTTCCAAATGAACTTTAGCAATGTACTTAACTCTGAAGGTGCAAAGAAATTAAATGAAACATGCAGGCTTTGCTGCTTCTTGATTCTTGCATTATTATGACAATGGACCTGTCTTATGAAAGACATCTTAATTAAAGAAACTACCTGTCCAGCATCAGGCTATGCCCCAAATATTTCTCATCCTGTTGTGAAGCAGGTATTATGGCCCCTGTATAGTTGCTTTGCTCTGGCCTAAACCCAGACTCTACAACTAGAGCATGAGGGAAGAGAAGTGCACTGGAGTACATAGTGCATCCAATGAAGGCCATTGCAGATTTTGACTACCAGTCAGCATTTGGAGTAGAAATGTATATACCTAATTATTTCAGATTTATCAAATGCCTTTTGCCGTATATACACGCATATATATATAGTAAAAACAGTTGAGAATGTGTTCTCTTTCCATCTTCCCTTGACCAATGTCCATTAAAATGTAGTTCCTTTAGCTTGAAATAATGATTGACATCATGTTGTGTCTCATATGTCATCTTAAATGGAGATTTTTTTAAAAATAAACGTGGTAATTAAATTCCCAGGCTGCTTCAGTTTGTGCACAGCTTGTCTTTAAGTAACTTTATAAACAATATGCAAAATTTTCAATGAGGCTGCCAGTCCCTCTTCAGTGTCCTCCATGCAATGCGTATCTTTCTTCCTTTATTTGCAATGGCTTTGCCATAGACAGGTAGTTTGCCTGTGCTAGTAGAATGGGATTGTTTTATGTGAACCATGACATTTAATTTTCAGATAAGTTGTTGATATTCATGCTTAGGAAAGAAATGTTTTTCAGCTCATCTCTGACACACTATAATTGCTAAAAGTGTAAGTGCGAGAGCGGAGACTTCATGGTTCCTTGGCACAATATGATCTACCATTTGTATGGTAAGTTTTTACTAAGCAGTACTAATTCGTGAGAAGAAAGAGGAGGAGGTGGAACCAGCTTGAGCTGAAGTGGCAGCTGCAAACCAGCTCTCAGTTGTAATAGATTGTTTTAGTCACGTTTACTGAGAGGTTGGTTGTGATCAGTGCTGTACTAGGGAAGTATTCCATGGAGACTCTCTTTGATTTTCCCAGGGCATGAGACATGCTGGGAAATAGATCAAGCCTAAGTATTAATAAAAGCAATCATAACTTTGTCTTAATTGCGTGTGAGTTACTGGTTCCCTCACGGTTCCGGAGGCCGAGCAGTGCCTTCTCCCCATCTTGTTTAATGTGGTAGATGTGTCCTACTCGAATTACACATATAACTGTTTGCATACTGAATCCCACAAGGCTGTTAACCATACAGCTGTGCTTCAAACTTCCCCAATCATCTCTTCTGTTACCCTGTCTCACCCTGTAGTTTTGTGAGGATGCAGATCTGGGCAACAAGGTGTTATTGGATGCTCCATATTGCTGGAACATCAGAAAAAGTTCTGAAAAGCAGTAGGCTGTAACCCAGCCATGAGGCCTTTTTTAGGAAATGATTTGGCACAAGTGAAATAAATATCCCCTTGCAAGTCAATTTGTTAACAAACAGGTGGTACATGGGTATTACAATGCACAGAGAAGGACTCTTGGAATACAACAGGAAATAATTTAAAGGACAACAACGAGTCCAGTGTAAATAAAAAACAGGGTATGATATAACTGATTTGTGATAAGCAAGGATAACCAGTGGGCAGCCAAGGATACAATGTTTTGTTCTTGTCTATAATCACTGAGTAATAATGAGGAAGCAAATGGCAGCAGTTTAGGTGAAAGATTCCCTGTCACAGCTGTGCTGCTTTCCAGCAAGCCTTCTGTCGCTGGCCTGTATGGGGGAGCATCCAACTGCATTTGCAGGAGGAGATCCATGAGCCTCCTCCTAAACGCTAGGAAAGGTCAGTGACAATCCAACTAACAGGGCAGAATAGATTTGAACAAAAGTATCTTCCTGCCCTTAATAGGTGACACCACGCCCTTCTCAGCCATGTGAAAAAAATTGTAGGTATAAACCTGAAATGATAGAAATAAGTATTAGTCTTCCTGATATTTTTAGATACTATCAGCTGACAGGGCAGATTGTGAAGGACTGAAAAATGACGAACATAACTCCATGACTGACTTCCTTCCTGCCTTCCCCCTCCAAAAAAAGAGGAAAGTGGAGGTTAGGGGGAGAGAGAAGAAAGAAGGTTCTGCTGGCAGGCTCAGGATAGTTAGTTTAAAAAACAGGTGTGGGGGAAAATATGAGAAACAACCTTGTGGGATTCAGTGAGGAAACACTTCAAAAATATAATTTGATTAGGACACAGCCTG
This sequence comes from Phaenicophaeus curvirostris, assembly GCF_032191515.1. Lineage (NCBI taxonomy): Eukaryota > Metazoa > Chordata > Aves > Cuculiformes > Cuculidae > Phaenicophaeus > Phaenicophaeus curvirostris. The sequence goes on from NC_091396.1 coordinate 7,481,473, forward strand.
TATGATTCAACGAGGGGGAGGAGGTATTGCCTGGAATATGCATCTGACAAACTTCCACATCAAGAATTACTAAATTACTGTCATGCAGCCATGAGGTAGGGGCCAAAACAGCTTGTGGAATAGACAACTTTTTTTAACAAACTCATGAACAGTAACTTTTGAGTTGTTGGCATCTATGATGGGAATCAGCACCATGAGTTAGTTTTACTTCTGGTTCCATTGATGTATTCTACCTTCTTATTTTTATCAGAGCATTGAGTGCTGCATACCCTTCCTAAGCTCTCTGTTTGACTGGAAAGCAGACAAGAAAAATGAATCCCTTACTACAATGGGCAAGAGAATGTCAGATTTAATATGAAGGCGATTCAGGCTTTGTGTCTGATTAGGTAGGTTTTGGCATCATTACAAAATATCATTCATTCCTGGACAAATGTTTATTATTTGTTATTTTACTGTCTGTATTGTAGCAGTGCCTATAAATGCATTGCTACGAACATGTAGTAGTAGTCAATACCTGACAAACAGAAATTATGTAGGTGGAATCAGAAAAGAGAAAGAATAAAAGAAAGACAAAATTATTTACAGAAAGGTAGCCAAAATAGAGAAGTATTTAAGTGTTTAAAGACTGCAGCCCCTAAATGTTAGGTACAAATGGAATGTAGAACACTATGTTTTGCATCGTAACACAAGAAGGAGGTCAACCAGAATTACAGTGTGGGGCCTAATCCAACTAGTAAAGGAAATAAAAAGGACAGAGTAGGTTCTGAAATCTCCTTCCTCTTAGTGGCATTTCTGTCAGGGTTTCAAGGAGGATTATACAGTGTAAAATTGTACAAACAGTAAAATGCTAGCCATTTTTTTTTTCCAAAGAACTGAGCTCTTTTCACAGCTTTTTCTTTTTTTAACTGATGAACCTCAGTTTATAAGTCTGTTGCTTGGTACACTAATTCAGGTAGGAAGTTGTCTGGGTATAGTTCTTACTTCACATCTAGATGTCCAGCTTCTGGAAAGCAGGCAGTCAGAACTTGGTTGTCGTCTATTTTGAACAGTAGCGCTTGCCCACGTTGTGCTGATGACCTATAATTGAAGATCTGTTTTGTTGTGAAGGAAAATAAGAGAAAATGTGTATTCAAAAAGGACACTCTCTGCTTAGTACAGTACTGAGAACATTCACTTGCAGAAAAGAGCCTGGCTGCTGTATCTGCTTTCAGGATGAATACCCTACTCACATTAAGCAGAGAATATGTGTAAAATACAAGTACAATCTTCAGAGCAACGAACAGAAAACTTGTGTTTGCACACTGTATGTTAGTATCTTGGTAGCTCTTAGGTCATTAGGTTTCGTTTATTATAGATTTGATTTTACACAAAGCAAAAATGAAGAACCATTCCCAACCAGCAGCCCCTAGCTCTTCAGAGGCCTGGTGTACAGGAATGACTTGTTTCTGAATATAGATCAGATTTTGGCAGGAGATGCACATATGACTCTTCAAACTGCGTAGTTCAGGATTTGTTATAAGATTCTATGTTACTCCTAAGAAGTAGTTTCACTCCCAGCAATTTCTTCTATTTCCAGCCCTTTCCCAGTAAAATACAGAATACTCAGTAATTGCGTTTATCGCAATTAATTTTGATTGAGGAGGAGCAGGTAGGTGTAGGAATGCATCCGTGAAGGTGAAGAGAATGCTTTCTTTTCAAAGCTTCCTGTAACCAGAGAAGAATTCCAGAGGGGACAATAAATAATATGTTTTTCATAAACACATTGTTACTACTGTGTTCTGTGATTCAGAAATAATCAATTGCCTTATCATAGCATATTATCTTTCCAGTATCTATTAGTAAGATTGTGGGGTTTTGTCCTTCCAGGGAAATCTGGAACTTGTTGCAAAGCTAATTAAAGTGTTGGAAATGGTGCTTATTTGCATCAGGCCAGTTTTAAGATGTTGTCACTGAATGGAACTGTGTATGGAATTAGAAAATTTCTTTTGCACATGTGTGCAATGTGTCATGGTTTAACCCCAGCTGGCAACTAAGCTCCATGCAGCTGCTGTCTCACCTTCCACTAGCATGACGGAGGAGAGAACTGGAAGAGTAATAGTGAGAAAACTCATGGGTTGAGATAAAGACAGTTTAACAGGTAATGTGAAAGCTCTTTGGAAGCACAGCTCAGCAATAAGAAGAACATCCCTGTGTTAATAGCACTGTTTTCAGCACCAGTCTAAAGCAAAGCCTCTTACTAGCTACTATGGACAAAAAATAAACATTAACCTGCCCAAACCAGCACAGTACAATGTTCTGTTTTGAGGTCTATTCTACATAACAAATTGTTGTTTATTAGAGGTTTAATAGTTATTTAGTTAGAGTACACAAATTTGAACGTTTTCCCTGGAAGTATAAGACCATCCCAGAGAGAATTAGACAGAACTATTAATCTTTGATTTATATTTGTATTTTCAGGCCCCAAATCAGCAATATATGCTTAAAGTTAGTTATATTTCATTCCTTCATTGAAAGTCCATTGTAACATATTGAAGCTCAGGGGACACTTGAAGTACAGGTAAAGCTGAACTGAGCTGGAAAAAATTGACTATAATACTAATAATTTTCTGTTTTACACTAGGTCTTGTCACTTAAAAGCAACTGGATATAGTATTACTGGAGATGTTCTTTTGTCTTAGTGTTTATCTGATTTCCAATGAAAAACATGAAAGAACAGCCATTAACGTGATCAAAATCTACCCAGTTTAATGCAAAAATTTTCCCTAGTATTGTACAAAACTGTTAATTACTAACCAGGCTTTTTTTCACTACACTTTGTTAGATCAGAGTGATTTAGGAATGGGATCGTAATCCCTAAATTAAGAATGTATAGGTATAAAGTCTAGAGTTTGAGAAGTCTCATTGCTAGGAATTTAAATCAATTTTGCCTTGAAAAAAGGGTGGTATGAACTTGCTGTTTTTCAGTTCAATGCTAGTCCAAAGTTCTGGCTATATAAATATGTTGTGAACTGTTGCCCTATTAATCTAGGGTCCATTTAAAAAAATAATAACCCTCTGAATGAATGTAATATTTAAATAATTCATATAAATGGGGCCGGGCTTCTGAAAGGGTTTTTTTTCACCTGCTGGGAGATTCACTAATACACAGTGGAAATGAAGGCTACCACACAGTAATAATTATTAAGGTCAGAATTATTAAGGTCAGCCTGGAAAGGTCAGAATAACAAGTTTACAGAGAATTTTAAGTTTATTGAGAATTTTAAGTATGAAATGTGAGGACCACTGCATATTTTCTGATTCTGTTTCCAAAAGAAATTAATGCTGTCAAAACAATAAGCTGATCTTTTCGGTGATTTGATGAAATTTGCTGATCTGTGTATTTTCTTTAATTTTTAATTAATGAAAAAATAATGATCATAATGAAACTTGAAATTTCAGTTCCCTGAGAAAATGAAGCCCTACAAAAAACTATGATTCCTTGTTAACAGACATACTTGTGGACTTCAAGTGGGGAAAAAGAATGATTGAGTTCCTTTATGATACTACCTCTTTCACTCTGTTTGGATTAGGAGAGTAAGTGGTTATTTCTAAGCTTTGTTTAGAAAAGGTTTCTTTTGCCGCATTGTGAAGAAATACCTATCTTATGCTAAATCTTTTTGGAAATAATTGACAGTGACCAGCGTTATTAGGGGAAGCCCCAAATGCGGTTGTAAATATTGCAGGCAAATACAGACTATTTTAGTTAAGGACAACTTGTAACTTCTTCTCCTTTGGCAGCAGTGGGGAAAGGAATTATTTTAAATAACTCACAAGCTTTGAAAGCAAAATGGGAATCGTTTCCTTGAAGATCATGAGCTCTGTCAGGGGAAGCAGACACTATTAGAGAGTCACAATGGTATTTCTTACAAATAAGTGACCCATTTCCTTCATTTTCTAATTATCTTCTATTTTCTTTAAGTAGCAATCCTCATATCTATATATAAACATCTAGAAGTTGTATAATCTGAATAAGCGTATAGAAAGTGATAAGAGAATGACGCTTCCAGAATCTGGCTCATCCTACATGTTTACAAGCTTCTGACAACTTTTTAAACTGAAAAAATTCATATTTAATATGTCCAACTATTCCTCCTTCTCAGTTTCATCCCCTATCAGTTTAAAATATAGTCTCAGGTTATTATACGGTTGGTAGGAAACAGGACTTGCATAGGCGCTATAGCAAACAGCATTTATGGGTCAGTGCACTTTCTTACTTTTACAGGCATACTGCACTGGGAAACCAGTCTGGCTCATTTTTCTAACCACAGGGTACTTCGTGGAATAGTTAGGATTGGAAGGGGCCTTACAGATCATCTAGTTCTAACCCCTCTGACATGGGCAGGGATGTTCCACTAGATCAGGCTGCCCAAGGCCCCATCCTGGCCATGAACACCTCCAGGGATAAGGTACCACAACTTCCTGGGCAACCCGTGCCAGTGTCTCACCACTCTCATGGTGAAGAAATTCTTCCTAATGTCTAGTGTAGATCTGCCCCTCTCCAGTTTATACTCATTCCCCCTCATCCTATCACCACAAACCTTTATGAATAGTCCCTCTCCAGCTTTCTTGTAGCCCCTTTCAGATACTGGAAGGTCGCTATAAGATCTCCTTGGAGCCTTCTCTTCTCCAGGCTGAACAAGCCCAACTTTCTCAGCCTGTCCTCATATGGAAGGTGCTCCAAACCTCTGATCATCTTTGTAGCCCTCTTGTGGACCTGTTCCAACTGCTCCATATCCTTCTTATGTTGAGGATTCCAGAACTGGATACAGTACTCCAGATGAGGTCTACAAGAGAGGAACAGAGGGGCAGAATCACCTCCCTGGACCTGCTGGCCACTCTTCTTCTGATGCAGCCCAGGATACAGTTGGCCTTCTGGGCTGTGAGCACATGCTGCTGGCTCTTGTTGAGCTTCTCATCGACCAGCACCCCCAAGTCTTTCTCTGCAGGGCAGCTCGCAATCACATCATCCCCCATCGTGTACTGAAAATGGGGATTGCCCCGACCCAGGTGTAGGACCTTGCACCTGCCTCTGTTGAACCTCATGAGGTTCTCACAGCCTCACTTCTCCAGCCTGTCCAGGTCCCACTGGATGACATCCCATCCTTCTGGTGTGGCAACTGCACTACTCAGCGTGGTGTCATCTGCAAATACTACTCAAGTGTTTGGAGAGCAGTTTTTCAAAGTGAAATTGACATGATTCACAGCTGCATCCAAGCCTCTGCTCTACTGCCACATCCACTTAAGCTTCAAAACAAGTTCTTAATGAGTTTAATTGTATTTAAAATTTCAATCTTTTCAACTTTATTACAACTGCCTCTGGCAAAAAATCAGTAGTACACTGAGCTCCACATGACTCAGACTCAAACCAGTTTTTTTGTATTGAATTCTTTGTGATTCACTAGTTCTTTATACAAGACTTTAATTTTTCTGTGTTCTTGCACCTTTAGTTATGTTATAGTGCATGTGATTAACCAGAATATCTAAGAAATGTTAGTGACTGTTACAGATGTATTCACCATCTAGTCAGGATGGAATTGAAACATATTATCTCTCTTTCTTTCTTCATAGGCTGAGACAAAAGATGAGCGGACTTTGGTGATTCTTTCTTGAGGATATCTATCTTGTCTTACTGGGTTGCATAACCAGAGTGGAGATTGTGGTCTATTATACCTCAAATAACAGCTTTTTTTATTCTCAGAGGTCTTCCCTTAGCTCAGCTTCATGCCCACAAATAACTGGATGCTTTTTGACACTGAGATCATCACTGGTAGATCTGTGATAGTGTATTTTATTCTCTATTCTTCCACATTCTTCACAAATGCCTGTATGAAATTTGAAAGAAATTCTGCGAACCTTAGTCATAAGGAACAATACTGTATTATACAAGAATGCCTCTTTGAAATGCAAGTTCTCTATTCTGAAAAAAACCCCTGAAAAATAATAACTTTCCCTTGATCACCTTGGTTCTTGAATACTGTAAAGGTACACAAGGATTTAGTATTTCATAGAAAACTTCATTCTTCACTTTCCACAATTTGCGTCATCAGTTGGAAGCAGATCGTGAACTGGTAAAAGTTGTTTCTCAGTTTCTAACCTCTAAATAATGACGAAAGCTTGAAAAAGAAAGTGTGGATCCATGCTGAGATCGTATTTTGGTCTATATTTCTGAGATTCCAGATTTCCCAGAAACAAAAAATGGTCTTCAAAAATGTGAATTAAATCCTATCATCTCACTGATCTTTAGTGTGAAGTGGAATGATGGTAGCTTAAATATGGACTAGAACAATTAATAACAATTAATTATTTTATGGTTCAAATTGCAGGCTAACATGCACATTCCCTCATTGCTTCTACTCCTTTTTGTATGTCATTATTGCATAGTTTTCTCAGAAGCTCCAGGTAATTCTCTGATACAATCTACTGTATAGGTATATATACACTGTGAAAATCCCTCCTGAGGGGCACCAATGAGCTATACTTAGATTCACATCTTCCTTTTACGCTCACTTGCATCTTTAACGCTCAGCTGAATTTAAGTTAATGACTTATGCCATGTTTACTATGTTGCATTATGCAGTGTAACATTTAAGTGTGTCTCCTTGTGTGCACAGTTATATTTGTATGTATAAAAACTAAACACGACTTTTTCCAAGTCATGGGCAGAGGGAGAAACCCTCTACCTTCATCATGCAAGTGAAATGAAGTGGCCAACAGCTTTCCTATCTGTCTTTGGTTCCTGTATCCAGGAAGTATGCAAACACAACTGGATTTGACAAAGAAAGAAAGAAAGATGGAAAAGGAAATGTTAGTAATGTTTAACTTAGGCTTGAACTAATACTTTGCAACCTGTAGCTAAGAGAAGAATCATCACCAGATTTTATCTCGGTCAGTGTCCCTTATTTACTCCATTGGTAGCTACCAGTGTGTTACCAGTACTTTTAAGTGTGTTACTGCACAATATCTGAATTTAAGACCTTTACAGATGCTTTCAGTTAGCTGGTTTTGATGATTTTAAGTGACAAAATATTCCAAGTATAACCACAATGTATTTTGTAATTAAAAATTTCAACAGAACATGCTTCAAATTTTCAGGAGCACACACATGCATAAGAATAGAGTCAAACTGAGAGATATGCCTTGGACTATGAGAAGGAGGATAGGTCCCTTCTGAACTGAATGATTTTAGGATTCTGTGAGTGCATGTTTTTTGTATAGTTGAGTTCAAGAATAGAGTGAAATCTAGCAAGGGATTTAGTAACTAGGTACTGTGATGGTGGACTTGAAATTCCATTTTTTAAAATTTCTTTCACTAAACTGCCAGCCAACTGTAGCCTCCCTATCTTTCACTTTCATACACTCTTCTCCCTCTCTCCTGCTTGCTTCTTTCAGAATTATGGCTACTACTTTTAAACTATGACTCCATACAGTAATTCAAAAGTAGAATACTTTCCGCATTGAAAATGGAACCATTTGCCATGAAAGCACACATTTAAAAAAGCTTCATGTCAAATATTTGCAGACCTTCATGTGAGAAGATTTTGAGAGACTGAAGTCTCTGCCTGTAAATAGCCAGTTAGACTTGAATGGATAATAGTATTGGTAATCTGTAATTCCAGTTGCCTAATGGTTTTACTTTACTGGAATGCTTTTGTACTTTTATTGCTAGACTGGTATAGTAAATCAAATAATTCAGGAATGTTGAGTAATGCATGATGGGAAATCAGAGGCTCCTGGCTTACTTGTTATTGAACATTTACTATGTAAAAGCATCCAGACTCAAGAGATACTACAGCCTTAGAAAAAAAATAACACACATATCTGAAGACTGTAATCTGCTTTCTGAGGAAAGACAGTAGACAGGTCAGTTGCAAAGGTTTGGTTCAGAAAATGCAGGGAATTGGTTCAAATAGCCATATTTTTGGTTCCTGCTTCTTCTGTATCCCAAGGGAAAGGACTATCTCTACCTTTTTTCCTCAAACAAGCCTGTTTCCTTTTCATATTATTAATTACATACAGAGAAGTGTAATATTCATGCTAAATATGCTGACCAGCTATGTGTTGGCAGTGTGATATTTACATTATAGATTTTTACATTCTTAATAAGATTCCCAAAGCAGTTTTGGCTAGGCCACTGATAAATCAGGAGATACTTTCAGACATCTCTCTGTTTCTTCTTGCCAACATACAGCTCTTTTGGGATGAAAATCTCAATATTCTATTATAACCCCCTTGAGCTACTGTATGTATCTAAATAAACATTTGTGGAGATCCATAAAGCAATATCAGACAACATTTACTTCTATAATATTGGAACAAGACCCTTGGAGTGTAACGAAGTTAAAATCATATGCACATAAATAAACTGCATAATTATTTTATTAAATGTGTAAATCATTTTTTGATTTCTAGAATGATTTCTTTTAGCAAGTCATGAACTATTTAACATGTGATATTACAGACTTCCTTACACAGAAACTTTTGCAGCCACACATAGAAGAGAAAGCCTGTCATTATGCTCTCTAGAAAAATGGAACCTAAACCAGTTGAGTCAGGCTTATTTGACATCGCTCACAGTGCAGACTGTTGTTGGTATTTGAAGATAATCCAGCTCTGAGCTGTAATTGTGATGACAGATCTATTCATGTTTGTTGGTGCTGAGGATAGACAGCTGTTTTCACATGCTGGCTTACAATTTGACAACTGCAGTCCCAACAAGTTCTTTTGATGTTCATACATGACAAAAAAAAAGTTCAAATATATAATGCCCTGTTCTCCTTATCTTTATCTTACTTTTGAATCCACAGAAATGTAGGTCTTGAAGAGACTCTGGGGGATTTAGCAGATCATATTTAAGGCAGAGTCATGGCTACCCAGAGCACAACCATCTGTGTTGTTTAATCTTGTTTACAAAAGGGATGGTTTTCTGGATGAGGTCTGGGTTGATTTTCAAGAGGTAGATTCTTTTCCTGGTTTTGCTCCAGGATTTCCTTGGCCTATGATAAGTTAGTGGTGGATTTCTTCCCATTCAGTGCTAATTGCAGACTGCCCACTCCAATTACTCATCTCTAAAGTAGCCTCCATGCTGGAGGTCTGATTTCAGTTGAAGATCTTTAAAAGTTACTCTGCTTAGGCTTTCTCTCTGCATACCTCTCTTTTCCAGTAAGTCGGATACTCTTTATTCATATTTTACCATCCCTGTCCTGCCATGTGATTAAAGCTAGAGCTGTTATCTGTACAGAGCTGTGCACTGAATGACTATGGGTAAAGATGTACACCGTACCTTCTCGGGCATCTACATAGTCAGCCTGTGAATTTTTTTCCCATCTACAAGAAGGATTGCAGGGAGGATCCAGGGAACTACAGGCCTGTCAGTCTGACCTCAGTGCCAGGGAAAGTCATGGAGCAGGTGATCTTGAGTGCTATCATGAAGCACATGCAAGAGAACCAGGTGATCAGGCCCAGTCAACACGAGTTCACACAAGGCAGGTCTTGCCAAACTAACCTGATCGCCTTCTATGACAAAGTGACTCGGCTACTGGACGAGGGAAAGGCTGTGATGTGGTCTTTCTGGACTTCAGCAAAGCCTTTGACAGAGTTTCTCACAGCGTTCTGCTTGAGAAACTGTCATCCTCTGGCCTGGACAGGCGCACACTCTCCTGGGTGGAAAACTGGTTGGCTGGCCGGGCCCAGAGAGTGGTGGTAAATGGTGTGAAATCCAGCTGGAGGCCAGTGACAAGTGGGGTTCCCCAGGGCTCAGTGCTGGGTCCAGCCCTGTTCAATGTCTTTATCAATGACCTGGATGAAGGCATCGAGTGCACCCTTAGCAAGTTTGCGGACGACACTAAGCTGGGTGAAAGTGTCGATCTGCTGGAGGGTCGGGAGGCTCTGCAAAGGGATCTGAACAGGCTGGACTGCTGGGCTGAGTCTGATGGCATGAGGTTTAACAAGGCCAAATGCCGGGTCCTGCACTTGGGGCACAACAACCCTGTGCAGTGCTACAGACTAGGAGAAGTCTGTCTAGAAAGCTGCCTGGAGGAGAGGGACCTGGGAGTGTTGGTTGACAGCCGACTGAACAGGAGCCAGCAGTGTGCCCAGGTGGCCAAGAAGGCCAATGGCATCTTGGCTTGTATCAGAAACGGCGTGACCAGCAGGTCCAGGGAGGTTATTCTCCCTCTGTACTCAGCACTGGTGAGACCACTCCTTGAATCCTGTGTTCAGTTCTGGGCCCCTCACCACAAGAAGGATGTTGAGGCTCTGGAGCGAGTCCAGAGAAGAGCAACAAAGCTGGTGATGGGGCTGGAGAAGAAGTCTCACGAGGAGCGACTGATAGAGCTGGGGTTGTTAAGCCTGGAGAAGAGGAGGCTGAGGGGAGACCTCATTGCTCTCTACAACTACCTGAAAGGACGTTGTAGAGAGGAGGGTGCTGGCCTCTTCTCCCAAGTGACAGGGGACAGGACAAGAGGGAATGGCCTCAAGCTCCGCCAGGGGAGATTTAGGCTGGACGTTAGGAAAAAATTCTTCACAGAAAGGGTCATTGGGCACTGGCAGAGGCTGCCCAGGGAGGTGGTTGAGTCACCTTCACTGGAGGTGTTTAAGGCACGGGTGGACGAGGTGCTAAGGAGCATGGTTTAGCGTTTGATAGGAATGGTTGGACTTGATGATCCGGTGGGTCTCTTCCAACCTGGTTATTCTATGATTCTATGATTCTAAATAACATCTCTATTATCCTTTCATTTGTACTCAGGTGATTGATTCACACTCAGTTATTTCTCTATATATTTTGTAGGAGAAGCTCATCATGAAATATATATATATCTTTGTATGGTCAGAAGTGAAAGCTAGTTTCTATGAAAAATCTTTGTTCTTATTTCATAAAAAAAAAATGAAGGCAAGAAAACAGTTCATATGATTTTACTAGATGTGACTCTGATGAGCATTGATTTTGGCTATGGCACTGCCACAAAACTATTACTACTACACATATTCAAATGACATTTTATTTCCTACTCTGCATTCCTGAACAGCAGGCTGTTTTAGCTACTGCAGAGTCACATCCACAAAAAAGGGACAGATGTTCCACATTTTTCTTTATGAAACCGAAGAACTTTTCAAGTTCACTAGATAAAATGCCACCAAAGAATCAGACAGAAACATTGTACAATAGATGACATTGTCCTAAAGAGATGAAGAAAATGTACTATTTAAATCACCAGTAGCACTCGCATGGCATACTTGATATAATTAGCAATTGTATGCTCAACAGGCACACATGGTAAGAGATAGTCAGCTCCTTCCTACTACTATAATAATTGGAGATTACATATAGATGTCTATTCAAAAGAGAGGCTACAAGACTGTTGCCAGCAAATGTAAGAGAGAAAGAGAGAGAGAAAGAGAGGATGAGAAAGTTTAATTAACAAGTACTACCCAGAGAGCTATTTTGAAGTAAGAATGACTCATAGGATAATAATGCAACTTTGCCAGTGGCCAGGATAGGGAGGAAGAATATAAAGGAACAGCTCACTTTAATGAAGTAGATTTAGTTGCTGTATCTTTAGGAAGTTGAAAACATACCTTTGTTGCCTGCTTACTCATATCCCTGCTGTATGTTCCTAGTTCGTTAGGTTCTTTTTTAAAATATAAGGACGGGGGGAGCTGTTTTCTTGACTACTCTCTGGCAAGGACAAAGGGTCTGAGATGTATCTTCTGTAATAGAAAGAACTCTTTGTACCAAAAATAGTGTCAGCAGAAAAATAGACTTAGAATAAAATGTAACATTTTGCCAAAGATTGCCTTTCAATCCAAAGTTTTACATGCTTTTCTAGAGTTACAAGGTTCTTTGAAAATAACGGTTTTCAAAGATGCTTTTCTGGTGCCAATAATACGACTGGAATGGATAGGATCTTTTATGACTTCACCAGAATAATGTTTTGGTGGGGACTGTGGCCTTTCAGAATTAGTACTCTCAATTAATATTATCAGTTCAGTAGAAGGAATTCCACTAAAATGTGAAATGATTGTTCTTATTTCCCTTCATTCTTAAGGTGTGCAATTCAGTGGAACTTGGATGTTTCTTGGAGTATCCTGACAAGCCACATACCAGTTATAGCCAGAAACATATCACTTTCAAGCCACTACTCACTGTGTTGACTTGTAAATTCATCATAAAAGACAAGTAATTTCTCAACAAAATTGTGCCAACCCACTTTCATTGTAGCATCTTCATATGTATGCCAATTCCAGCTTCCTTTGGCAAAAGAAATTAGAGATGGAGTAACCTGGCAACAAATGAAGTTGTTCATTGTACTGCCTGAAGAAGAAGCTGGGTTTTACCTAATGAGGCTAGAAGTAGTGCTTCATTTGGCAGACTGTGATCACATTAGGAACAATATTTGCTCAAGATTAACAAAATGGTTTGTAGCAAGTATAAACAAATACTGCTATTCTCTGTTTCCTAAGTACAATTCCCCATTTTAGGGAGTAATTGTCTATCCAAGAACTCAGTAAATGCTTATATAGTGAGATATTTCAGACACAGCTGAAGGACAATAAAAAGAAGAGAGATTTCAGCAAGAACACCCTTGAAAATGAAATCTATGCTGTATTGTTATTCCTAACAGAATAATTTTCAGCATAGACATGAATGGGTTCTCTGAGTTTTGATACTGTGATGTCTTGGCACTTCATTATCATCTTCAGCTTCTGTAGCAACATGATGTTCAGCTTTAGTCCCAAGTGATGGCGGTTCAGCTATGTGATATATATGAATAGGCATTGCTAAACTTTAGTATATCTTCTTCACAGCAGTCTTTTGTAATGCTTTATCTTTGGCCAGCATCACTGAGAAGGTCAAATAACAGTCTTACCTATTTTATAAGAATAATTTTTATGCTCTCACAACTGCTCTGTCCAACAACTCTACCAGAAAAGTGTTTTAGTGCCAAAAATCATCACGTTTGCTGTGTTGTCAGTTTAGTAATGCATAGTGGTATAAGTCAAGCTCTCTTAAAAGATCAGTGCTTCCAGTGTATTGCAATATAGCTTCCATTACGTCACTCTAATGTGTCAAGTATGTCCTAATGTGGAAAGGAAGAGATGGTTAGTGACTGTTTATTTCAAGTAAATCTCATGACTCTTGACACAAAATTTCAGCCCTTGTTAACATCCAAAATATGAAGCAGACTATCCTGATAGCTATGATATGTGTTTTGAAGTATTTTCTACACCATATTATGTATTGGATTTATATATTCATAATACTTTTTCTGTGCTACAGTCTGTTTGTCTAACTGTTGCTTTTACAATTTTCAAAATTGTTTAATATGCGGCATTAAGTTGTGTTAATTCACCATATGCAAATGCTCTTCTTTTTGTGCAAAAGGAGAGATATATAACATTTTAAATATGAAAGATAGACTATTTACCTGCTATTATTTTTGTTCCCAGCTTAGGAAACTTGTAAAGTGCTAAAATTAATATTATTAACTTCTTGGGGTAGACACAGATTATTTGACCTCAGTAATGCTTATATGTTACATGTACCTGAAAGACAGAACTAGAGTTGTGGGTCTTGGTTTTTATAAACCAAATATCAATATGCTGAGAAGAAAACTTTTGCTCAATGCTGTTACAGGATGCATAGATTTACTGATAAAAGTGAATCAAAGGAAAGTAGGTGTTATATGATATTTTCGTGTTTTGAGATTGATTTTGTTTTTAAGAAACAATATTATGATCAGTGTACTTCAAGAACCATAAAAATGGATACAAGTCCATAATAATGGTCTATATGCTGCCCATCCAGCTGTTCTTTGGTGAGCTGGAGTTGTTACTGAGAATTCCTGATTTTTTCCCCTTTTTCATTAATTGTTAATCCCACAGCCACAACTGAGGGAAACTAGAAAATTTGCCTTGTTTAGATCTGGTGAAAGAGTGTTAATTAGAGCGTTAAAGGAAAATAGAAATTTTTATGTGAGGATTACAGAAGGCAGATGGGCAAGTTCAACAGTTCAGGATGGTGATATTGTTAACTTGTTTCATATTTCATATTAACTTCTTTTTTTTTTCCTTAAAGGATTCAAAACATATCTCAGGAGCAGCGCCAGGGGCTGCCAGATACTTCTACTTACTTCTCATTCATCCTTTTGGTGTCATGGGACCACACATGAACCACAGTTCAGTCGGAGCTATCAAGGTCTGTACAACAAAGGGAGTGAATAAACGGGAAGAATGTACAGCTGAGGTAGAATGAGAAGGTCTCATGTAATTTGTAGGTTTCCCTCTCAGTTTCCAAACATAATACCACAGATTCAAAGTCTCAGTGTCTACTACCAGTCCTACAGCTGTAGATGGCACTGATAATTCTGAGTGAAGGTTGGTATGCCAGGGCAGGTGTAGATCATTGTGAAGTAGAATGTATTGAGTGGCGCATAGGGTTACAGGTTTATTATTGAAGATATAGAAAGATGTGTCCTATTGGAGTATTTACTCCTGCTCATTTTTCTTTGCTATCTAAATTACTTGAAGCCACTTTGATTTGCTAGACTACCTTAAGGGGTGAATGATTTAGTACTTAATTTAAAAAAAATTGACTTATAGTAGCCTCTGTATGTTCAGTATCGATTCTGATCCACTGATGACCTTTATATGAAATACTTCACAAAAAAATCCTATGTTATATATTTCAAGGAAGCCTGTTGACTATGTCACCTTCAGCTTTCTCAGATTCCAGGATCTCCAGGCTTTCCAAAATGCAAGCTCTATAACACCTCTCCTGTTTCTTCCAGTCTTTTCAGATGGAAATTTAAAGAATACCGATTCAGTTCGATTCAGTTCAATTCAATTCAATTCAATGGATTTTAGAAAGATTTCAGAATTTGTAATAGAATTGAAATTCTGTGTTAGGACTTACTTCACATTTTAGTCTAATTTGTCTGTTCTGGCAGAGAACAAAACCACTTCTTTAATGGTAGGCTTATATACATAGTGGACAAGTGACTTTTGTAGGTGCATTTTGGATTGTATTTATTCTTTTTTTTTAGAAGAACATACAGAGAGACTGGCTTTCTCTCTCACTCTCATTCCTGTATTGCACATGCTCCTAATTATCCTAGCATACAAATGACTGAACTTAGTGAGGTTTTGGCTTCCCTGCATACCCTGTCTCTTATAGGAACACTTGAAAATTATTTTCAGCCATCTTGTGTGGCAAAGTCAGCATTCAAGTCATATCAGAGTGAATTTTAATTTTAAAGCTGAAATGCCGAACACAGTTTTCTACTAACAAATGAACCTGCTGCTTAAGCATTAAAATATACAATCAAATAAAAACAAACCATTGAAACAGCTTCAGGCTATTGTGGAGTATTAGTACAGACAGGGTGGGAATCATCTTGTATTCCAATAAGATTTTAATAAGATAATGTATTTCTCAGTAAAGATTCAAACAGGTAATTAAATGAAGGAACATCTGTTTTTTCCTTTACATGCAATTAACTGCGAAGCAGCTTTTGGTTTAAAATTATATTAGAAGGGAAAAATTATACACACTCAAAAATTTTTATGTGCCGTGAATTGGCATCCCACAGATACTCATAACTGGACTGTCCTATGGATATGCAGTCATGCAAAGCCATGTTTCAATCTATAATTATGCAAGTAAAGGCACAGTCTTTGAGGTCATCATGTTAGAGGCAGAACAATAGCAACTCAGAGGTGGGGTGGTTTTTTTGGATAACAATAATTTAAAAAATTATGCCTGGCCCCAAATTATTAAATTTCAAATAAGATTACATTTAATGAGTCAAACAGATTGACAGTTCTCAGAATCTCAAATAATTTTTGAAGTTGTGTAAGTGGAAATCAAGTTAGTGTTTTAAAAAAATTCTCTGTCATGGTGATTAGGGCATTTACAAAAGACAAGCCTGAATGACTAACACAAAGGTACCAAATCTGACTCATTCTTCACAAGAAAAGTCATGCTGTTGGTACATCTTAAGTCTGTCTCTGCTGAAAAGTTTTAGGTAGTGTGTTAAAGAATAGTTTAACCTAAGGTAGGTAAGGAACAAGCATCTGAAAGCATGCAGAGAAAGCATACAAGGGTTGTATACCTACAGCAAAGGGAATGTATATGTGCAGAGAAAGCATACAGGAATGGATTTGCAAAATACATAGAACAGTTAATTAAAAACAACTAGAAAAATGATAGCAAAAGAAAAAGACATAGAATATATTTTGTGACACTATTCTAGTTTGTGTCTGAAATCATGTAACATTTTGGCTTTTACCTGTAATTAACATCTAGTGCTGGAGTCTGGCCCTTGCTGGCTGATTAAGCTCTGGTTTGTGGAACATTCCAGTTGAAACACTGAAAAGAAGAACTTGTAACTACCAGGGAACTATGCTGAGTAGAAATAGTCTGCTTCATACTATTCTTTTATGCAAAAGGCTTTCCCCCAGTGTCTGTGAAGGATATTTTCTTGGATTTTAAATATATTTCCTGATCTTTGATTCCTCTTGTGCACCAGGATATGAAAATACATGTATATACGTAAACATGTCTGTGTAAACATATTTGAATATACAAATACATATTTTGTACATATACATGTTTGAATACATATACATGTTTAAATTGCCCATCATATGGGCCGTATGTATGTGTATATACATATGTGGAGTAGATATATGTGTATAGTGGAAAAGGAAAATTTAATTTTGGTCAAAAAGCTGTCCTAGCTTCCTGGAAATAACATTGTCTTTGTAAGTCTGTGGCTTTATAACTGCCAGGTTTAGCTACAGAGACTGTTTAAAGGTAGATATGAAGCTGCACATTCTGAAAAAGCATCTTCTAACGTTATGAAGATTTTGCAGGCTGATTAGCAAACATTTTTGTGAGCTTCCTGTTCCCTGTTTCTGGAACAGGCTCTGTATTGTGCCTACCACTGGTACAGACAGCATCAATAGTATATAAAAGATTAGTATATAGGCATAAAAACACTGACCCAAAGCCATGTGTAAATATAGAATATGGAAATTTCAGTGAAGCCAAGGAAGTGGAATACTCACAAGTGTGGAATATCCACCTGATATCTGTGAGTCTTGCAGTGTCCTAATACTTTTCTGCATTCCGAAGAGACTTCAGTGTAAATAGTACTAAAAATTTTTCTTTCTTCTGACTCCTACTGTGATGGTTTTCTCCTTGGCCTGAGAAAAAAACCTGCCTTTTGGAAACAATGATTGGGGAACTGGAGCTACTGCTAAAGTGCTTAAGGTCTTGACTCGTCGTGACCTGAGTTAAGGGATGCTGTTATGTAGTTATCTTAAATCACATTAAACTGAGCCTGGGTAATATTAAATGCACATAAAAGTATTTGTTGATAAAATTCAGAACAAAAAAAGTTACAAATTTATAAGAAAATATAAAACAAATAAAATTAAACTCCCCAACACACTACCCAGTGTGTAATCTAGTTACATTAAGAATTGCTTTTCTTCTCCTCATTCCCTTGAGTGTGCAGGAGCAGAATTAGGAAACCCAAAGCTCAATTGGAATTTAACCTGATGAAGAATGTGAAGGGCTTCTTCAGATACATTATCAGCGAAAGGAAGGATAGGGAAAATGTGGACCCTCTGCAGAATGGGGTAGGAAGCCTGATGACAGAGGACATGGAAAAGGCAGAGGTATTCAATGGCACTTTCTCCTTGGTCTTAACTGTCAGAAACAGGCCCCCACAGAGCAGCAGGAAAACCCTGAGCCAGGAAGACTTTCCCTTGCTAGAGAAGGATCAAATGAAGGGATATGTAAACACAATGGATGTTCACAAGTCCAAGGGACCTGTTGGGATGCACTCACAAATGTAGAGGAAGAAGGCTGATGTCCTTGCAAGGTCATTCTTAATTATCATTGAAAAGTTGCGGTGAATGGGAGAGGTTCCTGAGGGCTGGAGAAATTTTCCAGGAGAGGTCTCAATCTTAAAGATGTCTTGTCAACAGTTGTTGGCAAAAATGAGGTCTAGTCACTTTGAATATTAAAAAAAAAGGGCAGAAAATCGCTACTTTATTTTTTTGTGAAGAAAGTAATATATAAAAAGCTAAATTATTGCCTTGTATTGTTTTGAAGTAGCTTGTGACAGTGTAGTAATGTTCTACTAGGATAAGTAATCTCAAAGGGTAGAGTTAAGGTTGTATTTATAACCCTTACATTAATATTACCTGACTTCCTTACCTAAGCTTGTGACTTCAACATTACCTTCTAGAATACTTTGGGTGTAGAAGAAAAAAAGTATTAATAATTATTAATATTTCAGAAAACAGAAATTTATTCCCTCACTGTGTGATTTTTATCACAAAATAAATTGGTATATGCCGTAACAGAAATCAGGGGCTTCATTATGTTTTTATCATTATATTTATTGCTTTATGCCATCTAGTGGACTCTGTTTGTGTTCAGTATCAGCTTTTGTAACTGTAGAACTTTAAACACATTAACAGATGCTATTCTAATATGACTTTTTAATGTTTTCTTGATACACAATTGGATAATGGAAGATCTCATGTTGATGCACAGGACAAGTTGCCTTGTTACGCACTTTAAGATGGAAGGAAATAAACTTAAATAATGAATGTTTGAAATGTTATTGCTAAGTTGAACAGGTGCCAGGATTTTTTTCAGTGTTACATATGTGTTTATTCTTAGTTTGGCTGAAATTTTGACTATGAATAATGAGGTGCTGAAATAAGTAAGCTGACCAGAAAATAACTTACAGAAAGATAGCACTATGTGGGGTGTTTATGGATTATAAAGTTATACAAAGAGATGTAATTGCAGTTTTGAAATTTGACTGTCCTGAAGAAATGTTGTTGCCCTGCAGGGTGAACTTATTTATAAAAAGACTGTTGCCTTTTTTTTTTTAAAATGGAAGGAAATAAAGGTTTGCCTTTTCCTTGCTGGAAATGGAGAAATCTAACATTTCAGAAATGTTTTTAACCTGTAATGTTGATAATTAAATGTGAAGTTCTTTGATTACTTTGTGAAGAAAAAAAGTTGTTATGGGATAACAGCTTTTAAAACAGACATACTACCCTGTAATAAATGCAGCATATCCATTCGCACATCTATCTGTTCAAGTGCTGAATTGTCTGCAGTAAATCTGCACAGCAGTAAGTTACTGCTTCTAGAAGAAAGTAAAGTAGCTGAAGCAAATGGGCAGAGACAAACATTTCTGATGGTTGAATAATGCCATCATAGAAATTTGGCAAGCACTGTTTACACTTTCCATGTACAATGTTGCCAATTGTCAGTCTTCATAATGGATCTTGTATGTGGTTCTTTTTTTCTTGTACCACTTTTTAACTTCTTGTCAGGCAACTTGGTAACTTAAAAACTCAGCTGCAGAAATCAGGAAATGGCATTTGTGGATTTTTTCACTGAAGAAATTCCATTCATAGTCCTTTTGTCCAAAATTAGAATATGTTGAAATAAGTGTGACCCCCAGTGTGCAAAAATAGGAAAACCTGAGAAAAAAAAACCACCCAAAACTGCAACAAGTCAATTTTCATTATTCTTAAAAGTAAAGAATTTTAAAACCATCTATGATATTTGGATTTGCAATATTGCACATAACTATGGCATGGTATATGTGAATGTGAGCATTTTGCATTCTGGCAGTATATACCAGTCATGAACTGAACTGCCAAATATGTTATTTTCTGGAGTTGCACTGGAATTTGAGGCTGCCAAAATATTTTTACTAGTAATTCTGATTTTAAACCATAGCTCCACAGGAAAAAGTTACTTGCTCTTTGTAAAATATAGTCTTCTATCACATAAGCAGTTGTGACTAGCAAACTGATATGTATTTTTAATTTTCCGTTAATTTTTGCAGAAGTGCTGGGGTACATGTGCATCTTACATCCAACACAAAGTATAATTTATTAACAAAGGGAAAAACAAACAAACCCAACACCTAAACTTGACTGAAGTAAAGATTTTAAAGCAGGAATAGTAATAACTTTAAGAGCTCATTTGAGCAAAGACGATATGCTTTCACAATGCTGTCAAGTTGTTGAACCATAGAAGTCCGGTTTAACTAAAAAGAAAATCTACACAGGACTTGTCTGCTAAGTTGTATGGCACTGTGGTAACAGACTGAGTTTTAATTTTAGTCTGTAGAGATATGGGCAACCTGAAACACAGCACCATTGTCAAAAAAGAGCACGTGCTTTGTTGTTGTACTTTTACTTCTTTGTAATAGTATAGGCTTTATGTCAGAGAGTAATGTTTCATTTCATTAAATATTTACCAACAATCCATTGGCCATATGTCATAGAGATTGCATGGTGACAGACTCAGTATTCGTCACCTTTTCAAGATGATTCTGTTAAATCTGCAGTGTTATACAGGTTCACAAAGCCCTTTCAGTAACCCAGGTTTTTGTTCTTTGTGATGTCTTTGCTAAACTGGCGTCAGTATCACATTTGCTTTCTGTTGAAATGGTTTTCAGGAATGAGCTTTTCAGGTCTTTTTTTTGTGGGGCACCATGGAAAATGTCAGGAGTCCTTTCTCAAGGCCTGTTTATATGACAGTATTTGTCTTCAAATATTTTCTAAGTGTGGAGACATTTTCCATATGGAAATGTTATTAGTCAAATGTTATAATAATACTTAAAAGGCTCTTTGCACTCTTTTGTTGTTGGGATTATTCATCAGTCTGGTTCATTTTATAGGCTGCTGCAGAATAATCTACAAAAATGGCAGAAATTATCACAGATTCAGTTTTTGAAATGTTTGGATAAGTTTCATGCTTTGAGTATGGGCAGGGGGAAACAGTCAATATACTTGTTAAAGCTGAATATATTTTCTGTTTAACATATTATAGTTTCAAGACCCTCATGGTATACTTCCTTTATCCTGTCTCAATTTAATTATTTTCCATGTTTTCTGATGCAGAATAATTTTTATGTTAGAATGTAAAATTATGATTGTACCAATTACAATTTATCGGAAGTTATTAACAGCTAATTTCTGTAATTGCATGAGATATATTTACTGTATTCTCAGGTACCTTTGCATATCGTAATGACGAAAGCTGATTAGATTTCAAGACAAAAATGTATGTTATTATAATGAAGAATGTCAAAACATAAGTTATGAACAACAAGCAACAGATAATTGAGTGACGCGCAAGAGAATCTTTGATTTACAGAAGGAAATGGAAGACTTCAAGGAACGGATCACTTTCTATGATGTACCTATTCAAAGTAAGGTTCTCACACTTGTTTCAGTTTCTAATATGATGCATATTGCTGCAGAAAGGGATAACTCTCTGCAGCCAACTTTCCATGGCAACCAACTCTCTGCAGGACAGCTCTCTGTGGGACAACTCTACATGGCCAACTCTCCACAGAGACAACTCTGTGTGTGGAGGATTGGGGTTGATTTACGGTTAGGCCTTGAGGGTCCCCAAGTGTGATTGTCCTGCAGAAAGCTGGCCGTGTAGTGTTGTCCCATGGTGACATGGCTGCAGAGAGTTGTCCTAGACCTCAGAATTATGCCCCAGTAGCAATAGAGTTATGCTGCCTCCAACCTCAAGGCCAGCCATCTAGATAAATTCAAATAACCCTGCTGCTAAGCACCTTCCCTAGCTCCTCTCCCACCAGTTTAAGTCCCTCTATGTCCATCACACGATCAACATAGTTACATATACATGGATAGCAGTAACTGGAAGTCCGAGTAGTCTATCAGACAGTGGAAACTCAGTGCCTACTAAGCCAACACTTCACATTCATATCCCTGATACCTAGAATATTTTTTGAAGATAGAGATTGCTTTTTGTCCTCTTGTTAGGCTGTATTGCTGGTGGTAGCCGGATGGGAAGTCAGGCTGAAATTGTACCACGACTCACAGACACAGAAGCCCAGATGCTTAGATTTGTTTTTACGGCTAAACACTAGGCAATAAATCAACTCTATGGTTTTATTATGCTGTACAAGACATGATGGCTACAAAGACTTCTATGGCATGCAGTGAAATTAGTTAGTTAATATTTGGGGGGGGGTAAGCAGTATTTATTTTCATTTTCTTTCCGGTTTTTTTGTGGACAGATAATGAAAAGCAGTTTAACAATGCTGCCATAATCTAAAACATAGCTAGAGAAGAAAGCACAGTAGCAACAGGCTTTTTCATCTACAAACATTGGAGAAATACCAAAACAAAATTAATAGCCGCTGGATGACTTAACAAAACAGGTAAAGGTATTACTCCTACTCAGATCCTTAGCCATCTCAACTAATCTGGTTTTGCTATAGTGTGTACTCTAAGCACTTAAAAAAACCCCACATAATGAATGAGTATAATAGAAATTGTCCTGTGTTTGTTCTGCCAGATCACAAGGAAACATTTTTGTCAGCTAGATAAGTCCTACCTTCTGGAAGGGAATGTTGTACCAGGAACAGTTTATAAGATGTTCAAAATTAAGTCCTGAAAAAATGGTGTATTACTTGGATTTTTCTTTTCTTTTAAAAAATCCACTGAAAAGCAGAGGGAAGGCTTAATTAATGCCTTAAATACAAGGCTTAATTAATTAGAAAAAAGAAAAAAGAGATTTAAAGGGATTGTAACCTTGATTGTTACAGGCCAATTGACCTCATTTTGACTTCCATATTATTAGCAAATCAATGTGAGCCATTACATAACTTTTTTTCTAGAAAGTATGCTCTACCAACATCATAGCCAGTAGTAAAACTCAACAACTCTATGCGTAAGTGTAATTGTTGAAAATCATATTTTGATATAGTTTTCAGAGCCAAGCTAGGTCATATTTGAAGAAAATAAGAAACATTTAAGAGAATTCTGGGTAGTGAGTCAGTCTATACTGTTGTTGAATATCACCTCCCTCCATGAAAAGTTACTGTGATTCTAGTTATAAAGTAGGTTTGTGGCAACCCTTTCATGGAGGTGTTAATAGGGTGTTATGACAAGTACTGTACAAAGACTGTGTATGAATAGTTTAGGTATTCTTACCACAGTAATAGCATGTATCCCTCCTTAGAATTTGAACAGTGCTTTTTTTTTTGCCTGAAATATGAGGAATGGATTTTCTTCAGACAATTCAATAAACTAATTAGGCATACAAACAAAAGGATGTCTTTACATTTTTCTTTTACAACTTACTGTCTGTTAACTGGGAGATTAACTACTTTGCAATTTATCTGACCAGTTGTAAACTGTGAAGGGCAAAGCTCAATATTGCAATGAAAACGTCCATATCTAATTAAGAAAAGTGAATAGTTATCCTTAATATATCTCATTTTTCAATGGTGGAAAAATTCACTAGCTGTAAAAAGCTAAAGTAAATGAATCAGCTAAAATACTGAGTTTAGCTTGGGAGATCTCGAATGAAGACTTATTCCTCCTCCCCTTTTAAATTACAGAATAATGTCAGGCAAGGGTCTAACTCATGAATAAAGTTGTGATCAGGTGCTCTGGAGACAGTTTTCATTAGTGCTTGGTCAGATAAATACTGCTAGATGTAACTTAGTAAAACTGACATGGAGTACTCTGAACATGGTTTGGGAAAAAAAAAAATCCTCCCCAGGATATGATGTTCAAATCTACAAAAGAAAAGAAAAATGAAAAATCTGAAAAGTTCTCCTTTTCCCATTATATTCCAGGGAAAAATAATTGCCATAAGACTAGATGAAAGAAGTCAAAGAGAAAGCTTTTTGTGTGGAGAAAACCATTATTTAAAACAAGATTTAGATTTATTTTATACAAAAAAGGGAAAATGCGCAAAGATGTAACACTGCAAACAGCTTCTTTTCTGAATTAAGGCCATTTTTAAGTCAATAGTAAAATTAAAAAATCTCAACACCTACTAAACAGTTTCCTGCAGTAGCTACCACAAGCTACATACCATATTTCCTATCATCTGAGAAAACACATTTATAAATTCTCCGTTCTTTGCTAAGCTTCTTTTTGCTTTATGACTGAAGCTGGTTTTCAGTATTCTGAACTACTTGTGAATCCCCAGAGCTTTTTGTTTCTTAGCTGCTTAATCATTAGATACAGCTGATGAATATTGCCATAGGTAATTGGAAACATTCTCAGCTGTTTCTTTCTTTCAGGCCTGTGACTAGAAGCCCTAAGGAGTGGGCTAGGCAGAGCTCTTCTCTGAGCTGACTGAGACCCAGATGTTTGGTGTTGGGAGATGCCCCTGGGAAAGATGAAAGATGTGAGCAGTGAAAGGAAGGTGGAGGTGGGAACTCAGTAAAGGGATTGTAGATCAAGTCTGTGGCAGTTTTCAGAGGATGGGGGAGGAAGAAGTCATTCACAATAATCGTTGAAGCAGGAGGTTTGTAAAGTCCTTGAGCTGGAGGGAGCTGTTCGTGGCCCTGGGCAAGATGATGAACTTACTGCTTTGTTACAGAAAGCAAGATGTAGTTACTCTGAGATAGCTTAAAGTGAGGTGGTATTTATTTTAAGGGTTTTGAGTATGAATGAACTGCTCCCAGAATTCAAAAGACACCTGAAGGTCTATCTGAAGCCAGGAAAGTGTGCCCCTGCTTAGTGCTTGTCTGATGGGAAACAGAGTATTAGAACAATCTGTCTTCCCTTACTTCATTCATTTCTGATGCCCAGAGCAATCAATGAAGGACAGAAAGGCCTTGTGCATGCCAGGTGCACAATTCAATAATCTTCCTCCCACAAAGGAGGTTCAACTTCTCCTTTGTTGCCACCGCTCAGGGAATAGAGTATGTGATGAAGTACAATAGCTTTCTTCGTAAATTGTACGTCTGTATCTCTTTCAGTCTGTAATGATGTACTATAACATTTTTGTAGCTGGGAGAGCTTTTTCCAAACCTGTAAGAGCTATTCCAAATCAATTCCTAAGTGTTAGAGTGATTCAACCCTCACCTTCTCTGCCAGTGTATGAAGCGTCAGCAACCATGTATGCTTTGAGTTCTTGCCAAGCACACTTATGATTCAGGAGAAAATAGCAAGGAAAAATGGCTTCATGGCTGCTGTATATTAAAAAGACCTTGAGAATTTTGTATGGAAAAAATTAAGTTATCTGCGGTATACAGGAAAGATCTGAGATAAGGAAGTTATTAGAAATGGTAGTTCTTGAAACCTCTCGTGCTCCAGCCCCAAATTGTCTGAAGAGCTGTGTTTGGAAAGAAGTACTACAGCTGAACAATGTGAACAATTAATATTCAGAATCCTTTTTATTTTCCAGTGTGAAAAAACCTGTAGCTGAGTAACAGTATTCTAGCATTTGTTATGTACCACTCTTTCAAAACTCTATTTTCTCTACAGAATACATGACAGAAATCTGAGTTATAATAGGATGAACTAGAATTACACAACAGGAACTTTCAGGAACATCAGAAATGTGGCATATCCCCCTTAATATGTTGGTTTCTTTCAAGTTTCCAAAAATAGCAAGCAACTTAAAATCAATTATTATTATTTCTGCCCTTTGCAGAATTCTATAAAAATAATGTTCACAACATACAACAGGAAAGCCTTGCCGTGCTCTCTCTGGTGATTTAGAATGCTAATGTGCAAATGACTTGCCTTATTCTCTAGGGAATTTTAATTTAAGCCATGAAATAGTGGATAAGCCAGCATTTTTTCCTTCCCCAAACAGTGGATGTTTTGCATTATTGGCATTTGTATTTTGAGAGAGTATACACATGTATGGCAGGAAAAGTTCATTTAATTAGCTTAGAAGAGTTGCTGTAAAGCCAGAGTTATTTTTTAATGATCTAAGCCACAGATAAATCTTCAAAGCAAAGAATTATATCAAAGTCTACCTCTAAATTTTATTATTAGATTTTATAATGTGTTAATATGAAGCTTTCAGTTCAAACATCAGAGAAGCTGAAATGAGTGAAATCTAGACCTAGTCTGAGGTTCTCTCTTTTCAGGTTGTTGAGAGAAGTGCAAGCTGTAAAGTAACGTGTAATTTTCCTCTTACAGATATGGAAACTGTCGTTATTCATTTAGAGAGAAGAAAAAAATGTAACCACAAAACTACAAGCCAGATTGCCATCTAGGACAAAATTATTTCCCTGAAAAAATGTCATGCTGTGATAATCATAACCTCTTGAGAATGGGGCTTTATAAAAGAATTGTTGACAGATCTTTTGCAATTGGGAACTTCAGTTCTTCATTTTGTTCTATTCCTAGACATTAGAAGTATCTGTTTCAAGAACTTAATTCGCAAATTGGTCTACTTTGAAAAGCTGAAGTCTACCAAAATATGCTAACACAAAAGAACCTTTGTTTGTGGAATCAGATAAAGAATGTTTATAATACAGTTGCTTGAATCTCTTTCCCAAACACAATTCAGAAGTTATAAATTCCTTTTTCCAAATAAAGTTTTTGGTTTAGATTTTTTGGGGGAGGTGCTTTCTTGTGAAATGGAAGTTTCAGTACGTTTATAGTACTCTGTATGTGTACATATGTGTATTTATATATATGTTTATTCACACAACATAAGAAATATTTTCACTTCAAAATTATTAGTAATATAATGGCAGCTCTTTGTATTGTGCACAGGACTTTGAGAATAATTTGATCCGGACAGTGATAACAAATTTTGTTCTTATGTAGAGAGTTTATAATAATTAACTATAATAAGAACACAGAAATTATTACTTTAATTTTACATGTGATTCTTTTTGTTACTCTATTGCAATAGATTTTAGTTGACTGCAAGTCCCATTGCTGATTGACAGCACATCATGAAGCATCATTGATTACTTGAACCTGGTTAAAGTCTCCAGTGGAGCACAGAAATTACTCTGTCTGCATATAATGGTAGTTTACTACAAAAGTACAACAGCAGAATGGAGACACGTAAGTAAAGTATTTTTTTTTATGGTGAATAGACTCTTTTTGTGTGTGCATTTTAGATCTATGTTGTAGTACAGGGTACAGTGAAGATTTTCTCTAAGTAATGTGGAGTTGCTTGAACAGTAATTTTCTAGCAAATCCGCAGTTTAGTGTAGTAGTGTTTTTCCTAGAGGAAAAAAACCCTGAGACTTCTTATAAAGATAATTTGAAATCTCATCTGAAACAGTCATTGCACTTTGTCAGAGGGTAAGAAATTGTGCCTTGTAATAGAGGGTGTTTATTAGGTGAGGTCCTACTTCAATGAAATTTAAGCAGTTTTCTGAGACTGATTTTTTTTTTCTAGTTATGTTAAGGCAGTATTCTGAAGTGTGATTCTGAATTTTGGCCTTCAGCAACATGTTTCTGAACTGAAATAATGTTTCAGTAGCTCAGATTTGTAAGGTTGACACCCTTTTATTTTTCTTCTTGGAATTTCTTTCTAACACTGGATTTTCTTAACTTGTTCTTGGCATTTGTGGAACAAGACTTGTAAATATTCTCTATTATTCTGTTTATTAAAAATGGTCTCTAAATAGTGACTATGTTATATTCTATTAGTGAAGGGCAACAAGTCAATCAATCCTACACTAGCATGAAACTGCCTGAAAAAAGTCCTGCTTGGGTTATGTTATAGTTGATAAAAGATCAGCTGAAGGTGGATGAGCGTGGAGTTGCTTTACATCATGGTATATAAGATGCAGAAAACAGCCCCTGTCTTGGTGTGGTATGCTACGTAGAGGGTTTCCCTCTTTTGTTCATGAAGTGTAGGTGATGTAAACAGACCAAAGAAAGATGAGTCTAGGCTGTCCTTTGCAAGAAAGGAGCATGTTGTGTGCATTATCTACAGCTGTTGAAGTCATGCTGCTGTCTAGGAAAGAGCAAGATTAAACGTGACTCTATAGCTACTAAGTCAAATTGGTTTATGACTCAACAGACTAAATCTTTGTGTGTATGTGTGTGTGTACATATATGTATACACACAAATATACTTGGGAAACTTCAAATTTTTGAAACTTTGGTATTCTTTCTCTTGGATATTACATTATAAACACTTAGTGGTTTGGGTTTTCCCCGCATTTTGCTTAAAGGACTAAGACTAGTTGTTGGATAATTCAGTTTTGAATTACATTTAATGTATTACTTAAATGTAGGGTTTTTTTAAAAATTTAAAAGAAATAATGAAATCTTTTTTTGAACTAACTTTAATCATCTCAGTGGCAGTGAATAATATTTTACAGATAATCCTAAAGTATAGGAATAATTACCTGAAATACTGTGCAGTAGCTGCTTGCTAACTCCATGACCAGAACAGTTATCCCTTAAGGTACACAAAGTAATTATAATAGGCTGTACATCGTGTTCTTTGTCACCACAAAACTGACAGTACATGACGTGTAACCCATCATTTTGGTAGAAATTTCATTGGTATATTTTCAGTTTAGGCTCACTTTCAGTGACTGGAGCTGGCATTTTGTTAAGTAACCTCTGACAGAAAATTAAAGCCTTATATATGAAGATTCAAAAAAGGCTTTGGTTGTCAAAAGCACCCAACTAGTAGTTGGAACTGAAATAGGCTAAGAACGCCATATAAATCTACTGTTTATCCTCCAATTGGGGTTCCCAATGCCTTGTTGTTCAAAATAACTGAAAAATAGAAAGGCCAACATTATATGTTTGTATTTTTACATATGAAGTGTGGCCATAGGTGGACGTTGGATTTGGATAATAATTAAGATCTAAAATTATGTTGAATAACTGTTAGCTGTGTAGAAAAGTGAAATTCTCAGCAATGAGAATACATCAATTAATGGAAAACTTTGATATCTTCATTTGAGTAGCTCCCAAGTAATGAAAATCATTGTAGTTATTTATACTAAATAAAAGTATATGACTACCTAAAGAGTCATGGGAGAGAAAATGCCATGTACTCTTAGAGCTTCTTTATTCCTTTGTGAAAAGAGAGAGCTGTTTGCCAGTAATTCTTAGAAAATTGTAAATTTTAATTCCCAATCTAAAGTTTTACACTTTAATTCTGTTTCAAAAAGTTCCACATCACAGAATATTAATTCTGTCTGAGCACTGGAATGCTGTTGGAATAACTTTTCATGTTTGTTGTGTTATTAAGTTTATCATAGTCAAGTGCTCTTCAATGTTCAAAGCCTTAGCACTTCAGGAGTTTTTGTCACCTTTTCACAGTAGCTCATGCAATTCTTATGGTTAGCCAATGTAATGCAAGGAGAGGTGAACAGAGATGCTGCATAGAGTTCCTGGAAAAAAATGCGACTAAGTGGCTAAAGAATTTAATTTATAAAAGAAAAATCTCCTAGCCTGTTAACAATGAGTAAGCAGCAATCCTTCAGCTGAAGAGCTGAGGACAGGGATTAGATTTTTATATTATTTTTCTGTACAACAATAAAGTCATTGCTTTTCTTTTCAATTGCTTAGGGTGTCCTTAATTAAATTTATTTAGAAACTGCTGTAAGTGGGGAGCCTTGGTTCTCTATGTTTCTAAAGGCAGAGCATTGTCTAAAAGCAGTAAATTTAACTATCCTAGTCACTGGAAGTCTGGATAATTTTTAAGAGCATATCCTTCCCTTCCATGATGGTTTTAATGATGAATTTAGTGAGAAGTCTGTTCTTTGTAGTCTGGCAGTACGTGTAGTCAAAAGTGAAATAGTTGATGTCCTGAAAGAGCTAAATATACAATCTGACTGAGCAGAAACAATTGAATAAGTGTAGAGAGGCAATAGAGGAGCTGCAGATAGCCTAACAGGTGTCATCAATCAGAGAAGCAAGCACTGTACAACAAATGTGGTATGGTGTTTGTGATCTGTCTGTACTGAAAGAGGGATTTAGAGCTGGATCCAGTACACTAGCGTATTTGCAGCTGCAGGCAAAGACATAATCACCTTGGCTTTTTCCTAGTGTTGTCGTAAGAGGAAAGTCTCAGATAATATTGTTTTTAGCAAATTAATCTTGTCTGAAGAGAAACTTTCTTGTTTCAAAATACTTTATAGGGGGATGAAATGATCTTCCCCCCTAGAGATTCATAAATGTATGCTTTCAAATTCAAGTATCCCACCTACTCCATGCATTGTTTCTAATAGTGCCAGAATGTTTGTAGCTTCTACCTCAGAATCTCCTCAATGTGAGGAAATTCAAAAGTGTGATGGAAGATGAGGTTTTCAGGACTTTATATTTTCAGACATGCAGGTATCTGTGTTCCATAAAATATTTCATATCTCATTAAAAATGACATCTAATAGAAGTGACATAAAGCGGTGGGGTCAGGGATGGAGGACAAAAATGAAGCAAAAAATTATGTACTTGAGCTACTTGAAAATTGCTGAAAGCTGTTGAAAACACCCTTATTTTTGTCATTTTATGGCCTGGTTTAGACAAACAGCTGTCAACAGTTGAGTAGATCAGCTAATGGTTTCTCCACAAAAAGTTAATTAAAGAATGTAAAAGTCCTTGAGTTAGACAGACCAGCACGGGGGAAGTGAATAAGTGGCTCAGCCCAACACAGGGTACAAAACCTAGACAAGTAGCAAAAGAATTTTGAAGAGAGCAATGAATTTAAGCTAACATCAGCCTGTGTGTTCCTTTTAGGTGACTGGTGATGCCCAGCATTGCGATGGTGAGATTATTATGGAGACCAGTAATGGGAATCAGATTGGAACTCACATTTGTATTGTTGTTTAAATATATTTTGTATCACTCTGCTAAAATAGAAATTCTGTGTAATGCCAGCTATCTTAAAATAAGTAAAAATAAGTATTAAATATTTTACCCTCCATCTGTGAAATATCTAAAAGAGCCTGGTCAGAGAGTATTGGACTCTGAAAAATGGGCAATTTGTGTAGTGTTTAAAAATGTGATACTTATGATGCTAATTATGAGATTCACGTATTGGTGTCATCATGAATAATCATTCAAGATATTATTGAGATCGCTATGTGGTAGACGCGGCATTCTTTACAAAGAATTTCCTGAAAAATCACAATTTTTAAAGACTTTCCATTTTCAGTGTTAGGACTTCATATTGAAGTTCAATAGGATGCAAAGCTTAGGTTTCAGAAGTTACTAACTTAGAACTCTGAGAGTTTCTGGTGACTTTGTGACTTGATACAGCCAAAACTTACCAATGTTTACCTTATCAAATTTTATATAGTAGGTGCTTTAAATGTTTTGTGATCTGTGGGTTTGTTCCAGTTGGAAAGAGAAACTAGATTTATTTAGTCAGAGATTTCTACGTAATGTTTTGCACCCTTATTTATGCATAATGTTGCCATGCAGGTGTAATTCCACACTGATGTGTGGAGAGTGACATGGTTTACTTTTTACAGAAAAGCTTACTTAAGAATAAAGTTGGCTTCTGGCTAGATAGCAATTAAGTTATCTTAAAAGGCAAAGAACAGCACTGTGGCTTGATACTAAAAATTAAGTTGTAGAGTTTAACTATGCTCTGTTTAAGAACTTCGGGAATGTGCATTCAGTATTAGGTATTTTAGGTGCACCCTCAGTTATGCTGTACTTGCACTGCTCAGTAAGTGCTACACTGAGTGCCATTTGTTCATGACCCTAATACTGGGAATGGTTGTCTTCCTCCAGATTTCATGAACTACAGTGCAATGGATTTTCTCTGACAAGACTTCAAGATAACTCAGTGACTGGTGGGTTGATACAAAATCTCTCAGTTCTTAGCCAAGTGAAATATTTGTTATAAACTGTTTTCTCTTGCTTGAGTGTGTATGTCGATTCTGTCTTCTCTGTGTTTTAGAGATAGCAAAAGAATTAAAATAATCATTGTTATCAGCAAAGCTCACTTTATGCTTTACTTCAGCATAATCTATTGGCATTTGACGCAATGAAATACTGATGTTCATAAGAGTTTAATGACAGCTAAAAATAGTCAAAAGGTTAAAAATATGGTTCCTCATACTTGTATTGTTTTATTGAGCAACATGCCTTGATTGACTAAGATTCCTATCTTTCCTCTGATGAAAATGTCTGCATGATCTTTTATTTCCAAAGTGAACCTGAATTGAAAGGAAAAATGAGAAACGCTTAGCTTTAAAGGGTCATTTTCTTCCCTGAAATGCATGTAAAAGTGCAGCTGCAGCACCACAGTGTTCACTCTAGGGCAGTAAAAGCTGCTCCTTTTTGGCCCTGAAAAGAGCTCTTCCTGTGTGTTTGATGTCAGAATATTTCCAGGCTGCTTCCTCATGTCGCTTTATCAGTCTGCTAACAGACTGAAAAATATTTACCTCTAAGTTACTGTGGCAGCACTTCAGTTTGAGTACCATCTGCAATCATAGAGAAGCTGTATGATGAGGAATCATTCTAAGATCATGTAAAACCTGGTTGGCACCGTTCTCTCATTTGGAAGATGAGAGGATTCAGTTTGATCTATACCATTTTGCAAGCAAGTAGAGGTATGTTAGGGCACAGATAATCTTCAGTAATCTTTAGCCTGAGAGGTAGGAATGGTCTAAGTAAAGAATATGGTGGCTAAGAAGTAGCTGAAAGTATATCGCTGTTCTCGTTCCGCCTAAGGCTTTGCTGTCCAAACATATCTCTATTTGACTAGCAGAAATATTTTTTGTCAGTGAAAGTCTTGCAAAGGGAGTGTGTGTAAATAGACACAGTGGACAAATTGGGGTCTCCAGAAGATAAACTGAGTGTACTTGCAAAGGGGACCTTAGGGAAGCTCTGCTGCAAGCACAGATGTCAGGAAGCAGGAGGCTTCCTACAGCCACTGAAAGTGGAAGGGACAGGATTGTAGTAATTTCTAGTAACGTATTAGTAAAATAGAAATGTAGGAAGATTTTATTGTTTGACAGCAGGCAGCCTACTTCTGTTTCTTTTCTAGGGTAAATGCTGGCCTTTCTTTGGTTAATACCATTTAGATTTTGGTGATAACTGTAAGTCTGGGATGAGTTCCACAGGATTTTATTTTACCTTAATTAAACACTTGCTAGCTTTTATGCTTCTGTCCTATATTGCATTGTAATTTCAAATGTCTATTTCAGTTACAAAAACCCACTCTAAAACTAGCTGTTTGAGGCTTATGAAAGTACATAATGCCTAGTTTGGCTCTAAGGATAGTGGTCTGCTGTACTCTACATAAAGACAATAAAGCTTTTATCCTATTGTAATTTATTTTTAGTTGATGTGAATAACAATATTAAAGCCAGACATTTAATTAAAAACTTGTCCTGTTGCAGTTCAACACCCATGGTTGCACCCTAGATCTGTATATAATCTGTCAATAATCTGTATATAACATTGAGTTTCTTTTTGCTACAAAATCTAAGGCACTAAGTAAAGTACACTTAAATTTAACAGGCAGAACTCTCTAGGACACTGATATTGTTAGATGAGAGAAGTGAAGCAAAAATAGGACTGGAAGAGCTGACGCACACAAATGCTGAGGTCAGAATGAAAACTGATTTCTCTGAAGATGGCATAAAGCTGAAGGAACTGAGACTTTACCTCTGGCAGTTTATTTGAAGCTTATGTTGCAGTGGCTGTGGTTTTTTGTTGGGTTTTTTTCATTTTCAGGTTGCCTTTTGTGGTGTTCTAGTGAGGAAAAATAAATAGAGTTCAGCCTCTAGATATGCGCATAATCCAAAGGAATTGGTCTAATGTACTATCTTACGTAACATCTCTGTACTTATTCTCCCTGAAGAATGAACCGTTCAGTCTAGGACCACATGTATTCTGCTACAATTTTTTAGATAAATGCATTATCTTGGAGAGGCTGTTTTAAATTTTAGCTCCTTTCACCAGGACAGGTTAGTTAAGAGTAGATTTTTCTGGACAGTAGTAACATTTCAGGGTTTAAGGCAAACCTTGGGCAGTGTGATACAGTGCCTTTAAGATCCTTTTAAGCAAATATTCTTCTAATTGTAATACTGTGGTAAGAATTTCTGTTTGAAGATTTTCTACCCTTTTGAGGAGTAGTACTTCTGAGCTATGTTTTGAGCTGCCACGAATGCATACCAGTAGGGTAGATGAGGATGCAATTCCTGCTCCTACACACATAGGAATAGTGAAATACAGAACCCATAATTTGCTCAGACAGATGACACTTCTATTTAGGATCTAGTTTATACCAAAAGAAACTGTCTACAGATTTTTCTTGTAGTCATTGTTTCAGATTTTTAAAGAGGCATTTTTTTTTGTTGTTTTCATTACCAGTATTTTCATATTGGGGGGAAATCAGGAGTATGACGGAATGTTCTCAGTAAAGAGGTAGATAATAATGAGGTAGATTAAGAATGGCAGGTGGTATAATTCTTTATTTAAGTTAAAAAATTGATAAATTCATGAAGCTCGACTCTGTACTTGCCCTTGGAAATGCTTAATATTAACAGCCTAGAGGAATCCAGAGAAAAGATCAGCAGTGAGCAATAGGTTGCTTTTTTGACATCATATGTTCAGATCTCCTGGGCCTTTTAAAATGTAAATAAAGGGAATGTATTCTCCCTTTAAGAAAAAAAACCCTGTAAATCTGACTTTGTTGTATTGGTAGTATTGTGAATGAGCACCTGAGATGCTATTAAATTCTTAGGTATTCTCATTTCTATCCCTTTCATTCAGCAAGTAAGGGATTACTCTAATTTAAGATTAGAAGTCTTTTTACAAAGTGAAAATCTGCTTTGATACTGACATGAAAAGATACTTCTATACCTAAGGATGAATTGTCGATAGATAGCAGTGGTGTTACTGCAGTTGGGGAAACTTCATTCCACTAAAAACATCAGTGAAGAAGTAGAGTAATGTTAAATAATTAACGAATGTGATTTAAGTCCATTTAAAAATGATGACACTTTTTAATGGTCCTGTAATATTTATAGGAAAATCTTACCTCCCGTAATTCTAATGAATGAATTTTCCTGACCCTTACTGAAAATTGCACCTGTAAAGTAGTTTTTCAGCTTGCTATTAAAGGGGTCTTTTGTCCAAGACCACAGTTCATTTATATAATTTTTGTAATGTCTTTTGGCTCTGTAGTTTTTCGTTTTTGGTATCATGCATTTCTGACTATTAGCTAACACCTGCCTAGTTTAAGAAGGATTAAAAGTCCCATACATAGAATGGTTGGTCTTGGGAGGAACCTTCAAGATCTAATTCCAAACTGGTTACTAGAGGCAAGGATACCTTCCACTAAGTCAGGAATGTCTTCCACTAGGCAAGGTTTTTACATTTTATTTTAAGTACCAGAATTTTTCCCCTGTACTTGCTCTTAAGGCCTCTAGTAGTGGGGTCTGAACATTAAGAATGTTGTTCATCTTACTTCAATGAATTCATCTTGATGAAGGAACTCTTCACTGGGTAGTAGGAAGATTATGCAAAAAAAAAAAGTCAGGATGGATCTAGATTCAGTCCACCACGTTCACATATTCTCAGTGCTGGGATAAGTTGAAGGTCCAGCATGAGTTGGAGGAAGCATGAGTTGGGATGCTAATTAACTCCTGCCATTTGCCTTTGCTTCCATTTCATTTGCAGGCTATTTGTACTCTTAGAGAAGCCACGGTGGAGAAACAAGCCAGTGTTAATTATATGCAAGTAGATGGTGATCATTTATGTCCGTTTTCATCACATGGTATCATGAGGCCACTCCATCTTCCTGCTTTTTCCAACTCTATCTCTCCCATTAACAGATTGGCTGTGTCTTTGTCAGCTTTTCCAGCTAAGAGCTGATGATCTTTACAGATTTAGTGAAGAAAAAATGTGGTTATTTTAAGAGTGGTTATATTTTTTTAATCAACATGTTAATTTAGGAGGAGACTCGAGTTCTTGACCATTCTAATACTCAGACTGTTCAGCATAATTTTTAAAAGAAAGAATACTGATCAACATTTGCTAAAGCCCTAGTCACTGAGCTTGCATTAGGCACACTCAAAACTTCCACAAAGAAAAAGCAAAACAGGAAGCAAAGCCAACTGAAAGGTAAAGTTCAAGGAGTCTAAGCCATGGCAGATAAAAACAGAAACAAATGTCTGCATAACCCCCACAATATGAAGCTGATTTGTTTTTAATGGTTTTGTTCCTAACAGATGTTTGAGATGAGCTGACCTTTTGCCAGGAATGTCATTATCGCCTATTGCATTATCCACCTTACAGCAGCCATTTGTTGTCAATTTCTTTTATACACTTTTCAAACTGTATTTTAGATACTGTGATACCATATTTCTTTAGTCTATTTACATTTTTCCATTATGAGTGAGTATGTGGAAATGCTGTCAACAAGTAATTTGCAAGTTTGGGAAGGAGATTTCTCGTAGTCTTCTTGGATTATTTCAAATTCGGTGTTCTGTGGTAGTCTAAAAAGTCTTGAGTTAAACATTTCAAAAAGCAGTACTTTAAATGTAGAAAAGGATATTTTCTGGCATTTTTTTTTAGGGCAGTAAATAGGAATGACATGACTCTTCTTTTGATTTAATTTCCATCTCTTAAAGTATAGAAAAGCCATAAGAGATGAGACCTAAGTGTCATTATGTAGGTTTTTCTTAAGATTCCTTAGTAAACTAAGGCTTATGTTAGGAACTGATTTAAAGAAGCAACTGAATGGCTGCTGCCTGCTTTTTCTGACAGATTTGAAATTGTTTTGTTTATACATAATAGTAGCCTGAGTTTGGCAAAAACTACCCTCCTCCTCCCTTGGGGAAGGTGGGAGCAAGGGGAAAAAAACCCAAAACAAACCCAACAGGCAAACAAGAACAGACACCAAAAAGCCCAGGTAAAAAACCCCAACCTTCCTTTTAGATTTCAAGGAAGTAATTCATAAGCTCTAGAATGATTCATGGTTGGCTTTTTAAAAGTTGGGTTACTGTTTGCACAACATCAGAAGTTTCTCTATAGATGCTAGAGATAAAGGGCAAATTCTTTCTTCTGTCTTTGGCACTGGTGCATATTTGATTTTTAAGAAAATGAGCAAACAGGTATAACACAATATGTGGTCTAGAAATTTCTGATGATATTAAAAACCCAACTGAACACAGGCCTGGATAACTTGTTGTAGCCAATCCTGCTTGAGCAAGGAGGTTGTACTGGATAATCTCAAGTGATCTCTTCCAGTCTACATTATTCTCTGATTTTTAATTTGCTTGATGATAGACTCTCAAGTTTCGGGTTTTTTTTATATTTTTTATATTGCCTTGATGTGTCAGCAGAAATTAAAAAAACTGCCTGAAATCAGGAAAAAGGAAGTGTTAACAACATGTTAAGAGAAATAAAGCTAACAAGTTCTCAAATTAATGTATTGTGTTGGAAACAGAGGAGCATAAAAGATGAATCAGCTCCCTTATCTAGATGTTAATATATAACCCAAGCGGGGGAGTGAATGGAGTATTAAAAGTGCTATACCAGTAAATTCTACCGGCTCTTGTATTATAAATCTTCTGTTATAGATCTTACAGTACTTGTACCAATAATTCTTTTGAAGGCATACAATATATACTGAAAACATTAGTCATCATAACAGGGCACATTGGTACTTAACTAAGTAACTCATCCCTAACTCTAAGAGAATATACAAGAAAAGTTTGGTTATTTTGTTACGCATCTTGAGAACAGACTTTGAAATTTTACTTCTGCTTTAAAACCTTGAAGTACTAAGCTAGCTGAAAACATTTCAGTGCAGGGTTACTTGCACTTTCCTTGATCCAGCTGCAAGCAGTATGAGCAAAACTTACTGGATTCTGTTAGTGAAGATCTGGATGTTCAATTCCAGTGAGTAGCTTGTCTGCTCAAAATAAAGCTTTTGAATTATGCAACTTGCGTAGCACATTCTATTTTATTCTAAGCTGAGTGCAGATCTGAAAATGTAAGCATTTTGTCTAATGGATTAGTAGGTACGTGGATCCCAATTTCCTTGAAATGTATTTGAAGGTCGTTCTATAGCTGAATCTGAAGAGAAACTGTAGAAAGTAATCGGAGCAAACTGTAAGGAAGGAGAAAAAAGCTTGAATACCCGAGAGAACATGTAAGGGAAGAATGTTGAGAGAGAAATTACCACAAATCTTTCATATATGAAACTGAAATGTTCCTCCACCTTTTTTATTAGACATTTAAGGTTATGTTAATTATTAAGAGTGGCAGATTCAAGCTAGAAGCAACTGGTAAGCTAGAAGCGCACTTTACATATTTCACAAACCTCTGTATTTCAGCACTCTGGACAGGGATTTGGTTCCAACCCCATGGACATGTGCTGGGAGGACACTGAAATAGCAGGTTCAGGCTCTGCTACATATAAGGATAACTATTTATCATGTGACATCACGTAGGGAGACAAAATTCCAGTCATTGTTTCCTTGGCACAAAGCACAATATTTTTTTAAAATCTTAGTAAATTATTTCAGCTTCTTCTCAGGGCTGCCTACATCTTTGTGTACTTACTGCTTTAGGATGTGCTGTCTGTCTGGTAGAAGTGGCTAGTACTAACTAGATGAGTATGGAAAGACTGCAGCTATAATTTTTCCCAGAGTCTGAGTCAAGTAAATCTCTTTCCATTGTGAAAATTACTGTTGTACTATTCCTACTCTCATTTGATATAGGATCCATTTTAAGAGATCTTAAGATCTCAAAATGCAAGGATCCAAAATATTTCCTCCTTCTGGCTATAAGACTAATTCATCTTCTTGAAATGAAGTTTTCCCTGACAGAATTCTAATGCTGTCTACTTTCTTAGTGTGTTTTATCCTGAGGAGACCAATTTTCCATCTCTGCCATAGAACTTGAATCTGACATTATCAACTTCAGCTGGATATTTATAGTACAACTGATTGTACGGCAGTAGAACTCATCATATAACAAGCTAGCTCTGCATCAAGCAGGACTTTGGACCAGATGGCCTCTTCAGGTCCCTTCCAACCGAATTTATTCCATGACTCTATTTGCACCATCTGTTTCTCCAAATGTCTAGGCAAATATTGGGCCCTCTGGAAGGTGCTAACCTTCAACCTCTTTTCACGGCCTTTCTA
The DNA here is from genome assembly GCF_032191515.1 of Phaenicophaeus curvirostris. Taxonomy (NCBI): domain Eukaryota; kingdom Metazoa; phylum Chordata; class Aves; order Cuculiformes; family Cuculidae; genus Phaenicophaeus; species Phaenicophaeus curvirostris. The sequence goes on from NC_091396.1 coordinate 7,520,406, forward strand.
AGAGCCAGAAGCATAATGTGCCCAGTCATGCTGTTATCCAAAAATAATATTGAAAATGCTGGCAAGCAGGTCGAGGAAGGTTACTCTTTCCCTCTGCTCTTCCCTGGAGAGTCCATATCTGGAGTACTGCATTCAGCACTTGGCTCCTCAGCTCAAGAAAGACAAGGAACTGCTGGAGAGAGTACAGTGGAGGGGTCCCCAAAGAGGATGAGGGAAATGGAACAGCTCTCTTCTGAGGAAAGGCTGAGAGACCTGGGTTTGTTTAGCCTGGAGAAAAGGCCGGACCTTTTTCAGTGGTGCCCAGTGACAGGACAAGGGGCAAAGGGCACAAACTAGAACACTGGTAGTTCCACCTTAATATAAGGAAAAACTTCTTTACTTTGAGTGTACCAGAGCTCTGGAACAGATTGCTAGGGGACGTTGTAAATCTCCTGCTCTCGAGATATTCAAAACCTGCCAGGACATGCTCCTGTTCAACCTGCTCTAGATGAACCTGCTTTAGCAGCAAGGGTAGATTGGATGATCTCCAAAAGTCTCTTTCAACCCTTATCATTCTGTGATTCTGTATTTAAGTGATGCCCATGCCTGCCTTGAATTAGGAATCTACCTCGAACATTAAGTTTCTTTGAGTAGCAATGGACTTTTCCTTTCTGTTTCTTAACTGTTCATGTTGCCAGCTGCATAACAGCCTTCTTCATATAGGCCGAGAGAAAAGAAACCAAGTTTACATGTCTGGGAGATTTGATAAAAAAAAAATGGTGATTGAGGGAAAGACTGTGGAATAGATGTGGGTGTCCCATCAAAGTTATGATCAAACTCAATACCTGGGTATGTTTCATGGCATAAAGGTGGCTTTTCAGAATGGTAGTGACGGAAGAGAAGAGGAGATGGAAGGGAGAAGGTAAGAATGATGTGGAGTATGAACTTTAAAGAGTGATTCAGGAAGTGTGTCTGCTGTTTGATAGTTTTTTGGCTGTAACTGGTAACCAAAAGAAAGAAAAAAGAAAAAAAACTCCCAAAGGCCAAGCCCAGAAATTGCAAGGAAGTTATGTTTGTTGGTTTCTTCTGGTAACAGGGCTGAAATCACTTGGAGTTTTCTATTAATTTACGTGAGAGAACGACTATGACCTAAAGGACTCCTACAAGCACGTGTTAAAACACTTGCGTTGAATGGTTAAAAAAAAAAAATGTAAAACTACAAATAGTAACTGTCGACTCAGAAAAAAGGAATATATCCTAGCAAGACAACTCATACCATTTGTGAAGCTATCTATTTCTGGAAATTTTGTCATCGCACCCGGACAAATTGTGGTAATAGCCAAATGTAAGAATAATATCTAATACAAAATCTAAAGTGAGCATCCTTTAGTTTTTCCATATGCCTAGGAACAAGATTGGAGATTTCTGGAAGGAATCTAAACTCTATTAAATTTTCCTTGAATAATATCAACGTACAAAATGTTAATTTGTACAACAAAAGCTGCTGAAAGGTTATGTAAAGGGGCAAAGAACCATGTTTCTCCCTTTTCTTTTTTTTTTCTTTTTTCTTTTTTCTTTGGTATCCTAATCCAGGTAATCTAATCAGATGAAATCAATAAGAGTAATGCAAAGCTTTGGTAAAAATTTAAAATATGGTATGCAATTTTTAAGAAATTGTTTTCTGTAGGAGTACACAATATAGCAACAAAACACAGCTTTGGTGATTGACATGTTTATAAAATTTAACTCCGCAAGAGATGGACAGTGTGAAAGATCCTTTAAAAAAGAGTTACTTTTTTTATTCAGAACCTCATTTGTCTTCTAGAATGCACATGTGATCAGTGAACTTCCATTAAAGTGGCTGGAGGCTGGGAGGAGGGTAGAAATAATACCTCCATTCCTTGCTCTGTGCATATGTACATTTCATTACAAACTGCTATGGCCATAGTCACCATATAAATCTTTGGTTAGACTTGACATATTTATTTTTATACTCTACACCAGGCTCGTTAAGGCTAGGCAGGCCTGAAGAACATGGCTAAGGAAGAAGGAGTTGATGCAGTTATGTCTAGATGCTTAACTTTGTATAGGTAGAGGGCATCACAGTACCGATCTGTTGACATGAAAGCAATGTGTATAGCACTAAATAGTTTTACCAATGTTGTGATTTAATTTCATGACACTTTTGTAGTAGCAGTTAGGGTTATGCAAAGAATAGTTGCTTAATATATGTTCTTTTTAACTCTAAGCTTACGGGTTTGTACTTTGGAAAGATGAAATGTTTAAATAACATGCTGGCAAATATCTAAAGCAAACCATAGATTATGGCAGCAGAAAATGTTAAATTGGTATTTATTTTTTAATAGCTCAGAGGTGTTTTATTGTAAGAGAATGTCAGGCAAATAAAGGGAAAGGTTAAAGGGAGATCTTTCCTTTTAATAACTTAAGAAGAGTAAATATCTTAGTAAATCTTAATAGACTAATGGAGCTCTCTGATGCTTCTAAAGTTAAGTCATTATAGGAAAGCTGTAAAGATCTAGCATTTTTACTGCTTCCCATAGCATTCCTCAAAGCTACTAATCACTTAAGTTTCATGTTATTTGGATCATATATGATATGATGGATATATGGAAAGCTGCCCAGTGAAAAAAGGACCTGAGGATATTGGTTGATAGCCAGCTGAATATGAGCCAGGTATGTAGCCACGTGGCCAAGAAGTCCAATAGCATCCTGGCTTGTATCAGAAGTAGCGTAGCCAGCAAAACTAAGGAGTCTCCCTGTCCTCAACACTGGCGAGGCCGCACCTAGAATATTGTTGTCAGTTTTGGGCCAGTGACTGCAAGATATACATTAAGGTGCTGGAACGTGTCCAGATAGAGGGGCAGTGAAGCTGCTGAATGGTTGTGGAAGCACTGTACTTCTATTAATAGGCATTGCTGGAGTACCTCTCAGGCTGGTCTATAAAAACACCTTAAAGTTATTATATAATTAGAAGGGCTATAAAGACATCTACAGAAGAATGTAACTTATCAATGGGATGAGGTTTAGCAAGGCCAAGCACACAGTCCTGTACTTGGGACACAACAACCCTGTGCAGTGCTACAGGCTTGGGGAAGAGTGGCTGGAAAGCTGCCTGGCAGAGAAGGAGTTGGAGGTGTTGGTTGACAGCTGCCTGAACAGGAGCCAGCAGTGTGCTCAGGTAGCCAAGAAGGCCAATAGCATCTTGGCTTGTATCAGAAACAGTGTGGCCATCAGGACCAGGAAAGTGATTCTGCCCCTGTACTCAGGACTAGTGAGGCTGCACTTTGAATACTGTTTTGGGCCCCTCGCTATAAGAAAAACATTGAGGTCCTGGAGCATGTCCAGAGAAGAACAACGAAGCTGGTGAAGGGGCAAGTGTTATGAGAAGCAGCTGAGGGAACTGGGGTTATTTAGCCTAGAGAAGAGGAGGCTGAGGGGGCACACTATCACTGTCTACAACTACCTGAAAGGAGGTTGTAGGGAGGTGGATGTTGGTTTCTTTTCCCAAGTGATGGATGATAGGATGAGGGGGAATGGCCTCAAGCTGCACCAGTGGAGGTTCAGATTGGACATTAGGAAAAAATTCTTCACCGAAAGGGTTATCAAGCACTAGAATGGGCTTTCCAGGGAAGTGGTGGAGTCCGCATCCCTGGAATTATTTTAAAGATGAGTAGATGAAGTGCTCAGGGATCAGGTTTAACAGTGGACAGGTGTGGTTGGGCTTGATGATCTCAAAGGCGTTTTCCAGCCTAGTGATTCTATGATTCTATTCAGTATCAGATTTAGCATCTCTTTATTCAATTCTCTTGCACAAAGCAGTTTGAAATGTAAATATTTTCATTTTTATGTTTTATGGAAATTTTCCTGGATAAAGAATTAAAATTAGTGGGAAATCACTGATAGAAGTGCAACAACAGAACTTGCCTGTACTAACTGGTTGCTCCCATTTGTTTGTATCAAAGCACTTTTATGAATCTGTAATTACAGATATGAGCTATTAAAAATGTGATCAGATGTGATTAAAAATTACTCAGATTAGTGTGATTTAAAAGACACAAAGGAATAGTAGTGCTCTTTGAACTTCCCCAAGGATTGAAGAGCACATTTAACTGAGGAACAAAAGGCAAGTTAGTTGTTATAAAGAGTTGTGAAAATAGGTGTACCCAATATGGTCTGATGTGGGTGTATATGTAGCTTTCTCTTTCCTTTAATCAGTAAGATACTGGATTTTATCAGCCTTCCCAGCCTCCTGTAGACGAAGACCTAACATTTTGCAATCTTCGAGACATGTTAAATTCTAATTTTCACCTGCATGATGAAAATGGTGAAATAGAAGCTTTCTGTGATAATTAATTTCCAGAAAACTGTAAGGAAAAATAAATCCAAGCATCTTTGTCATGTTTTAAGCCATCTGGTTTAAAACTTCCTGCACTCAACATGTCTCTACTTTATTTTAAATTAATCATGAATAATCTGATCACTGTTAACACCTATCCATTTAAAAAAAGTTTTTTTAAATGTTGACAACACATATCTATAAATTAAGTTTACAGTTGATTTACTTTATAGACTATGTTTTGCTGCTGTTTCTGTATGTATAAAATAGAAATAAAAGTATATGATTGTAAATCTCCAATAAGGTTTATTTTATAAAATTTATTAGAGATTTCAGAATGTAATTTAAAACTGTTCCTGAAGATATCTTTTTGGATTTTTTTAAGATTTGTAGAAGTATCTGGAAACAATGGCATCCAAGGGAATATAGAGATTAAGGCTGTTATTGTAGCTGATGTCCCAAGGGCTGGATAGAGGAAGGTCAATACTTCAGCTCCATCTATGATGTGGAGAAATATTCATCCTTATTTTACTGATAAAAATGAAGAAATGGAGATGATATATTCTCCCAGGCAGGCAGAAATTGTTGAAAAAATTGGAAAAGCTAGTGGGATGCAGTGACCCGACTTTAACTGGAAGATTTGTTCCTAATGCCGTATTATGTGCTTTGTTAGCACTTCACTTGATTTACTGTGTTTGGTGTTTTGGCATAACACTCATAATATGGACACACATCTTCTGTAATTAATGCAATACTGCACTGCACTGTTTGAATTTACTAGGCTGGATATCTCTGTCTTCGAAATAATCTCTAGTTCACAGTTTAGAAATGATCTGCTTGCAAAATTGTTCATCTGATTAAACTGGGAAATGAACCATTCCACTACTCTTTTACTGCTAGATTAAATAAAGTATGGTGGAATATGGTAGATTCCACAGCCACAAAGCAAATGACTGTATTTGTTATAAAAAGCAGTACTTTTGGACTGCGAGAGAAATGGAAAAAATAAAATCACATTACTAAAAAGTTTGGCTGTATGACTGACTGAATTAGGCTTCTCGAAAGGAATGTCTAAAGAAGGTGTTTCAAAGATATGACTTGTATGCTGATAGGCTGCAGGACGAGTTAGGAGGAGAAAGCATTTTAATATGTGTAAGCAAATGTCTAAAAATTAGAACTTCTCAAATCAAACAAAAGTGAATAAGTATAGGTTATTAAATGCATTATTTCATACTTACCACTAAGCTCTTTCTGTAGTTGTGTCTCTTCCTTTTAAATCTGTTTTCACAGCATTGTAGAAGCAGCTTATTTAGTGCGTAAATGTTTATGAAGTTTACAGCTGTTGAAGTTCAGTCTTAAGACTATGAGCAAGCCAATCAAGATTCAGATAAAGGCGTTACTGTCTCAAATGAGCTAAATAAGAGCTGTAGATCTGGATAAATAGAATTGGAGAAAATTCAAAACTTATTTCCCTCCTCCTTATTTCAATATTTATCTACCTCAGGAGTTCAGAAATTCTGCTATACCATGTTGGTATTCTTCCAGGAGAAAATTTTAGCATTCTGGTGTATTGAAAGCAATACTTCAGTCTCCAATTTGTTCTTGGGTAAGGAGATTAATTTATATGCTGATTAATTTTCTGGGCGAGTTGTCTTCCTCTGCCTTTGTCATATGTACCACTTGTTAGTAATCGATTTTCTTTAACCTCTGTACACCAATTCAGATGGTACATGAATTCATTTGTTTGCTTTATGCTCTTCATTTGTAACAGTAACTAATATCTATATTCTGTGGTGGAACTTGATCCTGAAAGGTGCTTGAATGTTCCTAATTTTTCCTGTGTTATGACTGCAGAACACTTAGCAGAACAAGGCAGTTAAGAAATAAATATTCCTGTTTGAACTGTTACACTAAGTTAAAAGTCATTAAACAACGGCTTGTTTTCCTTAAACAAAAGCCTACATATTCTTGCTGGTACCAGTCTACCTACTTTACTTGGAGAAGTTAATTTAGCAGCCTAGAAATATGGATCTGTTCATATGGAAATTTTCTGTTTTGCAAGTAACACACTATTTCTTATATGGCTGGAAGATGAAAATATCAAACCACTGAGAGTATCATAGTAGTCTCCACCATTAGTTTCCTGCAGTTAATCTAATTCTAAATAGCTAACACGGCTGTTAGATTTGATTCTGATCCCATTATAACAAGTGGAATGATGGAAAGATCTATGTGAAATAATATTGTCCATCAAACTAAACTTCCTGATCCTGCTAAGGTTTGTGCTTATTTGATGAGTTGAGTCATGCCACTGTGTGTGGATTCTATCAGCTGATGATCCTTTCTGAAGGACAGAGGAAAAAGAAAAAGGAAGCTAATTGTTACATTGCAGAAATTGATGTGTGGCTCTAGTTTTATTACTTCAACATGCCAGGAAATACTTGAAGTACTTTTCTGAAGATAAGCGAACATACTCATCATAGCTTACTTATGCCTCTTAAGTCTTTGTGTGAAATATTTCATGAGGAAGTATGTAAATATTTTGACTGGTGGTGCCTTTATTTTCAGAGTGCATTGCAGATGACACACGACTGTATCAGGATGAAGCTGTGGCAACAGAGGCATGTAAGAGATTGTTAATGTTTTCAGAAATTGTTTTCTTAATGCAGACAGCAATAGTAAAAAAACATATTATGCAAACGGACTAGAGTAGCATAATGCACACCTGGCAATAGGCATGCTAAGGCTAACAGGACGATGGTAGAGATATTTTTGAGACATTATTTATAATACGAGGAGAGACATATACAGTAAAAACTTGTTTTCAAATTGGAAGGAATGTTTTGTACTTTTATTTCTCCTCCTGGGCAGATGATTTTTTTTTTTCATATTCTATCTAAGTTTCTTTTAAAAGCACAAATTAAAACATGATTTAATCAAATTAAGAAGAGAGTGTGTGTAAATGTAAAGTAATATACTAAATATAATAAAGAAATATAATTGGTTAAGTAGCAGGTAATATATGCATGTAAGTATGTTTAAAGATTTTAAATGTCCACAGTTCAGGTCTCATCCAATAGATCACAGGAACTATAAAGAAACTAGAAGTCTTCTAACTGCTTTATAATGATGAATGTTATCTCTGAAATCTTGGAACATAAAATGCAAGTTCAACATATTACAATACAACTTTTGCTCAAAGCTGTAGATCAAATAACTAGGAAAACCATTCCTGGAGAGGTGGTTAGGTCCTTTCTCATTGTCAGTTGTAGATTTAGACTTAGTGGGATATAATTTGTTATACAAGATATGAAGACTTAGCCAAGAGAAGCAAAGTGAGATTCTTTGATTTTATTTAATTTATATTTCTTATAGCAGTGGTGGTATTAGGACCTTCAGTTATAGAAAATGTCTCAGTAGTTGTGTTTACCTGGCCTACTGTTTAAAATCTGGCAGTTTATTTTAATCTAAATATATCTGCAATTTGCTTCGTGTCTTTGGCTTACGGTGATCAAGAGGGGAGCAGAACAAAATTGAAATGCTACCAAAGCTCTTTGTATACATACTTTTATGTCATGCTATAATAATTCCATTACCTTTTTGGATCTGAAATGAAATGATTTAACTTTTTACTTTATGCAGCACATAACTTTCTAGACGTAAGACTATTTTTGTAACTTCCTTCTGAACCCTTTCCAGTTTGTCAGCAAACTTTCTGAATCATGGAAAAATGAATCAGTAGAAGCCTCACTAATGCCAGATGTTGCCATTAAATCATTTCCATACTCCTACTTGATGTTTCCTAGATTTTACGTCCAAGGTCCATGTTAGCCCACTTACAGGATGGTAGAAAGAACATGTTTATTTCAGCTGAATTCTTTGCGTTATTCTTGACCTTCTTGTTAGTATTTTTCCCATTTCATCTTTTAAATTTAGAATGGGAGTAGGCCACTCAAATAAAACATTCTGCTAAGTAAAATAGGAGAGCATTTAAGCATATGATTATTTTTCTGTTGACAGAAAAGAAATTTGTAGGTACCTTGAAAATGCATACTTAAATATTGTTCTGAGTATAATAAATGCTGGGCTGAATTTTGGGGTCAACTGATTAGTATTTTTATCATAGTGTTTGCATTGTGATGTGGCAATGAATTATTAATGAAAGGAAATAAAATGTAAATTCCAGTAATATCCCCCCCACCCCCTAATATTCATGTGAATCTTAAAATACCCTTCTGAGTTGTCTGTATTTAAAACCTTATCCTTATTTGACTTCTTTACATGTCTGGCATAATTTTAATGAAGAAGCAGCAAACAGCATTTGTCTCTGCAGCAAGTAGTATGTAACATTTCTTCAATTACAAATCTCTTCATGTGCTAACAGACAAATTCACACATTCTATTATTCAGCATGACCTTAGTTAATATTCTTTACATTAGTTTTCAATTTTTGTGGTTATCTTTTTGTTGTGTTTGTGTACACATCTGTAAATTAGTATGTGTTCATAAATATGTTTTTGAAAAATAATATAGGAGTGCTTTAGTTTGCAGATGTCTCATGTTCATGGTTTTATTCTAGCCCTTGCCCAAGGAAAAGAAAGGCCTTTTCAGTGATGTAGTCTTTTCTCAGTCTGAAACTGCATTGGCTGTTTTGAAAACTGATGTTTTATAATAATTTGTTTAAAATTGTGGGTTAACTTCACTTTTATTTTATGAATAAAGGAGGAGAGTGAAGCTCTAAGCAATAGAGAGGTTCGTGTGCGGCTTGTGGCATTGTGAGGGGGTAGAGAGGGGGGCAGAATTTGCTTGTAAATAAAAGAGTGAAAAAATGTCCTCAACCTAAATCCTGAAATATGAGAGAGAAATACTAGATTATCTCACGTGAAAAATCCTCATGAATATATAGATGTGTTTGAAAAATGTCAAAGGTTGGTGAGCTCATCACTTAGAGAATTAACAAAAGTTCACTTTAGAAATACATAACTAGGAAATTGGTGGTTTGTTTTTTTTTCTCCCAGTGAATCACCTGGTATACATTTTTCTTGTTTTGCAGCCTGATTTGTTCCTTTTATCCATTAAATTGTACTGCATATAGCCACTTGACCTATTGAGTAGTTTTTCTTAGTGCTTAATAACCTCCAACAAATATGTTTCTTGTGTATTCTGCCTCAATTTCTTAACTAAGTTCTTTTCTTTGTTTTTATCTGTATAAGAGATGAGTATGTGAAGTAGTGTCTCAGCTTCTTGTTCATTGGGATCCTTACAATAGACAAAGTTCATTAACTCCTTTGAAGAAATTTATTGCTTTTATCATAAAATATAAATTTACTACACCAGAAGCATCCTGTTCACTATAAGTTTGCTCTTTGTAGACCTCGTTTATCTTTAACAAGATTAGAAAATTATGTTCTAGAATTAACTGCAAAGGAAGAAAAACAATAGCATACCTTCTAAGTAAAATTTAGTATGATTAATTCAGCAACTGCAATGAGTTGTAGTATGTGCTTATAATTTGTAAAGGGTGTGTTTTGCTACTTCCTACTAAAAATTTGTTTAGCAATGCAGCATTTTAGATGAGAAAATAAAATCTAAATTTTTCTGAGCCTGCTGATGATGTGCAATGTTTTATGTGACTTTTCATTGAACAAGGTTCGGTGAGTTAATCTAGACAAAAGTAATAGTCTTCTATTTATTGGCATCTATGATTCAGTTCTCTCTCTGTAAGTGTGACAACAATGCTGGTTTTTTGCGGATTTTGTATTGCACTGGGGGACTACAGCTTTGTTAACTTTCTGTACAGTAACACAGAATCAAACCCATATCTTCTCTAGGGTCCTATAATGTCTGTCATACAAATAAGGTTATTATGATAAGATTGTTATTACTAATGGATTATTAAGAATCCTCCTTTTAAAACAGGATTTCAGATGAAGTAAAATGAGGGTTTTTTGTATGCTTTCCACAGTCTAAAGTGAGACAGTGCCCCAAAAATAGAGTAGAAAATACACTAAAACTTGTACATACTGGATTTGCAAATGGACTCCTACGAGCGTTTTAAAAGAGTAACATTCTCTTTTCCTATGTAATCATGAATATTCAAGATGGCTTGGCTGGAATTTGGCACTATGAGAATACCTGTTTCACCTAACAGTAAATGTGGATCTACGGTATGAAAAGTGTGTTCCAACAGCTAAAACACAAGGAAACTTAGAAGGTTTTGTTTATTTATCTGAAGATCTGCATGATTTTGAGTTGTGCTGTAGAAACCGTGTGAAACGGGAATAATGCTTATTTTGAAAGACCTGGAAAGGCTAGCTCAATCTTGATGAATAAGAAACTTCCACACTAAATTGTGATAGTTGTGCTGGGAGTAGGAAGGATGTTCTTGTTGTAGAACGAAAAAGTTTGAATGAGGGAGATGCATACAGTTTAGTGAATCCTGCCTTTGTGCAGGCTTCTCATATTGCAGAAGATGCGTGATCGTGGCAAGATGGATGGGGATGTGAATAAGTGATACTTTTTGTGGTGAATATGCATTTCAACTCTTCACAGCTTAACAGAAAGGATTTATTTACTCTTTTATTTGAAGTTGCCAAGCGAGCCTGCTGAAGTTCATGTATACCTAAGTTAGATGCAATTATTTTTCTTTTGTGCACTATAGAAGTGTACTTTATTGAGATTTATTATTTTACAAAGCATCCTTGTTGAATTTACTTGCAGCTTCCATATGAAAAAAAAAAGCTTGCAATGCGTGATTTGAGAGACATCGAGAAAATATTTCATTGAGTCAATCTTTTTTTTTTTCCTTATATATGCTTAAGTTTTCTTTCTGGAAGCAGAAGCTTTTTGGTTTTCTTTGATACTTGCTGTGAAACGTGTTGTGTATGTATAGGTGTGTATTCATCAGATGCAATTTCTAAGATAGACTGAATAACACTGAAATATTATTGGAGGGCAAATTTAATTAACAGGAATATGCTATGCTGAATGCAGTAATTAAAAATAAAAAAAATCTTAAAGAACAATTAGTAATTGCCCCTGAGACAATTGCATAAGCAGCAATAAAGCTAGGTAGCAGTCTCTTCTCGCTTCCCTCAGAACTGTTTTATCCCGTTCCTGGATAAGCTATAGGTAACATATACTAACATCTTTCTGTTGAAATATTCCAAGCTACTAGAGAATTCTCCATAGTTTTTGGAGTTTTCCACATGGTTAACTATACTAATGGTTCAAAATGTCAATTCTGTGTTTGTCTAGATCCATGTTCCAGTTACTCGTGCTTGTTAAAAGAGATTGAAGAACTCCTTTTTATTACATTATTAATCCCTGTGTAGCAACTCAACACGTTAGATCAAATCACCTCTTAACCTTCTCTTTGCTAAGATAAATAGATTTAAATCCTGAAACCTCTCTCTAAGGCATGTTTACCAATCTCCTAATTGGTCTTGTGGCTCTTTTCCAAATCTGTACTCATTCCTCAGCAGTTTTCTTTTATTGGAATATTAAGGCAGGACATGATATTTTTGATTGTATTCCTATAGCTGTCATCAGATATTAGCTTTCTCCTCTTATTCTGAGTTCTAGTTTAGGCATCTTTTAGCCCTCCTTTGTGCTTTTGGTCACAGCTGTATGTCATAGTTCACGATATTAATAAAAGATTACCTAAAATGTCCTCTTCTAACTCTCTTAATACTTTGCCCACATTTAGCGTGTGACACACCACATTTATAGCTGAGATAATATCTTTTTGGTTGGTATTCCCTGTTAATGTTAGTACAGGAAGGGAAAGAGTAATAATTCAAAGCAGTGCATCTTCTTTTGACAATGCACACGTTTATACTAACTTTATAACATTTCTAGATGTAACATTTGTTAGAGAATTCCTGAGATTTCAGCAGTTGCTTTTCTTTTGTGTATTTAGTGTTCATTTGAGAATTATAATACAGATTTGATCCATCCCTTTTTCTCTTTGCTATGTCTTTCATCTCTCCAGCTCAACACATCTTGTTTCAAAAGTTTTCCACTGTACCTCAAAATGTTTGCCCTGTTTATCTTTAATAGTATTCCTAACAGACAGAACAATACAGCTGTAGACAGAGTACTATATCTTTCCACTTTTCTATATGTAATAAAACCAGATGGGTTTCTATGTATATGTCAATTCTTCTTTCCATTTTTGTATGACAGCATCAACTTTATTTAAGGCCACAGAAATACACTTGCAGGTTTCTTAAGATTTTCTGGAAAAATAAACTACATACTTTTCGAATAAGGTGTACAACTGAAAGGACGCTAGAGGAGGGGTCTGTACAGGCTGGATCAATGAGCTGACATTTAACAAGGCCAAGTGCACAGTCCTGCACTTCGGACACAACAACCCCGTGTAGGGCTACAGGCTTGTGGAATCATGGCTGGAAAGTTGCCTGGCAGAGAAGGACCTGGGGATGTTGGTTGACAGTGGCTGCACATAAGCCAGCAGTGTGTCCAGGTGACCAAGAAGGCCAATAGCATCTGGACTTGTATCAGAAATAGTGTGGCCATTGGGACCAGGAAAGTGATTCTGCCCCTGTACTCAGCACTGATGAGGCTGCACCTTGAATAGTGTGTTTGGTTTTGGGCCCCTCACTACAAGAAAAACATTGAGGTCCTGGAGCGTGTCCAGAGAAGAGCAATGAAGCTGGTGAAGGGGCAAGTGTTATGAGAAGCAGCTGAGGGAACTGGGGTTGTTTAGCCTAGAGAAGAGGAGGCTGAGGGGAGACCCTTTCACTGTCACCTGAAAGGAGGTTGTAGGGAGGTGGATGTTGGTTTCTTTTCCCAGGTGATGGGTGATAGGATGAGGGGGAATGACCTCAAGCTGCACCAGTGGAGGTTTATATTGGACATTAGGAAAAATTTCTTCACTAAAAGGGTTATCAAGCACTGGAACAAGCTGCCTAGGGAAGTGGTGGATTCCCCATCGCTGGAGGTATTTAAAAAAAAATGGGTAGATGAAGTGCTCAGGGGTCTGGATTAACAGTGGACAGGTGTGGTTGGGCTTGATGATCTCAAAGGTGTTTTCCAGCCTAGTGATTCTATGATTCTATGACTCTGACAATTACTGTATTTTCACAGAAGTTTTGCCACAGTCACTATTTTGACAGAATCAAGTGATTATTTTGGTAATTGCTTGCACAGAAATTTAGGAACTACATTAATCAAAAATAAGTGACTGATGTAATGGTTGCTTTCAAAGGGTGTCTTGTAACTCTTAGGTTTTGGAGGACTACTCCAAACCTAGTTGGAATACTAAAAGTGGAAGGAAAAAATAACTATAGCTATTATATTGTCTTTTTACACACTTGTTTCAGCCTCACTGGAGCTCAGGCTTGTTGTTCCTTCTAGCTCCGATTTTGGATTTCTCATGTCTCTGGTGTCCCTCTTGTTTTAAAATATAACTGTTGATAAACTTTTCAAAACCATTGATCTCTAACAGTGGACTTATAAAATTCTCTTCCATCACTTGTATTAAAAAATGAAATATTACAAAAATTTTAATTGTGTCATAGACTGCAGTACTCTGTGTACGTCCTTTAGCACAAACTAATAATTGATCAGTTCATTGTTTACTACTGTTCTGTGTTGTTCCTCTAGCCTTCAAGAAGAGATAAAACTGTACTCAAAATTAACTTTTTTGTCAAAACTGCTCATTTGTGCAACTTTTGTGCTGTGAGGGAGTGTCTATCTGCACTTTTTATTCTTCTGTGTTCTCATTCTCCCCTCACTTAAGGCACAAACTAATTTCTGCGATGGTAGCTGAGGAAAACATCTAGTAATTTACAGGTTACATTCTTGGAGATGATCCAAGCACACGGTGCTTGTGTGTTAAAAACAAACAGAAAAACAATTTATATTTTGAAGTTTATTCTGTAACCGTTAACAAATTGATGTATGCTAAATAAGCTTAATGCAGTGCTTCTTGAATTAAAGATTTACCTGCTTTGAACATCCTGATAAAAACATAGCATCACTTGAACCCATGTTTTTGTAATAAAGGATTGCCTTCTCCCATACTCTTTAGACGGATGGAAAAAATAATTCTGTTTCTTTACCACAAAAGCAAATGGAATGCCAGTTAATACTCTACTGCAGGTTTATCTGTCAGACTGTTGCTCTTTGAAGATCCAGGTTTTGATCTGACAACAAGCTAGAAATGTTCATGGAACCAACATCGCTTTTCATTTTGTTCACTCGTTTATCTTAAAAAAAAAAAAAGATTAATTCTATGTGAATCAAGAAAGCCTTTCCTATGAGGTTTCAATTAAATGAAGAAATATTATTGTATAACGTGCATATGAATACAAACTATTTATCCCATGCGCCTTTCTTGGTCATGTGGAACATAACCATCAAGGTATGGCTCCAAGTGTATTTCTATTTCTTAATATGTCTTCATCTTTCTTTTGTTGCTTTAAAGTCTCCCTGAAGAGTCTAGCTAGCTGCCATTAATGTGATTATTCTCCCAGGTTTTTTACAGGTCTGTCAAAATGATCTGGTTTTATGTTGATTCAAGAATTTGTGGGTCTTGCTACTCTTCACTGTCCAGAGAGTATGTGTAGGTTGATGCAGATCTCTTTGTATTATATAAATGCATTTTCTTTGCAAATGAAGAAATGTTATATGAATTCTTATTTGAAGACTTATACAGTTACTCACAGTTACGCATGAGTGGCACTGACCAGATATATCACCTAGTTTCCTTGAGCTGACTTTTTGTGTAAAGTATATTGAAACAGACAGAGACATTGTTGTGACTTTACCTACAGAGAAATTCTGTGATAGCCTGTATTCTTAGCACTGCTATGACATCAAAAGAAAATAGTTTCAGTTCTGTGTGACATATTCCTCATAAGTATAGCAGAGACCATTCTAGAGTTTTTTGGCGTGTTGGTCTAGGAACCAAGGGATGAGGACCTAAACTTGCTTTGAAGAAGACAACCTTCAACTGAAGACGCTCAAAGTACAAATATTGACATATACTTGGGGAAAACTCTGTAATGCAAGTAAGACTTATGGTTATAGTTCTGCAAGTCATTAACTGTGACTGCAAAACAAGATCTCTGTAGTTTTTAATACATTTAAGCTATGTGTCAGTAAAGAAAATATACATCTTGTCTCTTATAGTTATGAATTATCCCACGTAACACATTCATGTCAAATTAATCAATGAAAGGCTAATTTCTTTCACTGCACTCTCAAAGTTATGCTGAAGCTGAAAATGCATATTTATTTCAAAACTCTAAATTCTGAGGCCTACAATTCCTTGCACTCCCCAAGTTCTGTTTTATGTTGGTGTTTCTTTTTAAAAATCTGTGAAACCTGGATAACGGAAATAGTAACATATCAAAAATAAAACCCAAGATATTTTAAGCTAGTTGCAAAATGAATGTAGAGTGTTTATATTATTTTGCTTCTCCTACCTGTTGAAGCCTAAGCTCTTGAATCTGGTTCAAGAGTGAGACTGCTATTCCATCATTTCACACACGATACTAGCATAGGTATAAAATGAGGGAAGCATAATGCTTCTAAGTTTACTTTCATTTGATAACTAATTGTGTGTATGCATCTGAACTCTACAAAGTTATATTGTTTATGAAATGGGTAGGACTATGTGTGTATATATACATAAAATCACAGTGTTACTTGAACAAGGCAAAAAGGGGAATGTTAAATTTCTGCTGTTGAGGCTAGAGAATTGCATATTTAAACTTGCAGCTACCAGGAGGCTTAGCATGAACACCAGAGCTGATTTCTAGGAATCTTGTTTAATGTGCTCCAGACAAACTAAATTAAAGTGAAATATTTTTCTCTGTGTGGTGATGTAACATGATTAAAGTGAGATTTAATAATTTAGGATGTGTGTTTGTGGCTTTCTAGGACTGTTATGTAACTCTTTCCTGACACCTGGAAAACATGGAGATGGAGAAAACCTCCAGCATATCCAATAAGATAAAGAAACACAAGGCCTTTCCTAATAGTACCTGGGGCTTTTTTACATACCAATAAAACCTGTGTTCAACAAGCAACAGGTGTGGATTGTATCACTGAACAGGATGCTGATTCAGACTGAATGTTCATATAGCAGTTTATTGTTTTTGGGACATTTTTCCTGGTCTGTTATGCATCTCGTTTTTTAACTGAGGGTGAATACCTGAAGTTTTGTACCTTTTTGCAATGTAATATTGCAAGTGCATTTATGGCAACCTTAAAGTTTCTTTATTTTCTCATGAAGGTTCAAAGTTCATATTTGTTTGGGTTTTTTTCCCCTTGATAATTTCCAAAACTTCCTGATGTTAAAACACTTGTCGAATGTATAGGTGCTTTTCATTTATGGTCCTGTCTAAATTCCATGGTCAGAAACTCTGCATGACATAATAGAATGTATTTCAAATGAATGAAAATTGGCAGGCACTTTAATTATATAATAGCTGAAGTTGTGGTTCAGGTGTCTAAATAAAGAGAACTGTTTGAAAACACTAAAGAAAAGGTTTCATAGCTTTTTATTTCCATGGAAACGGTATCTGATGTTATATCTTTCCCTTCCCTCCCCTTTAATTACAATGTGCTTCTTTTTCCTTTATTCCGCTTTTTCATTACTATCACATATAAGTCTACAGCAACTTCTAATGTAATTAATAGTATATAATAAACATAAGCAATTAAGTACAAATGTTCTTTTTGCTTAGAAGGCTAGTGTCAAGCTAACCATGGCAGCTGTGTAGCTGCAGAAGCATAGAATATGCCACCTTTATTTTTTTCTTCTATCTCAACAAAACCTCTGTTTGGAAGTAGAGGAGGTGTTGCTTGAACACTGACTGCCTCAACAAAACATCAACAAAATGGGCTAGGGGCACAAAATCGGACACCACTATAGTCAGACCTGCAGAATTATGAGGAAATATATTCTGGGGAAGGGTTTATAGAAGAAAAGTAAAATGTTTCACTGTAACAAAAAAAAAGGCAAAGAAGTTTGAGGTTGGATATAAAGCTGTAAAAGAGCAATAGCACATTAAAAGTGTGTGTAGTTCCAATGACTGTATTGTAGTAGAGAGGTCCAAATAGGTGGTGGTTGAGAGCATGTGAAAGGGAGTAGTTCAGGCAATGAAGTACTACCTAGAGGTGGATTTAGAAGTAGAGAGTAGCCAGTGAACTATTGATAAGACTGAGAAATCCTCTTGTTGTGTTATGTTGTAATTATGACACTAAGAAAGAAATCCTAGATGAGACTGATTTCTGAATGAGATCTCAAGTTAATTGTCAACTTATTGACAGTGCAAACCTCAGGCCAAAATACCTCCTAAGTTAAAATCTGGAATATATGAAGGGTTTCCTTAAGGAGAGTAAAAAAAAAAAAGGAGAGAAAAAGAGAAAAAGGAATACATACTCCAAGGAATTGTGTATTTGTTAAAATGATCTGACCTCTTGCCCCTCAAAAAGAATTAATGTATCATGGAGGTCAGTAATAGGTTAGTAATTGCTAAGTAAGTTGGAGAAAGTTTTTACTGCTGAAGCGCTTCTGGATAATGAATCTAGTGGTGTGTATGTTTCATTAAGAATCGAGGCATGTCTAGCTTAGACATTTGAGCCAAGAACACAAATAAAAACACCCTGCATTCCCAGGGCGCGGTGACTAATACTTCCAGTGAGATCTCAGCATTCCCTTTATAGATCAGGTGTTAATATACACTGACATTCCAACTTGCAGCACAGAAAATTAATATCAATATGGTGGGCTAAATAAAGTCTAACTCTGGAGAAGCAAATACTTTTGGGATGAAGGACAAGTATTTTAAAGCTTTTTTGCTAATGTTGAGTCAAAGTCTTTGATGCTAAAAATAAGAAATTAAAAGCCTGCATGAGACTGCAGATTGTTTATCCCTGTATAGATATGCTCATGTACACTAAGGTAGCTGAATTGCAAAAATGAACCCATAAAACTAGATGCTGGGCAGAAAGTTTTATTCCAATTTTTCTCATGTATTAGACTTCCTATATAGTGTGTTGTAATGTGTTTCTCTGTGGTGCATCTCTTAAACATTAATTATATTCTACAGCTCCAAGTATCTTTCTAATAAGTGGCAGCATCTCTGTGTAACTTGAATTTCACTACTAGCTTACATCTTTTTGTTTGGAAAGGATTCCATAATTTAGTTTATCGCAGTAGTACAAAGACTTCCCCTCTTTTTTTTCGCTTCTACCTGTTTCACTCTCACTACTTCCCTTGACATCTTCATATGTGAGTGAATTACGTATGTAGGCTAGAATTTAATATAACTTAATATTTCAGCTAAGTTTTAAGGGAAGCTCTATTATGAGGTTTTCTGTTTTCATTCATAAGGAATGGCTCTTTTACCAATTCCCAAATCAAATTATTTTTGAAATCGACTTCTATTCCTCTGCCTGGAATATCAGCTTGTCTAGCCACTTGTTTGCTCTCGCTTTCAGGTTTCTTCATCTGTTGAATATCCGTATGTCTCTAGTTGTTTGGTTGTTTTTTCACGTGTTCAACAAATACTCACATGTTTCAATACCTTTCTATTCAGTAATTTAACTTCTTTAGATCTCCTTTATTTATTTTATTCTAGTATTTATCTGTAGATGGTGAGATACTCCCTATTTATTTTATTCTAGTATTTATCTGTAGATGGTGAGATACTCCCTCCTAATGATATTTTTAATGCAAGTGCAGCATAACTGACAAGGCAGGAATGTGTATCACTTCACAGTTGCTTGATTTGCTTCTTGGGTTTTTTTTTCCCTTTTCTCTTAAGTTATTCACTGAAAAGCTTAGCTACAAGTGGATTGGTGACCCATTCATGCATTTTTTTTTAAAATTCTTTTTTATTGGTGTTTCTAAACATATTCTTCTTAAATCCACACACGTTAAAGTTCCTAGCTCTGGTATCTTTTGGATGGCTAATGTTATATTGCATGTCTGCTGTAAATTTATGAAAGTCATGTTTCCCGTGATCAGACTGCTAGGAAACTGGGGTTTATGACTTCTGTAAATAAATGTGAATAAAGAATTCTGGGACAGGTTTCCTGTTTATATTCACAAGTACTTCAGTTTTAAGTAGTTATTTTGGATATTTTTTATATGGATCACAACTTAGTGGCTTTCTGTGATGGGTTAACCACAGCAATGGACATGGGTAAACCAATGGATGTGATCTATCGGGACTTCTGTAAAGCCTTTGACACAGTCCTCCACATCCTTCTCTCTAAATTGGAGAGATATGGATTTGATGGGTGGACAGTTCGGTGTATAAGAAACCGGTTGGATGGTCACATTCAGAGAGTAGTGGCCAATGGATTGAAGTCTAGATGGAGATCCGTGGCAAGTGGTGTCCTTCAGGGGTGGTAGTGAAGCTGATGAAAAACTATTGAATTTCAAGGATTGTTGGCTTGATGTGATTTACAAAGTCCACACTGACAGAGATGGTATATCAGTAATTTTTGATCACATTGCAATCTGTTAAAATTTGCCATGTGTAAATGTTCCCTCTTTCATTTGAGGGTAAGGGGTTTCATTATTATTGTGCTTGTCTTGTTATAAAAGTCAAAGCAAGAAGGCATATAAGCCTAGTCCTGTTAGTGTGTAAAGACAATGGAACCCTTTCTTTTTACTAGTTACATGGAGGATATGTGGTAGTGATGGACTCTACTAGACCATTGACCATACTTTCATATGCAGAGAACTTTGTTTTCAAAGAAGTTTATCTTGGTGATTAGTCATAGGGAATTTACATTTTCAAAATGGGGAAAGGTTATAATGTTCACTGACTTGCTGAATAATATTCAGAGCACTTCTAGACTTTCTAAATGTTCTTCCTTAGCACACCTCCAAAATATAGTGAATTGATCATTCAGTTCTATTTGCATTTCATTTATGATCAGAATCTGTCATCTTTGAACAACTATTTCTTTTTCTGAATAGCCTCCAGGATAGTGTAATTAACAAACAGATTTGTCTTCATGTTTACTCTTCTTCATTACTGAATTTTCCCTCATCTCTCTGTCTTATTTTTTTTTCTTAAATTCCTGATGCTTTCTATTTCTTCCATGTTTTTTTAATGAACTAGATAAAAGTTATTACAAGAACTTCAGAATGAATGCACGTGAGTATTGATGTATTTATTTAATTTAGTGCATGTTCTCCTTTAAGTGCGCAACCTAAAAAAAAAGGGCCTTCTTGCTAGTTCCTTTCCCTGTGTACTGACATACTCCCTCTCAGCAAGGAATTCTAACAAATATATCTTTTTGGCATATACTGTGTTTACTGCAACAAACCAGGAGAGAAACAAAGAATGAATCATCAACCAATTAGTGGCTGAAATGAAGTGGGCCAGAGTTACCTGTCCAGGAAGCCGCATAAGTAGACTTTTAAAACAATTGGTGGTGGTGCAGAAACAAGCCTTCATTTGTTATGGGAGATCTTAATTTATTTTCTTCTTGAAGTATTGACTTCCTTTACTTGCACCTAGTTAGAACAACAAGTTTTGAGAAATTTAGTTATTTTCAACAGGCTTTAAAAATAAAACAGGTAAACATTGGTTTTGATTTCACTGTCAGTAGCACAAATAAGTTTGTGCCAGCTAAAGGCTATAGACCTCATTCTTCTCTCAATTCTGCCAGTTTTAGGCAAGATATGCCTGTTTGTCCCATTTTTCTTTCTTACACATTTAAAAGAACAGTACAGAAGGATCTTGGGTTATTAAAGTTAACAAAGTTTAGGAGGAACAAGAAGTTTCCTTGTAAACGGGCACATACACTGTAATAGCACCTCTTTGTTTAGAAGTGTATGATAGAAGAAAATACTGCTGTGATATTGGAACCAAGGTGTTGGGTTCCGATGGATCAAACCCACTGTTTGTATTGGCAAATTGACTAAATTATGAAACAAGGAAGAAAAAAACCCATTGTCTTATTAATTGGAGTGTTACTTTTAGTCAACAGAATTTGATAACTTTAAAGACATTTTATTAAGTACTTAATTCTAACAAATCAAGATCAGCAACTTTCCTTGTGAATTTGTCTCCTTACACGTTTGTTTCTTAGAAAGACTTCTAGTAAAGAGACAGCCTGGAGCAAAAATCTAATATACTTTGACAAATGTCCCAGTTAGCTCATCTTTACATATTTCTTTCTTTATAATTTCTTGTTTCAACGTGCTGACTTGAATTTTTGCCTTTGGAGCCAAGCTATTTGTGAGCACCTGGGACGTTCTAAAATAAGTTTATATGTCTATATTTATTTATATATTTACAAAGTTGCACTAGGTTCTTTTGTTGCACAATGAAAGATTTCTTTTATGTCTGGCTTCCTAATCCCAGTGTCCTGTGATGATTTTAACATTCACTGGTCTGTCCTATGGAATAGAGACAACATTAGCTAAAATGCTTATCTGTTGAGCCTAGATGCTCTTATTTTTATTTCTGAGGGAATTCAAATAATAACAATTCCATGTCCTCATCAAAGTTCACAAGCACACATAAAGCAATGTTTGTGTTACTATCTGTCATTGTTATAGCCTGTGCAGTAGAATTACTGTTTGGGTTACATCAGGACTTGGATTACATTGTCTTCCCATACTTTTTTCCCCCAACAAAGATCAGCTGATCCAGTGTCTACATTCTGTGGAATGCTGCTGGGGGTGGCGCAACAGAGTTCAGTAATTAAAGGTGGAGGTTTTTTGTTTATACCTCTATCTCAAACCAGGAGTTTTGGGGATATCTATGTGAAAAATCTGGTTATCTGAATGAAAAACTAAAAATATTTGGAGCATGGGAACAGGATCTTGGTTTTTAAAAAAGGGTGTATTTTTAAAAGGGTGTACCAGAGCAATATTTTAGACTAGCAAAGACTGGACAACAATGTCAAAATGGTGTTTCTTTCCTGTCGTGCATGTCTTGAAATTTCTTCTGCTTTTTTTTCTAGTAGAGTTCTTGTTCATCCCTTCTGCCAAAATGTCAGTTTTAAGTGAGTTCAAAGTTTCTAATTTTTTCTAGGTCTATTTGATATAAAAAGTCAAAATCCACTATGAGTTGAAGTTAGAAAACAAAGGATGCTAATCAATTTAGGAATTTCTCAGTGAAGCTGGAAGTATGAATACAATTCTCAAATTCTGGTTTACTTTTCTCTTCCTTTCAGAATATTTACCTAAGCTTTGAAACTCTTTTTTTTTTTTTTTTTTTATCTGTAATACTCAAAGGTTTGTTAACTTCTCTCTTTGTCACTTTTGAGAAAATACTTCTCATTTCCGTCATAATCCAGGAATAATGTTACTGTTCTTGACAGCTAGCAACAATGGAAGTGAAAGCAAGAATGAAGATTTGCTTTGGTGACTTGAGCAGGCAAATGACCCAGCAGATATGTCTTTATACCAAAATAGGTGAGCTCATGTGAGGTACAGATATAGTATGAGGCTGATACTAAGTGTGTTAGATTTGCATTCAGTGTGTTAGTCTTGACAAATCTGGTGAATATATTAAAAGTGTACTTGTTCAGATCTCTGTAAGCAATTATTTGGGGGGTGTTACATGTGCAAACGGAATTCAGAATTATGCAGCGTACAGCCTACTCAAACTTGAGACCTAGTTCTCCTCCATGAAAAGTTATGTTTCTTTGAGGTTTAATGTAATCATGGAGACCAGAGTCTCCAGTAAGAAAGGGTCTCATCCTTTTGAATTTCGTATGCTTTATAATAATAGAACAAATACTGACATCAAACCACTTAAACAAACTAAAATGGAGTAGAATCAAAGCCTATTCCTCTTTTCCCAAACCATGTAGTTGAATATGAATAATGTTAGGAGCTTATTCATTATTTCTAGATTTGTTATTCTTGGCAATAGTCTGTACTTAGTACCAGGTAATAAATCTGCTTTAAGTTACATTACTCTTTTTCTTATAATAGCTATTGCTGCCAGAATACTTCCCCCCCACCCCAACCTCCAGCCTTGCAGACGCTGATTTGATGCTCCTTAGTGGAGGCAAGTTTGTGTTATGGTACATTATCCAGCTTCCATTCATTTTCAGGAAATCGTAATTTGTGTATGCTTCGATGATACCATGGGTCTGTACCTTTAAAACCTGCTTGTGTTTGGGTATTCATGTCAGTCTAAAGACACGTCCCAAGGAATTTGAAATACAATGTGTCCCATTTTCTGTCCACTACACTGTCTCATGGGAGAGCAGGCTGACTGCCTGGGACACCTTGGTATATTCGACTGAAATCAGGCCATGCGTCTTTGCAGTGTGAAAGCCTTGGGGATGAACAAACTGTGGGGCCAACCCAAAGATGTTGTTATTGTAATTGCTTAGCTTTAATCCTTAAGTTTTTGGCATTCCCTGTAGTTACCCAAATACCTAACTTAATGTCTCAAAAATAATCAGTGAAATTGAATGTATGTAAATTTATAATGTATAACACATGAAAATTTTTCAAAGGAATAGTATGTACAGTAGTATATATTAGAATCTTACCCTGAATGAAAAATAATGTTTGGTATATTCTAGATGCTCATTGTCCTATTTACAACCTTCAGGGAATATCTGTATTTAGATACTTCATATAAACTGTATTGTCCAATACCAGAGAATGTATCTGCCTTAACTGTTACCTCCTTCAAGCATTTACAGTACAGAAAGCATCCCACAAAGACAAATGGCAACAGTCAACTGCAAAAAGGCAGCTTTTTTTCCTGCAAAAGCTATGAACTTTCTTGTATGCTAAGGGAATTAAGTCATTCCAACACCATCTGTGTATGTCTAACAGTGCCATCTAGTGAGTCTTGTCCTTTGGTTGAATTGCTATTCAACCCATTCACTATTCATCTCTGCACTTTTCAACTGTTTAGAAACAGTCTACGTTTTTTATTTTCCAGTTACTGCCTTTCTCACAACTATTTGCCCATAAGTGATATATATGCTTTTTAGGGTTCTAATATGAGGTGGGGTTTTTGTGATTTTTTTAAAGCTCATTGTAGCTCTTTGTCTTTGAAATGGATATGTAAGTTTTGCCCTTCCTTGACTAGATTTGCTCTTTTGTTTATTTTTTAAGCATAGAGGGATGTAGTTTTGTCAATAGGTGCTGTTTCTCCAAAAGCTAAGCAAATGCAGTTTTTAAGCAAGCATCTTTTATGAAGTATGTTTCTTCTCTCATTCAAACTAAGAAAAATGCAGATCATTTCAGTAAGATGACCAACAGGTAAAAATGTCATGAATCCACACAGCACATGATAAGGTAACTGTGAAGAAGAAAGTATTATCAATGCACAGAAACCTACCAGGTTTATCAGCAGGTTTATCATCGAGCAGAATAGCAATCATAAATCAGATGTGTAGCATTTTCCTAAAAGATGTGGCTACTACTAGATAAATAGGTAGAACAAGCACTACAGAGTCTAGTTACTGAAAAGAAAAAAAGCAAACCAGAAAAATATGTTTAGCTATGATACTGTGATCAATTGAATGTTAATTTTATGCTCCCAGCTTACTTCAGCATATACTACTTTATGAAATCAGAAGGCTGCGGTTAAGATCAGTATTGATTCTAAGTATTGATGCTAAGTAATTTCACTAGATAAGTGGGAAAAAAAAATACTGGGACATCCAAGAGCCTTTCAACAGGCTGTTATTTATTCAATGTTCTCTCATAGTCTGCTACCTATCAGTGCTGCACAAACACACGGGTGGAAAGCTAAATTGATCTGTCATTGCAGTATGTATTTACTCAAAAGTCTCTGTATTCCAGGAGTATTTTGGCTTTGCAAAATGTATTTGTAACAGAAAATATTTCATTAGTTAATGGATCATCTACATATATACTGGACTTCTAAAAACAGTGTTTGGTGCCCACATTTCTAACAGTTTGCGAGAATTACAGCTATAAAAATAGCAAATATTTTATGATTCTACATGGCAAATGCTGAAGTAAAAAGGCACTTGCATTTCTATATGAAAGTGGCTAAAATAAAGGAAGAGGTAATTGGAAGTTAGGGGAAAATGAGAGTTATTCTTTGGATTGCCACTTAAATCTAAGCAGGCTTGTAACAGTAATGAAAAGATGTTACCTTGCAATGACTGTTTGCTAATTGATAATGTAATTTGAGAGTTTTAGTAATCAATTATTTGAATATAGACATCCTACTCATATAGATATACTGCAATTTAACTAATTTTTCATAGCATTTCAGTCTACTAATAAGAGACGCTCAACAGTTGATGTGGCAAATTTTACAACAAAAACTTTCTTTCCTAATAATTAAACCAACTGAAGTGGTATTTAAGAGCTGACTAAGAACTGGAGGTGCTTCATTGTCAGGTTACAAAAGCAAGATTGTGGATCCTTGAAGTTTTCAAGTGTTGTCTGTCTGTCTACCCTTTCAGTGTCTGAAATTTCACTGGATTATTGACTGCTCTATTCTGATAGCTCCACCCCTTTTAACTGTGAGTTTCAGATTAGTTATGGTACTTGAGGGGACAAAATTATATTTTCTTGATGGTGTTCTATAGTGTAGTAGTAGCTAAGTGTAGTAGTAGCTAAGTGTAGTAGTGAGCTGATGGCTGCGTGACTTATTTGAGTGAATCTGTCAAAGAAATGAACGAGTCTCATGTATCCCAAATTAAATTCTGCCTTAAGGAACAAGTGAAAATTTTCCAGTGTCTACTAGTAGTCTTACCAGAGTATATATTTACAGACAGAAAAAAACCACCTTAGTTTTAAAGGGATAACCTGTCTGTTCTCCAGGGCTATTTGGATATAACTACAATACAATGGATATTGTTTCTAGTTGTCAGCTGTGCCTTACCAGTTAGACTACCCCTTAGATTAATATATGGTCTCCTCACTCAAGCTTTAAGGTAATTTCTTTTAATAAAGTCTTTTTAATAATGAAGATACTTATTCCATTGGGTTGTAAATAGTATATAGTATAAATAGTATATGTGTTCTTACTTCTTCTAAAAGGAAAGTAAAATCCATTCATATAGTGTCTCAAATGTATTATGAAATGCACCTTCTGGTGATATGACATCAACAACAGCACCATCCAAGACAGGCAACTACTAGGGGAAGTTAGTCTCCAGAATTATTGTTATGTTTTTGTTTACATTTTTTTTTTCCTCTTTCTTTCACTTTTTCTTAATTTTTGTTGCACTATTGGCAAAAATTGGGCTGGAAACTTTTGATCTCTATTACCTCATGATTGCCTTACCACCAACAGAAGTCAGAAAGTATGTGTCAGTCCATACACATTGTGCTTTGGAAAACAGTGATACCACCAGCATTTTATTTGCATTCTCTGCTTACATGGGAAAGCCTAACATCTGCAATGACTGGCATATTTGTTCCATATGCTTACAACTACTGTTCATGCTGAAGTTCTTTAAGGTGTAAAATGCATTTATAAGCATAAGAAGCATTTCATTTAACTGTAATTTTTATTTCTATTATTTATTTATATTTTATTTCTTTCTATTCTATAAATACAGGTATCTTAGTCCTGCATTCAATTTCACAAACGGAAAAGTACTTCAGGTTTTGAGGAATCATTTGTAGAGCTTTTTGCAGCATGTAATTATGAAAAAAACTTACCTTTGTAACTTCAGTGTTTGAATTTGAAATTGTACAGGGAAGGCTATGACTAGAATTGTTTAAACACTGAAAAATAATATTCTGATTATGAAAGGTCATACTTTTTGTCCTTGCTAGCCTTTCAAAAATTAATTTTCCCTCTGTGATGTTGCTTTAAGAGACTGTGTGTGTGTGTGTGTGTGTGTGTGTATAAAAGAGAATTGGAATGTTAGTGTTCTCCTAATACAAAGTACTGGAAGTTATAAGTTTTTATTTAAACAGTTAAAGGATTTGTTTTGTTTTCTCCAAATGCTTGTGGGAAAGAGTCTTCAAATATGAGCAAGAGAAATGCACAATGCAATGATAAGGGGAAAATTTGTGAGCATGAATGATCAGAATTGCTCTTAGTCAGAAAAATGTCTGCTAAGAGTGGTTGAACCAGAGCCTTCCTCAAACTAGATACGGATTTAACAGTCAACATGACATTTACACTTGATTATTGGTGATAGAAATATAGAAGTACATATAGGAGATGCCTATATACATATAACTGAAAGTAATTTTAGTATATTCAAACAGCCAACAGATAAGCTGTTAGATATAGTTGCCAGGCTAACCTTTCTCCATTCTTGACCTCCGTTTATATCCTATTGAACTTATAATTCAAGTTATTATTATAATGTCAATGCTATTCTAGTTGTAGATGAGACAAATTAAGAAACTGTTTTACAAAAGGGCAAGGACTGTTGGTGAACTATATGGGAGTTCTCAGTGAAGTGTAATGGATTAGCACAAAACATGCAACTGTGCCAAAAATAATGTTGTAACAGGTTGCATCATTTTGTTGTTCTTCTTCCATCTGCTGTACTTACTGAATGCCTGTTTTGCCTCCCCGAATTAGAAGGCTGAAACCAATGGTGCCTGGCCTGATGACTTCTTGCAAAGTCCTTCACATCTGAAATAGGCAAGGGTCTCCTTGGCTTCGCTTGTCACTCCAGGATGTCTGTGAAGAATCTGAAATCCTCCAAATCTCTAGACGCCTATGATTATAGAGCCATTTATGGAAATGAAAATCCCTCCTCTGACATTTAACATTTTCTGGGCCATGAAACTTTCGTAGTTCTACGAAGATGCTAATCCAATTTGTATAGTTATTTCCAGTGATTTTTGGGTATTCTTTCATACTGATCAGAATAAGAATCCGTGTTATTTTCTTGGTAACAGGATGTAAACTGTTGCTCTTTGGGCATATTCTCTTAAGATAAATCTCCACTGTTTCAAGAATCCACAGGTTCCACAGGGGAAGTTCCCTCCCATGACAATTTCATAGAGGCACCTGAGCTTCTGTTCATTCTTCTGGTAAAAAACAATGCAGCAATATGTGTTGAAACAGGATGCTAACCAAGAAAGGATCTTAAGGTCTATCTGAATTTTTTTTTGCACATTAAAATTACTATTGATTCTGAGTCACAGTGATGTGACTCATCCTGAAAGTTAGATGTGTCCCCAGGATGTTACTACATCAGAGGCTCATATTGGAACCAGCATTTGGATTTCTGGATGAGTGATGGAAGCGGTGTTGGTTTTGCTTTTTCCTTTTTTTTTTTTTTTATTGGGGCGGGGGGAGAAGTAAGAGTCCAATATTTACAAAAGGGTACTTTTTTCAAATATTTAAATACTTAAGTAGATATTTCAGAGAATAAACTAGATGTTTTCTCTGGTGAGGTTTCTGGTTTGAGGAGGGGGGAAGGAAGTGGGGTGTCTGCAAATATTTATTTACAGTATCTGAGAACTATGCATGTAGTTTAGATCTTGTAGCATATTATCCACCCTCCAAAAGACTTGGATCATTCCTGCTGGGAATAGTTGCAAATATGATTCGTGAATTATCTACTAAACTTATAGTCTGAATACAACTTCTCTAAGACCCTCAAAACATAACACAGAGGGTAGTACATTGGACTAGGCAGGCCTAGACTTAGTAAATTTGTTCATACATGATAAGATGATGATATAATATACCAAATATTTTGGGTTTATAATATGGCAAAAGATAATATATTTCAGAGACTTCTGAACTTGTTTTGAAAAGACTGGATGCAGAAAAAAGATATTGTGGAACGTATCATTTTAGTAGTATATTACAACACAGTTAATGTTTCTTTTCAATATTTTTCCCTTCCACTTTCTAAGAACTTTAAAAAAAAGTATTATTTTGTATTTCTGATGTTTGTGATTATTTAGGCAAAATGCTACATCAGTGCAAAGTGAATAAATTACATCAGTCTCTCTATTTCCATTCATACTATTTGGCTTTATTTCATTAGAGACATCTATGATTTGTTGATACCACTCGAACATTTCATTTCTTAAGGGAAACATAGTTTTAGAGCAAGAATCCTCTAGAGCCTGCAAGCAGGAGGCGGAAGTGAGTGGGCTGATATTGAGAAAAGCACTGTTGATTGACGTGATGTATTGGTTTAGAGTATATTAACTTCTCTCACACTTTAAAGAGTCAAAATTAACTCAGGAACGTGTTTAGAATCCTAACACCTCAACAGATGGAAAGCTTCCTTCCTTCCTCCTCCCCCAAAATCACCTGGCAAAGAGTGAGCCCAGGCTAAAAAGGTGTTTTAGAGAATTTTAGTTCATTCTGCAAATTCTTTTTTTACACTTCTCAGAATAGTTTGCAGCTTTCCACAAACCAGAATGCATCTTCATAGCTTTTCTTGTTTCCTCTTTAAAAAAAAGATCAGGAGTAGAGTTTATTTTAATTACAGTGCTTACTGTATGTCATGGTCTAGTGCGTCAAGCATTGCTATTTTGTGTCTATGCTTAATTCCAACTTTAGACGGACATACATCATAACTGTAAACACCTGCCTAGATTCATTAAGGATAGTAAAAATATCGCATTGTGGGAGGATCAGAAGCTGTGTTTTAGGCAGTTTGTGTGTGATCTCTGACAAGAACATACCGTGCTACATCTTTCTTGCTGTCTGTATTCTCCTTCGAATGAGAAATATGCAATTCTGTCTTTGGCCCCAACATATGCATACACACACACACACTGTTCCAGCAGTACTCATAGTAATTTAAAATAATTTTGCAATATTCAGACTTTTTATGGGAAAATGAAACTAAATTTAAAACACCACAGATTATCTTAATCACCTTAACATATATAGATAACTTGGAATTACTTTGTAATCATTGTTTTGCTGTCATATGTTTAAGGAAGATTAATTAAAAAAATAAAATAAGGCTAGCTTTCATTTAAGAAGAAAGAAAAAAAAAACAACAAAGAAGTTGCTACATAGGGATCCAAACATGAGTAACTTTAAACAGTCCTATCATCTGTCAAAACAACTACCACAACAAATTCATAAATAGCAGTGTGTAAAAAAGTAACTAGGAAAACCAAATTCCACTTTAGAGCATGATAGGATTAGGAGTTTTTAAAGCAAAGCACTGCTGGTGATATTAATAAAATTCTTTACATGCTTTTGGTTTGGTTTTTTTTGTTTTCTATTATTTTCCAAAACACTTCCCATCTCTTGCAACCATTTACAAACAGCTAAGCTGAGGCAAAAATAGATCAGGGACTCCTGAATCCTTTTGACTACACGTCATATACTGTAACGCAGGGAATTATATACTATGATGGTTTTCTTCTGGTCCACACTTTTCTCTCCCTGAAGCTGAAAAAAATGTGCACTAATTGATTTTTTTTATCATTAGAATTAGTCCAAAAGGAAACAGTAGAATAATCCTAAGTCTACTGGCTCTTTCATTACCAAACTACCGAACCTTCTGAAGGCTTAAGTTTAAAAAGAAGTAAGAAAATCAACCAAATGCAAAATACATCATTTGGATTTTTGTGTGGTTTTCAGCCACATGCAGTACTGATGGGCATAAATCCAGCTTGTCCTGAAGCTCCTGTTTTAAAGATGTTCATCAGCTTTCATGTTGTCCTGGTCATGTAGGCCTTTGTTTCTAGCCTACATCTCTTCCTACTCAGGATACTGTTCCTGCTGCTAGAAAAGTCATAGCCCCTACTAATTTTTATAAAATAACAGTGAACATTTTAAATGGAATGACGTGGATGCTTCTAAGAGGTGTATTGGCATAGCAGATGTGATAATTGATATATAAAGGCTCTCAGCTTCTCTTGTCTTCCACTTCCTCCTTTCTAGATGGACATTAGTCTTTTTCTGGAGTTTCACTCAGAAAACCATCACTTCCCCACAAAATGGGAAGTCCAGCAGCAGATATTTTCACTTCTGAAATTGCATGGCAGTAGTAACTTAAATGCTAAATTGCTTTGAAATTTGATCAACATCTTGTATTTACTGTGGGTAGCATGAAAAATAAT
Organism: Phaenicophaeus curvirostris; assembly: GCF_032191515.1. NCBI lineage: Eukaryota > Metazoa > Chordata > Aves > Cuculiformes > Cuculidae > Phaenicophaeus > Phaenicophaeus curvirostris. Next base: position 7,551,728 of record NC_091396.1, read on the forward strand.
TTCAAAGACTGTAATCCCATTTTTTCAATCTGCAGTATTACTGTGCTCAGATGCATCTTGGAATTTTGCAGTTGCTTATATTGACTCCAGCATCTCATATAATCAATTTTTGGAAAGAATTTCCTTGATGTATGACAGATTAAAAGCTTTGTGTAGGGTGTGGGGTTTTTTGGTTGTTATTTTGCTTTTAAGTCTTTCTGTATGCATAAGTTTTATAGAAAATCTTATATAAATATATATATACACCCACCTACTCATATGTAACGAAGCCAAATGAATAACCCTTCACCTGAAATATAACACTGGCAGATGGACCCTACGAAAGTAGCTGACTCATGAGATGCCTTATTCCAGCAATGTGCAGATTGAGTCACCTCTTCTGCTCCTATAACTTGTATAACAAATCCTATCCGGAAAACTGAAACCTGTCCTTCTGGCCTGTACATTATTGATATATTCAAACACTCTACGTGGAGACTGATTTCTTGCTGATGTTTTCAGCTGTTCTGAGAAGCATTCCAATATGTTTCCATAAAAAAAACCCCAACAACTTCTAAGCTACCCACTCTACTCCAGAATTATCACTTGAATGCTAGTAGCTATCACCCCAATTGCAAAACCTAGACTAAAGATGTTGTTAAATCTTTTCTGCATTTATTTACAAACAAACCAGCATAAAGTGCTACACCAAGAAAAATTCTGTCATTTAACAAAGGAATACTCATCCCTATCCTGGATGACAAAAAAATGGAAGGGTTAATTGAAATCTGTGACTTGATTGTCCTGCAAGTTCCATTGCCTTTCCAAGAATAAAGGTCCAGGAAAAAAGACAAAAGAGTTATTCTTACATATCTCTGAGGAGTGAGTATGCGCAGTTTAGAAAATTCTTTGTTGACTGCCCTGGTCTATGATGACATTATGTATTTGTATCTTTAGAGATAAGATACATAGATCAAATATGAGACTTGATTGTCTTTAAATAGTGATAATTCTTCAGGAATGTAAAACATGGTAATCCCTCTATGTCTCAACAATCTAAAAGAAAGCCATGTCTGACTGCAAGACTTTTCAAATGGTCCAGTGGCCCATTTGAGGTAGACAGAAATAATACTAAAGGATTTGACTGAGCTGCTTTTGCAGTAAATGATAGATAGATGTGGTTCAGTAGGGAATTACATTGAGTAAATTTAAACCAAGAAAAGTGCTTGTGCTTCAAAAAAGAACCTGAAGACCAGAAGAGTTCCTGAGACATATTGAGGTCTATCTGTAAATAACAAGTAGTATATGTTAATATAATTTTATGGAGAAGGAATTATTTTCTTACCTTTTTTTAACTCTGTTTTACCTTTTTTCTAGTACTGCTTTCCTCTCTAGGTCCAAAAGACAACTGAGGTAGCCTTTTAGCCTTCTGGGGCTAACAAGTAGGTGAGAGCACACTCATTTTTAGAGGACCTGGGTTTTGCTCATTTTAGTGTTCTTTGCTCAGACTCCGTTCACTTTCTAATGGGAGTTATACTCTCAAGAGTATTGTTATAACACCTTGATTCCCACTCTGCCCCTCTTTCCAGGCTGTCAGGTAAAAATTGGAAGATAAATTAACTTTGTCTTCAGCATCCAGTCAACAAATATATAAAGTCAAAGAAATAGAAAGGCAGCTCTTGGGAGATAATCTGTTTTCTAGGTATCTGATCCTAATTTTTCCTTGAGGACTAAAAACCCTGAAGTACTATCAAAAGGTAATTTCTTTCTTGTCTTTGTACACTGTTAAGTGTCTTCTGGGGGCAGGAGGAATCATGAAGACCTGAGAAATGGAGGTGGCTGTCATGTTTGATTTAGTTTGTGATCAGTGGCTTAGTGGACGTATGGAGTTACAACAGCAATGAACATGATTTCAGACCACACATCAAACAGTTCTCAAAAGCTGGGTTTTTTTCCTTTCAAAAGGTAGATATCTCTGAGAGCCAAAAGAAAGATGAGGGGATAAGAAGACATTAAACATGCTTCAAATCCACTTTCTGCTTCATATTCATTAGTTTTACATTTCTTTTACTTCAATGTATAGTTTCAGAGTGAGAACAGCATTTTATTTCACCTGAATATATATTACTCTGGAATATTATTTACTGTGTTCTTCATTCTTGCTGCCTTTCAGGGGGAAAAAAAAAAAGTTTCCTTTTTTTCTAATCTCTTTTTTTCTTTCTATCTAATCCTATGAAGTCTTCTTATAAAATTAGCCAAATGGTTTTTTATCTCTTAATTTCATTCCTCATAAATATAATTAACCTTCCCAAATGAACCTACAGTATCAAGGAGTTTTTTCTTGCATTGATGCTTTGAGACAAGGGAAAGAGGGGAAAGGCTATGGATGTAGTGTTCTTGGACTTCAGTAAAGTCTTTGACACTGTTTTCACAGTATTCTGCTTGAGAAACTGGCTGCCACGGGCCTGGACAGGTGCACCCTCTGCTGGGTAAAAAACTGGCTGGGTGGCCAGCCCCAATCTCTTATGGTAAATGAAGTAAAATCTAGCTGGAGGCTGGTCACAGGTTGTGTCCCCAAGGGCTGGGTGCTGGGTCCAGTTCTGTTCAATATCTTTATCAACGACCTGGATGAAGGCAGTGAGGGCACCCTTAGCAAGTTTGTGGATGACCCTAAGCTAGAAGGAAGTGTCGATCTGCTGGAGGGTAGGGAGGCTCTGGAAAGGGATCTGAACAGACTGGACTGCTGGACTGAGACCAATGGGATGAGGTTTAACAAGGCCAAGTGCACAGTCCTACACTTGGGGCACAACAAGCCTATGCAGTGCTACAGACTGGGAGAAGTCTGTCTAGAAAGCTGCCTGGAGGAGAGGGACCTGGGGGTGTTGGTTGACAGCGACTGAATGTGAGCCAGCAGTGTGTCCAGGTGGCTAAGAGGGCCAATAGCATTTGGGCTTGTATCAGAAACAGCGTGGCCATCAGGACGAGGAAAGTGATTCTGCCCCTGTACTCAGCACTGGTGAGATTGCACCTCAAATACCATGAAGAGGAAGCTGAGTGGGGAGACCTTATCACTGTCTACAACTATCTGAAAGGAAGGTGTAGAGAGGAGGGTGTTGATCTCTTTGCCCAAGCAATAGTGACAGGATGAGAGGTAATGGCCTCAGATTGCACCAAAGGAGTTACAAATTGGACATTAGGAAAAGCTTGTTTGCTGAAAGGGTTATCAAGCAATGGAACAGGCTGCCCAGGGAGGTGATTGAGTCACCATCCCTGGAATTATTTAAAAGACGGGTCGATGAAGTGCTTAGGGGTATGATTTAGTAATGGACAGGTACGGTTGGACTTCATGATCTCAAAGGTCTTTTCCAATCTAGTGATTCTTTGATTCTATTAAATTAAACTAGACATGGATCTGCTTGCTTTTGTGTACAGACAGAAGTGCCCTGAGCCACTCACTGTGTCTGAAGCATACTGTCATCTCTAGGATGGTTGGTAGAGATGTCAGAAAGTGGATGTTCTTCCTTTGGTCTGGTGACTTTTCTTGCTAGCATTTAGGGGAAAAAAAGGGTTGATAACAGATGATGGCTCTTGGTCTCTTACTTTGAGTGAGGTATTCTTTAAGCCTTATGGTATGCACTGTTGATAGCCGCCTCTTGCAAGGAAAGTAGGACTTACTGAAAAACTATGTCTTACTGAAATACAGGTTTTGTGCTTTGTAAGTTATACTTCTTAATGCTTTAGCCTTAGTTTAGGAAAAAAGTCCCATCAAATGTAGAAGGATAAAAAGAAGTAATCATGGAAGAGAACCTAAAGAAGCAGCTAAATTTTCAACTCTGAGGCAGAATCACTATGAAGGTAGAGAGTTAGACTCATTTAGTTACCTTTAAGGTAACAAAATTAGGGGAAAAACTGTGGGAAACATTTGTGTTAATAGAAATTTATATTAGTGATTAGATGATGAAAGATAGGTTTCTCCCAAAGATAGCATACAACTGCTGTTAATTTCATGTTCATGTGAGATTCGCACTCACTGATGCAAGATGATATTAAATATTAAATCAGAAAGAAAGAAAACCTTGAATAAGATTTTTTCCTTGTAAGCTGGCTGCCTGTAAATCCTGAGATGTTAAGCAGAACTAATAAAATATCAGTATTAAGATTCATTTCTTAAGGCTATTAAAGGTATACAGTTATAAAGTATGTTGGTTTTGTATTGAATTATTTTACTTCTTGTATTACATGTTTTATTATTTTAACACTCATATTTTGAGATAATTAATTTCTCCATAGAAAATTCCTTTAATTTTTGTTTCCAGATCATATACAGAAGACAGCAATATAGAAATTTACTGTATGTGTGTTATATATCTTATATTTTCTCTTTTTAGGTTATGGGATATTTTGCTCATGAAATTGTAGACACTTGTTTAGTATGTTGGTAAGGTGTTCTCTCTCCCTTATTTTTAGAGTCTGAAAAGAAGCATTTACGGTATGAGGGCAACCTTGAGTATAGAGGTAAGAACAAGTTTATTTATACTTAATAATACTTTTCTTACTAATATGGTTCTGTTTTAAAAATCCACTATAAATATTTTTTGTGTATGAAGTAATCTTGCCAAAATGGAACAATATAACCATAAGTGATTTTTCAACGCCAAGAGGGAACCCAAAGTAGAGGGGGAAAATTTCAGTAGAATTTATTCAGAATCTGAAGAAAAATGATCTCAAACTGTTATTGCACTTAACATGACAGGATAATTCTGTTGCCCTGACCAGTTTCAGGTAGTATTCTGTATTTGACAAAGGAAAACCATGAATTTGCTCTTCACTTACACTAATGTAACTGATAACTTTTTTTCTGACATGTTCCTTGCTTTGATTAATAATTTACAGTAGTAAAAGAGTTAGAAATAATTTGCTAGTCATTTGGTGTTGAGAGTGATTTTTCTTAGGTTTTCGTTACAGTAAAATGCATTTAACCCCGAGGGTTAAACTGTGTCTTTTAGGAGAAATTGCAGTAAGATAAAACAAGAAATGAATTGAAGATCATTTCTTAATTATATCCTGTGTCTTTGGGGCTGAAGTCCTACCTTTTTCCATGTGAGTTGGCTTGCTGCACTGCAATGAGAACAGATCAGGAGTGTAGGTTTGGCTGATGCTTGATTGTCTGGATTAGATACTTTGGATGTGGTGTGCCCCCAGGACTATTTGAGCTCCTGGCAGCAAGGAACCACTGCTGCCATGTGGTGTATACGCCTATATTTCTCCCCAAGGGATATAATCACTACCCAGGTCTCACTTTTAGTAGAGCTGGGAATCTTCAGTGTACACAACATATGTAGCAGCGGCAGGTAATTCAGCAAGACAGAACAATGGTGCTCAAGATTAAAGGTCAATAAACTGTGATTTTTTTTTTTTTAACAAGATACCCTCTTCTAGACATCAAAGAAAAAGACTCCATGCTAAGAACAATTAATTTTTCTTAGTTCTCTCTCCTTTAGGGTTAGATTAGACTTGAATAATGTTCTGATTCATGCAGGGAGGTAAAACTATTCTACAGTGATTACTGTAGAGTTATCAGAATCCAGTGTGGGATAGTTATCCTCTCCTAAAGTAGTCAGATGGGGCTCAATTTTTTCAAAAAGCTTTAAAAATAATTTTTTAAAAAAGCCAACCCTGGCTATAAGTAAATGTGCTTATGGTAAATCATGTGATCTAAAATAATTGTTTTGCTAGAAGTGAGAAGGCAGAACTGTTTGAGATAGAACTGAAATTGTGAGAACAGGAGAGCTGAAAATTCATAAGCCAGTTTAGCCTTTGAAGACATGTATTGTGGTCTTGTCTTCCATGTGCAAGTCGTTAAATAAAGCCTGAGAGTCCAATAATCTCAATATACTTCTGCCTGCATATGATTCCCGATTTGTGTGTTGGGCCTCAAATCTGTCAAAGCTTCAGCTGTATGGTTAGTGAAGGATTTTATAGGTGTCTGTAAAAGGGGTTTTAAATTAATTAATTTAAAAAAATTGATTTAAATCAATTGTCTAAATGGAAAAATTACGTTCTTGATAACTCCATGCAATTGCTGCTAACTTGCGAGTTAATTACCTTTTATAGAGACCTGAGGTAAAAACCCTCAACCCCAGACCCTGTTAATGATGTGTCTGCATATGCATGTAGCTTTCCACGTAGCTCAAGATCTGAGCCTGGATGTGATTCCCAGACTAACAATTCTTCCACTTATTTCTCTCTCAGTCCTCAATCTGGGAGTGGTGATGCCTGACCACTTCTCTTTACTACAGTCACCTCTCACAAGAGAATCAAGGTTGTTTTTTTTTTTAATTTGATATAGGAATGCAATTTTGTCCATATTACCAGAGAAGTGTAGCTCAGCATAATTCCTTGAAAAGTCCATATACTGTTTTAAAGCTTGATTTCACAGTGGTTTGTAAAATTAAGTAAAGGGCCTTACTTATTAAAGACAGCACTTTTTTTTTCCTCTGTTACATGTACTTTTATTACTGTTTACAACAGATATGAAGTTTGTTTTTTAATGATGGGAATGACATTTATTAACAATTCCATGGCTTGTTCAAAATAAATCAGCAAAACCTGAACAAAATAAAAATAATTAATTATAGAGATGGTTGACTTCTGTGAATCACCTAATGCCACCTACCTCAGACTGGCGTTTTAGGAACCATTAGTGAGGATTTTTCACTTTGTGACATGGCATAGTGATGGCAGATATGTCCAATTAGTGCTTTTCCCAGGAGACAAGGTATTGTAATTGTATTTAAGGAACAGAAAAGAAGCATCTCGTAAAGAATCATAGGAAAGAAGTCTTGACTTTCTTTCTCTCCTATACATGCCATAATGCATATGCATATATATAGTTCATAACTGTAAACTTTAAGAAAACATTGAAGGAAAACATGCATCTGTAACAGCCCGATTAAATTTTATCCTGATGTAAGAAAAATGCTTCTATTAACAAATAGAAAAAATAAAATCTATGTTAAAATAAAAACATCAGCTTCATCTTTAAAATTGTTTTCTTTTTAGAGGTACAAATAATGTATACTTTGGAGGGGTTTTAGTTTATTAATTTAGATGGAGACTTTTATGATGCTTGACTTCAGTGTGTATGAAAATCAGGATTTATTGGAGATCACTATTTTGGGGGTGTAACATATTTTACTGTTAAAATATAACCCCCCCCCCCCCTTTTATTAACGATATCTTATTTAGTGTAGCTGCTTTCCTGTGAAGGCAAGATTGTCACTAGGAATTCAGAGTTCTGAGATGTAATGTCACAGTGCAAGGAGTTTGAATGAAATTTATGTTTCAAGATGCCTTGTTCTCTATCAATTAACTTCTTGTGCATGCTCTTACCTGATAATTTTCAATTTCTCCTCAGTCTAAATAAGACAATAATTTAGAAAGCCTTTCAGGTAACAGGATCAATTATTTAATGATTTGATGTAAGCATTTGTTTGGCAAAGTCATTTTTAACAAAACTCTACTTAGTCCAGTGACTTGGAACTACACTCTATTAACAGTCATATCAGCTGAGGAGAAGAGGTAAAAGGAGCACCTAACAATGGTGGCAAGGACTCCTTGTGCTGGCTTCATTGCCAGAGTTCAAGTATTTGTAATTTTGAACTTTAAAAGGCATACAATTTCTGTTGGAGCTATGAAGCTTCTGCTAGACTGTTCACGCAGCTGTACATATAAGCTGATTATACTTCTAAGTCATGAACTTGCACCTTGTGTTCAAGTATAGAATTTTTTCTGTGATTGCTTTATGTGGTTTTGTGGGGTTTTCTCACTAGCAAGGAATTGTATCCTTTTTTCATTTTCCAAAACCAAAAATCAGTATTTGGGAAAGACAATTAGAAGAATAGTCTTAAAATCAATAGATTTAATATCCCTTTCTACTGGTACAGTACCAATATTCCATAGTGACAGATTAATGATTCTTTATCGACATTTTGTGAATTTTAGAGAGGAGGGTGCTGGCCTCTTCTCCCAAGTGACAGGGGACAGGACAAGAGGGAATGGCCTCGGGCTCCGCCGGGGGAGGTTTAGGCTGGACATTAGGAAGGGATTCTTCACGGAAAGGGTCATTGGGCACTGGAACAGGCTGCCCAGGGAGGTGGTTGAGTCACCTTCCCTGGAGGTGTTTAAGGCACGGGTGGACAAGGTGCTAAGGGGAATGGTTTAGTGTTTGATAGGAATGGTTGGACTCGATGATCCGGTGGGTCTCTTCCAACCTGGTTATTCTATGATTCTATGATATTCCCAAGTTTGTTTCCGAAACATGAAGTCATGAAATTTCTAGTCTTTTCTTTGCTAATACAATTTTTACAGGCAATCCCTCTGATGCCTGAAACTCTGCTGGCTGAACAGAGAGCCCATTTTTTAGAGGGGAGAGTGGAACATTTAGAAACCACTTACCATATTATGAAACCTAATGAATGATATAGGGAAGTGAAAGTTAAAATGAGAAATATTGTGCTTGGGCCAGGTAGAATTTTACCTAAACTTGCGGTAAAGTCCTGGCTCCATGGAGGCAAATAAAAGCACTTGTACTGATTTGAATGACATTTTAACTGCAAGTGAAATACTTCTGAATACATAGTGAATATATAATATGATTCTCATATAAACTTTATGGAACATCTGGAATGCATCAGAGTTGAACCTTCAGAATGAACATTGTGAACAGCCTTCACCAAGACACCTACTGCACAAGCCTGGTCTTACTGTCTTGGTATGAGTGACTGTTAAGATTATTACCTTGTTCACTGAGGAGAAGTACCTGAATTGCTTGCAGTGGAAAGTCCTTAGACGAACAGTAGTTACATTAAACATGCAATTTTCCAAGTGAAATGCTTTTGTCAACAGATGAAAGGTATTTATTCAGAAGTGCAGTTGTCTATACAAATCATATAAGCAAGTACAGGGGATTTTGCAGTTTATTGTGAGATACTTGCACTAAAAATGAAGGAAAACAGTATCAGAAATTGAGAAGTTACTCAGTGTCTTTGGTGCCTTAAGCATTCTACTGGGTTTGTCTTGGATGGAGTTAATTTTCTTCAAAGCAGCCTGTGTGATGCTGTTTTAGATTTGTGATCAAAACAGCGTTGGAAACACACCACTGTTTTAGCTGTCGCTGAACAGTGTTTCTATGGCATTAAGGCCTCCTGTTTCTCACTCTGGCCCTGCGTGCGTAGGTTGGGGGTGGGCAAAAGGATCGGAAGGTGCACAGCTAGGACAGCTGACCCCAAGTGACCAGGGGAATATTCGACGCCTTATAGTGTCATGCTTGGTAATACAACCAGTTGCAAGTAATTCCAAGGTAGCCATTGCCTGGGGACTGGCTGAGCATCAGCCTGGTGGGAGGTGATGGGAGATTTCTGTTGCATGACTTGGGATGGGGGTGATGCTCTGTTCTCTTTTTCCATCATGTATTAAAGTGTTCATTGACCTGTGATTTTTTTCTTGCTTTTGATCTTCCCATTGCCTTCCCTTGTCTGCTGGGGGTAAGTGAGCAAGTGGCTTGTGTGCCTAATTGACAGCTGGAGCCCACTTACTACAAGCATAAAACTTGAAGTTTACTTGAACTTTCATCTTACAGATGGCGAATTAAAAGGAGACCATTTAGAAGAAGTTTTCTTGAAAGTATTGAATGCTAGGACTTGAAAGAATTTTCTGGGCTTGTACTTTGAATCAAAATCTGGTTTACGTATGCCCTTTATAAGACTTTACTGAAGCTTTATGGTTTTGCTTTATTTAACACATACCAAATCTCTATAAGACTGAACACTGGCAGCTCTACTCAGAAAAAAAATCATGACGCAATCACTATGTCATTCTATCCTCATATTTTGGCTTCAAGACATTTTCTGTGGTTTTTTCATTTTCAGGTCTTAACATTCCTCCCACAGCTCGGAAACATATTTTAAGGTGATGCTGTACACTCTGGATTCATTTCCAGTTTAAGAAAAAGGTGCAAGCAAATGTTGAAATTTTGGCAAAAGATATGAGAGGCTTAGTATGGTAGAAACTACAGGCTGAAATCTAATCAGATTCTTGGAAATGAGATAAGTTCAATATGTTTGAATCTCATACTTTTTCCAATAAAAGGGAAAGGGATACTGTAACTGTTACTGTAAAACCTAGCATTATGATTCAGAACTAGAAAATGGGGCTTCAGCTCTATGTGAAAATAATTATTACCAGCTGCATTAGAGGGTATGAGAAAAAATTCTAGTTGTATTTATGAGAAGGATAGGAAAGGGGAAAGAGGAAACTAGGTTCAAATGAAAGCAACCTTATGTTGAGATTTCTACAGCAGTTGTAGAACTAACTGAGCCTGGAAAAAGATACCAGTTAACAAGATTCCTATTAGCTTTCAAGGAGTCTTTTTAAAGAATTTTTATTGAATTTCCTAGCTCGATCAGGGATGCTCAGCAATGAAATCAGCAGAGGAATATTTGAAGGAATATAAGGTATGGAGAACTGTATTTCACTTCTATGAGTTTTATAGTTATTCATACCATTTCAGATTCTGACTCTCTCTGAGTCTTCATTATAATTACTTGTTCCTCTAGTACAGAACACAAACAATGGCGAAGGGGAAATAATCTCCCTGAGTTGATAGGACACCATAAACCTCAATATGCATTGAGGTGTTCTTCCTCTTGTACCTCCTCTGCTGCCAAGACCTGTTAAATCTATGCTGAAAATTGGAGGCAGGGAGTAGTCTGGGACATATGCAGAAAGAGTGAAGGAGTGATTGTTTTGGGTTTCTTCTCAACTGGGAGAACGTTTCTTGTACTGCTTGGTTAAACCTTGATTAAACCTTGACTACCTACAAGAAAGCTGGGAAAAAGGATCAGAGAGTTGTAAAGTACTTTTCCACCCTCTCTCTTTGCTCTGCATAGCCTGGCAGCAGAAAGTTTAGTCTTTAATTCTAAGTCTGCAGCTGAAAGTTGAGAAGGTCTGAGCACTGGAGTACAAGTCTGTACTTTTTGATAAATTTCTATCTTCCTCTTTACCTCCTCTGTACATGAAGATAAGGTTATAATGCAGATTCCATGAAGCTAGTGGTCACTGTAGGTATTTCCCAGGAGGAACAGAAAAAGGAAAAAGTTTTTGTATTGTATTGAAGTTGCATTTCATCAGGTTCGCCTGTGGGCTCAACAGACAGTTGTTGTTTATTACTTAAGCAGAGGTCTTTTACAATAAGAAAGTTCACAGTGTTTTCCTTTACCAACTGCTTTAGGATCACTACAGATAAGTGTAACCGCCTCTGTATTGTATTTTCTCATTTTAGAAGTACTCTTTACACAATAGAAACCTGAAACTTCTACAAAAATATTTCAATACAGCAAGAATTTGAAGCAATGAAGAATTTAAAAATTAAACCTGGAACAGTGTTCTCTAGTAAGTACTGAATACTTTACAATCAATTTGCAATGAAATTTAGGAGTATATTGGCATGTTTTTTATTTTTTTACATATATATTATCTAAATGAGAAATTTAGAAATTAAACAGATTCTGAGTAAGAGTAAGGAAATGTTCAAACACCAAAGAGGTTATTTGTAAAACTTTTTACTAGCATATGAATGTTCATTTTGATTTTTGCTTGGCAGAAGTGAGAATTTTGAACTTTCCTCTTAAGTACTTTTGACAGTGAGACAGAGCAATTCTCAAGATTACTAAAATGGGTTCTTCCAAAGGATCTGTATCTTGTGAAATGATTTCCTTTAGTATATCTGGAAGAATCCATGCCTTTTTTCTCTGGAAAAAGTCTAACATTATATGTCCTACCATAAAAGAAACAGCAATTTCAATGCAAACCCTTTTGGGGATATTGTTTCACTAATGGCAAAGTGGGTCAAACCCACTTCTGAAGGATGATTTCAACATATCCTTCAGAAATCTGACTTTTCTTCCTTCTTGACTGTTCAGTATGCCTGCTGACATTGGGCTTGATCCACATAACAGTTCCTTGTACATGTTTCCTAGATCTCAGTAAAACTTTAGTTTTCACAAAGATAGAAAATGGTTTTGCTCAGTTTGTAAAACTATGGAAACAGCATTGTTTGAATTATTATTTTTGTGCCTAAATCAATGATTTTGGAGACATAGTTTGTGATGATAAGAGTCCAAAATAAAAGCTAAGCTGATTTCCTATTAAAGGCTTATGGTTTCATTTCCACAGAATCACATTTGTAAGTCTCTAAAGCGTCCTGAACTTGTTTGACATGCACCAGAATACTGAGTTCAGTGTCCAGGTTTGGCTGCCATTTCTCAGAAATTCAGACAAGAGGGCTAATACTATCCTGTTCTGAAGGACAGCTTAGAAATTCTGTTTCCTTATTGCCCCGGGATAATACAAGCATGATCTTTATATTTTGGTTTTTTACTTTCCTGTGGAGTGTTTTTGCTAGCTGGCAGCTTAATTGCCCTAGCTGGGTAATTCTTCATCATTGTGTTGAACCTGTGCTACTTGCAGAATTTATTATGAGATTTATGGGGCAAAGGGGAAAACAACTAGAAGAAAACTTGAGCTTGGGTGTCAAGCAGTCATTTCAGATCTAAGCAGTCTTTTTTCCCAGTGTCAGTGGCTGTGTTGTGCTATGCGGCCCAGCCAGAGGTGACAGAAGGGTTTGGGTGGTAACAGAGGGCTTCTCATTCCAGAGGGATGGAATGGTCCCACTCAGAGACCTCCTTAGCAGGAGCAAGGGAGATTCTTTACTCTTTCCCCAGTGTTCAACTTTTGCCTGAGAAAGCAGAGTGGTGTAGTAGTCATTAAGGATAACAATCTGTGATTGCATAGATCAGAATTCTAAGCAAGTATAGTCCATTACAATAATTCAAAAGTATTGGGGGGCGGGGTGGGGGTGGAGGGGGAGCATTGTTAGAATAAACATAGAGTAACGGTGAAAAAAAAGATGAAAAAGTTGTGTTTTCTAGTAAAAGGAAAATAACATTGATTAAAAACCACAGTGCCAAGGTAGACAGAGAATTATGTACATAGATTCTGGATATTTTAAAACAAATGTACAAAATTCAGTTTTATAGGATACATCATTAATTAACTCTACAAACTCTTGGTTTGTATATTAGATTATTCTTTCTTTTGATTACTGGGTATCATTACGTACAGGATCATGAAAACGATATATCAAGTTCCACAGTAACAGCAGGCTTTCTGGGAATTCTGGATTTGCAAACTAAAAGACTTGCAAGTTACAAAAATGCAGTTTATTATTGCAAATTAACCTTATGATTTGCGATACTGATCATTTCTCGAGAAGAAACATTTTCTTGTTAATTTTAAATTTTATCTTTTTTATCTTAAAGAGAGAACTATGCAAAATTTGTCTATAAACCATGATATAGATTGTAACTCAGAGTTTTCCTTCCCTTCAGTAATTTTTTTTTTTTTGCTTTTGATCTCAGCTGGACTATGTTTTGTTCATGACTTTGAATGTGAAACTACCTCTTTAGCAGTGTCCCCTAGAAATTGATCAGCCTGCATATTTCTGAAGGACTTCACTCTAATCTCACATAAAATCATTGTAAATCACTTGTGAGTCAGTGAGCTTCTTCACTGTCATGCATACAAAAAGAAAGTCCCTGATGCTCTGAGATAGCCACCTGTCATGCTGAATTGCTTTGTTTCACTCTTCTCCCCACCCTTTTTTGTCCTATTTAGTCCCTTTGTGTCTCTTTAAAATTTCAAACATATTATTTCTTAAAAAAGAAGGAACTCTACAATACCTAACAAAATGGTACCTTCATTTCCTGGCCTAGGTACAGTGACAGTAAGAATAACAAATCATTTTTATAAAAAAAATCCCCAATACAAATAGTCATTGAATTTTTTCATAGGTTTTGTTAACGAAATTTAGGCCAAAGCAATCCCTAGTTCTACTTTGTTATGTCAAAGAACAGATCTTTATGTCTCCTGCATAAGGCACTTGTATATGCATAGAGGCAACTACATGGAAAATGTCTTCTTTAAAATGACTGAATGCAAACTGTGCAGAAAAAAGATATTAAAAATCAAGAAAGAAAATCATTTTCACTGCCTCTAAAGTCTTTATGAAATACTGTGCACAGATAGTATTAAAGTGATGTCAATAGCCTTGGGGTCATTCTAATTGACCAAGGATGTCTTTCACATTAGAGATTTTAAAATATGAAGTTCATTAATGTTTGCCTTCAGAGACTGTGTATGAGACACCATAGAGGCTAAAGTGGAAGGATGAGTATGTTCACACTTACTTGTCTTTGGCTACAATCTAACAACATATGAGGAATAAAATCCTCATATGACTGTCACTAGTAGAATAGGAATTATGACCCATTACTTTTAAATCCTGAACTTTTTCAAGTTTTGAGTTGGATTTAAGTATTAGATTAGACTTGCAGATTGTAATAATCCCCTATATATATTCAGTTTGGAGGTGATATCCAGTATGCTGTGGAAATTCTTAGAAGTGGAGGTTGTAGGAGAGTTTAGCATCAAACTGTCATTTTGTTGCAGAATCGGGATGTTGCCTTCTGAATTAGTAAGAATGGAGTAGCAAACTTGTGCATATTAAGCTGTCAGTTCTCCATAAAACCTTCTGGATGAGGTAGCAGAGTTCTGTGGTGCTACTGTATTGGCAGTTGGCTTATTTGTTTGTGTCTTTTACTGTAGTAAGAAACACTTTATTTTCTTATTCATAGAATGTACAAGAAACCATATCTCTTCCAGATGTAGACAGAAGCTGAGGATTTCAGGTAGGTCACAGTCCTATGCAACTCAAAAGGGAGAGGACGCTGTCTTTACAGACTGTCAGGCAGAGAGTTAAGCCAAGGAGAATTCAGTCTCAGCACTTGCTTAATTTTGTGAAAATAAAAGGGGTTTAGAGGTTTCTATGAACAGATATTCAGACTTTCTTTTGCTCTGTCCGTCGGATTCTGTCATAACGAAAAGCTCTGTGAAACTGTTTAAATTTTGGCAGACTCCTAGCCATATTCTTTCTTTGTCCCTCAGTCCTTATGCTTAGCACAAGAGGTTCTATTTCTCCTCTATGTGAAGAGAAAGGTCATGTTTGCTTCTTAAAGTCATTGGCAAAGAATAACAGAATAGACTGGAGAAGCTAGAGAGAGTGGAAGAAGAATAGAGCACATCAGAACCATATTATTTCTGGGTTTGAAATGAGGAGTAAATGAAACAGATGTCCTGCCAGCTTTCAGTGATGATATAGGTTCCTAGGGAGAAAAAGATGAAGCCAGGCTTTTTTCTCTATGGAAGAACATAAGCCTGAGAAAACTGAGGAGCAGAAGCTATTAAAAGAAGTTCATGTAATCAAAAACTCTAAATTTTATCTTTGATATCTCTTTAACAGTAGGGACAATGCTACATGTTCCGTTCCTTTCACTATCTTGTTATTCAGCCAGTCCAACTGACTCATACATTCATTAACCTCTCTGGAAGAGTCATTGCTGTAGACATGGCTGCCTCCCATCTGCAGGGTGAGAGAAAGAGACATTCACCATCATAAGATTAGAAAAAAAACCAGATGACAAGAAAAAGATCAGCTTCATCAGTTCAACTGGGGACAATATTTGGTAATTCGGGTAGAACTGTCTGGTATGTTAAAACAGGTCTCAAAAAGTTTGGATCCTACCCCTGTCATGAAACCTTAGATAAATGGGAGCAGACAACTTGCTTGAAATAAGAAATGGTTGACATATACAACTGAACTTACTTGGGAAATTGTAGAAGTTTGTCAAATTCTGGCTTCTTTCCACGAGTTCAATTCTAAATAAACACATGTTGTACAAGATAGGATGCTATTTCTATAGTAATTTTACTTAAAACTTATGAAGTTTTAAGAATCAAACTTTATAACTGAAAATGTTCTCTTTATTATTATTTTTTTCCTAAGTCCTCCCTTTTAAGAATAACATTTTGGCTAAAATTTCATTACATTTACTAATGCTTTAGTTTTTTGAAACTCTGATAGAGTCTTTATGCTTTTTACAAAATCTTTGGAAAAGAGGGAAAAGACAAATTAAATTAAAAAAAAAAACTGAGAAAAGAGAATATATTTAACATTGTGTATTGGTTAAAAAATAACTAATATTGTTTTGAATTGAAAACTAACTCTGAGTCTCATTAAAACCTTAACTGCTTTAGGCTTTCCCTTCTCTCACCTGCCACCCACTGATGACCTATGAGTCACCAACTATTCCAGCTTCATCTGAAATCTTTATTAAATTATTTTAAACCCCAAAGCCCTGTGTGATAAGACAAACAACAGATCAGATTTTATAATTTTAAATTATAAGACTCTCTGCAGATAACAGAAATCAGTTTTCCATTTCTACCTATCTACATGTATACATCTATTAACTAATACAACATGCATAATTTTATATTTTTAAAATTCATGGAGTAAATTATGAAAAATTATGTGTTAGCTCATTATTGTTCACTGTTCATAAACCAACCCTTTCAGAAAATAAGTAAAGGACTTCCAGTTTTACTCAGGATATCAAGCTCTGGGCAGCAAACAAATTGTGATTCAGGAAACACATTTCTTCCCAATTTTTTTTTGCTGGTTGCTACAACTCAAAATGGCTATTGATTTGAAATTATTTTTATTCAATAACATAGAATAAGACTAAAGGCAATGTTTCATTAGTGTTTTTCTCTGTTAACAAGAGCTTGGCCTTAGTCATTGCATAAATGCTTCTCAGCAATTACATGTGCAAGTAACTACCTGCTGTTTGTCTCATCAAGGCACAGATAACATTTCTGTGCATAATTGCAAGGTCATTGAAACAGAAAGTCGCTTACTGACCTGATGCTCATGCAACAGCTCACTGAAGGCAACTAGAGCTGGATGTGTCAAATGGTGGGTGAGGTTCCTAACCATTATACTATCAGAAAAATAAGAGATGCTAATGCTGCTTGTATTCCATTTTGTGTCCCAAAAAGCAGTCATCATGAGTACCTACCTGCAGGAGAGGTTTTGTGGATGTAAGTTCTGTAGTGGGAAGAAATTGCTTAGCTATACCACAGCTCAAGGGGCATGTACATGTCATGTGTATTCTGCATGTCAAAGTTTTCTACTGGATGGCTTAAATACCACCTCATCAGCATTTCGGATCTTATTAATTCTTGTGTATCATATAGGAATTTAAGTAATTTAGCTATTCACTAGTGATAATTTCATTGTCCTATCACATACTGAGGTATCTAAAAGATAAAGTTGAAATACTTACCTCCTCAAAGTCGCGCTGTGAGTTTGTGATGGAACACAAAATACATTCAGCCCTCTAGAGTACTGTCCAGTTATTTAACTTTTTGGCCAGCCCTTCTTTGCCACCTTTCCCTAGAATACAGACTAGTATATATGCAAATCCATATTCTTTTCCTAAATTCACAGAATGAAGGAGCAGTAATTGAAATGAACAAAGAACCTGATGATTTGCAGCAGTCGAAATAACAACAGCAAAGTGGCTGATGCCACTTTGTGTACACAGTGTGTACAAATAGTGTCATGTGGGGCAGAGAATTCCGTTGGGGTTTAGGTTTCTCTATGATAGAGCATTTTGTTTAAGTTCGAGTGTATGAATAATCTTACAGAAATTATTTCAGATTCATCAGGGTTCATTTAAGCATGTGACTAAGAATTATCCCAGGTCAGGACATTAATCATGTCTGAATGTCAATAGGAAACATGATCAACCAGAGATGGTCATTTTTTGAATATGTTTTTATAACTCCTTTAAAATACAGATCAGTGTCACTGATGACTCATACGATGGGAAGAACAGTTGAGAAGATCAGTGCTGGTATCAAAATATAACCTTTTTGCTGCATGAACTAGATGCACTGACACACTAGTAAAACTTCTTCTTGCTAGGTCTGAAATGGAATCCTGTCATAGTACGCACTCTTTATTTCCTCTCTTTTCAAATATTTCTATTTTGATAATTAAGTGGAACAAAAAGTGATTCAGCTTTGCTTTTTTAAGATAAACTTTATTTATAACAAATCTTCATGCTGGTTAGCTCTTAAAGCTGCATTCAATATGTCGATTAAGAGACAATAAAGTCTACCCATTGTGATTCTTTTTCCTCTTTTGTGGTTTTTTTCCTACCTACTTTCTCTTCATACAATTAAGTACATCCTCTTTATTTCTTAGTTCTTTTTGTGTTAATTTCCATTTTATACTCTATCCTGGCTTTGTTTCCTATTAATGCATATAGACTTTATTCCATTTCTCTCTCCTTTTTTCTCTCCCTACATATACTATCTTCTCCTTGCCCCTTTCAGAAGTGCACAAGTATCACAACCAAATCTAAAAATCCTCAGAGACTTCATGCTTGTTTCTGGGTCCATTATAACGTCTCTGTTCCAAAATTTGTGCTTTATTTTATCATATTTGCTTGCTATGCTAAAAGCTAAAAATCCCAAGATGTGTCTGTCATAATAACATTTCCCTGGAATCACCAATATTAAGACTAGTTAATTTGACCAAGTTTGATTTAAAAAAAATAATATTACAGAACTGCCTCATGTGTAAATCTGGAAACATAGACAAAATATAGTTAGGTTTTATATATCTATATCAGAGAAATATCTTTTAAGGAAATGATTATATATCTGCTTTAACAACATATGTGGGGGAAAAAACCCTAGAGTTCACTGTAGATATAACATTATAAATGATTGGAACACAGTGAATAATGGCTGCAGCCTGGTGCTGAATGTACCTTGAGGTAGATCACCACAGCTTATAGTGTTTTAAAATTAATTATTTGCAAAGGTCAACAAAATAATTTATGGGATGTTTTATGCAGATCAAAGAACTTTTGGTCCTTTTCTAAACTTGTAATAATGTAGATCATCTCAACTGCTGACCTTCAAAAGACCACATTTGACGTCACAAAGTTGTACCGAGATGACTGCCTGCTCATTATGTTAGTAAGACAATGAATTTTCTAATCCCCACACCTAAGTAGATTACATTGTTGTACAGTAGATGCTGCCCTTTCATTTTCATAAGCACCTCATCAGACACTTAGGTATTATTGGGATAGGAACATCTTTTATTGTTCTTCTGAAAGGCTACTATAAATTCTTCTTATGAAGTAATAGATGGGATCAAAAAGGGAAAAAATACGCAGGGTTTCTTCAGTAGAAAATTCAGAGGAAGGAAGGGGGTGTTATTCTTCCCATAGCAGCATAAGCATGTAGATGAATGACCAAAACCAGAGCGCTGTAGTTTCCTGCAATTTCTTTGTTCCTGGGAGAAAGTAACGGGGTGCTGGTCTCTTTTCATTGTGCCTATCTATTTTTATTTTTTTTTTAAACAGCCTCTATTTTCTGTGTCTGTGGCTTAGACAAGATTTGAAAAATCAGTGCTCTTTAATCCTATCTCTCCGATTCTTGTGCTGTAGTGCTCCACAGTATCAGAGAAACTCATAGTTTCTTAGTTGAAAATCTGTGTCAGTTGCCTAAGAATGACCCTTTGGCTTTTACTGGGTACCCAGGACTCTTTAATCAACTCAAATCTTATTCTGCAAGGCTCTTTCATTTAGGCTGAACTTGTTCCAATTTAAATAACTCATGGATGCACAAGTCCTAATAAACATAATTGGAGATGGGAGGAAAGTCTGGATTATTTTTAGCCTAGTGTAACATACTTTGTATGGTAGCACATTATCCATATTGAAATTACAGCTGTTTAGATATAAAAATAATTAAAAACCCAAATAGGCTAAAGTGATGCGCTTGCCTTGTGCTTGTCAGTCAAACTATCAGTACTTGTCTCTCTTCCAGGACAAAAAAAAAAAAAAGAGATTTAGAAACACATGTTTTAAAAAAACAGGGAGAACCAGTACAACACTTACATTCATGCAGTCTATCTGAAGGACAAGTAATGCCGCATTTCCTTACATATAGCAAAGCTAAACTAGAGGAAACTCATAGGTACAGGCAGTTAGAGAGTGGGTGACATGCCAGCATCGTCAGGCCTGAGGACTAATTGCATTGTAATTGGTACTTCTAATTTCGCTCTCACTTACCCAACTTCCAGCAAGTGGATACTCTTCCCCACCCAGCTCCTCTTAAAGATCATGGACCTGGGAGTGGATACAGCTGAGATAAATTCTACAATGCTCAAAAAAAATTAACTTTCCTCTCAATATTTTTAACAGGAAGACGTCATATCTTGTTGTCATAAAGCTGAGTTGTCCCGGCATGAAGAGGATAGTCCAAAATGTACAGTGCTGCACAAAGTTCTCTACAGCCTTCTCCTTCAGATTATTTCTATCCCACATTTGCTGAAAAGTCAGGAGGCAATTATTTTGTACCAAAGTACAGTGAACATAGGAGGTCCTGTGCTTTGAGTAAACAAACAATCAGAGGCCTTTCTCATATGTATATTGGGGAATTTTGTTTCCAAAACAAATATTTTTTTTTCTGAAAACATCTTACCATTCCCTAGGGTCAGGTTCACAGTCTTACTCAATTGTTACATAATCATATGAAACACACTTGACTTTTATGTGGAAAGGCTTGGCATAGTGGCCAAGGAAAATGGTAAAACTTCTAGGTCTGTATCTCTTTTGAAGCCTGCAGCATTTTGTCTTGAACTCCCTATAAAAGTAATTTTTTCAGGCACAGATCTCTCCATTCTGCTGTAACATCAATCTGTCTGGCTGATATTTTGCAGAAGAGTCTAGGGGAAACTGTTCTTCTGGCTTTATTATGGCCTGCTCTTCAAGGCTCTGAAGTCAAAACTTTTAATCCTAAAGTTGTGGAAGTCAGTATTCTGAATTTAGACTAGATTTAGTTTTGCCCACCCATCCAAATTTAAGACTGAATCTACATATGAGACTGGTTACCTTTGATACTAAGCTTGATCTGACTTTTTTTTTTTTCTATTTGTAACATAACCAATCTTGTTCACTTTTAGGTGTGGACTGGGGATTTCCCAATATTTAAATATGCACCCTTTATTAGAGGTGCTTCCACTGCGGAAAATGGGGATTGTGGTCAAGGCCAATGGTTGAGCACTGCAATGTTGTATGCCTGTACCAATATTTTATGGGATCAGAGTTCACAATGCACAGATGAATCAAAGCACTACAAAAAAGTCAATAATATAGATTGATGCTAACCAGGGAAAATGTCAGCTACTTATTGAATGAAACAGTGCAGTTAGGCTAGCAATTGCAAAGATTGTATGACTGTCGTACAATAAATAACATGCTGCAGAAAATACAGTCAGCCTTACTTTAATGCAGTAGTAAGCTTTAGAGGTTTTAAGAGCAGTGTTGCCCCCAAGGCATATATATGCAGTACTGTGTCTTTTATTAACAATTGGCAACATTGTGAAGAGTATTACAGAAAGCAGACAGGACTGTTGATTTTGGTTTTGACTATGCAAAATGGAATCCTAATGAAGCCTACATAGTGGCATCTAGAAATTTAGGAAAATACAGGTATTGCATATATATAAAGCCAACTAAACTGGCCAGACAAATATAAAACTGCAGCAAGTGTGACAGAAAATTGCACCCTGAATAATTCTATAATTCATTAAGACATTGGTTGACAAAATGGAAAAGCAGACAAATCCATGGGAGAAAATCTGAATTTACTGAAGACCTTACCAGAATAAATATGAAGAAATATTTCATAACTGTCAGTCAACCTCTCTAGGAAAGACCATGTTACCAAATATGTCCAGAATCAGTATGTTATGACACATGAACACAATGTTTCCTAGCAAGTAAGCTGTTATTCGTGTAGATGGTGAGTCAAAATTCAGTATGTGTATGTATTTTTGAATAAACTCAAAAGCTAAATATATTTTCCCCCTCCAATCCTTCAAGCGACAAAGACTACTGTAAAAATTAAGACAGAAAGACACAAAATAAATTAGTTTTTTATGTGATTCTATATGACATCAGATACCACTTGGTGCTGGGAATGTTCTTTGACAAAGGACTGATTGCAGAAGATATGAAAGATATATCATGAAAACTAATGAGATATTGAGTAGTCATTCTTCATTTAATTAAGAAATAGAAGAGTGAAGATTATTTCAGTATCCATGAAATAAAGAAGTGAAAATACCAATAGTGTGGATAAAAAATATATGTCCCAATATGATCACTAGATTATTAGATTTTTATCAGATTGTTTCTATTAGATTTCCCTGAAGCATTGAATACTGGCAAACTCTGACCTTGTTGGTTTCAGGAATACGGTAAAGCTAGTACTTAGTCCTTTAGAAATATATGCCTAGAAGTTTTATCCATGCAAGTTTGTCCTATTATTTGGTAAATTCATACTTTATCTCAAGATCTCATGGTGGTAGGAGAGTTCATGACTCTATCCAGTCTGTATTATTTTGAAGTAAAACTGCTTTACAGTCACTGTCACAATAGCACGAGTGGAGCTTTTTTGCTGGTGGCATTAGTGGTTTTTCTCTACTCCTGTTATTGTGCATTGTTACATAAGCTGTATTTTAAGAGTTTTGTTGAGGTTCCATCTTGATTTTTTTCTTTAATTTCAGATTTACAGATTTGCAAATTCGTAAATATTATGGCTGTGATTTCAAAGTATCGGTCATAATACCTTGTCCTCTTGTGTAGCTTGAACACATTAAGTTCTACAGCTTTAAACAATAATTTTCAAAAACAATTGTCTCCTATTATCACGTCACAAGCATGCCAGTTCATCCTAGCAAATTAAAATCATAAAGTTCTGTGAAGCTGCAGTATGCTTTCAAAGTTGCAGTAGATGCAGCAGGAACAAGCTCTAACCTATGAGAAATATAGAATAAATATATTTTTACAGTTCGATTTTGACATCCATTTTTAGTCTTCAAGAAGCAGCACCAGGAAAAGCAAAATTTAAATATGTATATATTAAAGTTAATCTTAGTACTTGCACTAGTATAAAGCAATATTGTTGCAGGCATGCATCTATTATTAGAAGCAAAGTAACAACTAGCAAACTTGTTGAAACTTAAACTTCTAAATTATAGCTCATTAGACTTAATTTTAAATAATGGTGCTAAACTTGGTAGGATTATGTAAAATGAGGTACAAAAAAAATATTATGGGATCTAGCGAATGCATCAAGATTAATTCAAATAACATACCCAAGGATTTAATTATGAAGTTGGTTAATGATTTCAAAAATCTATCAAGATATCAGTTCTCTTTATTTTTGATGAGAGTAGGGGTTTTTTGTGCATGTATGTGTGTGTCAGCCTCGCAGACCATGAGTGAAAATGTAGTTAATGCTTTATAGTCAGGTAATGATGATATGTTAAAGAGTTTCTGATGTTGACTCGTATATTACTTGCTGAAGTTAACTTGTAGGTGATTGTCTATTTATATGCCTAGAATGAACTCTCAGACTCTACACAGATCTGTGTTTGACAGCAGAGGCTTTAGGAGAGGGATCATTGCACCTGCTAGATATGTGGAATTGCAAGCTGCAAGATTATTTTTCACCTTTCTATGGCTTTTAAATAACAAGAGGTTCCTGAGATAGACTATTATCTGCAGCAACTGAATAATTTTGAGAATTGTAGGGTAGTTTATTCTTCCTTAGAGAAGGGACTACTGCTAGTAAAAGCAACAAATGAACAATAATTAATCACGAAATGTGCTGTTTCTGAGCCCCATTGTATCTGTTGTGTACATGAGTCTCTGGAGTTGTTAGAGTTCAGAACACACATGAAGAACTGGTTAGCTTTGGGTAGATGGTTCTGAAATCCTGGGCTTCTTCAATTTCTTTCCCTCAGATAAGCCCATCCAAATTAGTTTTGGCTTTTTAAAAGTCATAAAATGTAAAGGATATTGACCCCAACATGTTAGCTCCAACACAGGTGAGGAACAGATTCATTTTTTCCTGCATTTTATTGATCTCTCATATTATATAATTTAGCTTTCAGGCTTTCTACTACATAAAGAACTACTCATCCAATACTGCATATCTAAATTTTCTATAAAGCGTACTGATGAAATCTTTAACAGTGGAATTAAAAAAAAATCACTAACTTAATAGACAACTTTCCAAACTCACCTGTGGGAAACTGAAAAAAGCAGAGGGCTAGATCGATGTCAAGGAAACAATCATATCTCCATGAAGTCTAATGTAAATTTGGAAACCATGCCATGTGATTTTCATCTCAACTATAAATACATACTTGTATTCGTACCTCACTGAGTGTAATAATTCAGTGAGAAGGTGCCTAGCCAGGAAATAATAAATACTAATAATTTTCATTTCCTTGAAAGCAGTCAAGTATCTTCTTCCAGCTGGAGAAAGTTTTGATTCCCGATTCCTTTACTACTTTGATTTCCAAGATTATGCCTTAAGGATGTAGGATTTAGTGTGCCTTCTAGCCTTCTTCAAAGCTTTTCCACTTTGAATGAATAACCAGCAATATGCTGGAGAAAGGACCTGCATCTGACCTGAAGCTGGCTAGCTGACTACAGTGCAGCTTAACTACTGCTAGTTGCAGTAGCCAAGGGTTCTGCTCAAGCTAATATTTACAGTTAATTAGCGGGGCAAGTATCTTCCTCAAAACACTCTCTAAAACCAACTCCCTTTATTGAAGAGATGACGATCACTTACTTCAAAAGTTGAGCCTTTCATAATCACGCTAGGAAGCCAGATTGCACACAACTCAATTCTCCTTTGAGAGACTGGCTGGATACCCTGGAAGATCCCAGAGCTGGTGAGCTGTGGGCATTTTGGTGTCTTATTAAACTAATAAGCTGATGTCTAAATTGCCCCAGAAGTTAATTATGAAGTGAAAAACACACTTGTTATATCACTTACCACCAAACCTAGAGAAATTACATTAATCAAATTTAATAAAAACTTGTGATCAGTGAGCAGCAATCAATTGACCCCAAAAATTGAGACTTGGTATGAGTGAGTCATACAGTAACTTTAACATTAGGAACTAATGACATAATCATATATAATTATTTTAAATATTTTATAAACTGCAGTGAATTTCCGAATGCTGTTTGCTAATTATGCAATATAGTTTTAGGAAATTTAATGGGTGTTGTAGTATAGCTAGGATGAGTCATTTGTCACCACAAGATTGTAGAGAAATCCTTACTCCTATAAATAGAGCTGTATGCATTATATATGCACTGTGTCTTTCTATTTAGATTTTTTTAATATTTGCATCTCTAGTTAATATTGCTATTTCAACATATAATGGTATAAATGCTACTTTATCTGCATACTAAAGAGTGCTGGCATCAGTTACGTATGTACTTGAGCTACAGGAGAATAATGAATGTTCTAAAACATTGTGGCTTGATTATTTTACAAAAATATCTACACTACCATCTCCTAGGT
The DNA here is from genome assembly GCF_032191515.1 of Phaenicophaeus curvirostris. NCBI lineage: Eukaryota > Metazoa > Chordata > Aves > Cuculiformes > Cuculidae > Phaenicophaeus > Phaenicophaeus curvirostris. Next base: position 7,577,144 of record NC_091396.1, read on the forward strand.
ATAATAGAAACGTGGAATGGAACAATTCACTGTCTAAACAGACCAGATCAAAGAATAGGGTGTGAAAAAAAGGCGTGAAGAGACAGGAAATTTTTATTCAGAAAGTCAGTAGTAATCATGAGACTAGAATTCTTAGAAGCCTTATACTATTATTAAATACTACTGATAATTACTATTGTACAGACTGAGTGCTTTGGTTAGAATTTAATTATCATTGAGCACAAGAGCAGTAAACAGAAAAGATTTTGTGAAACGTTTCTAAATATCTTCTATTTCTAATGTAAGAAAACATTATAATGAAAAACTATATGTAAGACAATATGGGAAAAGTCATGAAGAAAGGAGACAGACTAGGCTACTCAGAATCATAGAATCATAGAATAACCAGGTTGGAAGAGACCCACCAGATCATCGAGTCCAACCATTCCTATCAAACACTAAACCATGCCCCTTAGCACCTCATCCACCCGTGCCTCAAACACCTCCAGGGAAGATAAGTCAACCACCTCCCTGGGCAGCCTGTGCCAGTGCCCAATGACCCTTTTATTCCTAATGTCCAGCCTAAATCTCCCCTGGCAGAGCTTGAGGCCATTCCCTCTTGTCCTGTCCCCTGTCACTTGGGAGAAGAGGCCAGCACCCTCCTCTCTACAACCTCCTTTCAGGTAGTTGTAGAGAGCAATGAGGTCTCCCCTCAGCCTCCTCTTCTCCAGGCTAAACACCCCCAGCTCTCTCAGCCGCTCCTCATAAGGCCTGTTCTCCAGCCCCTTCACCAGCTTCGTTGCTCTTCTCTGGACTCTCTCCAGAGCCTCAACATCCTTCTTGTGGTGAGGGGCCCAGAACTGAACACAGGATTCGAGGAGCGGTCTCACCAGTGCTGAGTACAGAGGGAGAATAACCTCCCTGGACCTGCTGGTCACGCCATTTCTGAAACAAGCCAAGATGCCATTGGCCTTCTTGGCCACCTGGGCACACTGCTGGCTCATGTTCAGTCGGCTGTCAACCAACACTCCCAGGTTCCTCTCCTCCAGGCAGCTTTCTAGACAGACTTCTCCCAGTCTGTAGCACTGCACAGGGTTGTTGTGCCCCAAGTGCAGGACCCGGCATTTGGCCTTGTTAAACCTCAGGCCATTGGTCTCTGCCCAGCAGTCCAGCCTGTTCAGATCCCTTTGCAGAGCCTCCCGACCCTCCAGCAGATCAACACTTCCACCCAGCTTAGTGGCGTCCGCAAACTTCCTAAGGGTGCACTCAATGCCTTCATCCAGGTCATTGATGAAGACATTGAACAGGGCTGGACCCAGCACTGAGCCCTGTGAACCCCACTTGTCACTGGCCTCCAGCTGGATTTCACACCATTTCCCACCACTCTCTGGGCCCGGCCAGCCAACCAGTTTTCCACCCAGGAGAGTGTGTGCCTGTCCAGGCCAGAGGTGACAGTTTCTCAAGCAGAATGCTGTGAGAAACTCTGTCAAAGGCTTTACTGAAGTCCAGGAAGACCACATCATTATCATCTTGGCTACATCCTATTAATATGCTTCATTCTACACAAGACATAAAATAAAACACCCATCCAGAATGTTTTCATTCCACGCTAATAAGAAATACATATCCAACAGCTGCCTAGATCTGAATAGACATCTGACTAACAACCTAGTTCTTTAAAGTGCTGCTCTTTCCCTTACAGCCATCAGTTCCTAACTGTGATCCTAAACAAAAGTAATTTGTTGATTTTTTCTAGAAATATATTCATAATCTTTAATTAAAAGCAAAAAAAGTAGCTATGATGTTGCCTTTAAACAATCTTAAGAGCTGATTGGATTTGGAAAATATGAAACAAAAATACCCAGTAAATCTCAAAGTGCCTGAATCCACACATTGATCACAAGCGACAATGCTTAGAGAACCCTTGATCTTCCAAAGACATGTTGTAATCTGTGGGATAATATGCAAAGGTATCTTTTTAAAGGCAGTAATACTTCTTAATGAGATTAATTTTGAAATCTTTAGCTGACAAACTCAACATTTCATTCCCATAACAGGCATAACAGAGGATAAATTTGTTTCTTCCCCCAGCATTGTTCCCAAAATTTATTCCCATGATGGCAGTCAGGTTAGGAATGCCTCACATAATTTACATGCTCCTGAGTTGTGTCCATAGTATTTTAGACTTACCCACCGTGCCTGCTAACCGAGATGGCTTCAGTGGATGCCATTACTTTTTGGATCATCAATGTCAGCGTAAGAATCAGGTCGATCATTATGGCTATTTGCACAGTATTTTAGGACTTGGAACCACACTGAACAAACTGGCAGTTTCTGTCCATCTGCTAACATGAATTTAGTAACTAGGATTACCCTGGACCTGGTCTTTGCAACCATGTTTCCGATGAGTGAAGAACTATACAACACGTGAGCATATCCTGCTCAATAAGGGCAACAGTGCCCCTTCACAGAGTATCATCTTCCTTCACTGACTATTCCTCTCCCTCTCCCTCTCTCTCTCTCTGTCTCTTTTAGTTCAGACAGAAACTATGTTACCTAGGGCATCTCATGAGAATCAGATGACTTTTTTTAATACCTAACTGTCAATGGAAAAGATGGACATTTTCTTTGCAGGTAACTTGCATTTCTGTGGTGTGACAAAACTAGTATATGAGAGAGACCCCAGAAAGTTATGAAGAACTTACTGGGAGACAGATATTGCTCACATCTGGATGTGGAATAAGGGCATCGTTGTACAGACCATAGAGTGAGGAATGGTGAAATATCTGTTTCAGAACTGCTTCTGTTTAAGTGACAACAGCCTCTAAGATGAGTCATTCCCATCTCACCTACAATATCATGAGGGGGTGTTCAGATACTTGGCCATGGAAAAAGACTTTCAAGTAGGTCTTTCTGCTGAGGTGTTCAACCATGTCTGTATGTGATTCTGCATAAAGACGGCATGCACAGCTTGTGAATTTGACTTGTAGGCTATTGTTGCAGGTACTCTGGTAAGATTCTATAGTTAAGCTGAAAAGGCTCTTCAGGGGTATAAAAGGACAAGTTGCAAAGAGTTAAAAGTGCCTTCATCTAGAGCTTGAGCTAAATATCACAGCTCTTTCAGTCAGGTAATTGAAGTACAGGGAAGAACTTTGACTTGTTATACAGGTAGAGTACTTTGAGTTGCTTCACAAGAAAAGAAAGATCAACCTGATTCTTCCTGACAGTTTAACAAATGAGTCATGCCATCTGTTTTTATCACTAGTTCAAATCTCCCCAAACTTTTTGTAGATTAACTTCAGCAAAATATTTCCTAAGAAATTACAAATTATTATTCTGTGTGCTCATGCGTATACTGATCCTTTAGTTAATTTGCACTGAATAAATACCTATATGTGGTCTGTTCTTTAAGCAGTTACTATTGTCATAGTCATTAGTTGTCACAGGACAAAAAAGGTATTCCTTCTATAGCATTAATTACGCAGACGGGAATCTGAAGGAATATTCACAGAGCTATAGGTTTCCTGTTTTGCATAAAGAAATTAAAGGCATCATAATCAAGCATTCTTTAAGCACTACAGATTAAAAAAAAACAGCTGTCTAGAGCAAATGAAGTACGTTTTGCACACATATTCTGATTTTCTTTCTAATATAACAATTTCTTCCTGTTTTACTTACTGGCTGAGAAATTAACACTTGAAGGTAGAAGTTATATGCTGATAATATGCTTTGAAATATGGAGTTCTCATTATCCTTTTTCAGGTGGTTGCTCAAAAAATGCTAGAATTGAATAATTATGGTAAATAGCTTGAATAGAGTGAGGCCACATAGATTAGTACACTAAAAGATGTCGTGTACTAATGACTAAAACGGACTACCGAGTCAGTAACAGGAAAACAAATCTGTGATTAATGTCAAAAATTACTTACAGTCATCAATTGCAAAGAAAAGGGAAAAGAAAACAGAGATATTTCATAATATAACTTACAAAATGCCTAAAGATACTCGTGTATAGTGGATAAGACTTGGAGACAGGCAAGACTTCTTAAAAGAAAATGCAGTAACCTTATATATAAAAGCTTTTAAAAATACTTGTCAGTAAGGTCTCTAAAGAAAACAGTTTATCTGCTACTTCTCAGATCAGGACACATTCAAAAATATTAGCAAATAACCTTTCACAAATTTGCAGATGTTTTACAGGCCTATGACAACTATAAAGAAGCAGTAAAAATGAAAAAGAACAACTACAATATATGAAAACTTCCAGGATTCTGGGACACTTTCTTGAGAAAAAAAATTGAAACATAGTGTTGACTTTGCAGAGGGCTGACACCATCAAGTGTCTCATAGAGTTGATCCTATGCAATTTGCAATACTTCAGATAAAAATGGTTGCACTGTAGTGATTCCCTACTGCACTGACTCTGTTGTGCTTCCTGTAGAATGTATTCCTTTCCTTCACTGTAGACACTGTAGCCAGGAGAAAAAGTTTTATGAGTTCCACTGGTGGGATGGATGGGGGGGTGATCTACAACCACTGCTGCCCATCACGTTGAATGTCATGAAAATGGGCAGCGGGTGCATTGTACCATGGTGTTCCTTAGCCAGATGCTGCAATACTGCAGGAATTCCTTGTAGAATCTGAACAGGCCTAATGAAACATGGGGTTTTATCCTGTTCTCTTTTCTGCCTGCCCTTCTCTAGGGGTCTGAAGATTACATTTTTGAGCAGCAGCGAGATCACAAAGTACTTTGTGGTTCAGGTCAGGTAATGAGTGCAAGGTTTAAATGCAGAAGTTAATGCACAGTGCTAGGGAGTCAAAGTAAACAGCACCAGGTGCCTTATGTTACATCTACAGCCATGTGTTTTCAAAAGTGTTCTGCTACTGTGATTCTGTTAAGTGATTCTTTGTACCTCCCCAAGCATAAATGAAATCTTTTTGTCCTATCTAGCTCTCTCTATACCCAAGCACCACAAAGGATCTCTTACTGAGTGCATGCCCAAAGCTCTGCCAGCATCACTGGGTTGCCCCAGTTTCTTAAGTCTCGGCCTCTCCATACCCTAGAAAGAGAGAACATCACTAGAAGCTGGTGTGCATCTTCTGCTGTAGTTTTACATTACATGCTCTAACATTGCTCTCCTATGTGAACCACATTGGTTATGTGGGGACAGTTGAAGGCATTCACTTCACAGAAAATAAAAAATCTTCTAGGTTGTGTCTATGTCAGTGTTCTAGTTTGATGTGCGATTCTGGATCTGAGAGAGGGGTGCCTACTAAGCCTCCAATAATCCAATGTATTCTAGCCATTGGATGAGTGGGAAGGTGCTGATAACATAGCTTCTCCATTGGCTGCACTACCAGCATGTATCTCAGGTTGCTATCTGAGCTTGGACTACCAAGAAAAATGGTCATCCAAATACGTCATATAATTTGCTCCAGGTATATCATAACATCTGTTATAGGACAACATTCTTAAAGTCCCCCAGGTGTAATCATTCATGTTAGAGTTCTGAAGGCAGAGGAGAAGTCCTAGCTTTGAAAGTTTCTCCACCAGGAAACATTACTTGTTCTACTTTGTAGGTACTGTTTTTGTGGTACAGAAATATACCCCATCAACTGTGTACTTGTTTGGGTTTTTTTCCGTGTTTGTTGCATCAATACAATCTGCACCTGTTTGTTTTGGCAACAGGAACAGTTCGTTGTCTAGCCTGTATAAACATTTCCCACCTGCCTTGCTTATCTCTCTTCCAGTGATAAATACCCACCATGCTTGCTGTGGGTAATTAGCAGGCCAGTTAATCCAGAAGCAAACGCTTTCTTTCCGATATCTGCAAACATATTTTTTTTCTACAAGTACTTTTCTGTTAGAAAGTATGAGAGATGATTTTTTTTTAAGGTATATGAGGAGAAAACAAAAAGTATTTCTAGATGATGTGTTGTTATGATGAGCAGGCATTAATAATTGACATTTGTGGTGAGAGAGAAGGCAGTATGCACTCTGAGGGATTGTGATGATATCATGGTAACCATGAGAGCAAAGCCCGAGTGGTCTGTGATGACGGCAGATATGTGCATAGCTTTATACAGGCTGTTCCTCTGTAGGATGGTTTATATGTGATGGAAAATCCTTTATTAAATTCATACGTAAAATACCTACACATACTCTTCAAAGTTTTCTGGGGAGATTAGGTCAGCTCCATTACACTAACACGGGGAGAAGAAACTGCTACAAACTTCAAGCTTCATCCCAGTGAAATGAAGGAGAATTTCTGCACTGGTGTTACAAAGGCAATAGCTGTGATGCAAGGGAGGAACCTGCAGACGGACAAGCCTGCTTCCCAGGAGCAATAGGTGAGATTTTTATCACGTGTGCCCAGGGCACTGGCTGGTTTAAGAAGTATTATAATTGGCTCCTATGAATTATTGCAGTTGCAATTTCCTTTGGTAATTTCCCCTCTAGCATTATCCCAAGCCCTCCAAATACAGTGCAAAGGTGGATGTCTTCTGTGATTACAGACATGCATCCTACTGCTTTTACCTAGCTTAAGAATTCTATGATCATACAAACAGCTGCTATAACTCATCTTCTTCACAGCCTCACAAAACATTTTACAGTAACTGCTGAGAAAAAGATTCTTTTTTCAGACCTTTTCTTTTGCCTTCATAACTAATACACATATCAAATTCCAAATAGTTAGTATTTTCACCCTAATGATTCAGCAAATAACTTGGTTAATTTGGTGACAACCATTTCAAAGGGCAGCTTTTTGGCTGCCAAAGTGTAATGCTGAAGGTCATCCTCAAATCCCACCATTTCGGAACGGTGGAAACAGGCAGCTTCTGAGCTAAGTCTAGCAGAGGACAGTGGGCCTCCTGCCTGCTTTTAACCAAGGTATTACTGCTTCAGTTTGCTGCTTCTTTCCTTTTCTGTAAGGGAAGGTTGTGTGCTAGCTATGCTACAGAGCATGATAAAGAGCTGCTGCTTATTTCAACACACTTAACTAAGGACTTTTTGTACAATATTCATTCTCAGTTGTATTCAGCCATTCTGCTTAGCTCCATAAGCTGGCAAAGCAACTGAGTTCTGACATTAGAGAATCCCTCTGGTATGAGAATTTCTTTGCTGGCATACAGATCTTTGCCTTCATAACACCAACGGTGACAAGGGACCAGCCGTCATTAGGTACTGTTATGTTGTAGTTACTAAATATGTATTTCCCAATATCCTGGGAAAATAAACAAGTACCCCATAGTTGCAAAGCACTTGACATATAATGTGTTCTTGGTTTCCTTCCTGGTACACAACTCGGCTAGATAAACCTCTGTTGCAGGTAGTACTTGTTTAGCAGTAGTATTGCTTCAGGCTAAGTACGAGCAGCTATATCTTTGTTGTCTGGTCCTTTACCTAAAGAATGACAACATTCTTAGTTCCTAGTCTCATCCTCAGCCTTCTAAGACAGGATCTGGGCCTCAAAAGGTACTATTAATTGAATAATGTTGTTTGCTATTTCCTACTCTGCTTGAATGCACTGGCTGGGAAGGTTTAAAAGTATTTTCTTCTTTTTAAGGACAGACACTCATAATCTAGCGCTGCATACAGTGATTATAAGAAATATTTGCTCTAAACTCAAATAAGCACAGAAAAAAGAAAGTCTTTTCACTGCTGGAGTTTTAGTTACTATTGTAGTATGAGATACCCAGTAGTGGTACCTCTGCAAAAATATGATTGCTTTAGTATAGCTTGTGGCATCTTAGACAACACTTTCCTTCAGAATGGCTTTCAGGACTGCACAAACGTCCATGAAATGATGTTTTAAGAGACAGACAGGTTCTCTGACATTTAGTCGTACCTTTATTGTTATAATATGAAGAGCAGGGCAGATTCCAGAGCAAATGAAAAGTCCCAGCCCCAAATGAAGACTAGGAGGTAAATATTAGGTCTTTCAAAAATGTCCTAACAATTTTCCCCTTTTTTCTTTGTTCTTATGTAATATCCTTCTCAAAAACACATGGATACTTAACAAATGTATTTCAAATATAATAAAATCTGTGACATAATGAGAAGTGAATTTGTAAATGTTTTCTTTATCATTTTTCACTGTTCAGAGGGACATGTAAGGATCACTGACTGAGTTCCTCTCTTTTTCCCATACAAGTTCTGTAGCCTAGTTATTAAAATTATTTCTTATTTTTCTCTTGATTTCATCTGTTTTAGTATTACTTCCATATAACTGAAAACATTGTTCATTTCTCCTATCCACTAAAGTACACAAAAGTTTTTATTAACATTGATGAGAGCATTTTTTGTTGCAATAAGCATTTTGTTGGCAAATCCCCAAACACTTCACAGTATAAAGTGTTGCAGTTGTTGACCTCTGCTTAAAGGAAGCCCCACAGCTTTCTGTGTTTAGTGTACAGGCATATATAAAATGTTAGAAGAAAATCTTTTGAAATGGATATGGAAAAAGAAACATAATGAAAATGTACCTCATTTGTTTTTCTCTCCCTTTATCTGAGAAGAACAAAGCAAGAGGAATAATGAAACATTCTGTGTAAAGGCAAAACACTTGAGCAACCTGGGGGAAGAAAAGAGGAAAGTTCTGTGACAGGTAATTTTGTGCCTCATCTTATGAATTACAAATATATTTGAGATAAGTATAAACTTTTCTAGCATCTATCTGTGCCACCTATGTTGCTTATTGATTCTCCTTTTTCACTTGTTTTACTCTTCAAACTTCAGTTGCCACACGGTAAGTTAGGAGACTAGTTTCTGCAGGTTGTGAGGATTGGTCATCAAGGTTGAATAATTTTCATTGTATTTTCACCCTCTTTTTCTCCCAGGGTTGAAGAACTAATAGGTGTGTTGTTTAGCAACCAAAACGAACCTGTTTTGTTCCTATTAGCATTCAGCTTTTGCTCAGGAGAAAGTACTCATCCATTTCAAATATCTGCTTTGTGCCAGACCAGATTATTACAGACCTGGAAAGCCAATGTTAAAATTAGCATTAGTTTCCCCATTAAAAAAAAAGTAGGAAATGTACAGTATTGGCACAAAACCATATTTTCTTTTTCAGAACAAGTGGTGTAAGTATATATCACATTTGTAGACTGATAAACATGATCCCTTCCAAGGAAGCTAAACTAAATGGCTTTTTCTGTTTGCTTTGTATAGGAACAGTTCCTTGAGGACTGAGCAATTATATTTGAATAATCCGTTTCCCTCAGTAAGAGAGACAGGTCAGGTTGTTCCTGCCACATTTTCAATAGCTCATTCCAGCCCTGTGTGGTAATTCTCTATAGGTTTAGTTTTAGGCTGGATTAGTTCCCTGTTGTAGTTTATAGGGCTTCATAAGCAACTGCATGAGAGCAATGTGGAGTGGAACAAGGAGAGAAGAGTACAGGGAAAAAGATTCTACTGAGCTGAGGAATGTCTGTGGAATCACGACTTCAAAACCATCCTTGCCAGGATGATCTTGTTGCCTCCTATTTGAACCTCACAGTGTGTCTAAATAAAAAGCTTTATCTCTGAATTCAGCTGAGGTGTTTTGCTACACATAGGCTCTATGTTCTCTGTTTGATAGTCTGTGTTCAGTATTGATTTCTCATCTCTCTTGGTTTCCCAAGATTTCTTAATAGTTCCTTTTTGAGATTTTAGAGGGTGCGCTGATTTGTTTTGCTTTATATGAAACATTTTAGACTGTTCTTTGATCTACTTCTGTGTATTGATTTTCTTGTCTGATGTTTTGGGTGTAAAAAGAGAGTTATTTTAGTTTCAAAAATAATATCACTGAAGAATTTTTCCATTACTTTCAATACCATATTGTGGCTGATTACATGTTATTCCAGGTTGTTGTTGCTTGATATAATAATTATATACTTTCATATACACAGATACTGTGGTTATGCAAAGATTTCACCCCCCCATTTTGTATCTCTGTTTTACTTTGGAGCTTACATTATTTTATTAACATTTTAGAACTGTTTATGGATTTACATATTTAATATTAAAAATTTAATTTTAAATGAGAATTATTAATTGAGGCTATGAATCTCTCTTTCTATCAAGCAAGCAATATAACAGAATTTTTAATGTGAGACAGCTTCACAAACTGTACTGTATTAGCTGAGGACGGACCAGAAATTTGACTCAGATTTCAGTGAAGTTGATGGAAGTCAACTTTGCACTTACTGGGAATACACACCAGCTTATTATAGCTTACACTAAGTCTGCCTAACTTCTCACTGTAGTCAGTGAACAGAGATGAACTTCTCTAAGGGAAAGTTTAGAGCAGAAGCTTAGCATATCTGTTCTTACTCATGCCCTGGAGGATGATGTGGTCAAGTCCTCTTCAGTTTCTAATTATCTGTATAACCTGAGGTTTCTATAGCATCTGATGCCATAGCAGCGAGTCTTTTCATGTCTTAATTAGATCAGTATGATGGTATAAAATGACAATATTCATTTTAACTTTAAATAAAGTAGAAAGTTGCCATGTTGGTAGGTTTTATAAAAACATCTGTTATATAAAACACATTATTTTTTTTTCAAACATAAGTAAAGACAATAAAATTAGCAGCAGAAAGTTTAAGTTTCTTTCCAGGCAGATTTCTTAAAGATAAATTAGGACTTAGTGAGAGAAGAACGTGCTCCATTATTTAGTAGTAAATAAGTATCATTACCTGCTAACCCTGATTAGCAAAACTATGCTTCTTGGTTCAGACATGCACACTCACTATACATATGTACCGTCTGGTGGAAAAAAAGAAGGTCTGCAATATTTACTGCATCTTGCGTTTGAGCTTTAAAATAAAAAGATTAAAAAATGTAAGAACTAAGATCAAGGCATTTCACAAAAAAATGAGGTCTCATGCAAGTATCACAAGACCCAGAGTCAACAGGGGAACCAGTTCTAATAGTTTCATCCTAAGTCCCTGAATATGTAAGCTTTTAGTCACCTTTAGTCAAATTGGGACACTATGTCTACTTCCTCACCTCAGTTGGTCTGTATAGCAGTGTTCTATTTTGTGCACCTTGAAGCATTCTCAGTACAGTTATCGATTCCACATGTCATCAAAGAGTTACACAAGGTTTGAGTGACTGTTAAATATGCTTCATTTGGTTTCTCAGTTTACTGAAAAAAGTGCTGAAAGATGTGCATTGAGCTAACACTATCTACTAAAAAAAGAAAATAAATCAGACAAAATAAGCTACATCACTCTGGTATCAAATAATATTAAACCAGCATTCAGGATGAGTGAGATTGCACTGGAATGTGCATATTTTTCAGCAGCACTTCTGGTTTAAATAGCTTGCACCTTTGACTGCTAATCCTTCCCCTTTCCTTTTAGTGTGCTGGGGCAGCTAGTTTTGCAGTGATGAAAGTCAACCAACTCAAAACCATTATTTTCTCTGCTGTTGATTTGTAAGTGAGATCAGTTCCCCACTTTGGTTCACAGTGTGGATAAGTAAACACTTATGCAAGGACAACAGAAGAAATTCTAAAATGGCAGAGATGAGAATCCAGGATGCTGTAACTGGCTAAAAGTTGTCAAAAGTTTTGAAGACAGTATAGAAACCATTCACAACTTCCTATATTAATAAAGTTCAAAGAATCAATATTTTTCCTTATGTTTAAATCAAGAACTTTTTATTAGATATTTATATTTTGAAAGATTGTGATGGAGCAGACTAATCAAAGCAGACATATCAAAACAACAAACCCTCCTTTCTGAGGAGCTGAGTTAATTTTGCAAATGCAACTTCAGTTCGCACATTGCTTTATCTACCATGCATATCTATCTAGAGGTTTTTTTTTTATTTCCATAGTGGATTTTTTATTTTCTATAAATATAACTTTGCAGATTTCCTTTCACACAAAAAAAGGGAGAGAGGGAAAAAAGTCTGTATCTTCTGCTTTCTGAGAGATGTTCAAGACAAATTCTAGGAATCAGAGGTTATTCTATTTATTTACTTCTATGCATAACAAAAGGACTTTAAGAGCCATATTGGAAGTTCAGTGATGACATAATAAAATAAGAATTTTTTTTCTTTTTTCCCCCTAGTATTTCTGTGACATGCCAGTGATTCTTTATTTAATTTCATTTGAGTGAGTTATGCTGGCATTTTAGGGCCACTTACAGATTGTATTAGTACATGAGTATCATAGTGCCTTTTCAACATCTGTTTAATACAGCCTTCCTATCTGCACAAAGATATGATATGATGCTTTATTCTTTTAAACCAACCAACCAATTTTAGAGGTTTCTGTTCGCAGGCATTTGCTCCTGAACCCGTGGTGCAGTATTGGTATTTGCAACACTCCTGCATGTGGAGTTAAATGGGTTAGAAAAATTATCTTCCAGGGTTTCCTGGTTTCTTATTTAATGTGAAAATTTTATTGAAAGAATCTATAGCATGTTTCTGTAAATGCTTTGGTTTTCTACAATTCATGTGGCAATAAATTTTCTCGCAAGGGCGTCAGGGTGAAGAGAGGTACATGAAATGCCACAGTGTATTTTGTCATATAGTTTATGATTAATGTGATATTTTTAATAAAGTTACGTTTCTTCTTGATGAGGTTACCATTTAAAACCATGTTGCAAATTCAGAAAAAGAATACTTTGTAGTCATTGATCCCCTTTTTCAACACTACACACTTTTAGATATGCACCTAATAATTTTATTCCTGTTATTTCTGTTGCATGTAGAAATGAAATACCTGCTTAGATTTCTTCTTCCCTCTATCCAAGTTTTTTTATTTTGATGATGCCTGTTATGGAAATGCTTGTTTCTCTCTTGTCCATGTCCTGGCTCACAATTTCTGTTGTATTTTTTGCTGTTTCTACAGATAATTAATTTTTCGGCTGGAATAATAGAAAACACCCTACAGGAAAAAAGAAGCACGTAAAATAAAACATTTAATAGTAGTCCTGTCACCAAAGAATTTGTTTCATATAGACAACACATGCTTGAAATAGCTTTCTTAAATTAAATAATCTAATATTTCAGTTCTCCAAGACTTCCACATGTGGAACCCCTTCAAGGTCATAAACTCATGCTCAAAGACATTCAGATTAGCGCACATTAGCCTCTCATCATCACAGCATTGTAATCATTCTTCATTTTCACATCTGTGAAGTAAGAGAGCTGTTGTTTCTGCCTAAAAGGTGGAAAACAGCAGGATAACTCTCTCAAAATCATACAAAAATTTGGTAGAATATCTGGGAATAATCTGAGATTTTCCTAATATGTAAGATAGTGTGAAGCTGCTAGTTTATCCTTCCTCCATCCATTAATGAAAATTACCAAAATAAGATGAAACTTGCATTGGCAAATGATAACAAAATAACCTGTGACAAACAGAAAGATCACATCACTTAGAGGAGAGCTACAGTCCTATTTGTGCAGTAGACAGAGATCTCAAAATTTTCCCTGTCCACCACAATCACCAATTTTAAAGTTGGTATTACTACCTTTCCTTCTGTCGTTTCATATACCATAGTCTGGATATTCACAGTGACTGTTCCAGTTTCTCAATGGCGTCAATGTGGAGTAACTGCAACTCAAATATTTCACATGGTGTAGGATTTTCTCTGCTTCAGTAACTGTTACTTCCTTACTTAATTATATTACACCAGTTCCTCCCTACTGTGGGTTGTATCTCCCTGCACAAATGAGCAGTCAGCTGTTTTGCATCAGATATGAGAAATTTTTATGAAGAAGAAATCCATTACTCTAATAGGCTTATTAATTTAGAAACAGTTAATTTGCAATATAAGATTTTTAGAGCATGGCCTGATTTATAGAAGTTATATTGTCATAAATTTGACAAATCTCTTGGATATCCAATGTTCTTCTGGGAAACCTGATTTTTAACATTTTGTTATTCTGATTTCAGAGGAAATTTTCAATACCACACATTTAAATTTCTGATAAAGGTAAGTCTGAAATTCACATCAGCTCATTATAAACTTCTATTTTCTTTTATTGAAAAACAATTCTCCTATTAAGGCCCCTTTCCAGAAATTAAAAAAAAAAAACAAAACACCCCCCTTTTGTAGGAACAGGGGAAAATCTGTTGGTATCTGTTTGGTAGAAAGAGGCTCCTGAGTTTACCTTTTCCTCTTATGCTTTCAAGAGAAAGGCTAAGGTTTTGAAACCACTAAAGAAAACATGAAGTCTTGTATTATTTACATGAGTAAGGATTCTACAGATGGAGCCTGACATAAGGGTGATTCAGTGATGTGGGTAAAACAAACTTCTCCAATCCATTTTGCACAATTGGGAATATCTCTCCTCTAGTGTTTTTCTGATGCCTGGAAAGAATCAGAATCACTAGGTTGGAAAAGACCTCCAGGATCATCGAGTCCAAAGGAAAATACCCTCTCCCTCCTTTTATATAGTTTGTTTTCTGTGTAACTAAACGTGCTGGGTATTTTATGCTGGTCAGCTCTCTGGCTTCAGTGGGCATTGCATCCAGCCTCACTAGCAAAAATCATTAGGCTGGATCCATAGCACACATAAATACCAAAACTTTATTAACTTGGATGGAATTTTGTAGCTGAGGTGGTTTGATTGGATTTTGATGAGATTGTAAGCCTCTACACATGTGTGCACATAAACAGGTTGGTATAATTGCTTACAAAGTACTGCTAGAGCAAATTCTTGTCAATTGTGATGGTCAAGTACCATAGCATGCTGTATTACAAAGGACTGCTTCTTGTGAATTGAAAATATATGTTTGTGTTAGGTTGCAAAGTTACCATTGCATATTCTCTTTATTTTTAACAAAATCAAAATTCAGGATTCAGTAGCTGTATTTATACTGAGATCATGGAGTGTTTTGCAGTTGGATGAGAGCATGAGTTCTGTGGCATAGTGGTTTTTTTGGATTCCAGTATCAAATGTTGTGGTGTATCTTCTCTTTAACTTTAATACTCTCTTACTTTAATACTCAGTTTCTTGATGATCTGAAAAAGGTACAAAAGAAATGTAGAAACCTGATGCTATCACTGAAGCCAGGGCAAAACAAGAGTCCTCAGCATCCTTGCAAATTGTGTGTTAAGTATCTCAAACTGATGACAAAAATTGGAGTTCCCTGAATGGAATTCCAGAGTGCATCTCATACAGCATGACATTTCCATTAAAAACAGTGGTCTATGGTATTAAAATCTATACACACTAAAAACAACGGAAACTAAAAAAAGTAGTAGCCAGCATGGATAACCTCAAATCTTTTGACTATTACCTCCTTCTAATGAAACTGCTTATATCCTTCAGCTGATACTAAAATATCTGGCATTAATCTATTGTTACGAATGTCACTGTTCTCTACAATTTGCTTAAGATTATATTTTTGGAGTATTATAATTGGCAGTTTGGCAGAGCATAAAGTATAAGCTAATGAGTCGAAAGAACAGACTGTACTTACAAATTCAAAGCATTTTCATATAAACTATCTGTAGTTTTCTCACAAAAATTATATTCTGAGTACCAGGTTCTGAACTCTCTTGCAACTCCGTTACCCCATATTCACTACAAAGAGCAACGTTTTCCCATCCGGTAGTGACCCCTGAGTAAAGCAGTACCTCATAGTTTGAGTAGTAACTCCAACAATGCTTTAAAGTTACTGGTGCTCCACAACATTCTCAGCAGGGATGATGGTCAGAAAGTAAAAACAAACATGGCTCTTTACTTCTTCCTCTGATTTTTGTACGTTCAACGCTACTTTTAAAACTTTCTAAAAAATTCCTAGTTCCAAGTTTCTCTCCATAGCAGGAATGAGGGAATTTCTGAGAGATCCCTACATCTAGTCCCCTAGTGCAGTTGGTAGAAATGCCATAAAATCTGTTAAATACTCATCTTGAGCATCAACATCATCAGGCATTTCCTCGCCCCAGGACTTTTACTGAAAACTGTTGCAGAAACCCTGATTATTATAAACCTCTTCTTAATTTCCGATCCAAGTATCATCACTCTGCTTTAATAATTGTGGCATCCCTTCACTTTACTGAAAAAATGGCATCTCTGTTAAAACATTTTCACTTACATACTCCAAATTCATCAAAGAGATTAAAAATGAAGCTCCTTCAAAGAGGCCTGGCTCATAGGATTAAAAAGATAATCAGTCTTAGTAAGAAATTTGAAGTGGCCTTGGAAAGTGAAATTCATATTCTAAAGGCCTGTTTTATGACCAAGATAAAAAGGGGCTCTAAATTCATACATCTTTGTAGGCTGACGTGTTAAAAACTCCACAGAAAAGATCCAAAAGAATATTACAGTCCAAACTACTTCCTTATTTGCTATATATTTTTGTCAAAATACTATTTAAAAATAATAAGTTTAAAATCCATTTTCTGAAATAAAAATCCAAAGTGAAATTACCTTCACAGAAACTGAATTTCACATAACTTCAGTTTTAATCAAGGACCAAATTGTAAAAGCCAAAGACATTTGACTCTCAGGAAAAAAATATAGATTATTTGGAATTTCCTTAAGAAACATTATAGAAATGTAAATGCACAAAGCTCCCCTTAGCCATTTACAAAGTCTTGTTACCACATAACAGAAAGCTTGCATTTGTTTTGGAATATTAACAGTGTCAACTATTGTTGTAATAACAGTGAATTATTTTACTTCACTGCTGAAAATGGACTATATAGATACTAAAATAACATACCAGACTTTTTTGATTAGAAGTTTTTATACTATTAAACCAGCAATTAAAACAGTTGGTTTTCATGCATTTTAGTATTTTCTTTGTAGAAAAACTTCACATACACACAATTAATTTTTAATCTGACATTTCTAAATTCAATGGTTGTATTAGTGAGGTATAGAGCTGAGTTGATTAACTTGCTAATTGAAAATTATAAATTTAACTACAGACAAATTAGTAACAGGACAATTTCTAGGACACAGCATTTAGCTACCTACTTGCAGAGTCACCTTCAAAAGTGAGTAAATAATGGCACTGAGGTACAAGAAGAACAGAAATAGATGTTCAGATCTTAACAATAACAATAAAAATAAAAACAAACATAAAATATGCTATATGTGGAGAAATGGAAAATGTCCAATGTCTAAGAAGGGCTACAGCTATGGTATACAAAACAATGAATGACACAAAGATGCACAACTTTTATCCAACCCATTTTTAAACTCAAGCTGAAGAACTCATCTCATTATATGTTTGGAGTTTTAAAGTGATGAAAACATTTGTTTATCTCATAAGTAACAAGCTTCTCTAGAGGCCTTTATAGAGGTTTAACAGCCTCTATACTGGGAGTTAACATAGATCAAGAATTTCACGGCAAATAAACAATATTAGATGGTTAACAGATAAGGAGACCACCTATTTTTTTAATTGTTTTTAACTGTAGGATAGGCTTTGGACTACTCTGCAAAGGTAAGCTGATTCACAGAAGGCTAAGAACAGATTTTGTTAAGAGCCAGCAACAACATATTAACACCCTGGATAAAATAAAATGTTGTTAATCTTTTCATATCATGATATCATCTAAAAGTGATACATTAATCAAGCAGCCTGTTTAACCATTCTGCTGTAGCTCACTCCACATTCATACCTCTGTGTAAATAAGTCCTGGAAGTCATAGAGAAAAAAAATTATAAAGATATACATCCCTTCTAGTGCAAGATTTATATTTATCAGATGTTGGTGACTATGAAAGTTATGAAACTGTAGTTGGCAAATGCTAAATTGTGTGCAGTATGTTGGTCATTATTTATGATCATCAAGCTAGCTTTGTCCTAGAGGCATAAACATTAATAGGCCACTACCCTTTCCCTGATGCTACTGGCATCTACACAAATGTTCTCTTTTCTCCAGTCCTGCTCAAGATATGGCATTGTTCAGTATTTTATCCTAATAAATTTTCTAGAATTGTTAACCTTTATCTTAGCTTGGATTCTACCAGTGCTACGTTTCACTTTTTTAAGGAATTAATGTGTGCTCCTCTAAAATAATAGGAACCTGTTATGCACAATTGTGTTTTCATTGTAATTGCAAGATGGGCTAAATTCCTGATCGAGGAAAACTATTGGAATGCAGCCAAATTCCTAATATTGCTCAGAAGTATAAAGAATAAAAATGCCTTCAGAAACCTCTTTCTTCTTTAAAGGCTTGAAGATCGTTCCTTTAAATTTATGTTCACATTGCTTTCCAGTGTACTAGAAAGAGGAAACTTAAGTCTGACAAGGAGACTGTTAAGGAGGTGGAAAATATACATGATCCAATCAGTGAAGCTGGAGGTGGGAGGAACAGCTGCTTCTTACGTAATGACATATAAGTAATATTAGTCCCATTGGTTTAATTACATTGTAACCTTAAACAACAAACATCTGTTTTCCATGTTTTCTTCCCAAAGGCCCTGACATTTCCAACACAAAAAAACCTTCTTATATTTTTTCATGATAAAATACTTTGAGGCAGTCAATAATAGGAAGGTTATTAGTATTAAAGCAAGTCACACTCAAAACTAAAAACAAGATCCATGGGAAGATATATCATGATTGTTCTCAAAGTTTTCTTGTCTTCTATATCCTACTTGATTGTGTGCTACAAAATGCACAGATGAAGGAAACAGTGGATTAAGATGTCAGTATTTTTTTATCCTGTTCTCCTGTGCTCATGAATTTTTGCAAAGAACCTGTGATCTATGAGACATACTTAACTTTGAGATCAATTTTGTTTCCAGTATAAAAATAACTGGTGAATCACTGTGCAGATCTCAAGCATGTTTTAAATTCCATTGTGTTTTCCTTTCTCTCTTTAGTGCATCTACAAAACCAGTCCATTTTTAGGTCTTGTATACTCAGGGAATGGTGTACTGCTGTGACAAAGGGGGAGGGAATCTGCATAAGTCTATATGCTATACAGGAGGTCTGAGTGAATCACAGAAAAAGAGAAAAAATCCTATGGGGCAGAGACTTGTTCTGTAGTAAAATTCAATGTCCTAAAAGTTGTATTTGAAAGTAGATGCTTCTACATATCAAGTGATGGGTCCCTAGGAATCCCTAAAATGAGATGGCTAGGTAGGAAGGTAAGTGGGAAAGATAAGCAGGCTTGATAGTCTTGCAAACATGGTTATGCACCTATTGTTTGGAGAAACTCACCTAAAATCAGGAACTCAGTAATATTCAATGGATTTTTATCTGTGGTATAGGAAATTATTTTTGAAGGAGGATTACAAGTGCAGAAATGTATACAGAAATAACTTCCAGGATGCTGTAAATTACATTATAAGTGTGTATTTCAAGAAAGAGTATGCATTAAAGATGGAGTTCAAGTATAGAGGGCATTTTAATAATTAACGCAAAATCCTTAGACAAATATTGTAAGTTTTATAGATTATATACTTGGTACATATGAGATAAGCTATGTCTATGAGATTTTATAAATCTGTAGGGTATGGAAATTCGCAATCAGAGATACAACCCAATCCCCAAACTCTGACAATGCACTAACCCCATACTTAAAATATATTTCATTATTTTAAGTCTCGTATTAGAATTTACTCGTTGTTAAAGTTGTAGTAAAATAGTTGGAAAATAACTGCTTTTCACTTTCTTAAAGAATATTTACAAATACATAATTTTCCAAAAATAATCTCATCTTAAAAAATATAAAAATATGTTCAAAATATTTTGTTTGTATTCAAAAAACAATATTTTTTTGTTTTGTTATAAAATGTGACTGAATTTATTTATAAGCAGTAAAAACTAATTGGAATCTCCAAAAAAATGTATTTCAGAATGAAATCTTTGCATAAAATAAGTTTTTGTTTTCCAAGAAGACTGTGCTATCTTGCATACAGAAACGGGTAATTCCCAGCTACTTTCAGTCTACTTAGCAGTTATTTTCACAGGCCTACAATAGATTTTGCTTCTAAAATGCTCTTTCTACAGTATCACAATAGAATGCTTTTGCTTACTTGCTGCTTGCATGACAGTCGTTCCGGATCAGACCAGAGTAAGTGACAAACCTTGCCCTGGGACTTCCAGACTCAAATCTTGAAATGACATCTGCATGCATTCTGTGAATGGGGTACAAAATATTAGTTCCTGCATACACCATCTTGTGTTTAGTTGTGCTAAAGTTCAAGATTGTTATACAGTCATGGAAGTTTTCAATTTTAAACTAGCCGATGAGACAAACATTGAAATGAAGCCATCTGACTCCACTGAAAAATTTCCAGTTAATAAGGTTCCCTATTAACACTGTGCCTTGCAAACTCTCAGTATCATTTTATTATATTGATTTTATCACTATTCCTTAATGCTAAATGAAATGCTTATAATTTAGACATTTTACATGAAGAAGAAACTAATCTGCTCAAAATTTCTACATAGTTTGCTTGATGACATTTAATTTTGTAAAACTGGAAGTGATTGGCAATGCTCCTATTTTTGTTTCAGTCCTCTTTTATTGCTGTCTTGTAGTATCTATTTCTATACTTTCTTTGGGCATGATTCAAAGCTGTTACTCCTAATACTGCAATTTTTTTTTGGAACTAGATATTTTATTGCTGTGTTTGCTGAGGGTATAAATAAGTAAAAATTGCTGCATTGAGATATGTGTTATTTGTATTTTAGATCCTGTTACAAAGGGCATGTCTAAAATGCTAACAATGGCTACAATGGCTAGGAAGCAGGCTCAAGTACTGGATCCCTGATCATCCGCTCATTTCCTTGATTTACTCTGGATCACTCCCAAGCTGGATTGGAGTGCTCCCAAAAACCAGGATGAATCAATTCAGTGCATCAAATATAGCTTCCTCTACCTACACAGTCTTTTAAAAAACTATCTGAGAACGTTTAGCACTCTCAAATGCACCTTCATGCCACTGCCTCAGTCCTTTCTGTAACCTCAGTTTTGTGTTATAAAATCAAACTCTCTGGGAGGCTGCAAAGAAGCCTATGCATTATTATAGACACTTGGAAATTTTAAGTGTACAACAATGATAACGTATTAGGGCAACAAGGCTACCACATGGGGACCAGAAGATAGTAAGGTTTAAAGCCTAGATACCCTGGATGTGGGCAATCTACCCCAAAAGAGGCTACTCTTAAGTAGCATGGATATAAACCCATCCACTCCACTTGGTATTGGAGTTGCTTAGGCATTTGAAATAGGTAGCATTGAGAATGTGAGAGAAAACTTTCAAGGCTGGGTTTCTCCTCTGCCTAAATGATTTTTCATAGGAAAAAGTGGTTTAAACTTGATATTTTGGGTTGGTCTCATTCCTAGTTAAAAATTTTTCTTTTTAGAAAAAGAAAAAAAAATGCACTACCTTAAATCCTTTGGGAAGAAAAAAGAAGTTTTGGACTGTAATGAAAGGTGTGGTAGGAAACACTCGTGTATCTTCTTTGTGTCAGGATAGTCAAATGACAGGTAGCGTTGCATTACGATAACATGAAGATTTTCATTTTCAGGGTTTAAAAGGTATATGTAACATGCCATTTCTAGTGACATTAACTTTAAGAAAAACATGTAATTGCAGAGTTCAGGTAGAAAGAGTATTTGCTGGCTTGTCTAGATTTTCTTCCTTCACTTCAACACAAGAAGTCAAATGTGAAAACTTAAATCAGCCTGTCTTGCTCTGAGTTGACAATATTGCTTCAGCTGTAGAAGGTGATATTTACTTTTTGTTAGATTTTCATAGGATTTTGTTCTGTGATAATTTCTGATAGATCTTAGTTTTGAGCTGTTATAGTAGGAAATTATGGACTCAGACACAAAATAACTCCCTAATCATAGAAAAAAACATATCCATGACAAATCAATGGGCATTTTTCATGAGAAAAGTACAGAGGCTTAGCTGTAAAATCTAAAATCTCTTGATTTATACTCCTCCTCAGCAGTGGAAAAGTTTTCTTATATCATTTTCAATAACTTGAATGTACAGAGAGGAATAATTCTAGTCTCTTATCTGTATCACTCATGCTGTATGTTGGACGTATCAGAACCTCACTATCTTAATTTCTGTAGCCCACTGGAACCATCGCTTCCATCCATACTAGGATTTGAGAATAATGAATCTTCCCATCAAACTCAAAGCTGTGGAAGGGGCTTCATTATCTTACATAGGGGCTGTGCTGTGAGTCTTAAAATGCAAAGGTTATTAATATAGGAAACAAGTCACTCAATCTGCAAATACTGGGAGGAAATAATGAAAAAGATGAAAATAAACAGTAAGGTGGCATCAGCAGTGATTGGATCTATTTCATGTGAATAACTTTTAAGGAACAGGACTCAGAATGAGACAAGTTTGGGGAACTCACCGACATACTTGTAAAACTCAGTTTCTTTGGATGTTGGCCTCTCCCTGACCTTCAGGTTTTAAAAACCTTTCAATTCATGAGTTCTAAAATTAAAGAAATATAATAAAATAAAAATATCCAAGATAATATAAGCTTTCCAGAAGACCACATTGAACATTTTAGTCTGGCAAAAAATGCAATACAACTTAAATTTTTCTGATTTACACTGAAAGAAATCCTCTTTCCTTTCAAAATAGACTCACAAACAATGCTGGTATCCTTACTCTATTTCAAAAAAATATAGAAAAGCAGTAGCAGAAGAGGCAATGAGAGGTCATGTGCTTCACCCTTTTGTGTAGAGGAATGATCCATCCTGTTGCTCCTCAGGCTCTCTTTGTGCAGTTGGAGATTAAATGTACTTAAAATCTGCCATTTTTCCCACTAAGAATTTTCTGTAGGGCCTCATGACTAGACCACAGAATCTGTCCACTGTTTTGTCCTAGATGATGTGTGCATTTCCAAGTAGAGGACTTAAACATCCTCATTATATAATACCAAGTATTCAGACAATAGGCAATAAGTCTGTTGTCAAATTGCATTTCCAATTGACATTCCGTGAGACGTTAGAAGTCACTACATACATCTTCAGAGCATGTGGGAGTCATGACATTAAAAATGACATAAAACTTATTATGCATACAGAAAATAAACATTTTCTTCCCTTAAAGAATTTAAGATTGATGGATAATTACTTTGCTTGCCAAGGAGAGACTTCCATAATCAGTATAAATCATAAGGTCATTAAATTGGTAGGGCAATGAGAAATAAATCAATGCCCTGAAGATGACTAGTCGCAGGATACATGGCTGAGTGATATTTTGTGCAGACCACACTGTGCATCTATCTAATTGGTTTGAATGTGTTAGAGAGTCTATAACAGAGCTAGCTGAATAAGTCAAAGACCACCCACGTATCACCCAAATGACTTACGTGTCCGTGGGACACTCAGGAAAATCTGTACTTACTGCTCCATCTATCAGGAAATGCCTAGGCCACCTTAAAAAGGGATAGAAAAAGAAACAAAAGGTTGATTCAATTCATTTTGTGTAATGTTTCTAAAACCAATGATATGGAGACAAAAGTGACATGCAGTCATAGTGGCAGGAATGTTCTGTGTGCGTATCATTCATAATTGGATTCAAATGACCAGAAAGTGACACTTCTCCCACAAGCAGCCAGTTCTGTCCCGTAGCCAAATCTGATAAATTGTTTGGAATTAAAATCTCAAGAAATTAAGACTTTGCAGTTTGTGACCTTTTAATAATGCAGGTTTATTAATAATACAGTCATAAAAATGAACATAATTAACATATGCAGCTGCAGAAAGGCAGTAAATAACTATTCTAAAATTGAAGTAAATTGTGATACAGGATTATCAATGGGATTTGCATTCTAGAGAATTGATTCAAGTCTATTTCACAACCTGGAGAAAATAAATGTGTATATCTAAAACCCACTTAATCTATTGTTTTCCCTGTGGATTCTGGACCTCTTTGTTCTCAGTTACAATGTCTATATCAGTTTGCATTAACTCCACTAAAAATAATAAGATCATTCCAGATTTATACCAGTGCTTTTTTGTTTTAACATGCCTGTTACTATTGAAGTGAAAGGCAGGAATTTATGAAAGGCTGTTGTTCATGCAACATGATTAGTTTCAAGTAAATGTATTTATTTAGTATGGATAACAATGATATAGTAGTTATATGACATTATTAATAACTGTCTAATTGCTTTTGTGCTGGGAGCAGTACAGATATGGGTAAAGATATATTCCTTACCTCCCGATGTTTTAGGATTACAAATAAAAATAATAGGCTTGACAAAATGATCCATTGTACAAACAAATGAACATCATAAAATTAACATAGTTTTGTTAGTCATGTATTGTAGCTGGGGTTTTATGTTTGTCTGTTTGTTGTTTTTCACCTGAGAAAGACATAATGGAAAGAAGAGACAGTCTGGATAGACAGATTATAAACAGGGATTATATATTTGTATAGTAAGTTACTAAAATGAGTAAAACAAGGGTGAATTGGTTATTTAATCTGAATCCCTCAAGTGTTACTGCTTTTTAACTGAAATAGGCACACATACGCATGTGTGTTAGAAACTTCAAAGCATTTATTGAAGCTGTTCACTGTCTGCAGATTGCCATGGCTACTATCAAAGCATGTAATTAAAAAAAACAGTGAACATGGCATCATTCAAAATTACAAACAATATTCTAGATTTAAAATTTGTACGTAGCCCCACACTTTATAAGGAGCCAAAGCAAAAACTGCATCAGAACTACATACAGGTTGTTCAAAACTGAGATTAATTCTTCTGAGTGAAGCTGGTCAGTATCTTTCTGAATACAAACTAGATGAGTAAAGCAAAAATTTTATTTTACACATATTTCTAATGGCTGAATGCAGTTTAATATTCATTTATGTATATATTTGATGGTAAATGAGTAAGAAAACAGCAAAATAGTTTCTCGTCTGTCAAATTATCTGATATTTAGCTGGTTTAGAATGAAGTACTCAACCATATTGAGGATTTCATGGCTATCTCTACTTCTCTGAATTATGTTTAGTTGACCTTCAGAAGAAAATCCGAATGTTTTGAATCTTGTGATAATGCAAGTGATTAGAAAATGCACTGCAATGTCAACTGTGATTGGTTTTAACATGTATTTCACTCTAGTAGTCACAAGTCATCTAGTAAATTTATTTTGCTGAACATCACAGAATTATGATATTCCTTTTAATTCCTGGATTATATTCTGGATTCATATAATCACAGAATCATGAAATCACTAGGTTGGAAAAGACCTTTGAGATCATCGAGTCCAACCATATCTGTCCATTACTAAATAACATCCCTAAGCACTTCATCTACCAGTCTTTTCAATCCTTCCAAGAATGGTGACTCAACCACCTCCATGGGCAGTTTTTCCAGTGCCTGGTAAAGTTTTTGGTGAAAAATTTTTTTCTGATGTCTAATTTTAACCTCCCCTAGCTCAAACTTTTTCTGAATGAAGGCAATATCTTTTTTTCAAGTGAGACTTAAAAAGTTCTTTTTTTTTAATCCATGTTTATGAATAAGAGAAGAAGTTCATACCTTTTTGAAAAGATGAAGTTGTTATGTTTCTGTAGTGGTTTCTTAGAGAAGATATTGGGCCAGCTTTTCATAAACAAGAGTTCAATGCTGTTCCATCAAATTGAATTCTTTTAATATAAGCAAAAAAAATGTATACAGTCAGGAAGACAGTACACAGGGAAGGGAAACAGAATAGGCCGCTGAGCCATATGAAGTTTGAACTTTGTTGAATATCTACAAAGAGATTTATGAAATAGTAGAAATAAGAGATTTAAAGATTTCAAAGTTTTGGCTGGATAAACCAGACCCATAGTATTTGCTGCTGTTCATTGCTCTGTTGCAGCATCCTTTTATAGAAAAGGAAAAATAAATTTTTGAAATCTTTTCAAATAATGACCCTGAGTAGCTTTCTTGGACTTGAATGCTTTCAAAGAAGTTTGTATCTTATCAGAACTGGGGACAATATTCTTTTTTCAGCCTCACCATGGACATTTTCATTTCCAAAAGCACTGTAAGAATACAGAAGGGGAAGACCAGTGAATTGCCACAGACTGGCAGTTGTACTTAATCTTCATGATTTTGTGGTCTGTGCTTGACATGACAGATAAAGAGGAGCTGGTCCTCCTGTTAAGCATCTCAACTTGGATGTTTATGTGCAAAAGCCACGCAGAAGATTAGGCAACATTTTTGAGTCTCCATTACTAAATGTTTTTGGGAACAAATCAGACAGACCTTTAGGCTGGGAAGTAGATTAAAATAATTTTCCACCTCTGTGATAGCTCCATGCTGTTCATTTTCGTATTTTCTAAACTTCCACAATGACCTGGTAAAAGAATTGCAAGCATGGCAGATGCATTTTCAACGTTACCTGGAGAAACAGATGGAAAGAGGGAATCCAAATCCATTTCTAATTTTATTTTGGGAATTAAAGTTGAGGATAAGAGGTGTTTTCCCTTGGCCAGGGAGGCGGAGGGAAAGGAGGGATAATACCAGCTGCTCTGTTACTCATGAAAGCAAGATCTCACTAATTCGATGTTCTTGTCCACCTACATACAGAGAATAATCATCTCCTAAAAATATTTATACATCCATACTGATTTCAAATAGAACACATGCTTCCAAAAATGTAATAAAGAGATGTATGTTCCAATAATGAAGGTTATAAAATATTTAAATACTTCCTCCGCTTCTCTCAAGAGGAAATGCCAAATAGCAAAGAGGAAGGAGATTCCAGCTTCGCTTGTTTTTAGTGTGAGGTTCTTATTCCCCTTTGCTTTATCACTTGCATTTCCCAGAATAAAAACCTATTACTATTTTGTGATGCATATCCTGATCCAAACTTCATACATATGCATTGCCATATGTTTCACACATCATATGCTTTCCTTACATTCATTTCAGGTTCAACATCAACACTCTTTACCCATCAAGCTTATATACACATACTTTGTTCATTTCACACATCTTCCTATGTTTGCAGAGTTGAATAGAGAAAGAAGTTAAGTTGACTATATATCTTAAGGGGAAGAAAAAATTCAAGCCATATCTAGGCATTTCTATGTCATCCTTACTCATTGCTTACTTGAAAAGAATAACATAAGATATGCACTGACTCTATGAATCGATCCTAATATCCCTTCTTGTGCAGGAGTAGAATTTCAGTCAAATTAACAAAGAAAATAATTATTTTATATAAAGCATCAAGAAAAGGAATTGCAAGCAGATTTTGTTATATCTAGGCAGCATTACAAAACTGAAGTTTAGATTCTCTGTCACGTTGTGGTATTCCTCACTTCGTTTAACACCCAGGTTGTCCTGGGGACCAGTAGTTGCCTGAGTAGGGACCCTCAGAGGCCAATGTCCTGGCACAGCCTGGAGTGCAGATGTAACTTGCTGCCTGCAGGCTACACGGAGGGACTGTAGAGTGTCCACCAGACAAGAGACCTAGATGTGTGTTTTAAACTCCAAGAAGGGTATCATTCTTCCCCAGATAATGAAGTCCTAGCAATATATAAGAGGAACTCTGCTTCTAGTGAGTGAATGGCAAAGAAAATCAGACAGAAAGGAAAAGCCTGAGGTGATTGTTCCTGGCTCTAAATCTCCTAAGAAACTGCAAAGGAACTGCCCATGGAGAAGCATTCTTCTAGGATATTAAAATGAATAGGTGAAATGATTGCTACACAGGGTACAGAACAGATGTTCTGCCTGAATGGTAACTTTCTGTCTTGGACATCTTATTGAAGTTTGTTTTGTTTTGCTTTGTTCTGGTGTTTGGTTTGGGTTTTTTGGTTTTTTGTTCGGGTTTTTTTTGTTTTTTTTTGTTTTTTTTTTTTTGTGCAGCAGAGGGAGCATCTTGTTTTATATCTGCCTGGTAGCTGAGGAAGTATTTGTAAGGAACTCTTAGTTTTTTTCAGTAGAAATTGCATTATACATCTGCCCTTTTCCTAAATCTGCTTTCTTTTAAGACCCTAATTACATTATTACACTATGCTAATGTACTTGAAATGAGTGTTGTAAAATAGCAATTCTTATTATGCTTAAATTTTTCACCCTGCACATACAGTGTATAAGAGAATCAGTAGTTCAAATTGTGAATCTCAACATTTCCAGATTTATAATGTCATTAGGCACTCCACCAATATATTTAGGATCATACATGGGAATACTGTATGGATTTCTCAGACAACGAGCCTTTTGATTTGTTTTCTACTTAGCATTTCAGTTGTGGCTATGGAATTGAAATATTTATGGGTGGATATAAAAAATAAGGGTTCTTTTATGTTTCAGAGGAAGAAATTTTTTGCTTGACTTATTGACCCGTATGTTAATCTTTTGGTTCCCAATCCAAGAGATCTGGTGCTGTTTGCTATTATTCATGGATAAACTGACTTTTGGACTTATTTAGATATTGATGAATGAATTTTCAATTTTATTGAGATCTTTATATTTTTTAAGTAATAATTTTAGATGACTCATTATGCAGTCAATGCTCTTATGTATGGGGTGGCTTAATGAAAAATTTTCTTGGATAGTAATTCTGTTCTTCTGACACCTGAGAAAAAGCAGATGGATTTCGTTACAGTTCTTAGTCTGAGGGGCATACACAATCTGGATGTTTTCATTTATGTTCCTACTGTCCCTATTCAAATATACTTAATTTTAACTGTGTTTTGCAGTTCTATTTCAGCAAGTGTGAAAATGAGCCATCCTATAAAATAACTAACAATTTAGTGATTTGAGTGCTCACTTGGAAAGCGGAATTTCTGAGTTCATTTCCCTTCTCCAAATTATGTCATTTGGGGAAGGAGGTAAGAATTAAGCATTGTGTTGGCTTAAGGGTATAGCTGCTGTAGAAGGACCCTGTTCCTAAGTCACTAACTTGTGCTGCTCAGGGCATAAAATCCCAGGGTGCGGGTGAGAGTTATTGCTTTAGAATTCTGCAATATCCCCCATTAACCTCTGTCAGGGGAGGTGGCTCGCTTGACCTCTACTCTTTCAGAACCTTAAATATCAGAGGAAACAACCATTCATTTAATATTTATACAGATAACAATACAGCTTTATTCTCATTTGACATTTATATACAGTAACATTATGGTTTTTCAGATAAATGTCAAATGAAAGGTTTCCAAATCTGACATTTTTAATAGTATGCCTAAACATGTTGTGGTCAAATGAAGGACTGTGATTCATGTGGTACTTAGAATGGTCTACCTGTCTTCTGCACATAACTTTAAGGTTAATTCTAGCTAAAGAGAGGTCGTATGGTAGCTCCTAACAAAAAAGGAGAACTTGAGAATTCTCTGTGAGAATAAGTATTCTGAAGCCAAAAGACTCATTTTCAAATAATACAGACTCTGAGTCTTAGTATCAAAGAGGTGAATTGTAACTCTGTCAGACTCTAATACTTTCTGATCATATTCTTCTAAATATTTCACACATGAAGGGTTTAGTATTTAGTACCAGATTTACTTATTTGTAGATACTTCACATTATATGGAATTTTGATTTAGCAGAGTGATATTGTGAGGTATTTTGCAAATTATGCTCCATAGAATACAGGAATTACACTACACAGCTGAAAAACTATACAAGTGTGATTATCATTACTGGTTTTTATAATATTCTTACTTTCAAGACACTGGGTATCCCCAGTTGCTGGGAAGGTATACATAATTTAAACTAGTTCAAGCCTATTGCTCTCTTCAAAGTCAATTTTGTTTGGTTTTCCGCTTTTCTGCTCTGTGTAGGGTTAAGCCATGTATACATTCCCCCCATGTTAGGCTGGCTAACTGAGGAAGATACTGACACTCTCCTGATTGATTAACTCAGGCAGAAACATTTACACAACCACACTCAGCTACCTAAGGCCACCCTCTGATCCTCCTTGCATTGAGCAAAGTCCAATTTTCTTAGCAACAACTATAGACTGTCACTCCTTCCCTTCTTCCTCTAGTCTCATGAACATATCACCTATACGCATATCCTGTGCATCTTCTCCCATTACGGAGGTTTATTGATTGGTTGCAAACTCATAGACTAGTCCAGTTCTTACCAAGAACTAGTAGAATGGGCATTACATCAGAAAAAAACCATGATGACAATTCAAAACCGGAGTGACTTTTAGTGTAAGCAAGTCAACTATCACCTTTCAGGGATTTTAGTTATCTGACCAATATATTAAATTAGATTTTCTCTTCCAAAAATATGCAAAATTCACTTGTGACAAAAGAAAGAGTTGTTCTTGACCTGGCCCAGCAAAGGAAGAATGCTACTCCATTAAAGTTATTTCAGAAGAAGACTTCATCAAAGACATGTGGGCTTTCTGCCAGCATTTCTTCAGGGCAGTTGAATTCTAATGTTGATATTATATATGCGTGTAAGACCTTGAAAATGTGTGAGTAAATGCTAACAAATTTACAGATTTGTCAATAAGGGACTTTGCAATCTATTTTATGGTAGTATAAGCCTTTTTAAATAAAATTTAATTGAAATTTTATTGCCTTATAGGATTTATTTTGCTCTTTTACAAGGGAAAGGGACCTAATCCCTCAAAGATTCATATATGTACTTTTATTTGGTAAATATAGAATTTATGGTCTAATAATTAATAGAACTTGTAAGAATGCTCTGTTTCATAGACATAAGTTATTTCTGCTGTCACTAAAGTTTACTGGCCAACAAGATGTTACCATTGAATTTTTTATTTGCATAGATCTCTAATAAGTGATCATTAATAAAAATATACTAATCATATGTTAACATTTTATATTTTTTGTACTCTCTGCAGTGAATTATGCTGAAGAAAATCTGAGGACTATACTACATTTCAGCTTTATATAAAAGTGTTTAAGAGGCAACCTTACACTCATATGCAAACTATCAAGACTTGAGGCACAGTCCCATAGCAGTAATTCCCAATTTCTCAGAAGGAAAGTGGCCTGAAAGCAAGCAGCCTCTTGTTCTTCTTTGTCTCTGTTCTGCTGTCAGTCTTAGAGAGGGACTGGAATAACTTGTTCCTAGTGTAAGGCTTATCATAGAATCACCAGGTTGGAAAAGACCTCTTAGACCATTGAGTCCAACCATTCCTATCTGCTACTAGACAATGTCCCTGAGCACCTTGTCTACCTGTCTTTTAAACACCTCCAGGGATGGGGACTCAACCACCTCCCTGGGCAGTCTCTGCCACTGCCCTGTGACCCTTTCTGTGAAAAATTTCTTTCTGATATCTAGTCTGAACCTCCCCTGCCGTAGCTTGAGGCCATTGCCCCTTGTCCTGTCTCCTGTCACTTGGGAGAAGAGGCCAGCTCCCTCCTCTCTACAACCTCCTTTCAGATAGTTGTAGACAGCTATAAAGTCTCCCCTCAGCCTTCTCTTCTCTAGGATAAACAACCCCAGCTCCCTCCGCCGCTCCTCATAAGACTTGTTCTCCAGCCCCTTCACCAGCTTTGTTGCTCTTCTCTGGACACACTCCAGGACCTCAACATCCCTCTTGTAGTGAGGGTCCCAGAACTGAACACAGCATTCAAGGCGTGGACTCACCAGTGCTGAGTACAAGGGCAGAACGATCTCCCTGGGCCTGCTGGCCACACTCTTTCTGATACAAGCCAAGATGTCATTGGCCTTCTTGGCCACCTGGGCACACTGCTGGCTCATGTTCAGTCGCTGTCAACCAACACCCCCAGGTCCCTCTCCTCCAGGCAGCTTTCTAGCCAGACTTCTCCTAGTCTGTAGCACTGCATAGGGTTGTTGTGCCCCACGTGCAGGACCCGGCATTTGGCCTTGTTGAACCTCATGCCACTGGACTTATCCCAGCAATCCAGCCTATTTAGATCCCTTTGGAGAGCCTGCCTACCCTCCAGCAGATCGACACTACATAACACCCCCTTAGAGCGAAGATTTATGAAAGAGAACAAAGAAGCAACCCATCAGGAATGCTCCTGGTACAGACTATGAGTGCATAGTCTGTATGAACTTTAAACGACTAGCATATGTGTATGTGAGACAGAGAGAAAAAGGAACTTGTGAGAGTACAGATGCAGACATATTGCTAGTTTTCAACCATGATAGGTGTACCAAAGCTGGTATCCCCAGTCAGTCCTTAAAGTTGCAGCAAAATCTTGACAAGTACAATAATTGAGAATGTTGTTTCTTCTTTAAAATCACCTTTAGATCAAATACATCTCTGAAGCTATACATAATATCCTCAAGTAAAACTCATCCTGGACAGCAGTTTAATGTGGACAATAACAGCAGGCAGGAGAAGCGATTCTCTTCTTTAACTGTATCTCTTAGTTCTGCTTCTTTTTTTTTTTTTTAATGAGGAACCATGTTATTTGTAATAATGCAAAGAAAAATTGCTTATTTGAGACAAGAAACTTATTCATTCCTGCAGTTATATTTATAAACTTCAGTCCAAAGACACACTTGATGTTGTGAGTTCTAGATCTACCTTTTCAACAGCAGTGTGTTAAAATACCTTGTGAGGTATTGTTTTACTGCATCTGTTTTTTTCCCATATTTCTAGAAAATCCAGTATATAGAGTTATTTCGGCTCTTCATGGGGTATTTTATTCAACTATACATACTGCCCTTATGCTGGCAGCATGCCTAGAAGTATCTCTCTGTGGTTCAGACAATGATCACCAAATGTCATTAATTACCTCCTTGAACAGCTAAGAAAGTCCAGAGTGAACTGATTTTTGTTTTCACCTAGGTCTACATGATTTTGCCTCCTTGTGGAATTCTCAGCTAAAAGGCAAAGGGCTGCTCACTACTGTTCCCTGTTCTCCCTCCTCTGTTGTAACTAACCATACTCATTAAACGACCACAGGCCAAAAGCTCAATCCTTTCAGCTCTGTGTCTGGATGAAGCTGCCTTAGGTGCAATTTCATTTGAAACATGAGCTGGTCTTTATGTTTATATGCCCATCCACCCACAGAAGAGGAAAGTGAAATCGGAATTAGACTGTTAGCTTAAAATAAGATTACAATTCCAAAATAAACCCTTATTAATTGTAAAAAGGCACTTATTTTGTTTCAAATCAGAAGTCTGAGAATGAATTACACATCTTGAGACAGGCAAAACTCCTAACACTGACATTTGCATCAAGAAGTGTTAATTATATTGTCTGATCATTACAGCATTGTAGATGACAGTAAGCATAATATTGAAAATCTGTATAGTGAGGACTCTTTACATCATTTTGATATATACAAATTAATAATGGCAAGGTACAAGGGAGAGAACAAGAACAATGCTGGAATGTAGAATTATGAAACCAAATAACTCCAAATTTACCAACTGGTAAATCTTGGATGTTTTTTTCTTGAATTTGGGCATGGTGAGGGGGTAAACAAACCTTAAACCCATGCTTTAATGTTATTTATCCCATAATATATGAAGATGTGTCTTACCATTATAGACTAATCTCCAGGAGAGAGATCTGCCATAATTCCATATGTCATAATTCCATCTGCCATAACTCCAATGCAAAACATTCCCAGTAAGGCACTGCAAATAAAAAAACCCAAAACCAGCTATGTCAAAATAACATTTTTGTCATTTTAAGATGGAGTTCTAAGCTAGTTTTTCTACTTAACTGGAGGCTGGCAGAGGTTACCTCCTGGAGGGAGGGTCAGGGAAACTACAAGCCTGTCAGTGTGACCTTGGTGCTTTAGTGTTTGTGGATGACACTAAGCTGGGAGGAAATGTTGATCTGCTTGAGGGTAAGGAGGCTCTGGAAAGGGATCCAAACAGGCTGGATAGGTGTGCTGAGGGCAATGGGATGAGGTTTAAAAAGGCCAGGTGCAGAGTCCTGCAGTTGGGACACAACAACTCTGTGCAGCGCCACAGGCTTGGGGAAGAGTGGCTGGAAAGCTGCCTGGCAGAGAAGGACCTGGGGGTGTTGGTTGACAGCGGCTGAACAGGAGCCAGCAGTGTGTCCAGGTGGCTAAGAAAGCCAATAGCATCTTAGCTTGTATCAGAAATAGCGTGGCCATCAGGACCAGGAAAGTGATTCTGCCCCTGTACTCAACACCAGTGAGATTGCACCTCGAATACTTGGTTCAGTTTGGGGCCTCTCACTACAAGGAAGACATTGAGGTCCTGGAATGTGTCCAGAGAAGAGCAATGAAGCTGGTGAAGGGGCTGGAGAACAAGTCTTACTAGGAGCAGCTGAGGGAACTTGGATTGTTCAGCCTATAGTGGAGGAGGCTGAGGGGAGACCTTGTTGCTGTCTACAACTATCTGAAAGGAGGTTGTAGAGAGGAGGGTGTTGGTCTCTTTGCCCAAGTGATAGGTGACAGGATGAGAGGGAAAGGCCTCAAGCTACATCAGGTGAGGTTCGGATTGGACATTATGAAAAACTTCTTCACGGAAAGGGTTACCAAGCACTGGCACAGTCCTCCCAGGGGAAGTGACTGAGTCCCCATCCCTGGAGGTATTTAAAAGACTGGTAGATGAAGTGCTTAGGGATATGATTTAGTAGTGGACAGGTAGAGTTGGACTTGATGATCTCAAAAGTCTTTTCCAGTCTAGGGATTCTATTTTATGATTCTAGATAGAAGGATTTGTCTGATGTTTGTCAGAAATGGGAAGAGACAAACTACAATTGGCTCTGTATCGGAATTAACCATTAGATTGTTGTTCTTTTAATTCCCAGAGAATTCATACCACATCTCTAAAGACATGATTATAAAATTGAAATCTCTCTGAAAATATTAGGCCTGACTTTTCTCAACGTGACTTTAACTGTATTAGGTAAAACATATATGTTATTGAACAAGGAATTTAATTCTTTGTGCTTGAATGCATGGACCCTTTATACCCCTCTACCTATTTTATTTCATTCTGTTGATACACACAAAAAAATAATCACTCAAATTTCCTCTCAGGTTTGAATTTTCAGTATCATTTTACCACTGTTGGCTAAAAGATCTATAATAGAGAAATTCTAACTATATGAAAAGCATTTGAATTTTACTAAGAATAATATGTTTAATCATTATCTTTTCATATGATTAAACACCAGAATTGGAAACACTTATTTTGTGCTAATCAACACTGGTTTGGTATTCTTCCTTTAAGATGGTGAATAATCCCATAGAAGATGCTGCATATTGATGAGTTTACACAGCAATAACCAGCTGCTCAGTAAGAAAGCCCCGGTCAACTCTGAGGCATTATCTGAAGAATTTTTTCATTTCTGAATACCATAAATGTAATTAAGCTTTTTACCCCTCCACAAACTAGTTGTAATGAAAATTTACTTCATTAAATTGTCAGTTAGGTGCCAGATATGAAACCAACAGCTTTCATATATGATTTAAAAAGATTCAGATTGAACATAGCTTTGCTTTACTGAGTAGTTTAACGTTAGTGAAATTAAGAGGACTAGTGACTTAGAATTCTGTGTTTACTGTATCTTTTTATCCTTAACTTCTTCATAAGTTGTATTTCTAACCTCACATTACAGAATAATATATAAAGCAATCTGGAAAATAGAAAAAATATTTTTTCATTCTATCATAAGCAGAAAAAAAGAGAAAATAGAGAAAGAAAACAATAAGAGATATTAAAGAATGAATTTTACCTGACTGAACCAGTCAAAGACACTTCACAGACCTTTCAAACTCCATTTTGTGTCATATGCCATCAACTAAATAATTTTTTTAAATTTTAGTCATTACCTATCCGTATCTAAAGGAACATCTTAACATGGATTGCAACAAATTAGTCTATGCTTCTTCAAAAACGTATACTTTGAATGAGGTTAAAAGAGAAAACAAACACCAAAACATCCACTATAGACAGATGGACTTGTTAGAAAAGAATGGCTATTGCCACATTTGGAATTTTGTTATTCCATGTCTGGGCCAGGTTTGCCATCTCTCCATGAGAAGAAAATTCACATCTGCTTGGTTTTCTTAGTAATTCTTAATCCCAACGACTGAAATTAGAAACAGGTGCTGGTTAAATGAAAAGGTGATGTAAGAAAACCTTAGCAACATGTTTTCCATAAGATGGGGGAAGTGTAAGAGAGAGGAAAAAAAGATTGTTTGAACTCATGCAGTCAGAGAAGGAAGGAAATCAAGCAAAAAAAATATATAATGAAGATAAACTAGAATCTTTAACGTTAGTTCAACATGTGTTAATATCTGAAAAAAAGTTGCATTGTTAACAACATCACTATATCTCCATCATTTATATTTGTATCAGACAACCTGAGGTAGGAAATCCTACTATGGTTTTCTATTCTGATCTCTATTTTACATGCATTTGACTTTGAGGGTTTTTTTGTTTTGGTTTGGGGGAGAAGAAGGGACAGTGAACATGTTGTCCTTCAACATTTTCTAACATTTCTTTTTTTCTATTTCTACTCATAACACAGGATTGTCAAATATGCTTTAGGAAATAGTCAGAATGTCTAATTTTGGAACAAGGCAAATCAAAATTCTTTTCTTGAGTTGAAAAATCTTTTTTTTTTTAAAGCCTCTTATTTGACTCTTAGCTTATTCACAACGTGGTCTGAAACCTATGCATTCAGGTGTAGTTAGTGCTTACAGATTTCATTTGCCAGAGATAGGGAGTGGAGTTTACTCATTTATCTATCAATACTAAAATAACTAGCAGTCAGGACATCCTCCTGAGAGTAGGAGATTTACCCTTGATTTCATATTTTCTCCAATGTCTCTATAATGTTAAATGGGTGCACAACCTTAGCAATACACGTGAGCCACAATACAATGAGCATCTCATGATTTTTGAGCTGTATGAGTTTAAGAACTTCCAGGAGCTGATGTCAGCAAATAAACTGTAGATTTAGACTTGTGAATCTAAATTCTCATTTGTGTCCTAGACAAGTAAAGTCCTTGCCCAATTTTGCTGCATGTACTTAGACCATGTGTGTAAAGGTTTAAATTAACAGGGCTGGGAGATAGTGAAGAGTAAAAAAAATAGGAATTGATTCCAGTGATAGGGTCAGGAGGCATCACTCCAGGGCAGACTGCATAGCAAGCTCTTACCTGATGAAATAAGAAACTATTGTATTCAAGCCAAAACATAAGGTGGGAGGAAGAGGAGGAGCCACTTACCAGCAAAATATAAAGAAAAAGGTGCTATTCCTGAAGTTAAGAAATGGCAGTAAATGGGAGAAGAGATAAAATGAGTTTTTATCTGATGATTTCAGAAATATTTATGGTAGAGCTTTCTCAGAGAGAAGAGGATTATTGGAATATCACTACTACCCAGTGTTTAAGACTAATTATTTTCTTCCCTTTTCTGTCCACATGCTTGATACAATGTCAGCATAAAAGAAGGCACAGATGAAGTTTAAAAAAAAAAGCAGCAGTGGTCTTCAAACTGTCAAAACCAGAGCTTCTACCTATCACTTATTTAAGAGTCTCAATTATCTGCAGTTATTTCTGAAAACAATGCCATAACACGTGCCTGAACTTGGAGATAAAAGATCTTAGTTTCATTT
Source organism: Phaenicophaeus curvirostris (assembly GCF_032191515.1). Lineage (NCBI taxonomy): Eukaryota > Metazoa > Chordata > Aves > Cuculiformes > Cuculidae > Phaenicophaeus > Phaenicophaeus curvirostris. The sequence continues at coordinate 7,614,535 of NC_091396.1, forward strand.
TAAGGAATTTGGCCATAGAATAATGATACTATACTCTGAAATCTGTTCTCTATTTTATTTTATAGCGCTTGGCTTTTGAGCATATGGATTTTGGTGAGCTATTAAGGAACACATAATTATATTTTTAGACATACTGTGAGGTAACTTTGTTGATAATTAGATATTCTGAAATTAAACTGGTCTCAATGATTTAAAAAAAAAAATCTAATATATTATTCTTATAGCAAATACAAAACCAAAACATCCTTTACTTGAAATACCTTAATCATCCCCACATTGTGCGAAAAATGTCCTCTAAGAATGAAAATTTAACAGTAGTTCTCTATTTTCAGCACATCTAAATTAGCACATTAAAAAGGATGACCCCTGAGAAATGCTGACTTAACTCTGCATGTTATTGTGATATCAATTGTGAAAGGATGTCAACTTTTGAGATGACATCTGCAACCGATGAACCTCATGGGTTTTACTTGATGCGGCATCATGAAGCAGTAGAACACCATGAAAATCCTGTCTCTTCAGGAAAGAACCAACTGCATTTTTAAGCTATTGTGGGGCAGGTTGCATTTCAGTTTACTACTATTTAATGTCTAAAGAGGACTGATATTTTCAGTAAACTTTTGCCTTAATCTTCAGCACCAAGCACAAGCCCTCTCCCCAATGTCCTATGTTATTACTCTATGTTACTTTGGCTTTTCTTCCAGAAGAACTTTGGCAGTAAAATGAATGTTTTCAGCACCTGAAATATAAAACAATTGAAGGAATTTCCTGAGTTGAGCTCCTGTTTGGTTACCTCTTGGGAAGATCTGCCAGACGCGGTTATGACAGGAGTCAGCAGAGTTCTCCATGACCAAGAAGGGAACCGAAAGTTCAGCTCCTTGAGAAGACTCTTTGCTGTGAAGTCCCTTCAGGACTCACCTCTTTCCAACTCCAATGAATGCAGCCATAGCAGGAGCAGATGGAGAGGGAGAGACGGCTCTCTAGTAATGCAGGCAGAATTCAGGAAGGGGAAATGGCTCTGAGACAGGAAGGAGGGTAAAGCTAGTACGTAATTTACTGTGTAGCATAATAGAAGGCAAAAAAAACAAAGGGTAAAAATGGGAAATTTAACTAAGCATATAAATCTGGAGGAATTCCCAGCTCCAAGACTGGCATATTAGAACAAAGTCTGCATGCATAATGGGGAATAAAAGCCACAAGACACTGATGAAATTCTTATTTTTTTGTACATTATGCATTTTTTCTTTGGCTGAAGCTTTATGGTTTTTATTTACTGCAGTGAACATATGACTGAGATACATGTGTACTATCTAATATGCTGCTTCTCTCAAACCAGTAATTTAAGATGAATCTCATTAAAACCCCTTCTGAACAGATAAACAAAGTGGTAATGTATTTTTAATGAGGTAAGGTGATTTCTTGCTGTGCAAATATGCCTAGACCTGTAAAAACACTGTTTTCTTCCTACCCAGTGAGAATAGTTATGAATGTTTATCAATGTATCATTGTCCTATTTGCTCCTAAAACTGACCTAGTGAGCTACATATATGAAGGAGGGACTCCTTTGCCAATAAAAAGGTAATATTGATGTTCTGAAATAGCACAGTTTCGTTGTTTGAATTTATATGTCATAAACTTCAACATTCTTGTATGTTTGAATTACAGATTGCAGTTGAATTTGTCAAGATTTTTACCTTTTTTTTTTTTTTTTGTAATAGGCTTCCCTATTGCAGCTGATTATCATGTTCAAAATGGCACCCATGAGAACTAGGGGGAATTTTCTTGGGTTTCACCATGCCCTGATTAGTATCTCACAAATGGAAGAAAATCACAACCTTCCAAAAAAAATTGTTAAAGAAGTTTGTTAGAAAATGCAGAATCATTCACTTAGCAGTTTTCCTTTCTTCTATTTTGTTGTTTTTTTTATTGTTATTGTTGATTTTGTTTTGTCAGATTTTTTTAAATAAAATATTTGTTTTGGAGGGTGGTGTGCAAAGGATTGAAAAAGAGCAGGAAAGTTGTTCTCAAAGGACAGCATGACAGTATTTTTAGAAAACAAACCCAGAAAGAAGGCTGAGAAAAACACCTGAAATGCAGCTTCTGAGATACAGAAATTACTCCACTATCAATTCACAAAAAATCCCAAAACACAAAAAACCCCAAAAAACAACCCAACAACAAAACAAGAAATGAAGCGTCCTAAATGAAAGTAAACTGTGCTCTTTATCCAAACCCTTCTGAACCTTTTTGGCTCCACTTAATGTAATGCACTCGGGATACTTTTGGAAATTTCAATTATCATTGCATATTACACACTTCAGATCATATTAGAAGAAGATGATGACCCAAAATGCATCATTTTGTATATTTTTACATTATGCTGAGGTATTTAATTTTTGTTTTCTTTGTGGTATTTAAATTGTTTTCTACTATTTACACATTATTTCATATAATTATTACTGGTTTTGGTTTGGCTTTTGAATTTTTTGGGGTGTTTTTTCACTGTAGTCATGGTAACACGTAGAAGTTTTAAACTGGATTATAGATTAGATATTTTGTAATTTTTCATGGGGGGAGCTATATTACACTAAATAAATTACATTCATTTCTTATTGTCTTCATAATATTTAACTTATGCTATGCATGGGATTATTACTCATATCTAAATTTAGCAAAGCCCCAAAGTACAAAATTATCTAATTTGATATAAAGCAATGGAAAAGTTCAAACTACTCCTGCTTTTGGGTCCAAGTATAAGATAAGCAGAAACTTTCTAGGAAAAGGCATACTTTGATCAGTATCATTCAAAAAATTATATCTGAGAATCTTGGAAACTATTTTCCTTTCATTTCTTACTTGCTGAAAAAATTCTTCCATAAAATATTGATTAATTCTAAACTAGACAGAAAGAAGTTTTTTAAACTGCTAGATTTGCAAGAATTATTGATACTTAGTTTTTTCCAGTTTGGACACCTTGTGGAAACATACGGTTTTTTTTTTAAATGGCCGAGGCTAACTTCTTAGCTTGTGGCTAATAACAAACACTGATCTCAATGTGCAGATTCTAAACAAAACCAAGAGAACTCCTCTAGGATCATCTAATTTCACTGAATGGACTATACAATTTTGAAGAAAACTGAGCACTGCCATCTTTTGTTGCAAGAGACCAACTACAGCTTTCAAATATCAGAATGTTTGGATCAATTCTGATATGTAGACACTACCTTCTACCATAAGGTTTGTTTACCACTATTAATACAGAAGTTTTTCCTTACTAAACACAAGAAAGAACATTTTCTGTGTTTAGAGAATATTTGCTAGAGAAGACTTCAAGCATGAACACAGCTATGAACAACAGTCAGGACCTACTATTCTACTAGACTATTATACTATTATAAATCAAAACACTTCAGGACAAATCCATAAGAATGGATCTCTTTTATGATAAAGATAGTGCATTCAAGTTTGATTTGTTAGTGTAGCTGATATTTTTAATAAGTTTTTAAAAAGTACCTACCTATAACCTTACTGCTGGTGAATCATGGTTTGTTATCTGAGAAGAGAGATTAAGTCTAGGAAGGTCAGGTCTTTGCTTTCTGTTTTTTAGCTTGGGGGGAAGGGTGAAATAAAAATAAGGCAGGCAATGTACATGAAACTGTAGAAGCTTTCACATCTCTGGTTTTAATCAATGTGTATTATGGCATCTTAACAAGGACTGGTGCTTCATAATCAAAGGATTTTATAAAAAAAAAAGCTTAATGATAATGAATTTTCATAGTGCCTTCCCAAACTGGGAGTTCTGTGTTTTTAAAATGGTTATCAGTTCTTCATTTTCCCAAGTAGAAAGGCATATCAGATCAACACCTATCATTTTTATATGCGTAGTTTGCTCACTTATATCTATCACTTCTTATTTGAGTTCTTTCTGATGCTTTTGTAAGTGGGCCAGCCAGGCCTCTTATATCTATATTTGACTGTTAAGACTCTTTTGCTGAAGATGGGCAATGGTAGTTTGATGCCAGTACCTCAGTAAGTGTTTAAAAAAAAGGAAAGGAAAAGTTGTATATTTCCATAATGTAATAAATGGGCTTATAATAAATTCATCTCATTCCTCCTATTCTTCTTTCCTCCTGGACTGTAGGTTTGCACCTGGAAGTTCAATATGGTGGAAAAGGTTTATAACAGAGGGAAAGAAGCGAAGATGCCAGATGATGGAAGAGTCCTCATTAATGTGAGTGCTGGGCATAAAACATCCTTCCATCTGAATATTCCTTCTTACAAAAATTTTTCATGAGCATGTGGATCTGCAACAGCTGTTCTAAACTGCAGTAGGGAACGCAAAACTTGAATTCCCCTCCACAATTTTGGCTGTAAGGACCTCAGAGTCCCGATTCAGATGCTGCCCTCATTTGAATACTCATTTTATCTGAAAATGCAACCACTATACTCATGCTTTATCCAAGATATTTTATTTTCTAAATAAATCCAAGATTTTATTTTCTAAAATATTATTTATACTTTACTATAAAATAACTTCTCCTTTGACATCTCTAAATTTTTTTCTAGCTTACAGTGCTTGACCAGACATTGGGACAGCCGATTTATTTAGTTCTTAAGTTTTCAAATTGTCCATTTCCACTAAAAATGGTTGAATTAAAATATTATTTTGTTTTATTTATATTTTACATGTAAAGGAAATTAACTGGCTTGCATAAGACCAGTTAATTAAGACCACAATCAGATCTGTCAAGAAGCAAGAAGCCAATTTTAGTAATATTCCAGTAGCTCATATGAATGAGCTTCGGAAAGTGTATTAATTGCTACACAGTTAATATTGTGTAGCAATTAATACACTTTCCGAAAGAAGTTCACTCATGATTAAGACATAATCCGCTCCTTCCAATTACCAGGACCCTTGTGTTTCAGTGTCACCTATGGTATTTGTGCCTCCCACAAGTCTGAAGCTAAACAGATCAGTATCATTGATGACTTTGTCAAGTCTCTGAGTAAGCAGACTGATCGTATAAACTCATGTATATTTGACTGTGCGGTGTATGGCTGGTGTAAGCCTGAACCTAGGAAAGAGGAGACCTGTAACCTGTTATTCACCTGCGGAACAGTTTATAGACCTCTTTCTTGCCTGAAGACTATACTAAAATCTGAGAGATAATATTTAGATAAAAAAAGATTTTCATAACCTTTAGAATTATATCATTCTCACTTCTTTCAAAATCCAATTTGTGAGAAAAAAGTTCTCTCTCGCTAATCTATTTTGATAGGAAATAATTAGACTCTAAATGAATTAATATATATTTAATATATTAATATGTTCAATCAATGGGCTTATCATGCAATTTTTATTTGTAGTTTTCCCAACAGGCTACGGTAATGACCATTTCACAGTATCAAAATATTAACTGCAAAATCTCATTTGGCTCTATGAGTAAAAACTATTTGCTCAAACAGCAAAATATTAATGAGCACATCCCTATTAATCTCTGTGTGGGTTTTTTTACAGAACTTGTTAACAAGGTTTCTCATGGAAATTATTGACTGATTACATTCTATGTGCTTAAGTTTTCTTGGATATGCAAGCACTGAATTTTGAAAGACATATATGTTACTTATTTAAGTCTACTTTATGTAACTTCTTTTAGAGATTTGGCCACCCCAATGCTTTTATAACTGTTATTATAACTACACATTAACAGAATTCCCAAATACCCTAATTATTTATTATAGGTGTAGTTCAGTACATTTACTGGACACACTTATTTTGCCCAAGCAATTTTTGCATAAAATGCGGTGGCAGTGTTTTTTGATTTAATAATATAAACATAGTTGAGTGATAGCTATAGAAAAGGAAAAATGTTTCTGCCCCAGTCAAGGCTACAGTCTGTTGTCAATTGAAAATTTTAAAAAAAATGTTTGTGCCCTGAACTCACTCTTACTTGCCTTTGCAGATCACAAAGAGTTGCTTTTCTCTTCTGTAAAAGAAAAAGTTTTCTAGGAAAAAAAATGCATTCTAAGAGCAAGGGCTCCTCAAAAGGAATGCACACAGCTGGAGTAAAAATGAGAACAGTGATGCTCTTCCTGGATAAGAAGCTATCTCAGTGAGACACAATGGGCACTGCCCTATTTGCATTGCTAGTCCTTAATTCTGTTCTCCGCACAACAGAATTTACGTTACAGTTTCTAGCTGTACTGTGTTAAAAGTCTGCATAGTAAAATTCTAAACTAAGGGTGCAGCTCAGGGGATTTTTTTTAATTAAAAAAAACCCCACAATTTTTTAAAAACTTAACATGATCAGATGCTTATGTGTAATGCCAAAAACTCATCATGATAACAAATATATAAGCAACATAAATCACTCATTCAACAACCATGATGCAGGTCTTTCAAAGACTGGGATTCTCAAACTATCCCCCCATATGCTGCAGAATGGCAGTAAGGCAGCCACCTGCTGCTGGAAGTGAAATTACTAGATTTGAGAAGTCAGGAATATCCTAGAGTGCTGCTACTTCATTCACGGTCTTGCAATTTCCTTACCAAGTTCTGCTTCCCAAGTAATTAGGTGGTATCTACTTACATGCAGTAGACTAACCTCTGTCTCACGCATTCATGCCTCATTTCTTCATTTAATGCTCTTTTCAGTCGTCTTATTTATTTTCTTTAATATTACACTTCCAGCTCTATAGCCAGATGAGTCACACTCATTGCCATCCACAACAGCAGTCTCCAAGGCCTGTGAAACAATAAAGTAATTTATAAAAGCTTTTCCACTGAAGTTATACACAGTCAGAGACGATAACCTTTATTTTAGTGGCGCTCAAATTAGGATGAAGTTCCATTCAGAAAATATTATTCATAATAAAATAGAGAAGAACATAAGGCATTTTGTATTATTTAAAGTAGAAGAGAAGAGAAGAGAAGAGAAGAGAAGAGAAGAGAAGAGAAGAGAAGAGAAGAGAAGAGAAGAGAAGAGAAGAGAAGAGAAGAGAAGAGAAGAGAAGAGAAGAGAAGAGAAGAGAAGAGAAGAGAAGAGAAGAGATGAGATGAGATACAGGGAAAGAAAAAAAAAGAAGATAAAAAGAAAGGAAAAGAAAAAGAAAAGAAGAAGAAAAGGGAAACCTACAGCATCACAGCCACAACAAACTGGCACAGTGGCATGAGACAAAGTAGCTTACGCTCACAGAATTTTTTCATTCAGAAACATTAAAAATAAAAAAACATTGAAAATTTCAGAGCACTTTTTCTCTTTGCTGTAGAAGAGGGGAGATCAAGTTCTCAGAAATTCCTATATTAAATACAGAGTGACTGATTTATTTTCCTCACAACAGAAAAGTATTTTCTTGTTTTAAAATTTTGTTTCCTCTGCCTTGTATGCTGTTCCCTGTTCAGCTATCATTATCCACCTATGATCACTACATTTTACAATTAGAAATTGTGATAAGAAAGTAATTCTTACTTTCCTGAAGGTGATGTTGACAGAGAGACAAAAAAGTATCTATCAGATAAAAAAGAGGTAATCCCTTATATTATATGGAAAAAAATCTTTCTACTCTAGAATAAAATATCCAGATCTTAAAAACAGAATAATCTACTTACCAATAACAGAAGAGGAACTCCCATACTTTTTCCATGAAGGAAACTACCATTGTTTCAACTACATCAATAGAAACATGATCTATGAATGTATAGTACATTCCTTTTCTATCATTTTAACCACAAGTTTCAGTTCATCAGTTATGATAGGAATACAGTAAATGAGGAGATGGAAGAATCATTATTATTACTCTCTTTTTTTCCCCTAAGGTAACTTGTTTCACTGACTTCCACTGGAATTAATATTGGAACATCCAAACACATCTACTCTTTATCTGTACTTAGGTTGCTTAAACTGTTCTATAAAACTTCAGCAAGCTTTGAGATGCTGGCCTCCTCCTGTAATAGTTTATAAAAATCCCCTGCTGAAAACATTTAATCAAACCTTTAGTGAGGTACAAGTCAGAATGCAGCACTATCAGTTTTAATATGGCAGAGCCATTTCTACAGGCACAGTCTACCATGTTTCTCCAAGTTTGAAAAGCATGAGTTGTCCAGTTTGCAACTGGTGATGTGAGTAGGGCACAAATACTTAACAGCATTCACGTGTTCAGGAAGATATCCCTTAGCTTGCTAGGAAAGAAAAAATATTGAGAGATATATGAATACAGAATTCACAGTCTAATCCTGTGTAGCTCATTAATTCTATTAATTCAGGTTCAAGATAACAAATACAACCTTGATCAGAGAAATATTGCTGAAATGAAGAAAATAAGGTTTTGCTGTTTGGGAATTTAATAAACAAATAAATTAATAGAATTACCCTTATACGGTAGAGGAGTTGGGAATGGAATTAAGGATTTAGATTCCCACACTTCTAATCTGAAACTGAGAACTGAACCAATTTTTCCAGAGTAAAAAGGTAACTAACCCACGAGCAGAATTACAAGCTAGAATTTGTGTTATTGTGAAGAGTATTCCAGTCCCATTTAAGGAATATTTGTTTCTTTCAAATTTAAACAAGAGTTCCTTTGCACATTCAAATACCATAAGAGTTCAGCAGTTAAAAAAAAAACCCAAACAACCAAAAAAACCCCAACCCTCAAAAGCCCCACATTAAATTATCAATTGAAAAATCAGAGGATAAAATTTCATGTTTGGAGACAATTAGAAAGAAGAACATATATTTTAAAATATATGTGAAAAATCTACTTTTCCCTTTTTATAAATTTTGCCATGAGATTTAGATAATGAAGTATCATTAAATTAATTTTTCTTACCTGCATACTTCTGAAGACCATGGCATGTTACAGGACTATGTACATTCACATACACTGTTTTCAGTGTTTCTGTATAGAAAAAGTTATATTTCTGTAATATTCTAGAAGAAACATAATTGTCTTTGGCTGCACACTGACTTTGTTAGCAGAGTCCTTTACAACAACAGAGTACATTCTGTAATTTTCCCCAGAGCTGAAAACTCTTTCAAATGAACATGACTCAGGCAGTACTTTCGGGAATAATGTTGCGAAGTTGTAAATGCTGCTTACCATTCCCATGAAGTACATGAAGTGTCAGAAATGATGTGAACTCCAGTTTGTTGGAGTACCCATTAGCATAGTGATATTTTCTAAGACTTTGCTGTGTGTTGTCTTGATAACTCTGAAGAGAAAATACTGTTAATTTTGACAAATGAAATGAGAGTTGCACAAACCAAATACATGACATTGATTATGTCTTGATAAATAACTTAAGTATAGGCCCATATTCAAAGCTCGTCATTACTTCTTTATCCAGGAAAATTTTATATAAAATATTCACTATTCAAAATCTAGCAGCAGCCTTTTTATTAGAGAAGCAATAAAAATAAATAGCTTGATTTTGAGCACTGAGATGATAGTTAAGAGACCTCTTTTAAACATAAAGACACATGCTCAGCTATTCTGCCTTCTTCTGGGAGCATACCTTACTAAAATTGTGCCCCCTGTTTGGAGCTTCATTTAGTACGAGTCAATATGACTACTTTAGTAACTAAGCACTTATTAAAAGCAGGAGCAAGAACAGTATGGCATAAAAAGAACTAAATAAATCTGAATTCACCATGAATCATTTACTTCATTCTTCAGATATTATTATCATTCCAGGAGGAGCTTTACTTTTTTGTGATGATGGTATCACTATTGTTTATTTCCGTTCAGGCTTCACAAAGATGTGTCTCCTTGGGGTAAATGCTATCTCAGATTTTTATGGTTTCGCTAATTTTCATCATTATTGAACTTATTTAAAAGGAAAAGAAAATTCTTTTATTAACATTTACAAAATTGTCATCTTTCAAATGAGTATTTTGTGTATTTCACTATGTGACAAGTCTAATACTTCATAGACATAAAATTCTCGAAGACATGCGCAATTTTCATTGAATGGTTGAATATGTAGAGTTGATTTATTATAACAAGTTTTCTAGAAGTTCTTTCTTAAAGAACTGGATATAAAGCTGTAATTTCCAAAGTTGTCTGTGGTCAAAGTTTTCAAAAATCTCTTACCCTGCATGTCCTTATGCCTCACATATTATTCCTATTCTGTGTTTAATGAACAATACATGAAAGGCCGTTAGGAAGTGATGCTATAGGGAAAGACTTTATTCTGAGTCATGAACAGTGCTGAAATGTAGACTCATTAATTTGAGTAAAAGCATGGCTTGTTATAGACCAAGTCTTTATGCAATTTTTGAAAGATATATAGGTCATCTGAGATCTCATTAATTTATGCTATTTTTTTATTTTATTTATATCTACATCTTTCACGTCTAAACTGTTGTATTATAACACAGTTTACATCATCATATTTGCCACTGGTCATGCATGTGCAACATCTCTCTGTTTGTAACATAATCTTTCTAATGCTTACTAGGTGTTTAGTTGAGTTCCCAGCTTTTTGGTATTGTTTGGAATTATGAACTACTTAAAATATGAACATATTGCGTAGCTTTGGTGCTTGGCCCATCTCCATATTAATTTTGAAAAATAATTACATATCCCAAAGGTACTGATAATAAAGAGGATTATAACATAACTTAAACAATGCTTTGGAGAAATATCATTTCTCCTTTTTTTAAAAATGTGAATTCAAATAGGATATCAATAACAAAATAATTTACTGAAAAACTAGTTCTGTAACAGCTTTCATGTATGTACTTTCCCTGGTGGATAAAGTTATTAAGATCACAGTGATTAGATTTCTTTCTGTGAATTGCTCAGTGATACATACCATAAGGCAATCAACAATAAATAAAATATTATTCTGAATCACGTCAATAGATGTCAAACCTCTAAGTATTAAAATAGACAGTAGCAATTACAAAAACAAACCCAAAACAAAACAAAAAAAACACCAAACCAAGCTGAAAAAACAATGTTGAAAGGAATTTTACATTGACACTGCAAAGCAAACTCAGTTAAAAGCTTTGGTTCATATTATCCTTACATGAACTATCAATGCCATTTCTAGTAAGGCTATAAGATGACTTGAGTAACATACAATGTATTGTCTCTAGTGAATGTAGAAAGTTGATCTGTGTAGAGAACAGTAATGAAACATTTCCTTGAAGACCTAAGATGTCTTATTTGTGGAGCCCTTGCTGACAGGCTTATGTTTGACATGACATGTCTGGAAAGTTTGTAATTGTCTGACTGTCATATAATGTACTCTGATTCTACAGAGAACTGCTTCATAATTCAATTACAGTTCACTGGGAATATAACATTTACTAATAAGGAACTGTGAATGACAGACAAGTTCTTAGAACTGGGGTGGGTGCTAGACCTTTTTATCTGAATTGCCTGTGCTTCTTTCTCATAGACAAAGACGCCTTTTTTTAGAAGTGGCACATGCTGTTTCAAAGCTTGCTGTTTTTTCCGTGCACTGCAAAGATGTACCCTGAAAGTCTAATAGAAAAAAATAAATTGAGGTTTTCACTTTCTATATGAACCTTTCAAACAAATTCTGAAAATCTGCACAGACAAAACTCCTACTAGTATTGAATAAGGACATATAAAGCTAACAAAAAAATCCCATATTAACTAAGTTCAGTAGAAAATAAGTATTGCTGCTAAGTTTTTTTCTGAACATCAAACATACTTCAGTGGATTTTTCTAAAACATGGCAGATGGGACTTAAGCAGGGGAAACTTAGTTTTCTAGGAAGTGACTTATGCTAGCTGAGAAGATATCAGAACTGTTTACCCAGGGCTTTCTTGTGAAATAAAATAAACTCCTTTTTCAAAATCTGGGCCATACATCCCCTATCTGGTTACTCTGGTCCCAGAAAATAACATTACATGGAAAAGAGAGTTAACACATCTTTCTGGAATTGCAGCTTTTCAGGCTTTCTAGTACACACACAGGTTTTTCTACCTGATCAGTGCTCAAGTTACACAAAGAACAAGAGGAAGTCCTCTCAAAGAACGTATCAGAAATATAGTACATGCCATAGTAAGGCAAAAATCTTACTGAGATGCATCAATAAAAGAACATACAATCTTATAGCAATAGAACCATATAAATCAGAGCCCTGAAAAAAATTTTTGAATGTAAGATAGCATATAAATTAACTAGTATAATTCAACAGATTGCTATCGCTCTTCTATCATGTCTCACAACATGCTGATGAATCTTCATCCAAATTAACTTGCACCTTTCTGTGACATTGTCATGGTCCTTTCATCTACAAACCATTTCTCTGTATTTTTAACAAGATACAATCTTCTCTTTAAGTGAGGATGAGCTAAGCAGGCAAGGTTTGAAAGATTCATACTCATGGACCTTTGAGCTGAGAAACAGGCAAAGTCATGCATGAAACTGACCAATTAATTATTATTTGAAGTTGTTAGTGTTTTAAAAGTGTTCTAGTAGATGTTTCAATATACAACTATAAAATATTTTGACTTTCAGAATTTTTTAAGTAAGAAACCACCAAAAATAAAAAAAAATACTCATGAAAGAAATATTTACATTCTTTTGGTTTTCCCCCTTCTAATACACATGGTAATTTCTAATACACACAGCAATTAAGAGGATAATCTCTCCATTATTTAGTCATTTTATGTTGAACAGACCTTGTCTATGGAATCATGACTTATAATTCCATTAACTATGGAACAGTTCCAGTAATAGGCCCCTCACTTATATACTGATTATGATTTTACACCTGTAAAGTATCACAAGCTATGTAAATGTACTTCTTCTTATTAATTGATCAGAGTTTGCAAGCAGTTCTAGATTTGCTCCAGAAGGCTCAGCACAGAGTTATCTGACATCAGGTGTTTTAGTTTTGAATCTGCATATCCACTAGGCAGATCTTAATTACTTTTTTTTTCTCCTGCTGTTACTTCACTCACAGGGAATCATATGGTTAATTTCTTATCTGAAAAAATCTAATATTTACTTGTTCACCACCACTTGCATCTGGACTAGATGACTGTTGAAGATGCATTCCACCTGGAATTTTCACCTTTCCTTTTCCTTTTTTATAAGGGCTGCAGGAAATTACTGATGTGTTCTTCTCTAGAAAGATGGCTGGTTTTCCCAGTTTCACTGACATACTTACATCAAGTCTTTACCTGACAGTTCCCAGCTGCAAGTATAACATCCACTCTTCGTATGCATCTTAAGCACTAACGACTTCCCAAGGAGAAAAACGTAAATTGCCTGTGTGAATAAATTAGATTTTCTAGAAGAACAAAACCAATGCAAATGAAGAGCCTAAGTTTACTTTATAGAACACCTAATAGCATAACATTCCTTTAAATCCCACTCCAGTTCTTAAATCGTGCATTTTACCCATCACTCAAATATACTTTTGGGAATTTTATCAAATAGGCACAGAATTTACCCCAGAAAAAAATATAATTTCAGAGTTCTATAGGAAATAACACAAAAATGAACAATTTATTGATTGATAAAGAACAAGTCTTTTCAAAACAAATTTCTAGAAGGCAGCAATTCTAAAGCCAAAAGTTTATGTAGTGAGTTAGTGACCAACAAATCACTTTTCATTTTCTCTGTGGCTATCCCGATATTTTCTCAATGGAAACTTGGTTGCTTTTTTTTTTTTTCCTGAAAAGAATGATGTAAAGTAGCAATCAGAATATATAAGTTTTAATTTTTTGAAAAAGCAAAACTTCAAGCATTTGTTTGGTAACTGAACTAACTTTTTAGCAAAATTAGCATGCAAAGAGAAAAAGCCGTCCTCAGCTGCTGCATGAAAAATGGATCATCCAAGCAAAAAGCCTCCCAAAAGAAAATTGTCACAAAAGAAAAGAACAGTGGAAGACACAGCTGTTTCTGAAGTACAATATTTTGTTGGGCTGGATATGGCTGACCTAACTTAGGAGGAAAGAATTAAAAAAAAAGGAACACTGGTTGGGATCAAAGAAATATGGCTCAGTATTATTTTCTTTTTCAGAATGTGCTTATTTAGGGTAGGTTGTTTTTGCTTAGCACAATCATATCCATCAGGGTAAACTGCTATACAAACTACGCCTTAGAACAAACACGGAAGATTTGGGGAAGAGATAGTTGCCATGTAGCTGTCACAAGTATCTGTCTTCACCTGGAGTCTTATCCTCCAAGATGATGGCAGAAATTGCCTCATGGTTTCTGAGCATAATTCTACCAATAATGATGAATTTCTATAGAATATGTTTATCCATGAACATTAAGAATCACAAGAAATAATTAAGTTTTATAAAGAAATGATAGTAGTTAATGTTCACGTGTTGGTAGATGGGGTATACACACTGTTGGGAGTAGAATATGCTCTGGACAGCTTATCTGTATAAAGCCTAAGATAAACTGCAAAACCACAGAAATATACACATGATACATATATTTGTAACCTGTATAGTATTTTTCCTTCCAGTGCATCTCTGATCTTTTCAGTGTTATCAGACTTGACTGACCACCAGAATAGAAGAACCATACAGAACCATACAGAAGAACCATACAGAAGAACCATGTAACCAAAGACACCAGAGAATTCTTACTTTCTGGGTACATGCGGAGCCTCTATTTAAAGTCTTTTACAAAAGGTTTCTATAGAAACCTAAAGGGCTCAGCCAAGCAGTGCTAAAAAGCTGAACCCTGAGGCCTATACAAAACCCACAAAAACCACTTATCTGTCTCCTGAAGCCACTGATCTCTACCATACTTTAGCATACCTTCTTATATTATGGTATTATACCTTCTATGATTCTATACTCTATCTTTGAAAATAAAACATTCTGATAATTGTTGAAAACATGGCTTTAACTCAGGTCGGAACTGATACAAAAGCTAGTGAGTTAAAAATTAACTCTGACCTCCTTTTTGGCATATACTATCTCCAAGGACATGTAATATGAGTTTTGTGGGTTTTTTAAGGAGCAGTTTGTCCCATATATAGCTATGTTTCAAACTGTTACTCACTAAAGGAGCAACTATTTTTGGTTCCATCTGAAAGTCATATTTCCATAGTGATTCCGAGCTGACAAAAATATGTAATACATCATGATAACTGAAAATTAACTCACTATCACAGGTACTGCTCCCAGATACCATTGTAAACTCAGCCTAGAATATTAAATTGGTGCAGAACTCAGGTTTTGCTGAACTTTATTTTATTATAGATTTATTATAAAGCATTCACTGTTCTTAATTTTCAGCTTGTTCCTTCTTTTTCTGTTATGACTTGTTTCAATTAGTTAACGAATTATATTAGCAGCTAAGGTTAAAATAGAAGTAATGGTGCATTTCAGGGTCTATTCCTAAACAGCAGGTTGGATGAGGTTCCACTGGGTTTGTTTTCCTCTTCCCAGTGCAGTGACACACTCTCCTAATGCTTCTGCAGCACTGCACAGTCCTCCAGGAGTCCTCCCAGAAAACTTCCATCACTAATCTCTACAGCATCTCTTTACATTATGCTCATTTTCATAACATAGAACCACCAGGGTCCTCATTCCTGAGACAGTATTTCTCCATATTTGTCTTCCAAAATGTCCATAAATACTCATGTTCTATGGGTTATTAAGGCTATGCAGAAATCTGGAGACAGACACGCATCCATTTGGGTCACCAAGATGAAAACTTTTACAGAGTAGAAATTGTATAGCACAAGAAAGATGGGACACAACTCAACTCCACCACTTACTTTGGGCAGTGCTTTCATGGTGCCAGAAAAGACAGTCCACATTTCTCCTGTCCATCTAGTGGGAGGCTTTCCTTGCACAGAATCTTTTTGTTTTCTTGACAATACCTTTAGAGATGCAGAATGCTGCATTCTGCTACTTGTGATATTTCATTATTCTGCAATTTCTGGTAAAATAATATTTAAATTAGAGTTTTGGTTCATAAATATAGTATTATTTCCTTGCCGCTACACCAAGAAGAACCTGCAAGAATGACAGAATTACAAAGCCAATGCTTAGCAAACACATGGCTCTCCAAGAGAAATGGAGCATTCATTTCTCTTTCACTTTGCAGAGCAATGATAATAGGACGTACGACTGATACCAATTGCAGAGATAATTATTCATACCACCTATGAACAACTCTCACAAATGTTATGGAGTCTGGGGCAAGTTTATCTTTATAAAGAATTCATGACATACCTCATTTCAATCATCTCACATCCACCCACACTGACATTTCACAAACCAAACTTATCCGTAATACCTCTCAGTGCAAGGCGTTTTCTACACATTTGTTCAGGTCAGCACGCAAATGTTCTCACTTTCCAGTCTTTAACAAAAAAAAAAAAGGAAAGAAAAAACCACATATGCCCACGTCCTTGTACAAAAGACTACTCAAGGTCAGAATCAAGAAAAAAGACCCTTGTCCTCCCCTTCTTTCACATGATGCATTATCAATTTCCAATCAGTACTTTGCACTAAAAGACTGGTGCAAAATCATTAGGTACACAAAAAATATACCTATACAGTAGATGACTTAACATGATGTAAAGGCAGAAAATGGTAACTCAGGTGTAGTGGCTTACCAAGATAATTATTCTACAAAATTATTTAAGTACTAAATGTAATTATTCTCTGATTTACAGATTTTTGTTGTGGAAGTCACTTTGCTGAAATTTGCTAACATGGCATGTCATCAGCTATATTGAAGTAAATCTTTTTCTGACCCTAAACAGCATAAATGAACTATTACACCTGAATGAGGTAAGGATCCAGTATTGAAGCTTCAGAGAAAAGTCCTCTTCAGCTACTGAATTTTATTTCTGTACCACTTCAGTGCCATGCAGACTCATTCATGAAAATAGCTTTCAAAATTTCCATGTCAAAGGATGCTGAACAGAATTTTCAGAGGCTTTTACACTCAGTTTTTAATCTTTGCTCCTATGTATGAAGCTGATGCCAATAAAATAACCAGAAGAACTTCATTTTATTTTAAGAAAAAATAGGCAGTTTTATGCCAGTATTTCTCTCAGAAACGTCTGAAATGTTTCATCTTAAACTCCACAAAAATGTCAGCTTCAGGCAACTCATCTCAAGTTAAAAATATCTGCTTTAGGACTCAACTACAATAAAGCAAATGAAAGGGGCCTGGCAACTGCAAGTGTCAGTAAAGCTTAACTTGGATGACACTGTTAGTTCCCTGTGCAGTAAAGGGTATTTTAATGCATGTGTGGTAAATGGTGGGTTTTGTGATCTTGATATACTTCTTAATGATTTCCACCCCTTTGTAAATGTCAGACATGTGATGTGAATTTCTATTCACATTACCAGTTTACTGTACAACCCTGAGTAATCACTATAATATGATCTTAGCAGCTATGGTCATGATAGTGGATGTACCTCTAGTTCCTTGACTCTCTCAATCAGAAATATTTGCCAGTTCTCACAGTAAACTTAAGGAGACAAGAACATGAGACTGAAACAACAGAAAAAAATCTTTATTCAAGATTCTATAATGTCAGTATGATTTGTGACCTATTCTCACAAAAGCCCTTGAACACATGCATAATTAAGAACTTAATTAATTCCACTGAAGGAAATAAAGCTGCTTTATATGCATCAGTGTTTTGAATGAGTATGGTATTGTTTTCATAGCAGCAAGATTTCATGGAATACTGTTGAAAATTATGCATTATAATTTTTTAATTACATGGAATAAGACCTGCCACTACCCCTGACAATGATAATAATAATCATATCCAAACACAAATGAATAAAACATATTCTTTCACAACTTAAAATGTAGTTAAGATGTAAATAAATGGACTGCATTTAGACATTACTCAAATAAACTAGTTAAATTTAGCTAGAGAACCTGCTTGGATTTTTTAAAGTATCAGTGTACTTTTAGAAAAGTCACTTTGATGCTTTCAGAGGAGACATCGCTCACATTTCTTTGCTAAATGCCACCACAAGCACTATAGACTGCAGAATGACTACCACTGCTGAAAAAAAAGATCTCAAAAGGGGTCACAAAGGGAACAGGCATCAGGTTTGATTTAAGGACACAATGTCCTAGAAATAATATGCCTGCATACAATATAGCTACAACACAGGAGAAGCAGAGTAGCATAACCAAAGCAAACAGAGGTCCCCCAAAAGGAGTACGAATAAGAACAAGTCTGACACGCCTGAAAAAAGAAAGAAAAATAAACTCAGAAGCAACATATACCACCAATATTTTAGAGTTTTCTTCTGAATATTCTGCTCCTTCTGAATATTCTGCTCGGGATTTTATTATTTTGCCTTATAAAGAAATGAATGAATGGAACAATGATATTGTATTAATAATTAATGAATTCAAAATGTATTTATTTTATAATTAATTTATTTGCTAAGCACAGTTTAGTCTGGTATTAAAACCTTCTTAATTGTTCATAACAGTCAAAATACTTGAATTAAATTGAAATTAGACCAATTTATTTAGTATAATCTTGATATAGTGTTATCAAAACACTATCATAAAAACAAATATGGTCTTTGAAGTTGAATACACTGACCATGTTCTGATATTTCTAATATTTGAAAAAAGGCTTCTACTGAAGGCTAGAAGAATAAAACCAGTATTTCCATCATAACTATCTTGGTGAAGCAACTTACCTGAATAGGCTTCTCAAGAAGGAATAACAAACCCCAGCAAAGCAGGATTTCTACAAAGTCTTGCTGGGAAAAAAGTTATCATTCCTGACAGAGGAGCAGAAGACAGAAGGCTGTGACTAAGAACAACAAATTTTAGATGTGAAAAATTAATCTTGTAATATTTTAATAGTCCTCTAACTAGTGATCAAATAATATTTGAAAGCATAACCAATAACACTGTCTTAAAAGAGATTTTAGGGAGGTAAGACTATAGATAAGAATTAATGAAGATATAGGCTACATAAGAAAATGAAATGAACCCCTTCATAACACACATGACTTTTGATACATGAATGTACGTGAAATTGAAAAATACGCATTTACATATGAATATATTATAATAAGAGAAGACAAAAAGAATCATAAAATGACGAAGGAAGCTGAGCTTTTTTTGTTCTAAGTTGACAAAGAAAGTACCACATAAACACCCAATGTAAGGAAGGCCATGGTGTTTGTTTTGCTTTCTAGGACTCGGCAGGGTATTAAAGTCGAGAACCCTGTCTCATCTCAGGCTACGTCCAAAACCAGCCCCTCACTTGAAGACAGGTACAGCTTCAGCAGTAATAAAATAACTTTCTTCAGGTGGTCAGATCCAGCCCAATAAGCTGTTCTCTGATGTCTGTCTGCAAAGTGCAATAACCAAATCCCATATTATGGGTTACAGACAGGACAGCGAGCAGACTACTGCCTCTGAATATCACCAACACAGAAGCCTTTCCTAAGCTTTTCACCTACTACATACCTTGCAAAGAATCTACATTTTCATGTAGCTAATTTTTGCAAAATTAACACCTTCAAAGCAATACAATATGACACATACACCAGAATAACTATTTCCAAATAGAATACCAACATTCTAGACAGGGACTTCTGGGTCTTAGAGAAAGATTAGCATTCAAATAGATAAAATAAGCAAGGTCTGGGTTACTTTATTCTTCTGTTCCCCAAGAAAGGAAGCTTTTATACCACAAAGCTTCTACTTCTCATTGTTTAAAGAATCATAATGTCAAACTGTGCTCCTTTGAGTTAATATGTCTTTTTGTCTCTGACCAGCTAATTTAGACATTTTTTTCTTTTTTTCTTTCCTTTGGTGTGTGCTCAGTATTCTAGAAAAGAAAAAACAGTCCTAGAATTTGTTAAATATACTAACAAAAGAACAAATAACAGTTAAAACCAGTGCTAATAAGATTGCCACGGGACACAGATTTCAGGAGGGTAGGGCACAACTCTTCACACTGAGAGTGGTGCACACTGCATACAGCAGACTGCCTGCTTGTAGAAAGTTGTAACAGCAAAACCTTCAGCTCTGGACTCAGAAGGACGTATCCTTAGAGCAACTCCCCTCTCTTTTCCTTTCTGACCAACAGCTGCATAATCTCTTTTGCCAGCCAGCAGATAAACTTCAGTCACGCTGGCATACCTGAACAATGAATTCTTCTTTCACAACAAAGATACTAGGTTACTTGAGCAGCTAAATTTACTTTCCATTATGACAGAATGAAGCACCTGTGTTACATCTGTTCTTTGGGAGCTAATGTATTTTTCCTAGGTCTAATTAACATACATCTATTGAACAAGGACAGAGTGGGAGACCAAAATCATTCCAAATAAAATGTGTAATGAATTGCATGTCCTAACACCTTCCATGAAAAGTAGAAAGCAGAAACAGACAACACAGGCAAGAAACACAGTGCAGCTTTCACAGTTTTCTCATGTGACTTCAATCCATTACATGGGTGAAAAACCTGCAAATATTGTCTAACAGATAAAATTCATATTATAATAAAAAGATTTTGACTTTTAAGATGGGACAGCATAGAAAGGATTGCTATAAAAAGTCTGAGGGCAAACAAGATGGTACATTAAGCCACCAAAATGGAGTTTTAGGATGGAAAATAACATGGTGCTCAGCTACTCTTTTCAAGTATCAAGGGCAATGTCTTCTAAAAGCAATTAAGTATTGCAAATTAATTAGAAGAAAATGAATAATGAATCAATGTACATTGCAAGAAAGATTGGTTTGTCATTGAATAATACAGTGCCTACAGACCTACACAAACAAAACAAAACAATAACTGTTGTCTTTGATGTTATACAAGCAATTATTTTTCTGCCTAATCCTTCAAAATTTACTTACGTAAATAATCTATTGTCTTGACATTTGCTAAACGGAACTGCTCACAAGTGAAACCTGTTGTCCTTATGTTCCTCTGAAAAGCTGCATTCACTACATGTTGGCACCACTCTGTTCTTCATGATTTTCTGCAGCTGACAGATCACATCCTCCAATGGCATTGTAGAAGAAGGTTGAACCAGCAGAGCTTGGGTGACATATGCAAGTTGAGGTCCTAGTCTTCTCCTTTACTAGAATATGTTATAACTAGATAAAGACAAAAATCTTACTTCTTTGGCATATGACTTAAACCTGTATTTGTGGAAAGTGAGTTAGTAAACTAAGCTGTATTTGACTAGGTTTTAAAGAAGCTAGTGAAAGAACAGTTGATCCTAAAAATATCAAAGGCTTAACAATGCCCTCTAAGTCAGCAATGCTCTTCAAGGAAACAATAAATATGGAATTAAAAGGCCTTAAATTTCATTCCAGATAAAAATTCATGCCATTTCCTCCCTTAGCTCATAAGTCTCAGTAGGTTACATAGATGCATGAATTTCAGTCAGATTTTTTTCTTGTTTTGATGAGCATCAACTATTATGCAGCTACCACCTTTGGTTCATGGAGGTATATTAGCACTACAGATTGCTTGTATTACAATACTAACAGTTGAAAATACCTCAGAGAAAGGGAAACATAATCAGCATATCTAGACAGAGCGTGTAAAACTCACAGAGAAATTGCCATTGTCTTCCAATGAAGTTCAGCATGAGATACTGTGTACTGCCATGTCCAAATGCCATATTAGGCAAAAAGACAGCATTTGAGTTTCCAAGGACATGAATTATTTTACTGTTAAATCATTTCCAGCAATCTCAACAGCAACATCAGTTTCCAAACTGATCTGCATCTGATATGCCTCAGGAAAGAGAAAAGGCTATCTTAAATACCAATGTGTGACTGGCACTGCTCCTTTCACATTTTTTTTAACTTATCTACATTTGATAAAGCTACTATCTATAAGTTCAACACCTGCTTTTTACCATTCCACTTTACAGTCCACTTTTGGAGTTTTCCTGGCATTGGTATCTAGAAAGGAGGAAGAGTAATAACTGAAGCCAGGAATTAAAAACTTTTTAAACAGGTTGAATTGCCCACTGTCAAACCATCAAATTTTGGCCTTTTTTTCTGGCATGAGTTAACTCCTTCTAAAACTCTTGTAGATCTGACTGACCATTCCGTTTCTAGCCATTCTGCTTCAACAATTACATAGGGATCTGTTTACAGAATTTTAAACATATACAGATACTATATTGAGAAAACCCACTATCTATCTTTCTGGGATAAGACTCTTTTCCTGTATAAAATCCTTCTTGAGATGGACAGTAACCAGAAGACAATATCTATCAGGCAAGCAAAACAGTAGCGTCATGACCTGTGAAGATATTTGGAAGCCATACTGTTACACCCATAAAATACTTAGGGGAAAAATACCACTTGCTACTCAAATTACACCATTCACATTCTGATATCAGCTGATATAAGTGGACTAAATTTCCTCTTCAACTATTTCAAAACAGAACTGGAAGCATTTTATGGATGCTTTTGAACTCAGATTGGAGGGAGAATCAATTTTGGACTAGAAAGTATTAATATCTGTTTGCAAACACAAGTACTAGAATGAAAATATTCCTCCTGAAACAAAGAGTTAAAAATATTCTTTGTTTCAGAGAGTGGAAATTATTTTGACTGACAACAAAGCATATCCTTATGCATGTCAACATAAGCATTAGTGTTTATAAAAGCAGGTCTTTTATTTGCTAAAGAAACATTAATGTTTAGCTTGGTGTCTCTGAAAATAAGAAGGAAATCAAATCCATATCATATCAACACCAGTTGAATTTTAAGCATGAGAATCTCAAAAGATGAAGTCTTGCCTGCAATACTGCATGAATTTATCCATCATTAATAAGAACAGGTTTACCAGATCAAGAAAACGGAAGAATTGATAGAATAATTAAAAGAAAGATGAGATCAAAATTTTCTTAGCTTAGTTTGCTCAACAGAATGAAAGTTTTGAAAGCAGGGAGAAGTAAAGGAAAGAGACAAATTTATTCCCTAGAAAATACCAGAGAACAGAAAGCAGTCAGGAAAAAGGCCACATGAAAGGTCAGTGTGTCAACAGAACAAGTACACCTGAGCTGTTCATAAATAAGTTTAAAGGAAGCATTAAAGGGGCAAAGGTCTGGGAAAGATCCTCAGTGGGAGCAAAAATATTTATTTATAAGATGGAGTTTCATTAAACCTAGGAGCCCTAGGATGTAAGAATCTACAATAAAAAGGATTCGGATTTAATGGCCTAGATCTTTCATAATACTGTCTTCCAGTTCCGGCCCTGATTTCACTGTTCCTTCCCTTTGTCCATCTCATGCAGGTTACCCTTTTTTAAGGTGATAATCTGGTATCCAACACAAAGACATTTCATTACAACACAGATATGGCATCAAAACTTGTATTTAAATAAATGAAAGTCAAGCAGTGGCAGATGTGATTCAGGGAAGAACTAGGTTCTCCAGTGTCAGACTGACAACAAGTTGTAGGGTTTCATCATTTCCATTATCTTAGAAGGTGAATGTGGAAAGAATGAATAGACAGTAAAACTTCTTTTATGTCTGCTTCCTCTTGGCTATGTTTTCACCTCCCACCAGGAGTGAAGATCCCTGGGCATCGTTTGCGTGAGTTATGGAATCTGAATTTTATTTCTTTTGGGATCCTTTATGTCCACAGGTAGTATGGAGATTACTTATATCTCTAGAAATGTCAAGTAGGCGATGACAATACCATTAATTTCTTACATAACTTACACCATTCTGCTATCTGCACAGGATGAATTGAAGCAATTTGTTCTCTACAATTTAATCTAAGTTTATTTTCATAGAATCATAGAATCACCAGGTTGGAAGAGACCCACCGGATCATCGAGTCCAACCATTCCTATCAAACACTAAACCATGCCCCTTAGCACCTCGTCCACTAGTGTTTTGAAAACACTAATGTTATAGGGAAGTAAGCAAACCACATGAAGCACATCCAAACCCACCAAAATGAAATATCTCCAGAGACAGCCAAAAAGAATATTTTAATATATGATAGAAATAGAAGGCTAAGAAAGAAACCTTTAGGATGCTCTATGCATAAAACAATTAATTGATTTGGCTGGAGTTTCCCAACATTCCCTCTTCAGTTCCATTCAACTTACTGCCTGACAAACAAGATTCATATGAGAATTCTGGTCATCATGAAATCTTTAGGGCAAAAGAATGAGGCTGAGGCAGGGCCAATGCACCTCACATAGAATTCTTTCAGCTTACTCAATTCACCAAAATTGCTCATCATAGCGCGTATATCCCTACTTATCCAACACCAGTGATCCTTTGTTTGTAAAAGCTCATGATTCAGACAGTGAAAAGAACAACTGCCTTTTTCATACAGTGAGATGAGAAACATTCTCAATGCAAAGAGCAATCACTGCTGTGAATTATTGACATAATAAGAGGAAAAAAATGATGTGTGTTGTTCTACAACTCTGACAATGTGAACTCAATTTCTTCATATTTTTTTTCATTGACACTGGAAGACAGATAGGGGAAAAATGCCTCCCATCTGCAAAATCCAGTTTACACACTCACAGTGGAATTACTAGGATGAGTAACTAAAATTAATGCAAAACTGAGTAAAAAACCCTATATTCATAACTCATAAACACAACAAGACTTAAAAGGCAGATGTAACAATTTTAATTGAACATCAAATTATTAGTAAGTGGTGTCTACTGGAATGAGGAAAATAAAAAGGGAGAGAGAGTTGCTTTTGGAATTGATTAAATATTCAAAACCTAAATAAACAGTTCAATATATTTGAACAGAGTATTTAACCCCTAACTCCTCTCCCACCTTACCAGGCAGTTATTTTGCACCAAATCAGAGTTTGCAAAATTGCTATGGACCTAAAAATGAAGGTGGCCTTTCTGCACTACTTCTAGGCCTGACTTTACCTTTGCAGAATTTTAATAACTTGGCTAAATCTCGTTTCTCTTACTACAAGACAACAATTCTCCCATCTATTGCCAAACGTAAAGGATATTTCCCAGAAGATATCAGGCTCCAAAAGATAAAAATTGAATCTGTTTCCATAACAAATAGATACATAATTAAATTTTCTATATTTTTAAAGTTGTGTAGGGCAATACAAACATGTACAAGTGTAGGTGTTTTCCTTTAGTTCTGGGATACAGAACTGAACTTTGCAATATTAATAGAATTTAATGAGTTCAATTTCACCTTTATTATGAGTGCTTCTATCCATGAGCAGAACAGGTGGTTAACTGTTTAATAATATTTTTCGTACATTTATGTTTGAAATGCAGTGTTTTATGCTTTTGAACTTTCCTTTATTACAATGAAAGCAACTTAAAATTAGGAGTGTGGGAGGCATAAAAAAATCTACCCTACCCAATGTCAAAAAGAATACAAAATTATTGATCTGTTGACAGGAGGAAATTAAATATGGGATCTCCTTCTCATTTAAAAGGAGATAACTGCAACAACTCTGCAAAAGTTCACAGAAGAAATAGATTAAAAATGTAGGCATAAAATCCACTACTGTCTTGTATGTATTTTCTGCAGGAGTTTTATTTACAGAACACCACAAATATAAGGATTTCTCAGAAGAGTATAGACTTAACTTTCTTTGCTGACCTTAACTCTTGTGTGTACATAGCCACATTTCATAGTTGTGACAGCCAAAATTATTACTTTATGTCTGAAAACAGAACAGTGACGTATCATCTTAATATATTTTACTTCTAGAGGTTTTCTTCTTCTTGGATTTCTTGAAAGCATTTCTGTATTTTAACAGAAGACAGTCTAACAGATGGACAAAAATCAATCAATACCTTTTCCCTGGAGAGTCACACAATCATTTTTGCAACTCTGAGCACATTTTGTCTCCATGAAATATTCATGACGGGTCAATCCAAACTTGTCACTTAGTTGTAGTCTATTTGTATCCATGTAACTGTATCTTTACCTAGACTTGGTGTCATTCCACACATAGTTTGGTCTATAAAGAAAACAAAGAATGAGTTAAAGGAGATACGGGCCTTACTAATATTCAAGTATCAGGAAGCAGTGAGACAGAGATTTGAGAGCCTAGCTAACACATCTAACTTCAGTACTCTACATGTACCAGTCTCCACCAGAAAGCAGGACTCTCTCTCTCTCTGACAGACCAAAACATGACTGTCACTTAGCTAAAGTTTTAGTTTCTGAGTATTTAATGTCTCTGTATGACTTAGGCAAGTGGCAACAGTACCATGGAAACAGATAACCACATTCCCAGAACACAGGTTCAAGTATTCAGTTCATTACTAAAACACCCTAGAGCCTGTGTTCCAAGACCCATATAAAATTCTGTTTTCTTAGATATCAGTTATTTCCATTCAGTTCTCAATTCTCTGCACAAATCTTGTCAAAAGAAACACTGTAAGTGACATGATTCTTGACACTTTGAGAGAAAAAGAAAAGGAGTCTTCAAAGAAGTATGGATATTCAGATAACAAAACCTTGAGCAAAGAATCTCAGAGACGTGGAATAACCCTGTTTGGAAAGGATGCTGGCAGTTCATCTGGTCTACCCTTCTGATTAAAGCAGGGTCAGCTATACGAGTAGACACAGTTGCTCCAGACATGAACCAGCCAGGTCCTGAAAAATCTCTAAAGAAGGAGGACACATAATTCCTCTGGACAACCTACTCCATTATTTCAATGCCCTAAGGAGAAAAAGAATTTCCTTGAATTCTGAGAGGCAGGAGCCTCTCGAGTTTAAGTTTATAACTGTTGTACCTCGCCTTCCTAGAGTATCCATGGCTTCCTTCATACTGGACCATATAAAAATAAGGGAAGGATATTGTTTCCCAGCACTGACTCAACAGTTTTACTGAAGTGAAATACTTCAAGTGAAATTACAGAAAACATGGTTTTATTTTAAGCTGCAAATTCTTACCAGTAATTTTATTAGCAGTTCATTTAATAAAAATAATAGGAAAATTAAACAACCCATTGTTCTCTGTTCACTGTTACTATTCTTTCTTCTCACACATGCTTTTCTAGCCTTACAACCCTCTCATTGAAAGATAAATAAATAGGAAGAGAAGAATTAGAAACAAAAATAAATCAAAATATCTCAAAAAATTAGAATTTCCATTTGAAAAACTGAAATACAACTTCAGAACTTTTTTTTGTATCTTCAATATTTTCTAATTATAATACAGCTCAAACTTTTCATTACTACTAAATTTATCAAGAAGAAAATGTTATATGTTCCACTCTAGCATATTTACAAAGCCTCTGTATTATCCAAGAAATTTCTTGCATTTGCAGAATTGCTCAGAACTCTCAGAATCCTTGCTCATTTGTTTAGTCAGAAGTACTTGGAAAAAACCCTCTTGTACAGTTCTCCCACCCACCTTGATTACTGGCAAAGGAAGTCAAACCACAAAGAAAATCACAAAATATATGAAATAATTTGAATACGATCACTGTATCAATGTTGGTTCTGTTAACTATGACAGATATTTGGACAGAATATTTTGTTCATTGAACAGATTTATCATGGAATAATTTCTAGGCAAAGGCCAACATTTTCAAATGTCAGTACCCAAAATCGATCTCCAGGCACTCAATTAAACAAGACCAAATTTTCAAATGTACATCTGCATAATTTTAACATTACGGTTAAGATCTCATGACTCTCAAAAAAGAGGGTCTTCAGGTTTTGAGGGGAAAGATTTCAAGAGAACCTCCTTCTCCAGATAAATTCCCTACTTGACCACAGATATTTAATATCTCTTGACTAACTTAATAGCACTTTACATTTTTCTCTGCTTCACAAGGAAGAAGATAATAAATGGTTGTGAATTGCTGGGAAATAAATATATTAAAGAGATGATCAGAAAGTCAATTTTATGGATAGTGGCTTACATTTTTTGGGAAGTAGCATTACTATATATAGTTTAAAACAATTTATACAAAGTGCTAAGTATATAAGAATGTTTATTCTTCCTTACTTATATAGAAAGCAGACATTCTTGTTTTTCTCTTTTGTTTCCATTCATGCAGATACAGGTAGTATTAGAAATCTCACCCAGAGAGTTGGAAGCAATGGTCTTTTTTATATTAGCCAATTTTACTTATATGCAATCATTTTTTGGATGACAACATTACAACACATTTTAGCAGCCATGCACAAGCTCCTGCTTTTACTAAAGGGAAAGAGAGATTAAATATACATGACAAATTTAGAAGTAAGCAGCTGGCTGACAAATCTTTCCTCTGATGATTTTTATCTTGTTAGCTTTTTTTTGTAAGTCTCCCAAGAGTTTCTTTAGCTGTACCATGTGATATTTCACTACTGCTATTTTCCACTCTTGCAGCAAGCCCTAGTATTTCATCGTAAACAAATAGTGTTAGCACTTGTGATGCTTAATGTTTTGTCAGTTTGCTCAGCAAGTGTGAAGAAAATGCAAACACTTCCAAGCCTTTTTTCATGCTGTCAGACTTCACTAAGTAGAGGAGATCTCCCAAGTGGATGGTCTTGTATGGTGCATTTAGATAATTTGCTGAAAAAATAAGAGTTGAAAATCATGCAATTCTTAAAACAGGCAATGCTTGGTTAGAAAAAACCTTTCTTTGCCACCTGGAACAAGTAAACATTTTCCTTCAGAAGAAGCTTATAGGCTATGGATATATTTCTTAGATACAACAGACTTGCTCCCCAGAATGGCTTGCTTGTCTTCCTTACATTTCTTCTTATATATCCCTATGCTTCCTAAACTTTCCTGCGCTTAAGTTCTAATACAAGTTTTATTTTGTAATTTGATGTAAAAATCTGCATGTTATCTACCCAAGTAGACATGTTTATCAAAACTTAATTTTTTACCAGTATTTATATCTTCACCACTTCACAAAAGAGTCCTTTTCAAGGGGAATGTATAGCTATAACAGAATGAAATGTTTTAGAAAACATGGATTTTTTTTCCTTGCTTTGTGTCTATTTATATACTCTTAAAGAAAAAAAAAAGAGAGGGCTAGCTGTGTCAGATAAATTGTTTTAACAGACATGTTATCCAATGCAATAACATATTAACTTTAACAAATGCAGATAACCTTAGAAAAAGTTAATAGGCACAATTCCTACTATGAAAGTAACACAAATTTACAGGTTTATGCGGAGTACTCAGAGAAGTAATCCTCAATCTTACTGTCCCTTTGATTTCTAAAGGTATTTAAGGTGCATTAAAACTTTAAAAATGCAAAGTTCAATGTATTTTACAGTAACCAAGAGCCTTTTGACAAGGCCTACGTATGATATTCACGCTGGCCCACAGCTGCTACTTCAGAAGGTTACAGGTTTCCAGAGATCGTATCTGCAAGCCCCATGCAGCTGTCTCTGATTCTCCATTGCTTTTCAAATGGCAAGAGTTGCTTATTTTTAAGCAACTGAATTGTGCCACTAGTAATCACCTGATATATCTCTTATCGTCTAATTTAAAGCTATAAATGAGGTGCAAGATAACACGTTGTTCTATCTAGAAAGACAGAGAGAAGGAATGCTCATTCTTGGGGCTGTCCACCTTTGAATGACTGAGTGGAGTGTTTCAGCCTTGGAGGAGGGGAGGGATTTGTCCTTGTTTGTTCTTTTTTAAAAGTCTGTTTTTTTCCTTTTTGAGCAATTTTTCATGTATTCACTGGTGTAGTCCAGTCAAGAGTATTACAGATGTCATTAGAATTGTGCTTTAAAAAAGTGCCGGGATGGGAGGGACCAAGCGATCGAATCAATGTGATTGATAAAGCAAGGCCGTCTTTATTGAGAAAGAATCAGGTTATATACTTTTCTTCTATTTGATTACATCATTGTATTATAATTTCATTGGTTGATCAAACACATAATTATATGTTCCATGGTTACATACATATTGAATATCCATCCCCTCCTTATGCTAATATATCACTCCCTGTCACATGCTATTTTACTCTTAACATCTTGTGTGACCACTATGATCAAGAACACAGCATTCTGTTATGGTTTCTGCATCCATGAACACTCCACCTTATCTATAGCTAAACTTAATGTTCTACCAGGGAATTGCTTGTACAGTCAACCGCTCCCAACTATTGTTCAGCTAGGAGCCTGCTTGTACAATTCCTCCAAAGGAATATGTCCTTGCTCGTTTAACCATTTCTCAACAAAAAAGCACATTTCTGATCCTCTTCCCTGAACTAATCTGCAAATTTTCACCAAAAGTCTACAACATCCTTCAAAATGCTAATATTCAAGGCAGCATAATCAGGGCAATGTGCCAATTGTTACAGCATGTTTATATAAGAAACAGGAAACTGGGCTTAAAATCCTATATAATTAATTCTTTTTTAACTAGATATTGATTTTCTTACAAATACCTCAAATTAAAAGATTCAATCTGCAGCCTAGAATTTCACTCCATGAAATGAATTCACAACACATCACAAATGTTCTAATATTTTATCCTGTAACAGATAAAAGCGGGCTCAGAGATGATGAGCATCAGAGTGCTGGAGGGGATAACACTCAATGCTTCATTATTGAGCTGCCAGCAGAAAGAGAGGGTGGAGCGGTAATTAAGCTGTTGTCAATATCAGTTAACACCTAAACATTATTCAACCCGTGTAAAGCAGGCAAAAGGTATGAAAAAAAGTGAGGTTAAAAAAAAGGATGTCTCCATGAACCACTTAATCCTACTTAGGATGTAACAGGGATGTGACTAGAAAATTAACAGAGGACCTAATCGTGTATGCAGGAATTATTACCTACATTACCCATACAATACAGATTATTTTGACAAAAAAAATTTCAGTAACTCCTCTGTTGTTTTGAACCATGGAGTAACACAAATTTTACCACATGTGCCTGTAAATCTAAAAAACAGAAATAAAGGGCATATGGAATTTTACCTCATACTTCAGTGAATCAAGAAGGAATGCCTTACTGACAAACAAGAACAGCTCTAGCAGGTACACTCTATTTAGCTCAGATTTGACACTTTTTCAATGCAGCAAAACAAATTTAAGAAAAGGCTGATCTGTGAGATTTAAAAAAATTCTCTAATCATAGACACTTTATTTTTAAAGTGTTTCTACCATTGTCGTGAATGCTTTTGTGTGACTATGCCAATTTATTCCTGGATAATCTTAGAACCATGGAAAGTTTTGAGGTGGAGGGGACCTTTAAAGTTCATCTAGTACAAACCCCTGCAATGAGCAGGGACATCTTCAACTAGATTGGGTTTCTCGGAATGCTGTTGAACCTGACTGAATATTTTCAGGGATGAGATATCTACCAACTCTCTGGGCAGCCTGTTACAGTGTTAGACCACTCTCATTGTCAAAAATATTCTTCCTTACATCTTATCTAAATCTACCCTCTTTTTAGTTTCAAACCGTTACCCTTTGTCATTTTACAACAGGCCCTGCTAAAATCCCCATCATTTTTGTAGGCTTCCTTTAAATATTGGAAGGTTGCAATAAAGTCCACATGGGCTCTCAAATGTTTTATATTATTTGCACCACAAGAAATTAGTTTCACCAGACTAAAGACAATGAACTCGATCCCCACAGGACAGGGAGAGAAACGAAGAACACATATCATACCTGAGAGAAGCAATGAATGCGTATAAGCTAAAACAATTGAAAAAAACCAGGTATTTGTGACATGTTCTAGAAAAAAAAAACAACAACAACCCGAAACCTATCATTAACTCTGATTAAAAATTCCCAATTACTTGGGGTCACGCAGAATTTGATGACTTGAACTGCTTGCTAAACTCTTCTTAGCAACTCCTTGACTTAACAGAGACCAACCCAACAGTATAAAAATATACAAAAAAAGTAATGGCATCAAAATCAATCCACTAAACTGCAAAGTATCTAAGGTAAGCACTAATTCAATCTTGTCTGAGGTCTCAGAACACTACTATGACTTTGTGATAGATTTATTTTCCTGATGGAACTAATTCCAAAGCCAACAACCCACTGCCATTCATACAACTCATACAAAATGCTTCAAGCACATACTAGAATAACCTGGTAGGGAGAGGAAAATAAAAAATTTCTATAGCAAGCAAGGTATTTTCAGGCCAATTACCCAGGCTAAACTGGAAACAGACTAGTAACTCCTGAAGGATCTAGTACAGGGAGAGCATTCTGCAGCTTCTGTTACCATCCAAAGTTTCCAAACCTCTATCTTAACTTATTAATGGATAGAAAACATTAAATAAAAATAATCAAAATCAAGTATACTCCACTTCTTATAATTAAACCACTTCTTTTCACATTTATAGTAAATTTCTACAACAGGAGTTCCCCAGTTGTGGCAGATATCTTGTTACACAGATTTTTGTCAAAAATAAAGACTGAAAGCTTTCCAGGAGAAACAACAACAAGAAAAATCATGCACAGGCAAATTCAATTTCTTGTTTTCTGCTGGACTTCTAGTTTTTACGTCTTTGTTCTGCTTTAAATTTTTTTTCGAACAGACTTCGACGTCCCTTTACATAACATTGTCAGTTTGAACCAGATTTATTTGTCCAATGAAGTACGTTTTATCAGGACATTCATTACCCTTTTTGAACATAGTGGAGTCAAGGATCAGAAAGCAATTTTCCTTCTTTACTGTTTTCAAAAGTATGATTTTTTTTAGTGAGGTTAAGCAGTGCTTTTTCAAATTCCCTGTGCTTGATGTGTCATCTGTCGATGAGTCAAGCCTGTTATGCTGAAACTCTGAACATAAGAATGGTCCCTCACTTTGAAATTTTTAAAAGAAATGCTTTATTGTTTCTATAGGAGAATTTGAAATATGTAATGCTGTTATTTGTAGATGTCATGGCCATACTTGTTGATACAAGGTGTTGATTTTGTACACAAACTCTTCATATATTCATACTTCTACCATGACTGCATTGCCTAACTAGTCCTGTTTTGAAAGACTAAAGTTATTACATCAATGTGAAGAGAATGGAATTTCTTTGCTTTTTCAGAAATATCTGCTGTACATGTAATATATCTATGTATTTACTGTAAAAGAAAGTAAGGTGTTACTTTGCTGCCAAAAACTTAAGCATTTGCAGGACCTTACCACTTTTGACACACTGCAGATGGACTGCTTTAAAAAGAACAGTTTAGCCTTTACAGCCACAAGTAATGGATGTATATCCATCCTCCAGATAAAAACAACTCTATGAAGTAAATGTTTAGTCTGCCCTTCTGCTTTTCACTGAATTTTACTCCTAACAGATGCCTTCTAGTTCACACAAAAATACTACTGATAACTGAGGGAAGAGCTTTGCCTGTAAAACTTAACTTAATCTTTTTACTAATCAGCTTATTCCCTTCCTTATTTTAAAAGAGTTCAAATTCACAGGTCCAGACTTTCAGGAAAACATTCTCATCAATGATAGATTGGGTAGGGGTACCCTTTATGACTCTTGCTATGAAACTGTCATGGTGTAAAAAAGCATATATTATTCACAGGGCAAGAAGGGAAAAAAAACAGAGTATGGCACCCCTCATATTGGTTACAACTTTAACTACAATATTTGTCATTTCTAAAAACTCTTTCACCCTTTACTAATCACTTAAAATTTCTCAAACTGCCTCTTCTCAGTGAACAGGCCTTCCTGGAGGTTTTTGTTCTTGGGATACTGGTCCCATTAAAGCTTTGTTATTATTGTTATCAAACTAGTTTGTCAATTAAAGAACACATATGAAAAGTCAAATTAACTCATGAGACAGTCCACAATATCTATTACTGTTACTCTTTCACTATACTTTGGTTCTCACTGTGGAGTGGTCAGCCTGTTCCAATGTGTCACAACCCTTTCAGTGAAGTAACATTTCCTAACACCCAATCTAAACTTCTCCTGACACAATGTGAGGCCATCTCCACTTATCTTATCATATCATCTTATCAGGTAGTTGTAGACAGCAGTAAGGTTTCTCCTCAGCCTCCTTTTCTCCAGACTAAACAAGCCAAGTCTCCTCAGATACTCCTCATAAATCCTGTGCTCTAAACTCTTCACCAGCTTTGTTACCCTTCTTTGGACAATCTCCAGTGTTTCAATGCCATGTAGTGAGGGGCCTAAAACCGAACACAGTATTCAAGGTGCAGCCTCACCACGGCACCGAGCACTGGGGATGATCACTTCCCTAGTCCTGCTCACTGCAATATTTCTTAAACAAGCCAGGATGGTATTGGCCTTATTGGCCACCTGGACATACTGCTGGCTCATGTTCAGCCAGATATTGACCAACAGCCCTGGGTCCTTCTCCACCAAGCAGCTTTCCAACCACTCTTCCTCAAGCCTATAACACTGCAGGGTTGTTGTGACGCAAGCACAGGTCCCAGTGCTCAGTCATGTTTGAATCTATACAATTGGCCTCAGCCCATTGATCCAGCCTGTCCAAATCCTTCTGTAAAGCCTTTGTTCCCTCAAGCAGGTCAACACTCCTGAACAACTTGGTGCTGTTTGCAAGCTTGCTGAGGGTGCACTCATCCAGGTCATTGATAAAAGTATTTAAGTAGACTGCCCCAACACTGATCCCTGGGGAGAACCACTTGTGATCAGCTGCCAACTAGATTTAACTGAATTGACCACAACTCTTTGGGTCTGGCCATCCAGCCAGTTTTGCATTCAGCAAAGAGTACACATCCAAGCCATGAGCAGCCAGAGTTTCCATGAGAAAGCTGCATGAAACTGCATCAAAGACTTTACTAAAGTCCAAGTAAACAACCTCCACAGGCTCTCCCTTATCCACTGTGTGTGTCCCCTTGTCATAGAAGGAGATGAAGTTAGTGAGGCAGGATCTGCATTTACTAAACCCAAGCTGATCACCTGTACATGCCATGTGATGGCACTCAAGGTGATCTGCTCCATGGTTGGGTTGACAGGCCTGCAGTTCCTTGGATGCTCACTCTGGCTTTTCTTGTAGATAGGCATCACCTTTTCTAATCTTGCCAATCAACTGGGACTTTCCCAGTTTGCCAGAACTGCTGATAAATGATGGAAAGTGGCTTGGCGAAAACTTCTGCCAGTTCCTACCCTTGGGAGGATCTCATCCAGCCCTGTAAGCCTGTGGATGGCTAGGTACAGTAGCAGGTCACTAACTATTTTGTCTTGGATGATAGGGACTCCATTCTTCTCCCCATCCTTGTCATCCATGCAGCTCAGGGGGCTTAGTACCCAGAGGACAACAGGTCTTACTGTTAAAGACTGAGACGAAGAAGGTATTAAGTATATCAGCCTTTTCCTCATCCTTTATCACTATGTTTCCCCCCACATCCAATAAAGACTGGAGATTCTCCCTAGACCTCTTTTTGCTGCTGATATATTTATAGAATTTTTTTTAATTGTTTTTTACCTAAGTAGCCAGAAGACACTGCAGGAACTGTCTTACCACACTCCAGCTGCAGAGGAGCTGGCAGCAGCTGTTGGGATTATAGTAGGGCTAGGCTGAAGAAAAAACACTCCAGCACAGGCATTATGGAGACATCAGGTCCTCTGCACCAGGTGTTTGACTCTACAGATCCATTCCTATTTACCCACCTGCTAACGCAAAAGCAGCTCAACTGCCTGCCAACTGAATGTCAAGCACAATGACTAGCATTTCTTGCATATGCTCGTTCTTTCTTTTTGTCTCCCTCTCACAAAATCAGGCAGGGAGGTTGCTGCTAAATAGCACAAGACATTCTCTTTCTTCGGTGCTAGGCAATCTGTCTCTGTGGTCTTCCCAGAATATATGAGCCCAAGGATTTGGAAACTAATCAGCTAAACACAACTAAATCATACTGCACAGAACAAACCACAGACAGAGCTCTGTCTGGCCCTTCCTGTTCAGAAACACAGAACTGTGTTTATACCACTGATATGTAGGAAAATAAATGCTTCTCTCAATTCACAATTTTTTATTTTAATTTTTTCTTTCAATAAATACTACTGAGCCAGTGTAGATGCTTTTTAAGATGAAGAAGAATGAAGCAAAATTAAGTGCTATTGAACACCAAAATATCACTTTAGCTAAGCAGCAGGATATTTAGATCTTTTGTGAAAGCTTATCTGAACTACTGGAAGCTCCTTGACTCTGCAACATCATGCAATACATTTTAAAGCAGGTTAATATTAGGCACTTCACTTGTCACAAATTTCCCATCAGCAAAAATAGAGGATGGGGAGGAAAGAAGCTCGTCCATCATTTCAGATCCTAGGGAAGGCTAGTGCTACAGTCAGGTGACAGTAGTATTAGATGTTGTTTTATCTATATTCTCCTTCCAAATATGATTAGATATCATGAACATTTTTTAATATACCCAGCTTCCGCTCTTCTTTTTAAGTAAGACAGGTCTAGATGCAAAAGCATTCTGAAAATGCAATTTAAAATTTTGCTTACAAAAAACACTATGGACTATTAGGTGTAAAGAATATTAAACTGCAGGTACACACATGGATAATTTCCTTCATTTGCATGTACACGTCCCTGAGTGTTTGCAAGAACAGTCATAATATTCGAAAGTGACATCTTAGCTGGACAATTACACAAATTATATATTTGTATTTTAAATTAGTCCCTTATTTTTTCTACATTCAGTGTAATATTTGATCAGCTCATTGAGAAACATGAAGATTAAAATTCAGGAGTGTCTGGATGCATGCTTGTTACGCTTAATTAGTGATTGCTAGAAAAAGATGATCTGAGTATAACCATACTGCATAGTGGCAAAGATCTGCACAATAAAAATACTCTGCATAACGTTTTAATTTGATTCACTGTCTTCAGTAAAAAACAGGTAAAGCAAAATACAGTATTCGTCATTATGTCAGGCTTTAATTTCAGAATTTTATTTACAAATGCTACAAAAGTCATTTAAAGAAAGGAATAAGTGTCATAGTAAGGAGGTGTACGATTACAGATTTCTTTTACAGCCATCCTGTAATGGCTTCAGTATATATTAAATATTTAAACACACATACCATACATTAAAAAACTGACAGAGAAGCAGAGGATAGAAATGCAGCACTTTTGGTATAAAGATTTCCGATACAATACGGGGCTGAAAACAAGGTATCCAAGTAAGGGTGAATCATCCTGCTAAGATGATGAAAATGTTCAAAGGGTTAAGGATAGCAAATCACATTTTGTTGCTATGTGCAGCAAGGATAAAAATCTACTGGAACCCCCTTTAATAGGTGAAAGGTGGTCTGAGCCAAAACGCATATACTGACGTCCAACCCTTCCCCAGAGAATCGGTGATGGTTTTTTGTGTGTGATCAATGTAATATTCCACAGCTAAATTTAGGGACCCTGCATCCTATGAAAATGGCACCTCTCTATGACTAATTAACAATAAAAAATTGTGGTTATCTACAGGTTTAATTATTTCATCTCCAAGGTTTTGATTAACTCCAATCTTTTTAGTAAGGATAGAAGAGTATAAGGAAAAAACATGTATTTCTAATGTTGCTTATTCAGAAGGGATTCTGTAATTTTCCCTAGTCAGCTTGTGACATTACACCTTCTTTGCTGTTAACTCCCCTAACCCAAGCAACATACAGTGTGAGACAGACTGCTAATAAACCTGTTTCACTGTGTCTGTATATTATTTGGCTAAATCATGAACTATGCCTATGTAATTTCTCTTTTTTTTATTTTGGAATGTTAAAGACTTTTAGTAATACAGAGATCATAAGATCCAGTGTTCGATTTTCATGTGTTTAAAGAAAGCTGAAAATTAAAACCAGATGTCTTTAGCTACATTGATGGTAACTGATTTCAGGCATATCTTATAAAGCAAACAAATCTTTACACCCAGGTCCACTCTCTTTCAGCACTGGCACTGCATCTGTGTGTTTACAAGTCATGGGGTGACACATGTTGCTCCAACCAAAGTCAGAGGAAGTTTTGCCCGATACCAATGGGGCCAGATTTTGCTTTTAATAATTCATATGTCACACAAGCTGCGGCATTTTCGGAGATACAGGGGGTGAGTATTGTGCAAAGGATGAAACAGGAAAGAGACACTCACCATAGAAATTCTTACAGGAGCCAGCACCATTGTAAGCCCTGTTTTCTCTAAGCATGCTGAAGATTCTTGCTTATTTACTATTGCTTTGCCCAAATATGCATAACAAAAAACAATTAAATAAAGATTTAAAGGAACACACAGACCTGAAATTCAGAGAGTAAGAGTTCAGTTCTCAGCTCTAACACCAGCTTGCTGTAAAACCATACGGAAACCCCTGGTGGCTCAATTTAGAAATATTAATAAGAGAAATTAGCACACGAGCAGATTTTTGCGAGCCTTGCGATTCATGTCACAGGAAGAAAAACTCCATGAAACATTTCTTTCGGAAATACACTCTGCACTCTTCCTCTTTTTTTCCCGTTAAAGTTATCCTCCATTTGTAAAATGGAAAAAAATGAAGGTATACCATGAAAAAAATATTTCAAAGCCAAGTATTGTTCTTAATACTGTGAATATTTAATCTATTTCTGTAGGACTTACCTTATCAGGTAGAAGTTAATCAGGAATAAACTTTATACGATATAGGCATTACTTTGAAATAGGTTTTTTATGTATAACTTACGTTCAAATGCATTTTTGCAGGAAGAAGCCTAGGCTAACAAATAGAACAAGATTTCAAGATAATTTATATTTCAAAATAACTTATACTACAAAAAAGTGCCATTGTGATTCAGACAGACGTGATTTCCCAAGACAGAAAAGATATGTAGTATTATTGTTTCTCCAACCAGAAAGAAAAATATGTTGGTCAACAAAAGTCAGGCTTGCACTATTGGCAAGTTAGGAAAGCATGGACAACTCAGCTAGAAAGTTCCATGTTTTAAACTGGTTTTCCCAAATAAATGAAAAAATTTGACCAATGAGTAGAATGGCCTACATCTGAACTCGCAGACACACAGTAACTATCACAGCTCTCCAGTGATATTTTTATAGTTCTGGTGCTAGCAATACTTTCTGGTTCATCTATAACTACGGGCCAAGTTTCAATACCATGAACCTACAGCATAATAGATACATACAGACCTCTCAAGCTGTTACATGCACTACTTTACACATAGTGTTTCATATTGAATATAGAGTTTGCATAAATATTGTCACAAAAAAACCCCACATGGCCTTCAGGCAGAAAAAAAAGAGAGCCATTTACATATCCCCCCCTGAACAGAAAAATAAAAGGATTTCTGGTTTGTTCCGCAGAGAAGGAATATTCATAGCATGCAGTTCAGCCTTCCTGTCTGTAGAAAGTTTTCTATTAAACATTAGAATAAACTGCAGTGACTGAAAGGCATGGAAGTCACAATCCTTAGAGGGAGAAACCACCAGTACTTCCAACGGCTCACTGATCATTCTGAAATCTTGACTACAACACGATGAAATAAGGAAGGCATCTTTATTTCACTTTAATTTGTACAGTTATCTTGTTTTGTTTTGGTTTTTTTTAAATCCTGTAGACTATCCATGCTCAGAATAGGATACAGTTGAATTTTATCAATGCTTAGGTATATCTAACTGGAAATGCCAACTATTGTCATTTTACCTACAAAGAGATGTATCCTATCAATGTGCCTCTCAAAAAAAACCCCAAACAAACCCAAACCCTAAAAATCAACCTGCCCAACCCCTAAATCTTTAAAAACATACTGAAGACTTTGCCAGGCCTGTTATCCCAGGTCACAAGCTAAGTTATCTTTTTCAGATGATTCTGTCATGCTCCTGACAAGGAATAGGCAGATTTCAGGGTATGTATTATGTCTATACAGCAAACGAAGCTGTTGTCCTTAGAAATCTTGGTTTATTTGGAGTAAAAAGGAAATACATGGGATGAAAATGGAAGAAACTGCAGAAGAGTGGAAAATTGAGGACCAATAATATTAACCAACTTCCAAGATTGCAAACAAGTTTCTGGCCCAGGTGGAAGAATGTCTTTCTGGTCTTCTCTTCTAATCACTGAACAACAATCAGAATGGAAAAACATCTGTTCATGTAACAGGAGGAAGTATTTGTTTTGACCTTACAGCTCAGCTTTTTGTCTGTGCAGCGCTGTGGGCTCACTGCTCTGTCCTGAGCTCCTACACTACTAATGGGGAAAATTGGTCTTGAAAATAGACCAGCTGTTGGAACAAAACTGATTACATTTCCACCCTTTTCAAGGGTGATACAATCCACTCTTCCTTTTCTCAGATTAGTTTCTCTAAATACATTCCAGTTTCGTTTAATAGATTCAATGGAAAACTAAGTAAGTCTTTCATAAACAATACTTCTAAAGTCACACACATCACATTTATATTTCCCTCAAGACAAATTCTTTCCCTATTGTGCATAAAGTTTCTAGAACATGAACTTCAGACTTTCTTTCATGATCTCTGGAAAAAAAGTAAAAATACAGTCCTGAATACAAGGAATATTTAGTCATGTGATTAGAAGTAGCCAGGAAGCATTCACTATATGAACTGTTTCCTGGTTCAGAGCTCGAATTTACATGAACATGTTACCTTGGAAGGTGAGAGTACAACAACACATCCAGAAATTAACACTGGCTCTGCAGTTCTCTCATGAATATTCTTATCCCATGGGATTCAGAACAGTCACCAGGCAGCTAGGATTTGGGGCAACTTACAGCATCTACACAGCCCCTATGCAAATGCAGGATGCAGCTTTGCTCTGAGAATCCCTTTTCTATCCCAACTGAATATTTCTTCCCTCAGAAGAAAGAGAGGCAGAACAAACTTTGCAGAATATTTGTGGCTGTGGCAACAGAGTGAATTTGGCCCTGCACCTGTGTCATTCTACTAGTGCTGTTACTGACCAAAGATCACTTGTGGCTTGCAGTGTGTAAGTAGAGTTCCATGTTAACAATATATGCTTAGTCGTTCTTGGCTTTGTTATCTGTTGATGCTAACAATATATAGATTGACAAGTGTACCACAGTTCTGTCCTTTAAAGGTATCTGCAGCTATCCTGTAAATAAAGTGAAGTACAAACAAATAGTAAAATAACCCCAACACTAAATGAGTTTGTGAAAGACTGCTTGAATGTATTCTATTAGTACCTTTGTCACTGCAGGCAACCAGAGTGTGAAGCTGGTAAGAAGTCAAGCAAGCTCTTGACGTCAGTTATTCCTCATTTGGAACAATTTTAAACAATCTTTGACTTATGTTCATGTGCTGATCATTGATTAAGCCACAGGGATGTTTCCTCTGGTGTTTCTTTGCCCTTATTACTATAAACAATGTAGTACTTTTCCAAATCACTTCATTTCAGACTCTGCTATGGTCTATTAATAAATGCACCCTTACGTTTTTTGTTTTTCATTAATACCTAGAAGACAGATGATTTTCTGACAAGCTCTAGATCTCTGAAACACTCATAATGATCAGCAATAAGTTATGTTTATTTCTTAGCTGCACTTGAACATTAGAATTTATGCACAAAGAATAAATCATTCCTCTAACAGAATGATCAGTTTTTGTATTTCTCTATGTAGTTACACATTAGTCACTTGGCATTTTCAGTTAATTGAATATGTTCACTTAAAATAAATAGTAAGGAAAAAAAATAGCAGATATACAGACTTAATAGGCAAGCAGCATGCTTATTGCTGTAACTAAGGGACTTTTGATGTTATAAGAAATCACTGATGTCCGCTTTTATTCGCTTAACATACACAGTGATTTTAGAGAGATTTTCTTTCAGGTTATTTACTGAAAGCAAAGGAAGGCTCCAGTTCACAGGTTAATAACCTGTGAGTTATTATTTCAGCTGTGTTCAGTGACTATTACACGCTTATACCTAGATTTCATGTTTCTTCATAGCATAGAACATATCATTATAATATAGACTCCACAAGTCTTCTTTTCAGACTTTCTCTGTATCATTCTCAAAAAGCCACTTCTATTTCTTGATACCACCTTCTAAAACCTTAGTTTTCCTCATAACAATTGTTTTTCAAGGCAAAGTTACCAAAACAGATGCTGAAGATCCTATGAAGCCCAAGAGCCTTTTCAGAGATGCTGGGGACATCACAGCTACCGAACATCAGGAAGTCTGGTTGGTCAGCTATGAACTGTACACCAGATGTCTTGTACTGTGTGCTGAAGCTAAACTTACAGGTGTCATCCCAGTGAAGATGCGAAACTGATGCAATATTTGAGACAAAAGAACACCACACCAAGAATTACTGTGAAGAGGAAAATTGTCCTTTTCCTTCCCATCTCTAGTCACAGTCAGGAAGGGCTCATCTTTCAGTCTAGCACTGCTATAAAGTGTGGCAGAACAGAGATGCTTGGCTTCTGAGAGAAGGTGGGAAAAGGGAGTATTCCCAAAGCTGGAGGTGGAAGGAAGGAAAGAAGTAGGACTGAAATAGCAAGTGTGCAAAACCATAGGAGAATGGATTTTCCCCTTTGTTTACAAGCTGATAGACTCTATCAGCCTTTTTCTTCCAATTTCCAAATTATTGCTTATCTTCATGGAAAGTGTTTAGTGGTTGTTTGGTTGGTTTGGGGTTTGTTTTTTTTTCTGGCTGATTATAAATCCAATGCATCTGTAGCTGAGAATGGCCCAGTAGAATAAACCAATTA
Organism: Phaenicophaeus curvirostris; assembly: GCF_032191515.1. Lineage (NCBI taxonomy): Eukaryota > Metazoa > Chordata > Aves > Cuculiformes > Cuculidae > Phaenicophaeus > Phaenicophaeus curvirostris. Next base: position 7,657,079 of record NC_091396.1, read on the forward strand.
TGTAAATCTTAAGATCAAATTCCTGTCTCTACCATTTACATCTGCAGAAAAAACATTTGAACCCTCTTTCTCTGAGTGTGGGAAAATGACTCCTATTTTTTTATCCTGCAACTAAATTATGAGCTATAAAAGTCTCAGTTGAGAGTGGTACAATGCAGGGCACTGCACATCTATGACTTAGCAAACTAGTAGTTACACATTTCTGTGGTCAGGTCATAGAACAACACGATCAGCCTGCTGTCAGCTAAACCTGAACTTTTCAGCAGGATCATGAAGCAAAACAATGTTTCTATTCAGTCATTTTCTGCTATTGTTTCTTGCATGTCTCAGTCACGTTCTAAACTGTGACAACAAGGAAAACCTCTAGGCTTCTTCACACATCTTTTTCAGTCTAGAATGTGTCAAAGCATGAAGTTACTACTAGGATAGTTCAGGATAAGTAATTTTGTGTACACAGTAACAGTAGTTATTATCAATTCTGATCATTACATCCACGGTACTGTGGCCTGTTATTTTTTTTCCCTTCTGTTGGATATTTGGAAATACTTGGATAATTAAAATGACCATTGTATTGGGTTTGCATAGCAAAGTCTTGGTAGCTGGGGGGCTACAGGGGTGCCTTCTGGAAAAAGATGCCAGAAGCTTCCCCCATGACCAACAGAGCCAGTGCCAGCCAGCTGCAAGATGGACCCATCACTCACCAAAACTGAGCCCATCAGTGATGGTGGTAGTGCCTCTGCAATAACATATTTAAGAAGGGGGAAAAAACTACTGTGGAACAGGAATCTTGGAGAGAAGTGTGAGCATATGAAGAGGGAACAGCCCTGCAGATACTTGACTTATTAATCCAGCACGTGCAGGGAATTTTTCAATTTTTCAGATGAACAGATTTGAATTTTATTTTTTTAATTCAATGGACACACAAAGCATGAAGTCCTAGCAGTTGCTAGGCTAGCAAGCACGTTAGAGCAAAAAGAGGTGTTCCTGAACAAACTTGTGACAGTCATCTTCACCATCATGTAAACTCAAATTTGTCACAGGTTCATGTTGGTGCGCGGGTACCTGAAGGCTCTTCTCTCCCCAACCCTTCTGCCCAACACAATCTTCAAAAATACTCATGTTTATAGCTAGGCATTCAGATTAAACTCACTGACGGCAGCAGCAGAGGTTAAAAAGAGAAATAACACGCAGTGTTCCTCCTACACCAACAGCTGGTAAACTCTCAGAAAAGCATAAATAAACTAATTAGACACTGAAAAATCTTCAGTGCAATGATGTACATCCAAGCATTGTACCACCTTCTATGATAAGCAAGGGGAAAAGGGAATCAACAAAATTCCACTTGCAAGCATACAACTTATGCACCAGTGACCTTTATCTAAGTAGCAAGGTATCTTTATGTATAGCTGTGTGCCCATGTACACAAGCAAGTCTGGCAACACCATTAACTGGAAAAAAATTCCACCAATTTCTTTGCACAGCCTTTCAAGAAAACTTTTCTTTTCTTTTTCCTTCTTTCCACAGCCCTCCCATTTATATTCCCAAAGGAATGTGGGAGCTTGTGCTACCTACGTGATAGTAATCTGATTCTGAAGTTTTCAATACCTGTAATGGAACACTGAAGACAAGTCATTGTATAAAATGAAAGCACTTATTAAAATTTCATTGTTGTATTTCTACTGTTGTTTACAAAAATCTGTAATGCTGTGTACATTTCCTGGCATGCATGCAAGCCTACTGTTTGACTTTTAGCTAGAAGATTAAAAATTTTTACTTCATTTAATGCATCAGATAAGGGGAAGAAAATGAAAAGGGGAAAGAAGAATTTTACGAGATCTGAGAGCTTACTATTGCAAGATGATCAACTTCGTGCAAGCATCCATGCATATAGACATTTGAATCTATGTCTGCTTCTTTATGGATATTACATTTAATTCTGTTCAGATGGAGGTTAACTTTGTTCACCTCAGTTTCTTCCTTTTCCAGTTCAACAATTATAACACAACACACCCATGCGCCTAAGTTAGGTTTCTCATTAGATTTGGTGCTACATGAGATACTTCATTGAATATTTTTATTCCTCTCCAAGTAACATAATTATTTGCTTTCCAACTCAAAGGTACCTGTATGAATTGCACAACTATATCCACTAAAGACTTAGTTTTCAAAAATAAGATATAATACCAAAGCATTCAGTAAGCACGGTTGCTGGCTTTGGTAAAACCAGAATCAGAACATAAATGCTGCAGATTAGATCCTGGGCTGTTATAGAGTGATGCACTTCAGTTTTAATCACCTTATTAGCAATGGTTTTAGTTTAGGTCAAGATGTTCTCTGACACAGATTTTAATGACATATTAGAGGTATAGATTGTAGTATCAAGAACAGTTTTCCAAATTTTGCAAAAGTAAAGGGAAACTGCCAGTGAAATCGAACAAGAGGATTTTAAATTTCACAATACTTCTTGCAGACAAGGTTTCAAAATAGAGAATTGTGAAAGCGTTGTTGGATCACAGAAAAGAATTATACAGGCAGGAGCTCTTTTCTATATGCGGCATTAATGATTACACAGCTGTGGAAGGAGATGGAGTATGCTAGAACTAATAATCTGTCTCTCATCAATGGCAGAAATCAGCATAAATTTCCCTACAGCAGATGAATAGCAGTGATTTACATAAAATATTGGATCATTTTCTGGGGTTAGGGTATGTATTCTACCATTTACTGGCAGCAGTTGGAACATTCCCCTTCGTCTTAAAAAAGATCTTAGGCACCCACTACTGTAATCTTTACATTTATAGTAATCTGACAGTTTCTACTTTTATTTAAAGTAAGTTTTAATTGTACATGGGATTTTAGATCTTGGTTTATATTTGTAATATGAAACAGTATTCTCCCACAGATTTTTCAAGGAAACCTGAGATAAAACAGCTTTTTAAGAATGCAACTGAAAAGGTAGGATTTTTATTTATTTATTTCAGTGCAGGGAGAACAGTATTGTAAAATAAATAGACAGTACTCAAAAAGAGACATCATTTTTATTCATATACCTGCTATTGCATTTCCACCAGAGTAAGAACTATTAAATTTGCCCCATGAGTTCCATCATTTAATTTTTATCATCCAATACTTTATTTTCATATCAAAAGATTTTCACTAATACATAACTCCTGGAGGAATGTTATAGGTTTGTTTGCAAAAGACTTTTCTTTTCTCCCTTTGAGTTTTCTATTCTAAGCAAGAAACAATGATGCTAGTATTTGGATTAGCTCCAGGAAGAGGAGTAGACTATTAGCATATGTGCCAGATAAAGAAAGAATTATAGACAATGGAATACACTATATACTTATGTTTACTTCAAAAAACCACATCCTGCTCTTGCGATACCTGGATATTTACTGTTGCACCTTGCTGCCTACACTTATGAACAAGTTATGCTCCTCACCCTTAAAGATCCTGCCTTATAACCAAACTGTGCAGTGAAAATACTAATAGCAGCAACATGTTATACTAACAAAAGGATTTATCCATACCCCGACTTACACTGTTACTCAGTGATTTAGCACACCACTGAATTTGTAGATTTAACTTGCTGCAGATTTCGCTTCTTGTAAAAGAGAACATCAGATGTTTTCCTCATTCCAGTAGGGTACACTTGTCCTGTGAGCTCATGCAAGAGCCTTGTAAACCACACGCAATATACTAGCAGTAACTAAAGTCTATAGAAATCTCAGAACAAAACATCTCTAAAAGAAATCCAGATTTTTACATGGCTTGAAATACCCTAGTCTGGCTTAAGTGAATGGTTCTCTCCCCTCTTTTGCATTTCCCACTCTAAGAAAATTAAATCAGCTTGCAGTGCATGGTTTTTACATTCTTCCATCTGGCTATGGAGCAAATGGTCTGGGAGCTAAAGCCCAACTCATAGGCAGGGTGCAAGGGAAAGCATTTAATAGCCTAGGGAGTGGAGATGTGTTCAAATTAAAATATAAATATATATATAGATATATGAAAATAGGCCAAACAGCTTGAGGTGATGGACAGAAATCCCTTATGCTCTGTGGGGTTCATGGAGACAAGAGATCTTCCCCTTACCCTTTCACCTGATGGGAGCAGAGACCCAGAAGGTAGCACATTCCTTTATGCCATAGAGTTTTCACTCATTAATGGAATATGTAGATTTTGAGATATATGTCATATATTTGACTGCGATCACCTGGCCACAAGACAATACACCAGGGCAACAAAAGAATCAATTGCAGAGTTTTGCATTTACTGCCTGAGAACTTGACCCCATGGTCTACAAAATACACTAGGCAAATAATAGGTATGTTGTATCGCATTATATGCCCAAGCTGCTATTCCAGACAACGGGCAAGAAAGACCTCACATGTACTTTACTTTGTAGTTAATATCTATATTTTGGGACAAATTTCGTTGCAGACTTTATGGTTATCAAATACCATGCAGCATTATTTAGTGTTTGGTAGGAACGGTTGGACTCGGTGATCCGGTGGGTCTCTTCCAACCTGGTTATTCTGTGATTCTGTGATTATGGGTTTATATATATTACACTTCTTTGCTTGTCCAGCAAAGTGAATGTATCATATAAAAAGTTGCTAACTCACTATCTTCATATTCATAAATAAGTTGTATATACTTAGTTTCAACATCATTTCTTTTAAGATTCACAAGTGGAATTTACTAAAAAAACTCCACGATATAGTATCCCAAACTGAAGAGGTTAAATCTCAAAGAATGTGAAAAGACACAAAAGAAAGATTGGGTAAAGTTTAAACCAATGAAAATATGAGTCATTGTTATATAACAGGCAAGTTGGGTATGTTCTGATATTTTAAGCTGAAGAAGAGATAGGTTGAGAGGGGAAGAGAGCACAGAAGTGGGAGTCAACAGGGGAACTGAGGTAAAGTAAGTGGGTATGTAAAAGTTTAGAAGCACTAATAGGAATTTATATGCTCTCTTAATTTTTGTTTTCTTACTTTATTTTTAAATCTCAGGTAGAACTCTTAAAAAATATTAACTCTATTTTCATCCAGAGGGATAAAGTATCCATTTAAACTATATCAACGTAATTAATTTTCACTAGGTAGTTATTAGGCAACTTCTAGGTAACTTTGACAAACTTTTTCCATTCATAGAAGACACAGCTGGGTAGAAATTAGTCTCTAAAAATACTTTCACACAACCTGCTTGTTTTCTAGTCACTGTCTTGTTATGTTATGCTCATTCCATCTGTCAATAGATATGAGTCACACATTCGACCTTTCAGTTTCACTTGCGCACATAAATTTCTTCCAATTTCCTGTGAAACAAACACTTTTAACTCTTTAGGAGTTGCAATTTGGACATCTACAGCATCCTAGAATAGTTTAGGTAGAAGCAAGCTCTTGTGCTGATATTCTTAGCTTTCCAGTCTGCACTACATTTTGAAAGCAGATTGTCTCTTCATTTTGCTGACCACCCTTCTGCCCACTCTATCACTAATTTCCACTGAAAAATTAGCAACTACGTGGAGCTCCAGTTTAAAAAAAAAATCTTTCATTTCAAAGAAAGCTAAACAGCAGAGAAGCAGATACAAGTCACTCCTGACATTACCAGCCTTGATCAGCAGATTCACTGAAGAAAAGCTATCATTTTACCATTTTTAAATCTGCAGCAGGCAACATTTGGTTCAAAGCTAACTTAAAAATAAAGACTCATGCTTGCCCAGCTGCTACCCACTGACATAAATCATGATGCCTTTACCAACAGATCCTATTTTTTTTTCTCTCCAAACACAATAAACACCGCCTGTATGAACATGGCCACAAAGAAGACAACAAAATCTGAAAGCTCGAGCATTATCTAGGGATTTGGGATTATATTGCCTTACTCTTTCTTTCAGACATGGTACAAAATTTAATCTTTCAGGGAACTTTCAAGACAAAATTATCAGTTTTAATAAGGACCACAAAGTTAAACTACTGTAAAAGAGACCAAATTCTGCACAGTGATCTGGTAAAGGTGGACAGACTGGACAAGTACAATTTGTTGGCAGACCTCATTTGTGAGCTTGTATAACTCATTATTGTTGAAACAGCAGCTTAGCATCAAGATGGTTTAACAGAACAGCAGACTTGAAGTCTATTTCACTTAAACATTACAATGGCAATACAAGGGTCTGTGGTTCAGCCTTACAGTTTCATTCCAAAATACAGTTGGTTTGAGCCTGGTGTGATATTGTCCCAACAAAATTACTTTAACCACCTAAGCCATATCCCTCTTATGCTAGTAACTGAGATTTCTCCATCTATAGTAATATGAGGACACTTAATATAGAAAATAGTATATCAGGGCTGTACACTAATGTGGAAACCTAAAGGGACTTGTTCAGCACTGTCATGCAATACAAGTGCTTTATCTAAAATTGTGAAGTGTAGAAGCATCCAGAAAATATGCTTTTGACTTAAGGATGAAAACTGAATTTTTTGACCTTTGGTCTTTGTTATGCTAGCATTTAAATACTACAGCAGAACACTCGATCTGTTGATATAATGGATTATGTCCTCCCAGTTAAAGTACAGACTAGTCAAATTAATGAATCCAAGACAAGATCGTAGATGTACATGTGGTCTTTGTGCTAAAAATTTTTTCCTTCTTTACAGGCGCACACTTAAAGGATTAATTTTACATTTGATGACTTGCCCTCACTGCCAAATTAAGCAAGTCAACTAAAGAAAAAGAATTTTCAAGTAGTACTGAGGTCACTTACAAGCAGCATCTTGTACATTGGTTCTCAAAGTGAAGAAAAAAGACCATATATGGACAGAGTCTAAAATTAACAATAAGCAATATTAGACACTGAGGGCTTTTTGTTTGTTTTGTTAAGTGGGGGTGGGGTGAAGGGCAGTGTTGCATTTTTTGTTTGTTTGCTTTTTTACACTGTCAAAAACCACAGAAACTGCACTTGTTAGCGGATGTTTTGGTCATTAGTTGCTTTTAGGCCAAATTAAATTTATTATTTTTCAGGTTCTTAATATTCATTAGTTCAGCAAATACTTGTCATGAGCACACAGTTAGCTGATAGTAGCACCTACAGTGTTAAAATAAAAAAGCAGGGGGAAAAAAAAATCTGTTAAATGATGGCTCTGATTTAACAGGCAGCTTTTCTACGTCAAACAGTCTTTCCAAAACATTATAATACATGGTCCATTTACAGATGTATACAATGTCTGTTATTGCTTTCTTAATGCTTCAAATCTCCCAACATTTTTTCCTCAGCTTCCAAAGTCATGTGTGTCTGTTATTGCTCAACCCCCTTCCCACTGAAGTCAACTGAATGTCATAATGTGTGTGTGACAACACAGCAACCTAATCAGACTGTTCTGAAGTCAGCATCTATTTGCTTCTCCACATAATCCCAGTTTTATCTTTGACAAGGACAGGTTTTTATTTCACAAAACAGGCAGAGAAAAGAACAGAAGGACACAAATACGTTCTTAGTATAGATTAACAAAGAAAAGTTAATATGAAGGTTTCAAATAAGTGTTTCAAGGGAGACCACCATTGTCAAAATTTATCTAGTGTTAATTACATAACTATGCCTCACCACACTCAAGATAAAAACTTTCTTCCTAATATCTAATCTATATCTCCTCTTTTTCAGCTTAAACCCCTTTGTCCTATCAGTACACTTGCTGATATAGAGCCCCTTCCAAGCTTTCCCACAGGCCCCTTTTCAGTCCTGTAAGGCCTCCCCTACAAGGTCTCTCTGGAGCCTCCTTTTCTCTAGGCTAAACAAGCCCAACTTTCTCAGCCTTCCCTCTTACAGAAGGTTCTCCTGCCTCTGATTGTCTTCATGCCCCTCCTTTGGACTCACTCTAACAGATCCATGTCCTTCCTGTGTTAAGGACTCCAAATATTTTTCTGTTATTAGTAAAACCTAAGACCAGTACAAGTAGAATGAATTAAATAATCAACAACAGTCTGAACTAAATTTCTTTTAAAGGGTCCATCACAAAAAAACAAGAAGATAATGTCACTGATAACAGTGACATTAAAAGTGAGAAAACTGTATTTTTCTATTCTTTGCCAGACATGTGTAAGCATCATATGACTTGCCAAACAATACAAGTTTTGCAGCAAATCTGTATAGACATCCGATGACTACAATCTTCTTTTATTTATATCTGAGAATTCCTGATTAGGGAAAGTAAAATTTGCCAGTACTCTTCAGCTCCAAATTCTTATCTGAGACAATATTAATAAAGCCAAACCCCTTTCACAGAATCACAGAATAACCAGGTTGGAAGAGACCCACTGGATCATCGAGTCCAACCATTCCTATCAAACACTAAATCATATCCCTCAGCACCTCGTCCACCCGTGCCTTAAACACCTCCAGGGAAGGTGACTCAACCACCTCCCTGGGCAGCCTGTTCCAGTGCCCAATGACCCTTTCTGTAAAGAATTTTTTCCTAACATCTAGCCTAAACCTCCCCTGGCAGAGCTTGAGGCCATTCCCTCTTGTCCTGTCCCCTGTCACTTGGGAGAAGAGGCCAGCACCCTCCTCTCTACAACGTCCTTTCAGGTAGTTGTAGAGAGCAATGAGGTCTCCCCTCAGCCTCCTCTTCTCCAGGCTAAACAACCCCAGCTCTCTCAGCCACTCCTCATAAGGCCTTTCCATCATCTTCCAACAGTCCTGGAAGACTGCGGAAGTCCCACTGGACTGGAGGCTGATGTTGTGCCCATCTACAAGAAGGGTCGCAGGGAGGACCCAGGAAACTACAGGCCTGTCAGTCTGACCTCAGTGCCAGGGAAAGTCATGGAGCAGGTGATCTTGAGTGCTATCATGAAGCACATGCAAGAGAACTGGGTGATCAGGCCCAGTCAACGCAGGTTCACACAAGGCAAGTCTTGCCAAACTAACCTGATCGCCGTCTGTGACAAAGTGACTCGGCTACTGGATGAGGGAAAGGCTGTGGATATGGTCTTCCTGGACTTCAGTAAAGCCTTTGACAGAGTTTCTCACAGCATTCTGCTTGAGAAACTGTCAGCCTCTGGCCTGGACAGGCGCACACTCTCCTGGGTGGAAAACTGGTTGGCTGGCCGGGCCCAGAGAGTGGTGGGAAATGGTGTGAAATCCAGCTGGAGACCAGTGACAAGTGGGGTTCCCAGGGCTCAATGCTGGGTCCAGCCCTGTTCAATGTCTTTATCAATGACCTGGATGAAGGCATCGAGTGCACCCTTTGCAAGTTTGTGGACGACACTAAGCTGGGTGGAAGTGTCGATCTGCTGGAGGGTAGAGAAGCTCTGCAAAGGGATCTGGACAGGCTGGACCACTGGGCAGAGACCAACAGCATGAGGTTTAACAAGGCCAAATGCCGGGTCCTGCACTTGGGGCACAACAACCCTATGCAGTGCTACAGACTAGGAGAAGTCTGTCTAGAAAGCTGCCTGGAGGAGAGGGACCTGGGAGTGTTGGTTGACAACCGACTGAAAATGAGCCAGCAGTGTGCCCAGGTGGCCAAGAAGGCCAATGGCATCTTGGCTTGTTTCAGAAACGGTGTGACCAGCAGGTCCAGGGAGGTTATTCTCCCTCTGTACTCAGCACTGGTGAGACCGCTCCTCGAATACTGTGTTCATTTCTGGGCCCCTCACCACAAGAAGGATGTTGAGGCTCTGGAGCGAGTCCAGAGAAGAGCAACAAAGCTGGTGAAGGGGCTGGAGAACAGGCCTTATGAGGAACAGCTGAGAGAGCTGGGGGTGTTTAGCGTGGAGAAGAGGAGGCTGAGGGGAGACCTCATTGCTCTCTACAACTACCTGAAAGGAGGTTGTAGAGAGGAGGGTGCTGGCCTCTTCTCCCAAGTGACAGGGGACAGCACAAGAGGGAATGGCCTCAAGCTCCGCCAGGGGAGGTTTAGGCTAGACGTTAGGAAAAATTCTTTACAGAAAGGGTCGTTGGGCACTGGAACAGGCTGCCCAGGGAGGTGGTTGATTCACCTTCCCTGGAGGTGTTTAAGGCACAGGTGGATGAGGTGCTGAGGGATATGATTTAGTGTTTGATAAGAATGGTTGGACTCGATGATCCGGTGGGTCTCTTCCAACCTGGTTATTCTGTGATTCTGTAACATAAGCAGTTATTTCCATGACTGGGAGTTAGAAAACTGTTTTTCTATTAAAAGAAGAAGCATCCTACATTATTGTCGTTTTTCTTGAAGTTTCTAGAACCATGAAATTTCAAAAACAAAACAAAAATTCAGGACGGTGTATTAATTATTTCCTGATAGTTACTTAACAGAAAAAACTGGTCCAAAACAAGCAATAATTGACCAAGTGTTATTTTCCAATATTTTCTAACCACAGCTATTAGGACATTTATTAACCAATTCAAACAGACAAGGAAGAACGTTATCAAAGTATGCAAACAGCAACAAATTTCATAGGTTATGCAATTTCTGCAGGTTTAACTAAATGATGCTGAATGAGAATAGATAGCTTATGATTCGGCATACCTATGTGCCCAGATACCTTCATCTGTATGCTGGCAGAGTTTTATAGCCAGAAGCTGCATTAAAATTGATGAAAGACAATGTAACTTCTCTTGGATGATTCTGTGCATCTTTGAGTTGACAAAACAGTGCAGCATTCCTAATTATTGTTCACAAGAAAGGCTCCCAAATATTCCCCTTGGTTCATTAAATGAAATGCCTTTGCTCTAAGTAACTTGATTTCCTATTTTAATACTGGTTCCCCATTTCCACTCTTAGCTCATTGCATATTGCAATCATAGACCTAGTGATGAAGGCACTGTTAATAGCAGGTTGGTGACACAAAATTAATTGGTAACATTAAAGGGCATGGGAAGCATTTTAAATCCTTCAAGGTGGACCAGTGTAAAAGGCCCAGAATCAGTGATGACTTAAAGAAAGTCATACAGTAAAATAAACAAGTACCTTTAGTGACTCATTTCTACATATACAAGACAATGTCAGACTTGAGTGCTTGCTATGTGTGCAGGTGCACTGGAGAGTAGGAGAGCAATATGCATGACTGCATGGGATGGTAGGTTTTGTTTGGGGTTTGGGGGGGCGGTGTTGTAACTGCTCTGGATGGTTTCATTGCACAGCAACAGCAGTTGTTCTGTTAGTGCTAATTAAGCCTAGGGGAACAATTTGTTGAGGTAGAGAAAATCTGGATGAGAGCAAAAAGAATTTTAATATTTTAATCCCAAGCAAAAGTAGAAACTTTCAAGTTCCTGGCTTCAGGGATTCCAGCATAGGAACTAAGTAACTGATCCTGCAAAGAATGAGAACTAGCTCAGCTTTTCACTGAAGCTCACTGATGTCTGCAGCACATTGCAGGATTGAGTTCTCTTAATGCAGGTCCATTATTATATTAAAATAATTTTAATTAACTGCATCCAACTGTATCCAAACAGAATACTCCTGTTTGTCAGGGTTGCATTCAGGAGTATATGGTCGTGTATGAGAAACGTTCCAGGTGATGTTTTTTATTCATTGAAGATTTTTCTGTTCTTTTTTCAAATGCTTGCAAACAAATGAAGGAATCGTCACTCTTCCAGCAAAAAAGTTCCTGTAACAGCTGTATGATTTCATTAATTATAGCCCTCCCGGCAACAGCACAAAATGCTGTACCCTCATACAGTCACGTGAGTTTGTATCAAAGATGGATTGCTGGCATAGGTAGTCTAGTCTTTCACTAAATGTGAATTTGAGTGTTGCCTGGTTTTTCTTCTAGGTCATAACTTAGAGAACTGAGAACAGATAAAAGGCAAACAAGATAAAAGAGACTGCTTTTTTTTGTTGTTGTTGCTGACAGAAAAAGTGGCAAACTGGGAGGCTGTCTAGGGATCAAGGAAAAAACCTAGCAACAGTTCCTTGCCAAAGGAAGCAGAGGGGGAAGGGAAAGGAGAGAGAAGGTGTTTTCTAGATTGGCAACTTAATTTAGAGCTGGGAGAGGAACAGAACAAGCTGCTGTAAGATATAAACACTACCAAGTTCGTCACAGATTTGCCAGAAGTAAAAACAAGAGAAACATAGTGAATCATCTGAGGGCAGGAAAAGAGAGATGCAAGTATATGGAGATTTGTGTATTTGGGAACAACTTTTTGCTTAGATAATATTTTAGAACACTGGAGATGAAAAGCATTCCCTTTTCTAGAGACCCAAGAGTCCCAACTCTTTAAACTGGAGAAAGAAAGTTGAAATTTTTTTTTTGCTAGTCAACACCACAGTAGCAGATTAAAAAAAAATTTTTTAAATTCTTTTTTTCAAACAGATGTTTCTCCTTCACCCCCATTTTGAATTCTCAGATGCCTTTCAGTTGCAAAAGACTAGTTCAACACAAATACAAATATATTTTATTAATTTTCATTCTCCTGTTAAGGGGTCCTCTACCAGGGTTCCATGAGTTTTCTGTAATTTATAATTTTGCAAGCTTCCCACAAATCTCCATTTCTCTTCGTTACTTTTTTTCCTGTGTCTGCTGTCTTCCTTTGCTCCCACCCAGCCAACAGCTGCAATGTCTCTGTCATTCCTTGAACTTGCTCACAGAAACTGATGTTATTTGCTCTCGGTTTGCATTCCTGTATCCATCTCCTATGCTTTAACCCTCTCCCCCTGGGTTCCTCCAGCTATCACAAATTGCAGCAATCTTTCCTTGAACCAGCTTCTCTTTGTTCCTTCAAGGAACAACACAAGAAATAGTCTCTCTTGTTTAAAGACAGCCTAAGCTTCATTTCTCAGAGGTTGAAGGGCCATAGTAATCATTTTAGCAGTGTGCTGGAGAAGATAGCCTCCAAGTTTGCTATTGAAGTAAGGTGTTTTTGTCCTAATCCACAGCATTTACATTTGGAATTAAGAATTTTTAAAATAATGGATGTGTATGTTCAAATAACACATACAGTATGCAGGGGATTTATTTTGAGGCGAGAAAACCCAACACAAACATGAGAAACAACCCTCCTCCTAATCTTAAATAAGTGATGTTTAACACTGAAATGCTCAGGAGTTTAGTGTCTGTATAGTGGTTCAATCCACGAAATGGTGGTCTTTGTCCAAAAGGAAACCGTCTCACCCTAAGTATTTTTCCTTTAATATGTTAAATAAGTACTCAGTTATATTTGAGGACTCTGCTTTTAGTGCTTAGAGGCCAGAGTCTGCCTGGGCACGAGGCAGAAAAGCAGCTTTTTTTTCCATGTCGTACTAATGGGTGTACCGAGTTCTAGCAAAACCAACAATGACCTCCCTTCTCCAAGACCTCCTCAGTCCCTCAAGAGTGTGAGAGGTGACTCACTGGACAGCCTAGAGGATCTACTTTCAAATAATTTCAACCCGTGTAAACAATTACCGAAGGACTTCTTGTTAGACATATTTTTAAGAACAGACTGTACTCCGTGTTTGGGAAGGGTGACACCTGCTATACAGAAGAGAATTTGAATCCTTTTGTTATAGGAAAGGATTGATGCACTCTTGACCATGAATTTGTCTTTTAAACTTCCAGGATGTGAACTGCCTTTTACTTGTCATCTTCCATAAAGTCCAGGCTCAAAAAACCCAAAGGCAAAAATGGTAATAAAAATAAATTATCGGCTGCCTCAGAAAGCAAGGAAGAGCTAGTTTAGAATTTCAGCAATAAAAGAGCAGTAGTGTTATTCGTCTAAGCAGAAAAAAATACAGCCAATGAAAATATACATATATATATATGGTTACTCCATGCCTCTCTGCAAATTAATTTCATTCTGTGTCAAAGTTTTGTATATGACTTCTGTACCATGTAAGTATTTGTTTGAAGGTTCAAATGACCCATAATTACGTATAGCCTTCTATGTAAAGAGAAACAATAACTCAAACACGGTCTGAGAGTTAAAGTCTTTTTAACCAATGTTTAAGATCTTAAATAATACTCATGGAAATAATTTATCTGTAACAACAGATCCAGGATAACAAAAGAATATGGAACAAATTAACAGCCAAAAAAAATAACTTAAAAACATCAGTAAGGCTAGTTAAGTTCTGAAAGTTTACGCAAAAAAAGTTTGGCAAAAATGTCCATTCTGTTCTCAGAGTTACAATTCAACAATTCAAGGCCAATTCAAGTCCAGCGCTGTGCAATTATTCATGTCTTGTTTGAGTTATTTACAAGATGGAATAACTGGAAAAGTATTAAACCTTTTTACATCCTGCTTTGGGTCTGTAATTCTCTTTTGTAAGACTTTTTCTGCCTTAAGTACCTTGTAATGGCCTCCTTCAAGCAACAGATAATTTTTTCTTTAAAAGTTCATGTTACACGTATGATTTGGTTTAAAGTCCAAGGATCAGCACTGAGCTTTAGCATCATATTATATATATATATAGCTGAACACTTGTCCTTTTGCTTACAGCAAAAGAAGTCTGAAAGAAGAGGTCGTAAAAATGAAAATAAAGGATCAATTTTTAAGCCTGATGTAAGGGTTAGAGCACTGTCCTGGGTTCAAGGCATCAAAGATTCAGAATGTGATGCACTGAGGATGTATGAGGGCCTAGAAAATTTGCAGTGAGGGACAGGTGAACTGGAATACAGCTGTGTATCTGGCACCAGTTGGGTTTACCTTGTCATCCTCACTCTAAATTTAGAGATCTTCAAGAGGAAAAGCTGATGGCACAAGAAGTTAAAACTAGAGGTAAGGGCAGGGCTAGGATCAACTGAAGGACTGTGTTTATAACAAAACATTTCAAATCACTGCAAAGGCCATGCCCAGTAGACCAGTAGGTTAAGATATAGTCTAGAGAGAGGCGAGAAGTATGGATAAGATTTACTGTTTAGTTGAGCAGAGATTGAGAGAAGAGGTATGTTTCTTGGAGGTCCTGGGCAGCCTAGACAGGTACCAGAAATAGAATTATGGTTGAAGGTATAGTTTGGCACGTGAAGGTGTTGAAACCAGATTTCAGGCTGATTTAGAGATAAAGCAGCTTGATCCCCAAACTGAAGTAACTACTTCATTCTACAGGAATCTTAAAGGAGATTGAATACTAATATTAATGCAGGTTTTTACTGTTAGGCCTGTAGTCTGGAAGCTTAAAATTAACAAAAATCAAAATGCATGAACAAGGGCAAAGCTTACTATCCAGTTCCACAGGATAAGAAAGACTAATAAGGAAATATTTTAAATGAAAGTTCAGTTCAGACATAGCTGCTAAATAAATTAAAGAAGTCTCAGGAGATTAGGATGAAGGCTGTGATCACTTGGGATTTGGATTATGTCCCATGCAGGCAGAAGTTCATCAGTTTCTAGGCTGTACAGTTTAGGACAGGAATCGAGATAAGTTTGTGAAATTCAATGATTAAGAGCTAGATTTATATTACAATACTGAAAATGCCACAGGTCTACAACAAGAATTTATGCTGGCAGAGGCCAGGATTAAGTTTTGAGATAGGCAGAAATCCTCAAGCTCGGTTAAGAAAAAGTGGCAGCTTCCTCAAGAGATTTAGGGCACAAAGAAGGTTGTAAACTGGTAAAATAATAGTGCAGTGAGATTTGAAAGTTTTGCAAGGATCAAACCTTTTGGTGGAAGACTTAACAGCAGTGTTGTACTTTTCATTAGCCAAGGAAAAAAGATCAGTCAACATCCAAGAGAATTACGGAAGCACCTGAAAGATTAGGAAGAAAAAAATTCTAAATTCCTCCATCAAATAGTAGTTATTCTGTAGATGGCCTAATTCACCAGGATAACAACCCAGAACTCAGTAAGGCTATTGTAACTAAATCCAAAATCTCGATTTCAGCATTCTTACGTCCCAGTGAATGACAAGAAGCACTGAGATATGCTGCAGACTCTTAACCTATGCTGGAAAAATGAGATATGCTGCAGACTCTTAACCTATGCTGGAAAAAAATATATTATAACGAATGTGAGAAAAATTAAATAGCATTATAACCAAAAGTAATAAGACCAGATTCCTCCTCAAATAATACAACTGGTAACAGGAAGAACTGCAGGCAAAATTATCTGTTCGTGTCAAGGGTTGAGGTTTTTTTTTAACTCAGGGAAGTAAAAATAATATGCATCATGTTTTCTTTTTCCTGAAAGATATTATGGAGTCTTCTGACTGCCTTTATGCACTTTTTCTGTATTTTTTTAATTAAATCCCATGTAAGGATAAGCAAATGTCATTATCTAAAATCTGTTAAAAACTAAACCACAAACTTGACTTTGTATTTAAGTCAACCCTAGCAGGAAGGAAGGATTTAGAAATAATTCCTAGTTAAAAACAAAGTTAATTTTATTCTAATGTCTTAAAATAAAGAGAAGATTTTTAGTGTTCCGATTGTTTGTGTTCTCTGTATCATCTAGAAATTGCTTATTGAGGAACATTAATGTCAAGAACTTTGAGGTATTCTTCCTGATTTAACAAGTTCTAGAGTAAGCACTAAAGAAAAGATTTGCATCATCTTAAGTTTAGGAAGGCTATAAAACTAAATAATTAATCAAAATATTAATCTTTTAAAGACTGTAAAATCAGCAAGATGAATTATTTCCAAGAAAGAAGGAATTAAAATAACATGAAGTTTCCTACAACCATGGCAGACTATCCTTTCCATTTAAGGACCAAGTCTAAAAGTATATTATTTTGAATTTTTCATGTATTAATAGTCAAGTATTAAGGGTTATACTTCATCTGGGTGATAGTAGGAACAGTTACATTTTCTATTTCTTCTGCTCAGTCTTGCACTTTTTCTTTTGCCTGAGAAATTCATTGTCTCATAGCTTTGTCCCCCATGTCACAATTTCACTGCCTACATAACTTCTAGACAACTGATGAATTGTTAGATCTCATCACCCTGTGGCTGGCAACGTCTCCCAGGTACACTGGACAGCTGAAAATGACTCCTTAAGCCACACTGCTGGTCAAAGAGAGTTCAGACTTTTATTTCCTGCTAGTACCTTTAGGCTAGGTTACAATGCAGAGACCATCACAGAAATTCTTCAAGCAAGTGGGAATACATAACAAGTCCAGCAGAGGCAGACACAGAATGTCCCAAACAGCATTTTAAGGAAGAAATTGTTAGGTGCCTTCACTTTCTCCTAGGAATCTACTTAGGAGGTTTGTAGAAAAAACAGCAATCCTGAAGACCACTTTTCCTCTTACATATTCCCATCATGAAACAGGCAGCTGGGATGGAGGAAGGAGGAAGGGAGGGAAATGCAGAGAATGTCTCATTTTGTGTATTTTATGAACTGTTTTAACATGTTGCAAGGGAAAACAGATAAACAAAAAGTAAAAATCATCAACCTGACTAACTCTGCCTTTTTCTTTTAAATGTAAATATATGAAATTGCAGAAGCACCATGTTGCTTCTGTCAAGCGGTTTCCTGGGTAAGTCAGATAATCTTGCTTTTTTATGCCCATGAGAGTGCCTGAACAGTTCATGGCATTGGTCCATTAACATCTGGTTAGTGGATAGTCTGTGCATTGAAAGGCAAGCTGATTGACATGCCTCATTGATATTCATTTGATATTCATTCACTGCAGTCAGTATAGGACACCAGTCCTAGTCAAGTAAAGGTTAAAGCACAGAAGACGACCAATTTTTTTTTTTCCTTTTCCCCTAGTCAATCATAGTCTTCTATGAGTAGCAATTCAGAGGAGTTTTTAGTTATTTGAGGAGAAGAGAGGTTATAGTCTGTGGCTATTCAGCAAACAATTGACACCCCAAGAACTTCTGAACAACACGTTGCATTTAAGCTTTGATAAAAACAATCATTTGAGCACTGGCTTAAAGCATGTGAATGTCTGTGGTGAAACATTGTTTCTGCTAGAGCTGATTAAAAGAGAACAAACTAGGTGTAAGAGGGTCAATAGCCAAGCAAGTTCTCCAAAGCTGACTCATTTACACAGAGGGGTTTTTGCTATCCTGCAGGCAGTGCAGGAAATTGAGAAGTAGTTATGACTGTACACTATGTGTACAGCTGCAAGGAAAATAATTCTTTCCCTAAAATGGGGAGATTAATAGGACAGTTTGGATACTAAGGGTAAGGTTTGGGTTTGTGAGGATCAGGTCTAAGCCAGCTTGGCATCTGCTTCCCTTCAGAGGCAGATTTCTGCATTTTTTAATACAGAGGCAGACAGAGTTTATGCCTTACAATATTTCTCTTTTGACAGAGATAAATATAACTGACATCATCCACTCCTAAATCCCAGCTCACTAGCAAGTCCATGAACCACTTAAACTAGCACTGTGTAGTCCTATTCAGAAGCACAGGGACTTGCTTCTGCATAGGACTGAATTTCACCCCAGTTGACTGTAAGAAATAACTGTTTGTCTATTACTTGACTAACAGCTAAGACATTGGGGTAGAACTTGAACATCTCCAGAGCATTCTTTCAAGTAACAGCTTGTTTGGATGTTTATCTTCCATGGTTTTGTGTCTATTTTCAAATTTGGAGCCCAAGATTTGAAGGTGCTACCACCCAAGTGAATTTTCAGAGCCAGGACTCCAGTATTTTAAAACTGAAATTATCCTCTCATCTGTCAAGGGACGGAGAAATAACAGCAAGGTCATGTATTGCCATAAAGTAGCTCAGAAAAAAATATCAAATCTGAACAGTCAGATTTCTAAGCCATCTGACCCTTTGTTTTCTCAGTGCCAAACAACTCTCCTCTTACTCTGTCTCTGAAGGAAGCACGGCTGAAGAAGCCACTTCACACCTGCAGACAGATCTTTGTAGAATAACAGGGTGGGTAAAAAGCATAAAATATTTTTACTGCTCAAGTTTCCTCACAGAACCAGTATCTGGCTGCAGGGCACTTCCACCTACAGATCAACATAAAAAAGATCCTGCTGTGATGTGCTGTCCTCCCCCACTGGGCAGGAGTAATAGGAGAGAGGAATTCTTTAGTTACTACTCTGCCTAACTGGAAGACAGACATTCCCGTAAAACTGTGTGTGGGAGCATTTCACAGCAAAATCAAAACACTGTTAAAAGTAAATTCAGCGAACTGCTTCTCATGCAGTGCTGCTATATGAAAAGATGAGGATATTTTATTACACACAGACAAACTGCCAGACATCAACACCACTGCAGTGCCCGGTTGCCGGTTGAGAGTTAGCACTCTAAATCCCCAGGATCATGTTATTAAGGCTGTGGACCAAGTCAGATCTTCACCTGCCAGTTCCAATCTACTCATTGACCAGAGGAGCTGAGGGTAGTATGTATCATTTTGCTTCAGATCTTGAGTAACTGGTTTAGTCCATTTAAATTCTTGCTTGGAAATTATACAATCAGCTAGCATAAGTCAATGTAGCGCCCTCTACTTTCAAATATATCAGATTCATGCCGCTGAGAAAATGAACATGGGCAAGCCTTACAACATTGCCATACAATTGATCGGCTTCTGTGCCATGAGAAAACTTCACTGCACCTAGTTTCTTCATGCAGCATCAGTCCAAGAGTGAAGTAAAGGTTTTTAGTACAACTATGAGGCACTACATTTTTTAAAAGAGCCATATTGTTATGACAGTTCAGTGCCTAAATGACAGAGTAATACAATATTGTTTTGTTTTGCAAATTTTATCCTCAATGTCATGGAGGTTCACTCTCTGCCTGTACTCAGCCCAATTTGACAAAACTTGATGTTTCATATAATTGATTTTCCACCCACCCAGAGAAATAGTTAAATGTTAAAATGAAAAAAAAACAAATCAAAAAAAACCTAAATCAATGCCCATCTCTAAACTGCTTTATTGATAACATTTGACTGTTGTGTAACAAGTCATATTGAAAAGCATCAAAGTGAAGGGGAAAAAGTAGCAAAGGAAGTAATGTGTTCAGGACCATCATACCCTTCATAATAACTACTTGGAGCTTCAAAATATTAATGACAAAATAACACAGCTTGACAGTAAAACTATGTTGGCTGTTTAGGACCCTTGTGTCCTATAGTTTGACTGTATTCCCACTTCATACCAAAAGGGAAATAAAAATTTACATCACTGTGGCTCTGTGAATACCAGTGGAGTAGAACTGAAGTGTCATATTTGGCCTGAGAAAGTCCAGCTCCAGCTTATCTGCAATTACTGGAAGAGCTCTCCCAGAAAACATACTTTTCCGCTAGGCCTCAGTGTGACTTTGTCTCAAACATTTGAAACTACTCCCATTCATGTTAGTCTTTAAAGAAAATATTTAAGGACACATTGATTTTTTAACTCTAGTCTATTGCCACTGTATTCTGGGGCAATGTAAAAGACTAACAACTATGTGCATTATGTATACACTCACTTGTTGTTTATAAGGGATGCTCGCTTCTTGGAGACAGTTTTGCAAGTTACATTGAAGACTCCATTAAAAAGGTAAACATAATAAAGAAACTACAAATGGTTATAGCTGTTAACATTATAGCGATCCTTCAAAAATATTATTTAAACACAAAGTGACAAGCTTTGTGGAAAAAAATGTTATACACACAGTCCCAGTGCATGGCACTGCTTTCATCCAGCCTAACTAAGAGAAGCTTCAGCTTCTACTGTTACACAATTTTGCAGTGTTATTTCTGCATGGAGATATTCACTGTTTCCATAAAGAAAGTTAATGCTCTCGTCACACACTGAACAAATTGGCCAAGAAGTATTCCTGGAGCCAGCACAACTAAGTAGAAAAAAACCCCAGGCTTTTCTACTATTCAGCACTGGATAAAGATGCTTTTCATTTATAAAAAATGTTTGAGACTTCTTTATTAATTCATAACTGAACGCAATTAATTGACCTACAAACTCATTGTTCTTTGTTGACCTGTGTATTAACTAACCATAAAGCACTTTTGTCTACCAGAAAACAATCCAAATTCTCTCTCTCTCCCTCCCTCCCTCCGTCATCTGGAATGTAGTACATTATGTTTGTGCCTCAAGAAGACTTTTCTCCCAAAGTAGAAAGTACAGTTCTGATGAGACTGTGTTTAATCAAACAGTATGCTGTCTTATATACAGGACTGAACTCTTTCAGTTCTTTAGCAATAAATAAATAAATTCTTCCTTAAATTTGAATGAAACTACGCACCAACTATGCAGCACAAATTTCATACTCTGTGACTTTACAGAGTTTTAGTTCAACTCAATGTTATGGAAACCACCAGACTGTTGATGTTTTACGCAGTGCATTACACTGTGGCAATTACACTAGTGAGTTGGCTATAAGCATACTCACTATTCAATTTTTTAACTGGCTACAAGGATACAATAGGCTGTCTAGACCATCACAGCTTGAGAAGCTGTGCCGACTCTGCTTTGCCCTGTGAAACTGCGGTTGGATGTTACCTGAATTCAAGGGTGATTTCAATTTAGCATATTGAAGAACACAGTAATTAACTTCTCTCCAGTAAGGCAGACTCTTCCAAATGAAGAGTAGACTTTAAGGAGTCAGTAGTTGGATCAGGATGAGTAGAACTGAAAACTGGCTTACTCTACACTTTCTATTCTGAGCCACCTTTGTTTTACCACTAAACCAAACATACACAGCTAATATTCACATCCAGTAGAAAGAAGATATCTTCAATGCTGCTACTTAGCTAGTAGTAATTTTTTTGTGCATGAGATGCACTACATTTCAATAATGAATTTAGAATATAAATTATAAAATTTAAACGTAATATTGTATGCTGTGATCTACCCTGAACTCAGCATTTGCAACATTGAAATAGAAACAATTCATGTTGATCTGTTACCAAATTATATATAAGAAATGCTGCTCAGAATAACTACTGTGTTATCAAAAATAACGGGGAGAAAAAAGGCTTTAGTACAGTAGACGTTTTGCTATTCTACACCATATTTAGAGGATTTAATGATAATCTCCAGCACTGAATGTTTCCATCCTAAAGGTCTTACCCCTGACAACAAGAGGATGGTCTGATCTGTCATTTTATCCACAGCAAGATCACCAAAAGTCAGATTTCTCCACAATATAAGGAGGACAAGGACCTGTTAGAACAAGTCCAGAGGAGGGCCATGAAGATGATCAAAGAGGTGGAACACCTCCTCTATGAACACAGGCTGAGAGTAGAGGCTGTTCAGCCTGGAGAAGAAAACGCTCCAGATAAACCTGACAGCAGCCTTCCAGTACCTAAAGGAGACCTACAAGAAAGCTGTAGAGGGGCTTGTTACAAGGGCATGTAGTGATAGGACAGTGGGTACTGGCTTTAAACTGAAAGAGGGTAGATCAAGATTAGATACGAGGAAGAAATTCTTCACTATGGGCACAGTGAGAGCAATGGAACAGGTTGCTCAGAGAAGATGTGCATGCCCTATTCCTGGAAGATTCCAAGGCCAGGCTGGATGAGGCTTTCAGCAACCTGATGTGCTAGAAGGTGTGTGTGAGGGGTGTAGAACTTAGTGATCTTTAAGGCCCCTTCTAACAAACCATTCTATGATTCTGTAAAACTATAAACAAAGGCACTATTTGAGCACAAGAGAACTACTCCCATTAATCTATACAAGGATCTAGGTCAAAGAAGCCCCAAGGCCTCTCTGAACTATGTAAGCAAGCAGAGGCCTATAAAGGGATATTTCTGCAGCTGAGAATCTCTTGTGGAAAATAACAGCCAACTAATAGTCTTTTTCAAGACATACCCATGCACTGGATGACAGGAGAAAGGACAATATCCAAGTTACTCCTTAGTTCAGGAAACATCCTGTTGGCTTGCTAAGCTAGTGTAGAGAAGGGAGGGAAGTCTATACAAAAGAGATCCCAATGGATGTAAGAAAAGAGCCCCAGGCTAGCCTTCATTGCCAACTGTAGCAACAGCCAAGCATTTTACCCACTGGGGACTGGACAAAGACCAAACTAATCTCTCAGAATTGCTACAGTCCCATTACTGTTCAGTTACAATGTACTATGTCAAATTTTAAACAGCAGCTTGCAGTTAGTAGGTCCTATAACCCACGGTCAGAGTCATAGGTTAGTTGGTAATCACCAACTATGTTTTCTTACAGCAGGTTATAATGAATCAAAAATTTTATTGGACAGTTTATCAGAGAGAGGATAAAATTAATTTCAGTTGCAACACAGAATCTCCTTACTTAAATACTATCCCTTGTAAGAGTGCATATATATTCAGGAAAATAAATGACAGAAAAAAAAAATACCTTGCACAAAAGAAGAAACGGGTCTCTCGGAGCTCAGCATGAAGGCGTACTTCAGCCTGAATAAATGTCCTAAGAAAATGAGACTGCAAATTAGCTATGAGAATACACATGTACAAATAATACAGAAGTGCTCAAATATCTAACCCTTTCATTTAGGAGTGCTGCCTCCTGCATACTGGAAAGTTGTATCAATAAACAAATTTTTCCAGCCCCCACTGAAATATTAGCATCAGGGGTAACTTTGCCTTCTTATTTATCTTTAAACATATTGTTTCCAAAATAAGTTGTTTCAGATTTGCCCATGATTCCCCAATTTTTAAGAATTTGTTTACAATTTTATGTCCAAGACAAATTATAAGAGCATAGTAGGGTGCTAAGAGAACCAATCCTCAGAACAGTGGGGTTTCTCCAAAATGCAGTTGTTTTGCTTTACATCAGAAAGAAACTTTCATATGCATTGTAGAATATATAGGCAAAAATTCCTTATTCAGCAATTCAATAAAAATGAAAAACACACTTGGAGAAGTTTATTTTCAGGGATGTTGATAGTGATTTCTGTATCAGCATTATTCATAAAAACATTTGCTGATTGAATTAATTTCCTCATAAACTAGCCCTGTGAAGCACCTCTTCCCACATTCCAAACCAGAAACCTACCATAAGAACCTGTCTTTCATAATTTTGGAGAGCACATAATTGCAAATCATACCTGAAGATCTAGAAATGAAAAAAATCATGTCAGGCTTGTACTCATATCTACTCAGCGCACAGACCTTCTTGATAAAATTCAGACACCTCTGCTGCTTTTCCCCAGGAGTTCTAGGTAGCACAACTGCTTTCTCTGTAAAGCTTGTACTAATCTGCTCCTTCTTAGCAAGCCTGACAGGTCTCTCTAGAGACATGCAAGATTAGATAGTTTTGAACCATTAATGTGGGAGAAAACAAGAGATCAGCAATCTGTAGTGCATCTGGCAATACCATCCTCACCCTCTAACAATGATACCATTCTAGAAGTTACATACCTTACACACTTAAAGCTGGTGCCTTTCCTTCATTCTTGTTTCTGAATATCTCAATCGTTTAACTTCAGGCAACACAGACTCACAATGAAGAGAACAGTAGCACTTATTCATTTTACCATCATGTTGGTACCAAAAGATTGCATAGTAAACTGTCCAGCCTTCTATTCTTAGCAAAAGATATGTTGTTTTATAGAGGTACCTATTCCTTTGCTCACGTACTATATTCTGCAAGTGTTAAAGCAAGCTTTACACATTTAAAGTATTTTTTAAAAAGCATAGAGCAAAATGGACTGCCCCCAAAATAGTACAAAGAATTAATGATAATTCTGTAGAGTCTCATTTGCTACATAATTTATACCCCAAAAACTTAATCCATCCCTTAAAACATAATTTCATGCTATGTCCAGTAATGATATGAAAAGCCCAGACAGGTACAGTGACTCTTAATGCTTTCTCACATTATTATTAATTAGTATTAAAAAAAAAATCTTAGTCTGGGGATAGAAAAACTCAGGCAGTAAGAAGAAGCACAAATCAAGGATCCCGGACATTCTGAAAATCCTACATAATTTTCGAACTGAGTATCAGCAATATTGATCTTTCTGGTACATTTGTCTCCTGTTACCTTGGCCCATGCAAAGACACTGTGGTACTATCCCTATTTGCATCAGTCATATTTTTACTTGTTTTTTGGTGGAATACATATATATATAAAAAGTTTGGTTTTTTCATGTTTATCTCTTCAATCAAGATAATTTCTCGTATTCCTCACACATACAGGGCGTAACACATGGGATTCTAGTCTTGGTAATCCTTGCTTTCTGCTAAACTGCACATTTTAATGGATTAAATTAAAAGGAAGATTTCCTTACAGAATATTTGCTCAGTTCAGTAAAACAAGGGAGATATATGCCAGTTAAATAGTTCTAGTTTGATCACACAAAGAAGTATACTGGTGGGCAACTGAGATTATTTCATTACACATGAGGCCGGGTGCAGTAAGAAAAGAACACCACATTTATGCTATTTTGATAGGCAATTTCTAGAAGACAGGGGTATTTGTAGGCTGCCCCCTGAGAAGAAAGTGAGATATAGTAAATACAGATTATTACAGATGTGAGATGAGTAAAGATAAAGCAAAATTAATGTTTTTTTTCAAATCTATAGGAACTACACAGTCAGAAAACTCCCCTAACACTGAAGATACTGGGACTTCTGACATTAGTATTACCTGTCCTATGTGGACACAGGAATGAGTGAGTTACCACTATATGCTTTTGATGTTTTATTTGTAAATAGAATGAGTGATAAATTCAAACATATGGGAATACAGCATACCACAATAGCTTTCTATATACTCACAGAGCATAAACCACGAGGGCAAGGACTTATCTAGCATATTACATATAGCAGCTAGTAGAAGAAATGCGTTATAAGAAGATACATAAGCCATGTCTCACAGTGAACCATACAGGAACTAGAGTAATTTCTCAGATCTCTAAGGCCCAAGAAACATAAACTTCAGCCACAATAAGCAACTATACCAAGGGATTACTCACTCTGGTATTTTAGCTGCTTTAGTTCCAATTCTTTAAGCTTCATATCTACAGGTGTATATCACAAGAGTTCTCCATGTCATAAAGTTCAGGTCTTTCAAGAAACAAAGCTATACAGGTAAAACAGTACTATCCCAATTCCTCATTTATAAAACATCAAGGAAAAGAAGGCTGAAAGCACATCTGTTAAGACTGAACTCAGAGTTATAAGAAAAAAGGAAGGGGAAAGAGTACCTCCTGTACTCACATGTTCTGCAACTTGATCCAGGAGGTCAATTGGTCACAGGTGACACTCATCTGAGACCCTAATCAAAGAACCCTGCTGAGCTTTACAGATGTCTCTTATTTTATGCATTTGAGCTGAAATGAATATCTCTTTGTGGTCACCTATTTTTGCTGTTGAAAGCACAAAGTTCTTCTATTTTTTTTTCTTATCTGATCATGGGATCAAAAAGGTTTGAGATTTAAAGTTAAGTCTGTTAATGTAATGAATAAATTACAATACAGAGAAAATTTTAAAAATCCAAACAAACACGTGTTTACAGATATGTCAAAGATCAGATAAAAGGTGTTTTTTTTGTGGTGGTGTTTTTGTCATTTTTTTCTTTTCCTTATTTAACATTACAACCTTTATCTGTGACTACTGGCAATACTCTCTCATTCCACCCAGTAAACACATGCAGACCCCACACTCACTCAAACTCCCTTGATTCAGCTTACAAATAGATGAAGAGCTTGACAGATTCAATAGATTTTGTTCCTGGTCATAATCCTTCTGAACTAATGCCTAAACTGTTTTCCAGCTAGTATCTCAATAGTCTGTCTGTTCAGATTTTCTGTACTCTTACCACAGATTAAACACTCAGCATCTAGCTGGCCATGTAGCCTCAGAACTCCAGTTCTGCACTTGCAAAACTGATGCCAGGGAGTGGTAATTATACTTCAATGACTTTATTGACTGCAAATGATTAAGCCAAGCATGACTGACAAAGCTTTACTGACCATTTCTATTTATAACACAGTACTATTCCATACCCATTCAGAGTTAGCTACATGTGGTTCTTGCATGAAGCAGTGCTCTACTGTCTCTAAAGTCTTGGGGGCTTTTACAATAAGGAGGAGTTATCCTTTCATAACTGATCATAATGCCTTTTGGAAACTTCTCTGTTTCTCGGATTTTTGGGGGGTGCAACAGAACTCTGTTATTGAATTTTATTTTTTTTTATTTTCTTATTTTTTATTAACATATACTGCCATCATGTGGGCAGAAATAATAAGAAAGAAATAGAGAAAGCATCTCCCCTTGAAAGCGCCACCGTCATTCAGAAACGTTCATCTTACTACCCATAGAAGCACTAGCTCAAGATTATTGAAACAGAAGGAAGTAAAAACTGATTTTTGTTTTGTTTTGTAGCCACATGACAGAAATCGAGCCAGTATTTGAGGACTCAGTGGAGGGACCATGAAGCTATGTGGCAGCTGGACAGTAAACTGACTAGCACAAGTGGTAAAATCCTAGGTTTAGCACAGAGCTTTAGCTATTACTCGTTATTTATTTAGCTCTTACTCCTTTCCTACATATCTAGATGCAAGTCACATGGGGCTGAAGATCAGAGTGATTAGAAAAAGACAGAGTAAGCAAAAGATGGGCCATGACGCAGCTTTGCAAATCCACGGTTTGTATGGGAGTGCAAATATCACCAGCCTTCCAACTCATGCACAAGAATGAAGAAATCCATCAGAAAAATAGCCAGTTACTTCCTACTTGTCACTCCCACTGTATGGGTGTTCACTGTCTTTCCTGGGCATTGAAAGAATGTGCTTACCTCTTGCGGCATTAGGAACTTCCAAGTGCAGTATTGCAGCAAGAGATCCAGAGAATAAAGGATGAAAAGAAAAAGAATGACCCAGAAGCATAAATGTTCTGGGTTTTATAAAAAGTATCTTGAAAGAAAATCACTACAAAATTCAACTAGATCAGAAATTTCTTATTATTTTGAAGTGTCTTTTTACTGGAAAAAAATGTTCAGTTGTCAAATTGTGTATATTTGTATTGACTAACTTTATCTAAAAAAATATTTTGTAAGAACTGCAGAGTTTTAAAAAATGATATAACCATCAGATATTGCCAAGACCCCCAGACCCCACACTAAAGTAAGAATATATTTAAATTATACTTGAAGTACCAGCAGTTATCAAGCTTAACCAGACAGTAGAAAATGGGGGTGGGTAAGGGGTGTGTGTTTACATCTCTACTAGACATAGCTTGTCAAAAACTAGTACTTAAGTTTTCACTAAAGTGCTAAACTGTCAAAGTCAAGGCTGAATTTGCCATCTTCATGCTCTTCTTCTGCATAGCTATTATAAGCCGCTTTTCAAGGTCCATCTCGTGGAACCAATTAGTGGCACATACTTTCACAATAAGTAGCACTGTGTTCCAGAAGGGTCCCACTGAGTAATTTGCTACTCATATTGAGCTCAGAACATGAGGATCTGACAATTAGATAGTGAAATATAAATATTGCATTGATTGCTCTAGTGTAACAGCTTACCAAGAATGCCTCAAAATCAGTGAAATATGAGTCTTATTCAAGAATCTCAGCTATTGCTGAAAATTACCTTTAACTCAAGAAAACTATATCGCAACAACTTAGGATCTGAGTCTGTATCCTCTAATCACTGTAAAAACAAACTTATGTTGTCTAATACAAGAAACTTACACAAAAATATACATACATTACCACATAGATGTTGAGAATTCAATATTCACCAACAATTTCACCAAGGCTGAAATATTTCCCCCCCACATTTCAATACAATGATTGCCATAAGATGGGCTTTTTTTTAATTATAATAAAAATTAATATTTTGTTAGGAAATAGGGATTCTAAAATCTTTGTCGGTGTAACAGTTTAAATATTAGGCTTTTTAATTGTTTAGCATATAGAACTAACTTTTCATTCATCCACTCATTTTCTGGGTGTTATTTTCCATTGTATTAAAACCAGATCTGTTCCTACAGCAACCTCTTAATACAGTAATCTATGTGTTTCAGAACTTGTCACGTCATAGCTTGCTGTTTTACAAGTTATAGCTAGAGGTGATAGGTAATTGAATTTATACCAGGTGTAATTGTTAATGTAGCAATAAGTCTTTCAACTTAATAGCATTAATTTAGATTAAGATCAAGTTACTTCTCCTTTTCATTAAAAGTAGCAGCATTGTTCTCTCATTTGCCTTTAGACATAAGCTTGAAAAACTAGACTAGTTGAAAAGAAATTTTAAATAAATTAACATTAAAACAAAAATACAGGAGAGATGAAAAATCTTAAGAAAATAAAAGGGAGAGATACAAATGCTAAAGGAAGAGTTCCAACCAATAAACTGACAAATCTCCAATATGCAACAACGTCTTATTATATTTCTGCCACTGAAACCAAGATTCAAACTAGACAGAAAATTCAGGACTCCTCCCAACTCATAGATCAGGCTTATGTATAGTACAATAAAAAGAAATGAGATAAAACAGAGCATGCAGCATTTATTTCTGCTCTTCACTTCAGGGTCATTCAGTCTTAATACATTTCATCAACATCCTCATACTTTCCAAGAGAACATATCTAGATATCTAGTTTGAACAGTGATGTTGGATGGAGTCCAACATATGTTGCTCATTTACCAGTATAAAGTTCACCAGGTTCAATTGTAGCTCCTCATCTTTCTCACCATTTTCACTGTAAGCAGAAATAATTCTCATGAAACAGTGTATGAAGCTCAAAGAAAACAAATACTAAGCCAAACGCATCATATTCCTCTCCTCATATAATTTCTGTACTACAGAAAGTTGAAAAAATCTTCTGACTTGGGTTGGAAAGAGCTCTATAGATAAATACATACTGCATTCTCACATCAACAGATATACATTTATCCAGCTTAAGAAGGATTTATGTAAAGACAGAATAGAAAGGTTGTTTCTAAGGTATTTAAAAGTGCTAAGTGGAGTTCCGGTTTTAGAGTTGAAAAAGTACAGAAATGATTTTGTGGTTTCAGTGAGATTCAATCTTTCCAGTTACTTCCAAGAAGAATACAATGTAGGATAATGTAGTGATTCCATTTCAAAACCTGGTGGAATATTTGATCTCTGATACACAAATTTGTACCTTTTACGTCACTATGATCCGGACCTGTGCTGAAACACAGCCCCTCAGTGAGCTACAGACCAGACTAAAACCAGTACGACCTCAAAAAAACTTGATATTTGTAAGCAAACAGCTACCTAGATGAAACATGTAAGAAACCAAACGTAACCCTGCAGACCTTGTTTCTACATTTCATTATAAGATAGAAGTCCATAAAAGTCAAAAGAGGTTTGAGGTCAGTATCTTCTTATGTGGCCTTTGATCTAGAAATTAAGCTTAACTTGTAATAATGCCTGTAGTAGTCATTAAAATTCTTTTTTTCTTTTTTTTTTTCTTCTCAGTCAAACCACAACATGCAACAGTGGGATAAATATAGGATGTTGGCTAATCAAATCTAATGAAATATTTCCCCTTCTTTACATAACAAAATAGATAGGTATCCATTCCTGTCCCCTATCTCTCCTAGATCTTCACCCATACCTCATACAGCTTAGGATACTCATGTCTGTTCCAGTTAATGATCAGAGCTGGCAAAAAAAAACAGACAAAAGCTTGACAAATCCAAGAGGATTCACTTCAGCCCTGGGAAGAGCAACCATAATTGAGCTGAAGCGCAAGCCACAGGGGCTGTTCAAACTGGGTTGTGGCTGCACCTGCTCTGCGGCCTGCAGCTGAATCCCTCAGCAGGAAATTTCTCCACAGTTATGGGAAAGCAAGGAGTTAATATTTTAAAATCTTTACATACCTTAGCTCTGACCTGCAGAGTACGGTTGCTTGCCAACTGACCACTCACACACAACCCAAAAAGGCTGTGTTCTGTGTTCCAACTCAAGCCATCTCTATTGCTGGACATAAAGCCCCCAGTGGGGTAGAATTTAGACCAAAATTCGAGATAAACAAAGTCTGCCAAACTCAAACTGGGATTAGCAATGTGAGAAAGACACATAGATTTGACTGGCTAACTGCTCAAAAAGCACAGATTTAAACGCTGCTGTCTCATCATATATTTCAGGAACATTTATACGATCTGGAGCTATATTCAGGTCTGAAATTCTCCACAGCAAAACTAATTCTCCAGAACCTTAGTTAGACAAACAAATCCTCGGGTGGTGGTATGTTCTTGAAAATACAAGAAGAGTTACAAATGTACAGAAATTATGGCTGTTAATAAAAATATACATCCATTCTCTACTTCTGCTTCATCCTGAATCTTGTACTTCCCTCTCTCTCACTCCCAACCACCTTGGGTCTAATTGATTAGCTTGTTTCCTGGGATGATTCAAAAGAATCACAGGTGCCTGTGTTATAAAAGATTGAGAACTATATTGAGCTAGATATTCATGAGGCTAAAAGTGAAAAGACTGAAGAAGAAAACAATTTTTTCAAGGTTTCCAAAATTCCTGTCTGGAGGGTAAGGTTAATTCTAATTGGACATTAGTGTTTGATGGGAACGGTTGGACTCGATGATCCGGTGGGTCTCTTCCAACCTGGTTATTCTGTGATTCTGTGACATATCACACCAGGTGTGCTTTATTTAAATAATATTTACTCGATTGTAGCCAATAATTAACTTTTTAAATATTTGGTTAATTTAATGTTTTTTCTCCTGTTGTTAATTCTCTAGAAGTCAAAATCCAAAGACAGTTAACAAAATATGAGCCAAAATCCATTGTCTGCACCTGGGTACATAGAAGATACACACATATACATAGAGCCAGAGGTTTTGAACAAAATCTTCAATTCTGCAGCATAGCACTAGAGGGTGCACAAGGCTACTCCATTACAACCACTTTATCTTCATACAAAAGTATTTGTTTTCACATGGCTCCAAGTAGATTTGAGAGCACCATTGCTGAAGTTTTAAAGAGTGGGAGCCTGAACTTACGTTGTTCATGAGTAAGAACACTGCTAGTTCAGGATCAGGCACAAAGTCAAATTTGGCTTCCTGATATAAATCTCCAGCTCCTTCAAATATTTTGGCTGCAGAGAGTTTTGTGGAAGTTTGGGCTTTTGTACTGTTTCTCAGCATTCAGTGAAGAAGTTCTCCTTAGCAAAAGTTTTCAATCTAAAAAATCTAATTTCTGCTGTGTTCCTGCTGAAGACTCAACTCCTTTGCATGAAAGAACACAGCCATAAGTGAAATACTGCAAATAGCCTGGGATTCAAAAACAAGTCGGGATTCATTTACTCTCTCTCGGATCCTCTGGAACAAAAATGTAAGCTGGATCAGTCTCCTTGTGGCTTGTGTACTTTCTTTCTAGGCTCTGCAGAATTTAGCACAATGAAAGGCTTCATGAGGGATGGGTAGAGAAAGAGTTTCTGCTTTACAGTGTCTAGTGGGACTGGAAAGGAATACAGAAGTAATAGTAAGAGGTGGCAAGCAAATCCCAGTTGCATGGGAACATTTGACGTGGGTCTTCCATTATTGTCCTTTCCCAGCTTTTGATTGTATTGCGTACTGTTGAGTTTATCCTGTTTTCCTGCACAGGTTATGAAGAGACAAGACTTTACTGCAGTGAAAGTAAGGGGATAAAACTGTGGCTCTATAATTATTTTCCAGGACGCTGGAAAAGACCTGTCTAGTTATTCTGCACTAGCCTAGTCCAAATATTCAGTCCTCCTGCTAGACAGAGATGTCAAGAAGCAGTGGAAAATAAAAAGAAGCCATCAGGACCAAGGATATCTAGGTCATAGTTTGGGCTAAGAACCACATGTTGCTGGTTTGAGATCACAGCTAAGTCTCAACAAGGTTAGGAGTACCAGGCTACCATAGATCCTATAAAGAGCATGAGATTGGGGTACATAAAGGAGACAGCAATAGCAGCCAAATGGGACTAGATTTTGGAGGATGTTACATTCTTCATTGTAGATTACAATACAAAAAGCCACACCAGTGCAGACGCAAAAGAAATTATGAGGCAGTATATGGATAAATAATAGCTTCTATTTGTTATTTTATTCACTTATTAGTTGTATTTACAAAACAGAACAAGCTAAGACTTATTAGTATGCTGAACTAGTCATTCACATTGAACTAATTCAAACACTTAAAATACTATGATGAATTGAGGTTTCGAAAGAATTGTTAGGTAAATTAAAGCAATTTTTTCAGTTTGGTTGAGAATGCAGACTGGATAGTGACAGGTCAACACAAAAACAATAATGTAAGTGATCTTGTGACAAATCCTCAGAGAGACAGAAGCATTACATTCAGATGGTGGACAAAAGAATTAGTTATTTGACAGTAATGGAGATCAATTAAAACACCATGTCCTTGCTTGAGTCACAGTTTCCCTTGTAATCTCTTGGAACAATTACTTGTTTATCACAAGATAAGAGCTGTATGTGTTTCATTGAGCTGAAATACATCTTGTACTGTAAGCCTTCTCCAGGGGAAAAAAAATTAATTTTTTGATGCATAACTTTAACTGTTCATGAAAGAAAATAATTGTTTAAAAACTAAGTCTCTGTTAAAAATCATATTAAAAAAAACACCTGGCAGATTAAAGCTTAGTGAAGAATGGAAATACTTCACAATTTGGTTTTACGTCATGATGTTTTCCCCTCACACAATCCCAACAAAATATTCTCAGCCCAGCTGTCCAAATAAAATACTTCCAGCTTTAATTCATTCCTTTTTTTATAACCTGTGACTTTCCCCATGGAATTGGCTAGAGGGTATATTCACCAAAGTTTTTGGTGAAGCTGATCAAAAAGTAGAAAGAAGTAGAAAGAATTTTGAAACTGTTGAGAAAAATTTGTCTTAAGTAGAAGGGGAGGTATTTCTCCTAAGTAAATGTTTTATTTATTTTTTTTAAAAAACCCTATGTTATTTATATGGCCTAAACAAAAAAAGTGGATGGTTTCTATTTAATTCAGTAGTTTCATTTCAATGAGAAAATAAAAAGGTTTCTTTCCTCTGTTTCTCAGCATGAGCGTACATTGAGTAGAAGCAGAAAAAGTCTCACACAGAGTTGTTTTCTAAACTGCCTATTGTAAGAATTTATTTTTAAAGACTTGTACTTTGTCTAACATTGTCTCAACCATAACTGCAGCCTCTAGAATGCAGGAGGCATCTTCGTATATTCCACTGCTTTGTAAGCATTAGCAATGAGAAAAAAGTATCATCAGCAGAAAAGCTGAGATGCAGGGGAAATGACCTTCAGTGGATCCAGTTTGGAAGATGTTGAGGTAAATGAGGAAGACAGTAGAGTGGAAGGCTGATGCGTGAGAAGAACTACAAGAGAGCTAGGAGCAAAAGAGAAACATCTGAGCAGCATAAGGTATGCATGAACTTGGAGGATACAGCTGGCAGAAACAAAGCAGGTATGCAACAATTAGAAAATAAGAGAAGCTGGAAGTGGTGAGATGAAAGCAGGAAAGAAAGGGTATATAACTTTTTCACTGCTTCCACATGTTGTTAGTTCATGGTAAAAGGTGAAACATGGACTGTGGTACAGCCGACTTTGTGATGACAAGAGTCTTTGTCCCTGCCTGTCTCCTTTGAGTGACCTGTGTAAACACAACCTTCAGTAACCTGATGCTGCTTTGTTAAGAGAAAACAGCAAAAACAAGAAAAAAAGGCCAAGAAGCATGGTCAGACCAATCAGGAAGAAAAAACATTCATATGCCCTTGCCTGTCACTCTTCATCCACTGAAACCAATGACACGAGGTTTTACAAGGCCAAATGCTGGGTCCTGCACCTGGGGCACAACATCCCTGCACAGCTACAGACTAGAAGAAGTCTAGCTGGAAAGCTGCCTGAAGGAGAAAGGCCTGGGGGTGATAATTGACAGCTAACTGAACAGCAGCCAGCAGTGTGCCCAGGTGGCCAAGAAGGCCAATGGTGTCAGACAAGCTGGACATCAGAAAAAAATTTTTTACGGAAAGGGTCATTGGGCACTGGAACAGGTTGCCCAGGGAGGTGGTTGAGTCACCTTCCCTGGAGGTGTTTAAAAGACGGGTGGATAAGGTGCTGAGGGGTATAGCTTAGTGCTTGATAGGAATGGTTGGACTCGATGATCCTGTGGGTCTTTTCCTGCCTAGTGATTCTGTGATTCTGTGAAACACCCCATCCAGGAAAGAGAATATGGCAATATCTGTGCTGGAACTTAAAGAGACAGATCATCTCTCTAGAAAAGAAGAAATTGGTGGGGGAAGATCAAGTATAGTTAATATAGAGAAGAAAATATATAAAAAAATACATTAAAAAAGGAAATAAACTTGGTTCAAAGGAGCATGCACTTTGCAAAATCAAGTAAAAGTAAGGAAATGTCAGGTGTAAACTTTCTTACATGATCTTGGCTTTGCCACCTACAAGCAAAAATTACTTTTAAAATTCATTTATTTTTACATTAGAGCTCATGAGTGAAATTAGAGTTCAAGCCCTTCTCTGCTATCATTTGTATGATTAATTAAATTCACATTAAGAAGCCAGCAGTGAATAACATCTCAAAATTTGCTCCTTTGGAGTAACTGAAGCATAAATATGATTTTATTGCCTCTAGACTAGTGAATGATAAACAGTTGTTTCCAATCAATGAAATTCATTTGAATGTGGAGAAAATATTTATATCTGAGTGATGAATCTTTGCAAAACAGATTCATCATGGAAAGCATTATAGACTGTTAATTGCAGCACTATTCAAGTTGTCACAGAATTAACACAAATTACAGAAATGTAAATCAGTACTTTAAAAATAAAGGGCAGGCATTTTCTGATGGTTCTTTCAGATTAATTTACTATAAATATCAACAGTTTCTGTCAGTAAAGTAACATGGGAGTAGAAACGTGATAGATGTGATTCATTGTCATAAAATTACCAGTGGACAGTACCTCCCAGAAAATAAAGTTCTTTCCTTGCTGATTGAATGATGTTGAAATGTTAGCATTTTTTTACAAACCTATCTCTTTGTTCCATGAGTAGAGACAGATAGGCTGAAAATTAAAGACACATTGCAGATTGTTCAGTGCCTCAGAACAGAAATAATGAATTCCTTTTATTTTCCAAACACTTTTACCTTTATATATTAGGAACACAGATGAAGAAAAAAGGAGAGTATTAATTTCCTTAAAGTAAAATCAGATCTACAAGTCCCTGCCTCTTACACCAACCATGCTTTCCCCAACCACATGTAAGGGAGTTCCCTTCCCTTCCTTGTATCCAAGGCTGCATTCATTGGAGAGAACATTTCACAGTTATAACACTCAAGATTTTATATCCCACTTCTTTGCTGGAATCCTCTAGAACTTCTGCTTGTAATAGTTGAGTATTTTCCAGATCACAGTATTTTAGTTTTATTCTCCCAAGTAGAAATAAGTTGAGGTCTTTTTTCTTCAAAATCTAAATTACTTTTTTTCTGGAAAAACTCTAGTTTTGGTATACTTAGTAATATTAATGTAGCTTTAGAAGATCCGATGCCATCGTCTCAATTTGCCTTTTAACTTCTTGTATTCTTACTGGAATTTTTCCACCCGGTAGCAGTGCTTTAAAGGTCACTTTCAACAGTCTTTACTCATGGAACTTCTTATGTTATCTCTTACAGTAACCACAAATAGTTAATGTACCTACTAAATACAGACAGGGCTAATGCTCACACCTGGCTCCTTATTGACAACGAACTCATTAATTAACCATTGTGAGGAACCTATTCTTGGGATGACATTACCTGTATTTGATGGATGTTGTATCATAGGTACTAAAAATTTGGAAAGAAAAAAAACCCTAGTGCTTCTCCTTTGTCCCAGAATCTGAAAGAGATTTTGATTACTGATTAAATGTTTATTATTTTTCAATTCAATTGTGCCTTAAATACACCATACTAGATCACTTAAAAACTATTTTGAAAATTACAGTCTCGAGACTAGGAAAATTGTTGCCTTAAAACTACTTGATATCCTAGAGAATTTTGGCATTAATAGCTATACATTTCAAATTCCTCACAGTAAAAAAATATAATAACTTTTATTACAAATTTTAAGAACTGTGTAATTTTATTTCTTTTTTTTTTTCTTTTCAAAACATAAAAAGACAAGCCTCTGGACTTTTAATTTACTGATTATTTAAATTCTGATTGTGAATATCATTATGGAATGCTATATTGCACTATTCCAGAACCATGGAATTCCAGCAAAGATTGGAAAGTGGAATAATGAGACCTCACAGAATGTTTGTATTTTCTTATTTGCAAAGATCAGAATTATCTCTAAGTTTCAGTACTGCTTGTAAGCAAGATATACAATTTTTTTTACACAAAATGTGATTTTTATATTATTATATACAGCATTAGCATCAGAATTTAGGATAAAACACATGGAATTAACGTGGGCTGACCCCAACTAACAGCCAAGTGCCCGGACAGCTGCTTGCTCGCTCTCCTCTCTTGTGGGATGGGTGGAAAATGGAAGGAAAGTGAGAAGACTTTTGAATAGAGAAAACGGTAATTTAATAGGCAAAACACAAGCTGTGTGCTCAAGCAAAGCTTAAAAAGGGAATTTGTTCCTCACATCTCATTGGCAGACAGGTGTTTAACCACTTCCTGGAAAGCAAGGACTCAGCACCTACCTAACGCTCACTTGGGAAGACTAACACTGCAACCAAAAATGTCCCCATTTTATCCTTTTTTCCCTGAACTTTTATTGCTGAGCACAATGTCCTATGGCCTGGAATATCCCTTTGGCTCATTTAGGTCAATTTTCCTGGCTGTGTCTCCTCCCCCTCCTGCCCCAAAACCAAATAAACCAAAACCTATCTATGCTATCTTTCTCCAACTAATTAAACCCTCATGAACTTCATTAAGTTCTTAATGAATATTATTAATGTTCCTGGAATTTCAGCAGCCATTTTTTTTAAGTAGTCTAGAGTATCATTCATTCTAAATAATTATTCCACAAATACATTCCTACTAGGAACACGTAGTTGTTCAGAGGGAATTAAAAAAGGCTTGACTCCACAGAAATTAATACTGTAGAATATTTAATACACAAAGGCTCACAATGAAATTAACTATCCTATCTGGATAGTCCTTGATTCTTCTTGTCTGAATGCCTGCTGTCAACATTTAAAGAGGTTGATACTGGAAAGGCACATAATACTAGCTCTCTAGCCACTCAAAAGAACAGCTGCTTTTACAATGTGAGGTTAAGAATTTACTCTGAGTAGTCAAAATGTTGAATACCACCTGGCAGCACCTAACCGTACCATGGAGTTGTAGTTTCTTCAGTTGAATACAGGGCTGGTTTTGAAGGTTAATTCTGAACTGCATGCTAGGTCATCATAACCTCTAGAACTTACAAGTGCATGTTATAGTTTTAAAAACAATATGTCACTTAAAAAGTAACTTAAACCAGAAAAAATCATTATTGAAAACATGTAATTTCTTTCTTTGATGGGAAAAAGGAGCTATACTGTACATGATATTTAACGCAGTTACTAAGCACGTCAATGAAAATTGTTGGGGGGGGAAAGAAAATATGAACCTGCAGAAAAAAGAACACAGAAGTAGTCACTGAAATGCCAGTAAAAATGAAAGGATAAAGTCTGAATTTGATTCCAAACAAATTGATATCTGGAAGACTAGGTTGGATAACAGAAAATGTCTTTGTATTCTAATGAGAGCATCAAAAGCAAATTTCTTTCATGTGCAGTTTGGCATCTCTTTTAATTCTTATAAAGAATCAGAATACTTTTAGCTTTTATTTTATTTATTTCCCCACTAAATCAAAACACTTCCAACTGGGAGGTTAAAATGTGAATGAGCAATTGGCAATACTAGATAGATTTCATTTAGTAAATTCCATAAACAGGTTGTAGAATTCACGTCTCTCTATTTAGTTATGCTTTTGGGCTAAAAAATGAAGTGTAAACTTGGTTGAATTCAGGGCTAGATCAAGGTACACTCTGCATAGATAGGAGAAGGAAAAAAAAAAGGAGAGGGTTTCTGTGCTGGTCAGTGAATTTTGTAGTGACACCAAATGCAGGTCTGCATAGACGATAAATGTGTTGGACCAGATCTCATTTACAGATGACTAGGTATTTATTAACAGTTTGATGCAGCACTAAATGAACAAACTATTTGGAAGAAAGAGTTTTGGGTCTCATTCTATTTTCTTTAAGCCTGAGCTCAGCCCTCTGGATTCTGGCTATCATATTTTCATCTAGTCTGAGAACTGCGAATCTCCAGCTCAGCCATGTCAAAGCAATTTTGAGGTGGCACCATGTTCAATTATTGTTGCCCTTTCTTCAGCCAAATTGTAAAAAGACCATGTTCAGAGAATACCATAAATATTTTACACATCTACTGGAATATTTTCTGAGTTGCAATCAGTGGAAAGATCATCTGAAGAAAAAGAGAATCTCAAAGTCTCCACAAACTTGTACAGAGCAGAAAATAACAGTTTGAGAGAAATAGCTATTGCCTGGTTGAAATAAATATTTTGGCTATAGGAGTCACTGAAAGAGTAGTACTGGTTTTAATAAAAAGATTAACCTTTACGTGAGGTCACTTACTGCCTCGAGGGAAGATAAGATGAAAACACATGAGAAACCATTAAAAACGGTGGATTTGTCTGGATATACTGAGCCTGCTTAACTTCTGCTGATTTTACCATGTATTAAAGTAAACAGTACAAGAGTTATTTCCCAATAATAGTTTCCCTTTATATGAAGAAGTGAATAAAAATATTATGTGAATGAGTGACTAAAGATGCTTCATTTTGCCCACTGCTTACAATTTTGCATTGACATTCCACAAACTCATACACTTTTTACAGCTACTGCAACAGTTAGCGGGTGAAAAATGTTTTGGAAGTCTTTCCTGGCTATGCTACTGGCTTATCATGGGCACTTGGGACCACAAGCTCCTGCTGATTTAATTTCTCTTGCTTTTCCATGGATATGAAATCATTTAAATCAGGCTGGTAACAGTGAGTTAAAGGGAGCAAAATCCTTTATACTTTTAAGTCACAGAAAGAACCTAGGCGTTGACTCAATAGTAACCACAGATCTCCTTTATGTTTGTGACTGTAGTTCAAAAGCCTAAAAAAAGAACAATGCTGCTTATACGCTGTGGAAGCCAGAATTATTAGGACACTAGTATTTGTGTAAGAGCTGCAATAAAATGAAGCATACAAAGGCAGTGATAAACTGTTGGAGATACACTATCTGTGGAGCAGAACAGGAGTGGGATTGTTTAACTCTGACTACATTTGTAAGCAGTGCCAGTGAATAAAAGTGGACAGACACAATGGAGCAGTGTTAAGGAGACGACTCAGCATCTCCTTCACATGTAGTTTGGAGGGGAAGAGAAGTAATTTCTGATCAGACTTATTCAGGTACCCTGAACCTTTTGGTAGACATACAGTTCAAAGTTTTCTGAAGGTGTGCAAACCTTTGCTTTCCACGTTGCAGGTCTCTCCAGTAAGCTGTCCCTTCACCTGACTCTCACAGATGACAGCAGAATATGAAAGATCTCAACATCACTGCCCAAATAAGGCCCCATGTTTGGAAACCTTGTTTTTGTTCCTGTTCATAAAACCATTTGGCCTGCTTCCTAACTCCTCTCCCTACTCTGGGTGTGCACAATGCTCCATACCAGTGTACATTTGGAGTAAACTGGGGCAGGAATGTAAACTTTTTCCTAGAAATCGTGTTAAACCAACATCCAGACTCCCAGATCTCCTTTCAGATGCAGGACCAATTTTCAGACGCAGACGTTCACTGCTGGGCTCATTAGCTGAAGCTAAACTGCAGCCATGACTTTGATATTCTCATATAATGTTTTGGAGCTTATACTGAGGTCCAATACTTGGCTATTACTTCATAGTGTCTCATGTCCTGCAACTCCTATTAAGCAGTGACTATCCTCTACGAATTTAGCAAGCCTGCTGACAGCAAAATTGCAGCTAAGGTCTCTGAGGCTGCTTTTCAAACACCTGCCTTTTGAACAGCACAAACACAAAACAGTTAAGAGTTTGAACTTTGTTTGCTTCCCAGCTTAACACATAAGTGTATTCATTGCTGCACAAAGGAGGAAGGCAGATGTCACACTAGTGCAGAACTACAGTCCACAGAACACTGTGTACAAGACATCCAAAACCGCAGCCCAGTCTTTCAGGAAATTATGAAAATTCCTCATTATTCACATGTTATACCAAGCAATTTTGTGTCTTTGATAAGAACAGGCTGTTGGATGAGAGGAATGAAAGAAGCACAGATATGACAAGGACAATTTTTCCAGAATCATGAAGTTGCTATTTAACTTACTGCACAAAAGTTACTAATGTTTGTAATTCTTTGTATTATTTGAGTCACCTGTCCATTCTTTTCTCTTTTCTGGTTTTGTTTCATGTTTATATACCACACAAAATATAAATAAGAAAAACATAGGTCAGTAAACTGTAACTTAGAATTATTTATAAAGATGAAATTACGACCACAATCCTTTTGTCTGACTATAGAAATTCTACAATTCTGGCGGTAGGGGGCTTTACCCAGAACACAGATAATGTGAATTGTAGGTTAGGAGCTCTCAACAATCAACAGCCAAATTATCAAGCAGGACGGAAGTGATAATTTGCCTCTTTTCCATTTGAAAGAAGAGGATGACACTTATTATTACATCCACCTGTACAGTGAGATTAGAAAATAGCTCAAATCTTATTTGGAAAATGAAGAATGAGAGTG
Source organism: Phaenicophaeus curvirostris (assembly GCF_032191515.1). NCBI lineage: Eukaryota > Metazoa > Chordata > Aves > Cuculiformes > Cuculidae > Phaenicophaeus > Phaenicophaeus curvirostris. Next base: position 7,698,622 of record NC_091396.1, read on the forward strand.
AAAATTAAATATTGGAATAGAACAATTAACAATTCTAAGGTTTCACATTGCAAACGTTCTTTTGAGTACAGTCTAGTAAATCACAGTGGGATTCTTCTCCTGAGAAAGAGCTGTTAGATTAAACCTACTGTGTTACGAGAACCATGTCCCAGTTGCCTAGAAGGCCACCTCTGTTTTTCTCAGGCTGAAAAGATAAACTTATGTTGTGTTTTCCTAAATGCAATTACTTAAGTTACATCAATAAACAGTCGCTGACTTACGAAAATGCAGGGTGATGATATGTTGTAATTATACTGCAGTTTAAGCTCAAGCTCTTTTTTCACTGCTATGCCTAATAGTGCCAGAGGAAGGCAGAAGTTGAATGTGTTTTCTCTTCCAGGTTGTAGTAAAATCATAGACAACTTCTTCACAAACAAGCTGTGGATAATCAGTGAATTGTATTGAGATTTCTTAACACTAAGAACTATATTTAAATTACAAATCTCAGCCTTGAAAAGAGGTAAACACTGCAGAATGATCAAGACTAAGAAAAGAAAAACATCATGATAGGAAAACACAAAACCACTTTGTCAATGTAATGCCTCTCAGACTTCAGGTTATATATCTGCACAGAGAAGCCGTCTCTTTTGCTTATGTATCATGTTATATCACCTTACAAATGGCAGGATATTGCAGGTGTAGGAGCCTTATACTGAGGAAAAACATGTGGAGAAAACACTCTAGTCCCTGTGTTAACTCTTTTTTAATTTAGTATTATTGAGTGGACATGGCAGGTAAAAATGCTTTTGTAGTTGTGGAGTTGGCCTGTAGCTGACAACAATGCACTTCAGTTTCTACTTCTGATACAGAATTTCTATGGAAAGCCACTTAATCACTCCATGAAGAGTTTATAGAGTTCATCATTTTCCAAAATATATTTAGGAACCTGTTGATGTAACAGTACAATCAAAGAACAAAGTTGAAGTCTTAATTGCAAAGTAAAGGAAAAAAAAACCAAAACCCAAACATACAAAAAACCCCATAAAACAACCCACCTTCAAAACTAATTTTTAAAACTATTTTTTAAAAACTAGTTTTTTATTTATTAAAATTCCCACACTTGATTTCTGCTTGCATTTATCACAGGATGGTTAAGTGGGGATGCTCTGAGTTATATTAACATGGAAGATCTCTAAGGACTTACCCATTTCAGGTAGTACTTGACGTTAACTAGAGTGCACTCTTCTCTCTGTTAGTCCTGCTTGCAGGAAGGTACAGGGAGCTGTTAGAGAAACAAACTGCTAGATGCCACATCAGAAAGCATTCCTGATTAGAAATTTGAAGGAGGTAAGAGAAAAAGAAGTATCAGGGGTATTGCTTTTAATGCATTTCATCAATGGCCTTGGGTGACAGTTTTCTAACCTGACCTTGTCCCAGCTACTTATGGCTGTTACAGAGAAAGTACCTTCTTCCTCCAACCACAGTATCCTAAACAACCACCATTAAATATCATTCTATATCACTCCAGGTATCTCCACTTTTCAGAAGGACTCAAAACGTAAAAATACCAGTATGCAAATTGTGGAGGAAGGTAGAGTTTTTAAAGTGAGGTTTTAACAGTTTAAACTGCATCAGCCTATCAGTATAATAAACTGTGTACGGCTGGTTACACTGATTCTGTATTGTGTTTCCATGTACACATGTACATAATCGTTAAAACACTTTCTATTGGTGTTTTGAAACACAGAATACTTGTTTTTCTTAGATTCTTTGGTTTATGCTTTTGGATGCTGAGGAATGTTAGTGTTTGATAGGAACGGTTGGACTCGATGATCCGGTGGGTCTCTTCCAACCTGGTTATTCTGTGATTCTGTGATTCTGTGATAATCCTTAGAAGTGTACAAGTTGTTCTTTCAATGCTGGTAGCTGTACTCAACATAAACTCTTCAGTTTAGGTAGTTATTATGGTATATAATAATACCATTTCAATAGTATTATTAATAATGGTATATAATTAATATGGATATAATAATAATAATAATAATAATAACAACCACCAATGTATAACGCTGTATGAGTACTGAGAAGGATTGAGAACTGGTTGAAAAGCCAAGCCCAGAAGGTGATGATCAGTGGAACAAAGTCCAGCTGAAGGCCAATAATTAGTGGTGTACCCCAGGGGTCAATACTGGGTCTAATCATGTTCAACATCTTGATTAATGATCTGGATGATGGGTGAGAAAACATCTGCAGCAAGGTTGCAGATGTCACAAAACTGTGAGAAGTGGCTAACATGCCAGAAAGTCATGCTGTCATCTAGCAGAAGCTTGATAAGCTGGAGGAATGGCCTGACTGGAACATTATGAAGGTCAATAAAGAGAAATGTGAAGTCCTGCACCTGGGGAGGAATAATGCCAGGCACTACTGCATGCTGAGGGCTTACCAGCTAGGACTTGGGGGTCCTGCTGGGCACCAAGTTGATGATTAGCCAGAAATGATCCCTTGTGGAAAGCAGGCTGTTGGTATCCTGGGCTGCATTAGGACTGTTGCCAGCAGATGGAAGGGGGATCTTTCCCCTCTCCTCAGCACTTGTGAGGCCACTGGACTGCTGTGTCCAGTTGTGGTCTCCTAGGTATAAGAGACATATGGAGCTGCTATATAAGGCCCAACAAAGGGTTAAAAAGTTGATTAAGGGACTTGAAACTCTCTGGATAAGAGAGCTGGAACTGTTTAAACATTTTAAAATTATGGAAAACTACGTTTTGCAAGGAGAGATTACATGCTTTTGGCTATTGCAGGAAATAGAGCTATGATTGCAGAATTCTCTTACTTCTTTGTCTGCAGTTTCTAGAACACCCTATGCTCTAAGCCTAATGGATAAATACCAGAGGCCTGTATTTCTTTTTGGGTAAAAAAAATATAGTGCAATATATTTTCTCACTAAAAGCTAGCAAAATCCCTCATTGGTGGGGTTGTTTGGACGGAGAGTGTTTGTGTGTTTTTTTTTAACTAACAGTTGAAAGAAAAGTATAATGTTTTTTATGATCATTAATAATTATGAAACATAAGAACTACAGTATCTGTTACAACATCATCTAAAAAATCCCAGGGACAGATCACTTGCTTATATAAGGCGTTACAGTAGCTACTTGATAGTTATAAAAGTTTAGATTGCCTGATACCTCCACCAAGGACCTTACAATGTTTGTCCCTAGGCTTTTAAATGGCTATACAGGTGAGGTACACCCTCATGGCACTTTTAAATATAGGCTTTCAAGGTAAGGAACTAAAAATATCCTAGGTGAAATAAAACAGCCTTCCCACTCCAAACCAAAACGCTTTGGCTACAGTCCTACCATAAACGCCTGTGGCCTGTCATATGCTTAGTTGGTTCTGTTGTCCTGAAAAGTGGTTGTCAGGAATCACTGTATTATCTGTAGGGATTTTAAGTTACCTGTCATTCATCTTATTTCCCCCACTTTGTCCTTTTCATGATTAACACATTTCTCCTCTCTTTGAAGACACTTCATTATTTTCTACTTACATTAGTCATTCTTGTTTGGTGACTAAAACTCATGACTAAGAGGACATAGATTAGGCTAAAAATAATACAATACAACAGTAATTACCAGGAAAGTAATTAACATTTACAGATTTTTTTACTCTTCCTTTTTACGTGTTTTACAATTTTTCAGCTTCACCAAACCCATATGTAGTCAGGCCAGTTCTAAGACTTCTACTTCCAAGAAAATAAAAAGATGCCAAAGAACACAAATATTCATTGTACAAACTATCAGTATTCTCTTAAAGAAAAACAAAACTACAATAGCCACAAGATGTATAAAAATAAGATTTATAGTAAGGACTTTTGCTTGGCACCGAATACATTAATACATCCGATGGGAAGGAAAACACCGAGATATATGAAGAATCCTCAAAGGTGAGCTATTTCTTAGCATATGTAGTGTTCCTATCACTATTGTTTCATTACTCTTTTCTATTACTTTATTCACGGAAATATACAGCTATTTCTTGGTGAAATTATTCTTAAGATCATTATCCATTTATTAATATAATTCATATGGTAAGCAGTAAAAATTTATTAAGATAATTATGGCCTTAATTATGCTTACTCCAGCTAAACATAGCTAAATTATAATAATATTATAATAGTGCTTCAGAAATTAGAACTATATAGTTTTATGTGCTGTAGAAAAGCAAGGACGGTGCTGGTTCTAGAGAACTAACAACACAAAGTAAGGTGAAAATGTATAGCAAAATTAAATACTGAGAAAAATATGACAATCAAATAGGCAATATTTCAAGCGCTTTGCATATCAGCTGCTTACAATTTTGTATATCACTCACAGATAAATATTAGCAGGAGAAAAATAAAGCAGCTTGCCTGAAAAGTACCCAGTATTTGTTCCCAGGTGAGGGAACAGAGGTCAAAAGAACTGATGAAAGACCAAGGGACCTCAGCTGGTACAGTAAATGTAGTAGAATAACTGTTTTCCTTGTGTTCTTTTTGTCAATAATAAGATCCAACTCCAGGTGAATGTCAAGACAGAAGGTGATGACAGAGGAAACTGTTACTGTTGAGTGAGAATCTAAAATACGTAGAACATGATATTGTCATGTTCTACTCTTTTTCTTCTAAGGTAAGGAACAAATCACAAGCAGAATACATTCCTTTTGACCCATAACATCAAAATCTACATAATAAGAAAATATTTTGAAGCCAAACCACTAAGAATGGAGGAAAAACTTATCATAGCAATGTTGTAATAATAATATTGTCTTTTTTCACATAATAAAGCAATAAAAATTTTTTCTATTATTTTCTATTTTTTTGCAAGATGTGATCTGTTGTCAAAGCTTTCTGCAATATTTAACTGCATTAAACTTTGTGAAAGGGCATACTTTGTCCTTTTTCAATTTTTTTTTTAATCTTTACATCTTCATTGAATGACCTTTTTTACTGGCTGCTAATATTTCTACCAGTTTCAAGTCTTGCGAGTAGGGCAGTCACAGCCTTTCATAAACAACATGAATTATGCTTAAATAATGAAGGCAATAAATAGGATAGTAACTATATATAAAGGAAACCATTGCTGTTGTTTATTTTTAAAAGTCCCAAGTAAAATATTTAGAAGAGATTAGAAAATGACAATATCCCTGATTGAATAAAGGTCTATTTCTATTCCTATTTTTTCTTATTTCGAAAGGGTACTCTTGGCCGTCTTGGCCACTGGAACCCCTACTGCCTCATGCTCAGCCACTGTTGACCTGCACCACCAGGTGCTTTTCCACCAGGCATCTTTCCAGCGGCTCTTTCCCAGCCCTGGAGCAATTCGTGGGGCAGTTGTGACTGAAGTGCTGGCTCCTGGCCCAAGGTGCTCCTGCGAGCGGCTGGGGCCTCGGTGATGGGGCAGAACCAACCCTCCCTGGGACCCACGTTTCTGCCCCAGCCCTCATCCAGCCCAGCCTCCTGCCACGTGTGCACTCACCACCCTCCCACATCGCACTGGCCAGGGCTGCCTGCCGGTGCCTCTATAACCTGCCTCGTGGTCCCTCATCCTTTGTGATGTCACAGGCACCGGAGCACACCACGGGCACCAGAGCACACCACGGGCTCACCCCCAGCCAGCCCCACCCCCGGCTCAGCGACTTTCAGCTGTCACTTCCCTGCTCCTGCTGGCCACACCATCTCTGACCCACGCCAGGATGCTCTTGCCTGTCTTGGCCACTGGAACCCCTGCTGCCTCATGCTCAGCCACTGTTGACCTGCACCACCAGATGCTTTTCCACCAGGCATCTTTCCAGCGGCTCTTTCCCAGCCCTGGAGCAATTCATGGGGCAGTTGTGACTGAAGTGCTGGCCCCGGTATTCTGCCTTTTTGAACCCCATAGAATCGACCTCGGACCATAATCCGTCCTGCCCACATCCCACTGGAGAGGCTTCTTGCCCTCAAGCACACCAACATGAATGAGCCAGCAGTGGCCCAGGTGGCCAAGAAGGCCAATGGCATCTTGGCTTGTATCAGAAACGGCATGACCGGCAGGTCCAGGGGGGTTATTCTCCCTCTATACTCAGCACTGGTGAGACCGCTGCTCGAATCCTGTGTTCAGTTCTGGGCCCCTCACCACAAGAAGGATGTTGAGGCTCTGGAGCGAGTCCAGAGAAGAGCAAGGAAGCTGGTGAAGGGGCTGGAGAACAGGCCTTATGAGGACTGGCTGAGAGAGCTGGGGGTGTTTAGCCTGGAGAAGAGGAGGCTGAGGGGAGACCTCATTGCTCTCTATAACTACCTGAAAGGAGGTCGTGGAGAGGAGGGAGCTGGGCTCTTCTCCCAAGTGACAGGGGAGGACGAGGGGGAATGTCCTCAAGCTCTGCCAGGGGAGGTTCAGGCTGGACATTAGGAAAAAATTTTTCACGGAAAGGGTCATTGGGCACTGGAACAGGCTGCCCAGGGAGGTGGTTGAGCCGCCTTCCCTGGAGCTGTTTGAGGGACAGGTGGACGAGTTGCTGAGGGGCATGGTTTAGTGGTTGGTAGGAATGGTTGGACTGGATGATCTGGTGGGTCTTTTCCAACCTGGTGATTCTATGATCCTATGATTCTAATTTTGTGTCATCTGCGGAGTTACCTAGGGAGCACTGAATCCCCTAATCCAGATGAACAATAAAGATCTTAAACAAGACAGGCCCCAACACTGAGTCCTGGACAATACTCCTTGTGACCGGACACCCAAGGATTTAATTCCCTTCCCAACCACACCCTGGGCTCCACCATCCAGACAGTCTTTTACCCACCAAAGTGCACACCTAAGCCATGAGCTGCCAGCTCCTCTAGGAGAAGACAGTGGCAAACGGTGTCAAAGGCTTTACTGAAGTGCAGGTAGAAAACATCCACAGCTTCTTCCTCAGGCACTGAGCGGGTCAGCCGGTCATAGAAGGAGATCAGACAGGTCAAGCAGGACAGTCCTTTCAAGAATCCGTGCTGGCTGAGCCCGATCCCCTGCTTCTTGTGCATGTGCTTGGTGAGCACAGTCAAGGGGACTGCAGCAGGATGCAGGGTGGCAATCAAAATGTCTGCAGCAAATCAAGTCTCCTGCACACCAGGGCTGACTCTGTCTTCTTCTGATCCCACGTCCGGCTTAGAATCATAGAAGCATCGAATAATCAGGTTGGAAGAGACCCACCGGATCATTGAGGCCAACCATTCCTATCAAACACTAAACCATGCCCCTTAGCACCTCATCCACCCGTCCCTTACACACCTCCCGGGAAGGTGACTCAACCACCTCCCTGGGCAGCCAGTTCCAGTGCCCAATGACCCTTTCCGTGAAAAATTTTTTTCCTAATGTCCAGCCTAATCCTCCCCTGGTGGAGCTAGAGGCCATTTCCTCTTGTCCTGTCCCCTGTCACTTGGGAGAAGAGCCCAGCTCCCTCCTCTCCACAACCTCCTGGTTGCCTCCAGGTGCCTCCACCCGGGCACACTGCTGGCTCATGTTCAGTCAGCTGTCAACCAACGCTCCCCGGTCCTTCTTGTCCAGGCAGATTTCTAGGCAGACTTCTCCTAGTCTATAGCGCTGCACAGGGTTGTTGTGCCCCAGGTGCAGGACCCGGCATTTGGCCTTGTTAAACCTCAGGCCATTGGACTCTGCCCAGCAGTCCAGCCTGTTTAGATCCCTTTGCAGAGCCTCCCTACCCTCCAGCAGATCGACACTTCCACCCAGCTTAGTGTCGTCTGCAAACTTGCAAAGGGTGCACTCGATGCCTTCATCCAGGTCATTGATAAAGACATTGAACAGGGCTGGACCCAGCACTTAGCCCTGGGAACCCCACTTGTCACTGGTCTCCAGCTGGATTTCACACCGTTTCCCACCACTCTCTGGGCCCGGCCAGCCAACCAGTTTTCCACCCAGGAGAGTGTGTGCCTGTCCGGGCCAGAGGTGACAGTTTCTCAAGCAGAATGCTGTGAGAAACTCTGTCAAAGGCTTTGCTGAAGTCCAGGAAAACCACATCCACAGCCTTTCCCTCGTCCAGTAACCAAGTCACTTTGTCACAGACGGCGATCAGGTTAGTTTGGCAAGACCTGCCTTGTGTGAACCCGCGTTGACTGGGCCTGATCACCCGGTTCTCTTGCATGTGCTTCATGATAGCACTCAAGATCACCTGCTCCATGACTTTCCCTAGCACTGAGGTCAGACTGACAGGCCTGTAGTTCCCTGGATCCTCCCCGCGACCCTTCTTGTAGATGGGCACGACATCAGCCTCCAGTCCAGTGGAACTTCCACAGTCTTCCAGGACTGTTGGAAGATGATGGAAAGGGGTTTGGCCAGCACATCCGCCAGCTCCTTCAATACCCTTGGATGAATCCCATCTGGCCCCGTAGACTTGTGGGTGTCTAGTTGGGCTAGCAAGGCTCTGACCACCTCCTCTTGGATCACGAGAGCCTCATTTTGCTCCTCTAGCTCCTGGGTTTGTACACAGATGAAACAACTTTCTTTACAATTAAAGACTGAGGCAAAGAAGGCGTTAAGTACCTCAGCCTTTTCCTCATCCCCTGTCACTGTTATTCCTTCTGCGTCTAATAGGGACTGTATGGTCTCTCTAGTCCTCCTTTTATTATTTATATATTTAGAGAAAGATTTTTTGTTATCTTTCACAGACTTTGCCAATCTGATTTCTAGTTGAGCCTTAGCCCTTCTGCTTCTTTCTCTACACAATCTCACTTCCCTCCTGTGGTCCACCCAAGAGGCCTGTCCCCTCTTCCAGAGCCCATAGACATTTCTCTTCTTCTTGATATCACTCAAGATCTCTCTGTTCAACCAAGCTGTTTTTTTCCCCTGCCGGCTTTTTTTCCGGAACATGGGGATGGCTTTCTCCTGAGCCGCTAGGATTTCCTTTTGGAAGAGCTCCCAGCCCTCGTGGGCTTCCTTGCCCTTAAGTACTGTCTCCCATGACACTTTTGCTTCTCAAACCTTACCCTATGTGATATTGTAATAATTGTAATAGGACTAAGAATCCACAATAATGGCCTTGTAATGCCGCTATTGTATAATAAACTGTACAGTGACGATACAGGGTCATAACGCGTGGACAGCAGGTTCCATTAATTGTTTCACGAAACATGTGTGATTCCAGGAAGGACGTTGTTTGGAAATAACAACTTGTCCACCGTTCTCTACCAGCGTTTTGTGGACATGTCATTTTAATCTGCTCGTCAAACAGCGGCTGTAATTTGCGGCAGGGAGAGACTTTACCCGTTCAATTGCTCAGCCACTTTTTCGATCTGCGCTTTCTGTTCTCTGAATTCAGCTTGCCAAACATCTCTTGCAGCTTGTAACTCCTCTTGGGGCAGTCAAAGCACATGAAGAGGGGCTACAGCACCTCCCATACGAGGACAGGCTGAGAGAGTTGGGGTTGTTCAGTCTGGAGCAGAGAAGGCTCTGAGGAGATCTTACTGTGAAAGGGGCCTACAGAAAAGCCGGAGAGGGACTGTTCCTAAAGGCTTGTGGTGATAGGACAAAGAGGAACGGGTATGAAGTGGAGAGGGGGTGATTTAGACTAGACATTAGGAAGAATTTCTTCACCGTGACAGTGGTGAGACACTGGCACGAGTTGCCAAGGGTAGTTGTGGCTGCCCCATCCCTGGAGGTGTTCAAGGCCAGGTTGGATGGGGCCTTGGGCAGCCTGATCTAGTGGGATGTCCCTGCCCAGGGCAGGGGAGTGGGAACTATGTCCCAACCTGACGGGCCTGCGGTGGTCAGGAGATGCATCACAGCTGTCTTGAAGGTATAGATGGACAAGCTACTGCCTACCAGGATGAGTTGCCTCTGGATCCCAAGGAAGGCACTTCAGGATCCCCATGACACAAAGGCAACGTGCACAGCTGGGGAGCGGGACAAACTACTCCCATCGGCTCAACGTGGGAGCGCAGAGAGCTGGGGGAAGCGGTGAAAGCAGAGCCCAGGGCACCAGTCCTTCTGGAAATGCTCCTCGGCTCTGCGGCAGCTGAGCAGCCAGCACCCTATGCCCACAGCCCCTGGGAGAGTGATGCACAGACACGCAGAGACGCAGCCTTTGTTCAAACACACCATTTATTGGCAACTTTGTACAGTGTAAATATCCTGGAGGGAATGGATTCTCTCCAAGAGACGGGGACGGTCGCCGTGTAGGGGAAACGGGAGTCTCTGGCACAAGCCTCCTCGCAAGGGGCTCTTCAGCTGCATCGGGACCTACCGCCCCAAGTGCGCTTTTGCTCTGGAGGAGAGGTGTGGCAGCAACTCCCCGAGTGCTCACGTGCAGACCCCAGTCAAGGGTCCTTCCCTCTTCTAAGGGTCATTACTTTGTCTTTCTTTGTCCTGCTCACTTGTCCTTTGGCTCTCTTTGGCCACCTTCCCTTTTTGGAGAAGGACACTTCCAAGAGGGCAGTTTGTAACTTGGATGGGAAACACAGTTGAGAAAGCCCATCTTCTTCTGTATCTGCTTCTGCCTTTGACAACATCGTTCCTCATGGTTCTTAGCACAGTCTTTCTCCTGTGGTGTGTCAAGCACCAGTCAGGTGCTTGCTTAAACTTGCAACAATACAATACACCGTCTACCTCTCCAGATCAAGTGTGAGGATGTCGCCTGCTGTCAACTGTGAGACCAACAATCAAGCTCTGTGCATGGAGACCTCTTTCAACGTCTCTTCACGAGCAGCCTTGTGAGTTAATATTGCAGGTGTTTGAAATCACACAACGCCTTGGCATAGGCCGCTGGATCCTGTGTGAGGTTTTGGAAGAGATTGAGTGGCTCGGCCTTTGTGAAGGATGGTGGCAAGTTTTCTGCACGTCTAGGTAGCAGCCTGTGCAGAGGGTGTGTAGGAAGCTGGGGTCCTGATTTTTTGTGATGTCCATCTGAGAATGGTGGAAGAGCAGATCATGTCCTCCTCCATCTGCTGCCCTGTGCAGGTGCACTCCAGCTCCACGCGGATGCGGGGGTCTCCTGCTGGCATCTCCCTTGCGGTGCCAAGCTCCAGGTTGAAGGTGTGGCCAGGTGGTGCCTTCAGGGACAGGAGCAGCTGGTGGACAGCATCACCATCACAGGGAAACCAGCCTTCGAAGGAAGTGCCCACACTGATGGCTTGTCGCAGCACAGGGTAGAAACTCTTGCACAACTTCACTTGGATGTGCAAGAGGAGTTCATCCACCAGGTCCTCCACCACCAGGCTAGTGTAGATCACAGACTGCACTGGCCTGCAAGGGCGCCTTTCAAAAATCCTGACCTGATCCCTCTCATCATCAGAACTTTCTCCTTCACTTTCTTCTTCCTCCACCGCCTCCACCTTCAACTTGCTGCAGCAGAGGCCCAAGAGCAGGACCAGGCCTCCAGCAATCGCCCAGAGGTGGCACTGCTGCAAGGCAGTAGAGAGCAGCGCTCCCCAGGCAAAGTCGCACTGCTTCTGTGTCTTCAGCTCCTGGGACCTCTCCTCTACCACCTGCCATAGCCGAGCCGCCTCCTTCTCCAGAAACAGGGCACGCTGTGCCATGCACTCACGCGTGGCCTCATCCAGCTGATCACCAGCCATGGGCAGGTTCTGGATGAGGGGTAGGAACACACGGACGAGGAATGAAATGGCAGCCATGGCCTGCAGGAGGAAGGAGAAGAGGGGTTCAGAGGGGCTGGGCTGGAGGGAGCTGGTGGCAGGGGAGAGGGACCTTTGGGGCAGGCAGGAGTGGGGACGAGGCAGCTGGGAGGCAGCGATGCCTTTGCACCGCTCCTGGCCCAAGGTGCTCCTGCGAGCGGCTGGGGCCTCGGTGATGGGGCAGAACCGACCCTCCCTGGGACCCACGTTTCTGCCCCAGCCCTCGTCCAGCCCAGCCTCCTGCCACGTGTGCACTCACCACCCTCCCACGTCGCACTGGCCAGGGCTGCCTGCCGGTGCCTCTATAACCTGCCTCGTGGTCCCTCGTCCTTTGTGATGTCACAGGCACCGGAGCACACCACGGGCACCGGAGCACACCACGGGCTCACCCCCAGCCAGCCCCACCCCCGGCTCAGCGACTTTCAGCTGTCACTTCCCTGCTCCTGCTGGCCACACCATCTCTGACCCACGCCAGGATGCTCTTGCCTGTCTTGGCCACTGGAACCCCTGCTGCCTCATGCTCAGCCACTGTGTACCTGCACCACCAGGTGCTTTTCCACCAGGCATCTTTCCAGCGGCTCTTTCCCAGCCCTGGAGCAATTCATGGGGCAGTTGTGACTGAAGTGCTGGCCCCGGTATTCTGCCTTTTTGAACCCCATAGAATCGACCTCGGACCATAATCCGTCCTGCCCACATCCCACTGGAGAGGCTTCTTGCCCTCAAGCACACCAACATGAATGAGCCAGCAGTGGCCCAGGTGGCCAAGAAGGCCAATGGCATCTTGGCTTGTATCAGAAACGGCATGACCGGCAGGTCCAGGGGGGTTATTCTCCCTCTATACTCAGCACTGGTGAGACCGCTGCTCGAATCCTGTGTTCAGTTCTGGGCCCCTCACCACAAGAAGGATGTTGAGGCTCTGGAGCGAGTCCAGAGAAGAGCAACGAAGCTGGTGAGGGGGCTGGAGAACAGGCCTTATGAGGAGCGGCTGAGAGAGCTGGGGGTGTTTAGTGTGGAGAAGAGGAGGCTGAGGGGAGACCTCATTGCTCTCTATAACTGCCTGAAAGGAGGTCGTGGAGAGGAGGGAGCTGGGCTCTTCTCCCAAGTGACAGGGGAGGACGAGGGGGAATGTCCTCAAGCTCTGCCAGGGGAGGTTCAGGCTGGACATTAGGAAAAAATTTTTCACGGAAAGGGTCATTGGGCACTGGAACAGGCTGCCCAGGGAGGTGGTTGAGCCGCCTTCCCTGGAGCTGTTTGAGGGACAGGTGGACAAGTTGCTGAGGGGCATGGTTTAGTGGTTGGTAGGAATGGTTGGACTGGATGATCTGGTGGGTCTTTTCCAACCTGGTGATTCTATGATCCTATGATTCTAATTTTGTGTCATCTGCGGAGTTACCTAGGGAGCACTGAATCCCCTAATCCAGATGAACAATAAAGATCTTAAACAAGACTGGCCCCAACACTGAGTCCTGGACAATACTCCTTGTGACCGGACACCCAAGGATTTAATTCCCTTCCCAACCACACCCTGGGCTCCACCATCCAGACAGTGTTTTACCCACCAAAGTGCACACCTAAGCCATGAGCTGCCAGCTCCTCTAGGAGAAGACAGTGGCAAACGGTGTCAAAGGCTTTACTGAAGTGCAGGTAGAAAACATCCACAGCTTCTTCCTCAGGCACTGAGCGGGTCAGCCGGTCATAGAAGGAGATCAGACAGGTCAAGCAGGACAGTCCTTTCAAGAATCCGTGCTGGCTGAGCCCGATCCCCTGCTTCTCGTGCATGTGCTTGGTGAGCACAGTCAAGGGGACTGCAGCAGGATGCAGGGTGGCAATCAAAATGTCTGCAGCAAATCAAGTCTCCTGCACACCAGGGCTGACTCTGTCTTCTTCTGATCCCACGTCCGGCTTAGAATCATAGAAGCATCGAATAATCAGGTTGGAAGAGACCCACCGGATCATTGAGGCCAACCATTCCTATCAAACACTAAACCATGCCCCTTAGCACCTCATCCACCCGTCCCTTACACACCTCCCGGGAAGGTGACTCAACCACCTCCCTGGGCAGCCAGTTCCAGTGCCCAATGACCCTTTCCGTGAAAAATTTTTTTCCTAATGTCCAGCCTAATCCTCCCCTGGTGGAGCTAGAGGCCATTTCCTCTTGTCCTGTCCCCTGTCACTTGGGAGAAGAGCCCAGCTCCCTCCTCTCCACAACCTCCTGGTTGCCTCCAGGTGCCTCCACCCGGGCACACTGCTGGCTCATGTTCAGTCAGCTGTCAACCAACGCTCCCCGGTCCTTCTTGTCCAGGCAGATTTCTAGGCAGACTTCTCCTAGTCTATAGCGCTGCACAGGGTTGTTGTGCCCCAGGTGCAGGACCCGGCATTTGGCCTTGTTAAACCTCAGGCCATTGGACTCTGCCCAGCAGTCCAGCCTGTTTAGATCCCTTTGCAGAGCCTCCCTACCCTCCAGCAGATCGACACTTCCACCCAGCTTAGTGTCGTCTGCAAACTTGCAAAGGGTGCACTCGATGCCTTCATCCAGGTCATTGATAAAGACATTGAACAGGGCTGGACCCAGCACTTAGCCCTGGGAACCCCACTTGTCACTGGTCTCCAGCTGGATTTCACACCGTTTCCCACCACTCTCTGGGCCCGGCCAGCCAACCAGTTTTCCACCCAGGAGAGTGTGTGCCTGTCCGGGCCAGAGGTGACAGTTTCTCAAGCAGAATGCTGTGAGAAACTCTGTCAAAGGCTTTGCTGAAGTCCAGGAAAACCACATCCACAGCCTTTCCCTCGTCCAGTAACCAAGTCACTTTGTCACAGACGGCGATCAGGTTAGTTTGGCAAGACCTGCCTTGTGTGAACCCGCGTTGACTGGGCCTGATCACCCGGTTCTCTTGCATGTGCTTCATGATAGCACTCAAGATCACCTGCTCCATGACTTTCCCTAGCACTGAGGTCAGACTGACAGGCCTGTAGTTCCCTGGATCCTCCCCGCGACCCTTCTTGTAGATGGGCACGACATCAGCCTCCAGTCCAGTGGAACTTCCACAGTCTTCCAGGACTGTTGGAAGATGATGGAAAGGGGTTTGGCCAGCACATCCGCCAGCTCCTTCAATACCCTTGGATGAATCCCATCTGGCCCCGTAGACTTGTGGGTGTCTAGTTGGGCTAGCAAGGCTCTGACCACCTCCTCTTGGATCACGAGAGCCTCATTTTGCTCCTCTAGCTCCTGGGTTTGTACACAGACGAAACAACTTTCTTTACAATTAAAGACTGAGGCAAAGAAGGCGTTAAGTACCTCAGCCTTTTCCTCATCCCCTGTCACTGTTATTCCTTCTGCGTCTAATAGGGACTGTATGGTCTCTCTAGTCCTCCTTTTATTATTTATATATTTAGAGAAAGATTTTTTGTTATCTTTCACAGACTTTGCCAATCTGATTTCTAGTTGAGCCTTAGCCCTTCTGCTTCTTTCTCTACACAATCTCACTTCCCTCCTGTGGTCCACCCAAGAGGCCTGTCCCCTCTTCCAGAGCCCATAGACATTTCTCTTCTTCTTGATATCACTCAAGATCTCTCTGTTCAACCAAGCTGTTTTTTTCCCCTGCCGGCTTTTTTTCCGGAACATGGGGATGGCTTTCTCCTGAGCCGCTAGGATTTCCTTTTGGAAGAGCTCCCAGCCCTCGTGGACTTCCTTGCCCTTAAGTACTGTCTCCCATGACACTTTTGCTTCTCAAACCTTACCCTATGTGATATTGTAATAATTGTAATAGGACTAAGAATCCACAATAATGGCCTTGTAATGCCGCTATTGTATAATAAACTGTACAGTGACGATACAGGGTCATAACGCGTGGACAGCAGGTTCCATTAATTGTTTCACGAAACATGTGTGATTCCAGGAAGGACGTTGTTTGGAAATAACAACTTGTCCACCGTTCTCTACCAGCGTTTTGTGGACATGTCATTTTAATCTGCTCGTCAAACAGCGGCTGTAATTTGCGGCAGGGAGAGACTTTACCCGTTCAATTGCTCAGCCACTTTTTCGATCTGCGCTTTCTGTTCTCTGAATTCAGCTTGCCAAACATCTCTTGCAGCTTGTAACTCCTCTTGGGGCAGTCAAAGCACATGAAGAGGGGCTACAGCACCTCCCATACGAGGACAGGCTGAGAGAGTTGGGGTTGTTCAGTCTGGAGCAGAGAAGGCTCTGAGGAGATCTTACTGTGAAAGGGGCCTACAGAAAAGCCGGAGAGGGACTGTTCCTAAAGGCTTGTGGTGATAGGACAAAGAGGAACGGGTATGAAGTGGAGAGGGGGTGATTTAGACTAGACATTAGGAAGAATTTCTTCACCGTGACAGTGGTGAGACACTGGCACGAGTTGCCAAGGGTAGTTGTGGCTGCCCCATCCCTGGAGGTGTTCAAGGCCAGGTTGGATGGGGCCTTGGGCAGCCTGATCTAGTGGGATGTCCCTGCCCAGGGCAGGGGAGTGGGAACTATGTCCCAACCTGACGGGCCTGCGGTGGTCAGGAGATGCATCACAGCTGTCTTGAAGGTATAGATGGACAAGCTACTGCCTACCAGGATGAGTTGCCTCTGGATCCCAAGGAAGGCACTTCAGGATCCCCATGACACAAAGGCAACGTGCACAGCTGGGGAGGGAGACAAACTACTCCCATCGGCTCAACGTGGGAGCGCAGAGAGCTGGGGGAAGCGGTGAAAGCAGAGCCCAGGGCACCAGTCCTTCTGGAAATGCTCCTCGGCTCTGCGGCAGCTGAGCAGCCAGCACCCTATGCCCACAGCCCCTGGGAGAGTGATGCACAGACACGCAGAGACGCAGCCTTTGTTCAAACACACCATTTATTGGCAACTTTGTACAGTGTAAATATCCTGGAGGGAATGGATTCTCTCCAAGAGACGGGGACGGTCGCCGTGTAGGGGAAACGGGAGTCTCTGGCACAAGCCTCCTCGCAAGGGGCTCTTCAGCTGCATCGGGACCTACCGCCCCAAGTGCGCTTTTGCTCTGGAGGAGAGGTGTGGCAGCAACTCCCCGAGTGCTCACGTGCAGACCCCAGTCAAGGGTCCTTCCCTCTTCTAAGGGTCATTACTTTGTCTTTCTTTGTCCTGCTCACTTGTCCTTTGGCTCTCTTTGGCCACCTTCCCTTTTTGGAGAAGGACACTTCCAAGAGGGCAGTTTGTAACTTGGATGGGAAACACAGTTGAGAAAGCCCATCTTCTTCTGTATCTGCTTCTGCCTTTGACAACATCGTTCCTCATGGTTCTTAGCACAGTCTTTTTCCTGTGGTGTGTCAAGCGCCAGTCAGGCGCTTGCTTAAACTTGCAACAATACAATACACCGTCTACCTCTCCAGATCAAGTGTGAGGATGTCGCCTGCTGTCAACTGTGAGACCAACAATCAAGCTCTGTGCATGGAGACCTCTTTCAACGTCTCTTCACGAGCAGCCTTGTGAGTTAATATTGCAGGTGTTTGAAATCACACAACGCCTTGGCATAGGCCGCTGGATCCTGTGTGAGGTTTTGGAAGAGATTGAGTGGCTCGGCCTTTGTGAAGGATGGTGGCAAGTTTTCTGCACGTCTAGGTAGCAGCCTGTGCAGAGGGTGTGTAGGAAGCTGGGGTCCTGATTTTTTGTGATGTCCATCTGAGAATGGTGGAAGAGCAGATCATGTCCTCCTCCATCTGCTGCCCTGTGCAGGTGCACTCCAGCTCCACGCGGATGCGGGGGTCTCCTGCTGGCATCTCCCTTGCGGTGCCAAGCTCCAGGTTGAAGGTGTGGCCAGGTGGTGCCTTCAGGGACAGGAGCAGCTGGTGGACAGCATCACCATCACAGGGAAACCAGCCTTCGAAGGAAGTGCCCACACTGATGGCTTGTCGCAGCACAGGGTAGAAACTCTTGCACAACTTCACTTGGATGTGCAAGAGGAGTTCATCCACCAGGTCCTCCACCACCAGGCTAGTGTAGATCACAGACTGCACTGGCCTGCAAGGGCGCCTTTCAAAAATCCTGACCTGATCCCTCTCATCATCAGAACTTTCTCCTTCACTTTCTTCTTCCTCCACCGCCTCCACCTTCAACTTGCTGCAGCAGAGGCCCAAGAGCAGGACCAGGCCTCCAGCAATCGCCCAGAGGTGGCACTGCTGCAAGGCAGTAGAGAGCAGCGCTCCCCAGGCAAAGTCGCACTGCTTCTGTGTCTTCAGCTCCTGG
Source organism: Phaenicophaeus curvirostris (assembly GCF_032191515.1). NCBI lineage: Eukaryota > Metazoa > Chordata > Aves > Cuculiformes > Cuculidae > Phaenicophaeus > Phaenicophaeus curvirostris. The sequence continues at coordinate 7,716,450 of NC_091396.1, forward strand.
GACCTCTCCTCTACCACCTGCCATAGCCGAGCCGCCTCCTTCTCCAGAAACAGGGCACGCTGTGCCATGCACTCACGCGTGGCCTCATCCAGCTGATCACCAGCCATGGGCAGGTTCTGGATGAGGGGTAGGAACACACGGACGAGGAATGAAATGGCAGCCATGGCCTGCAGGAGGAAGGAGAAGAGGGGTTCAGAGGGGCTGGGCTGGAGGGAGCTGGTGGCAGGGGAGAGGGACCTTTGGGGCAGGCAGGAGTGGGGACGAGGCAGCTGGGAGGCAGCGATGCCTTTGCACCGCTCCTGGCCCAAGGTGCTCCTGCGAGCGGCTGGGGCCTCGGTGATGGGGCAGAACCGACCCTCCCTGGGACCCACGTTTCTGCCCCAGCCCTCGTCCAGCCCAGCCTCCTGCCACGTGTGCACTCACCACCCTCCCACGTCGCACTGGCCAGGGCTGCCTGCCGGTGCCTCTATAACCTGCCTCGTGGTCCCTCGTCCTTTGTGATGTCACAGGCACCGGAGCACACCACGGGCACCGGAGCACACCACGGGCTCACCCCCAGCCAGCCCCACCCCCGGCTCAGCGACTTTCAGCTGTCACTTCCCTGCTCCTGCTGGCCACACCATCTCTGACCCACGCCAGGATGCTCTTGCCTGTCTTGGCCACTGGAACCCCTGCTGCCTCATGCTCAGCCACTGTGTACCTGCACCACCAGGTGCTTTTCCACCAGGCATCTTTCCAGCGGCTCTTTCCCAGCCCTGGAGCAATTCATGGGGCAGTTGTGACTGAAGTGCTGGCCCCGGTATTCTGCCTTTTTGAACCCCATAGAATCGACCTCGGACCATAATCCGTCCTGCCCACATCCCACTGGAGAGGCTTCTTGCCCTCAAGCACACCAACATGAATGAGCCAGCAGTGGCCCAGGTGGCCAAGAAGGCCAATGGCATCTTGGCTTGTATCAGAAACGGCATGACCGGCAGGTCCAGGGGCGTTATTCTCCCTCTATACTCAGCACTGGTGAGACCGCTGCTCGAATCCTGTGTTCAGTTCTGGACCCCTCACCACAAGAAGGATGTTGAGGCTCTGGAGCGAGTCCAGAGAAGAGCAACGAAGCTGGTGAGGGGGCTGGAGAACAGGCCTTATGAGGAGCGGCTGAGAGAGCTGGGGGTGTTTAGTGTGGAGAAGAGGAGGCTGAGGGGAGACCTCATTGCTCTCTATAACTGCCTGAAAGGAGGTCGTGGAGAGGAGGGAGCTGGGCTCTTCTCCCAAGTGACAGGGGAGGACGAGGGGGAATGTCCTCAAGCTCTGCCAGGGGAGGTTCAGGCTGGACATTAGGAAAAAATTTTTCACGGAAAGGGTCATTGGGCACTGGAACAGGCTGCCCAGGGAGGTGGTTGAGCCGCCTTCCCTGGAGCTGTTTGAGGGACAGGTGGACGAGTTGCTGAGGGGCATGGTTTAGTGGTTGGTAGGAATGGTTGGACTAGATGATCTGGACGTTTTTTGGAAATAACAGCTTGTCCACCGTTCTCTACCAGCGTTTTGTGGACATGTCATTTTAATCTGGTCGTCAAACAGCGGCTGTAATTTGTGGCAGGGAGAGACTTTACCCATTCAATTGCTCAGCCACTTTTTCGATCTGCGCTTTCTGTTCTCTGAATTCAGCTTGCCAAACATCTCTTGCAGCTTGTAACTCCTCTTGGGGCAGTGAAAGCACGTGAAGAGGGGCTACAGCATCTCCCTTACGAGGACAGGATGCGGGGGTTTCCTGCTGGCATCTCCCTTGTGGTGCCAAGCTCCAGGCTTTCTATCAGACTTGTCCTTCCATTGCTGGACTCTTGATAACTTATACACTGAAGCATGCCAGGAACATTGAAATGATACTGACAAGCCAAAGTAAACCAAATTAAATAAATGATAGAAATAATTATCTAGCTGTTTGCATTTTTCCTTGTATACAACAGTAGGATTAGGCACCTTTTTCTCCTTTTAGTGAAAGCAACGGCTTTGACCAAACCAATGTTTCCTGCATCCCCAAATCACACGTGATTTGATTATTGGTGTTTTTACCTGTGCTGTACATTGCACCTGCACAAGATGGAATGCATGATCTTCCTCTGCCCTCCAGAGTTTCTATTATATTGTCTGTAATTTATCTTCCTTGTATCTTAGTTGCCTTTCCCTACATGTTTAACTAAGCATTTGAAATAACTCTGATTAGCCTAACTGACTAATTTTCTACACTCTCAAACATACTAAAATTAATTCCTTATACTAATTTAGTAAAAGCTGGACGTTTAAGGCTAACTTCAGAGCTTACCTACTTATTGAAACTCCCTCCAAAGAGATAAATATGGCAAGTGGAAATCAAGTTTAAGGACTTCTATTCTTTGCACTACTTGAGGTGTAGTTTAGAAAGATAGTTGAAATTGAGCAGATGCATCCTTGTTCCAATTTTCCATGAATCATGGACAACAGTGCAGTCAACCTCACATTCATAAAGATCCTCAATATAGGCTCAACAAGCCAGCTTACACTATACATTACAAAAAAAAGCTTATCAGTGCCTTATAATAACTGCAAAGTTATTAAGACAGGTAGGAAAGGACCCAAAGCTGTAAATGTGTATGTTTTAGGGGAGATCAATGAAGGATCAAGTATTGCCTTTACTCTAACCATGTTTAGAGACAAATTATTACATAGTAAGCTATGCACGCGAAGGAAAAAAAGCATAAATAAAGCCAAAATATATTTTTCCTGCACGAGATTAATAAGTAAACAGTGTGGAGTACAGTACAGGGAAAACATGACATACAGAGTTCTAAAGTAATACACCTCTGAGAAGCACAAAATGTGCATCTCAACAAGTCACTACGAAAGAATCTAAGAGTATTTTATTTCCTCAGAATCTTAGCATTTTTCTTTTTACCTACACTACAGACAAGTTACCCTCTGAAATTTTGATAAAATTTAATTTTTTGACCACCTCTTCTGGAGAGAGAAATAATAGATGCCTGCATTGAAAATGCAAGATTCTTTCTAGTAAGCTCCCCACACTGAGAATACACAACATTAGATCCTTTTTTATTAAATTATAACATGATAAAGAAGTTGCTACATGCTCAAAAGCTGTGTAGTATATGGAGTATGAATAGCATCACAAAATGATGTTATCATAGAATCACAGAATCACTTGGTTGGAAATCACCTATGAGATCATCGAGTCCAACTGTATCTGTCCACTATTAAATTGTATCTTTAACCTCTTCATCCGCCCACCTTTTAATACCTCCAGGGATGGTGACTCAACTGCCTCCCTGGGCAGCCTGTTCCTGTGCCAAATAAAACATTTGGTAAAGAAATTCTCCTAATGCCTAACCTGAGCCTCCCCTGGCACAACTTAAGCCCATTCCCTCTCGTCCTATCACCTACCATGTGGGAGAACACACCAAGACCCACCTCGCTGGAGCCTCCTTTCAGGTAGCTGTAGACAGCTATGCTCTGTAACTCTTAACTTGTTGCATAAATTAGCAGTAAAATTAGTAGTTGCCCTCTCAACTTGTAGTTTAAATTGGTGGTAGTGGTCAAACATGCTGATGCTATCAACTGGATCCACTATGTTTGCTACAGCTTAGACAAAATGACCTTCACATTCCAGTGAAAGAAATTAGTCTCATACCCTATATCATGGCTTTACAGTGTCTCTGCACCAATGGTAATGAAATTATTTGATGATACAGGCAATAAAGGTGATGTAACCACTTAGAAGTTGGAGACGTACTATATGAATAATATGAGAGCCCATTTTAAAGCATTGGAACATTTTCCTTCTAAAATAACTGAAACACAGCAGAGCAGTAGTGCTTATCTTTATTTGGGGTATTTTAAGAGTCATTATATCTATTTGAAAACATACGTGCCTCTTATGTTATCCTGTTCTTAACAACATATGGAGACTAAGTAAAGTAGGATCCTAAAGTGGAAGACAACATCATGAAATAGAGTTATCCTAGCAGTATAGAAAAAGTGAAATTAAAATTAAAATTTATTCAAGACATATGCTTGAGTAGTGAATGTACAGCATATGATCATACTGATGTGAGTTAATCTGGTTTAGTGCAAATATGAAAGCTAAAGACTGCTGTTTTCACAAACACTGCAATAAGAGAGCAATATAAGGTCTCTCCCTTCAGTCTCCTTTTCTCCAGCCTCCCAGCCCCACCAGCTGCTCCTCATAAGGCTTGTGCCCTAAAATCTCCACCAGTTTTGTTGCCCTTCTCTGGACATGCTCCAGCATCTTGATGTCCTTCTTGAAGTGAGAGGACCAAAACTAAACACAGTATTCGAGGTATGGTCTTACCAGCACCAAGTACAGGGGAAGGATCAATTCCCTAGTTCTGCTGGCCACACTATTACTGATGCAGGTCAGGATGCCGTGGGCCTTCTTGGCCACCTGGGCACAATGCTGGCTTGTATTCAGCCAACTATCAATCAGCCCCCCCAGGTCCTTCTCCTCCAGGCAGCTCTCCAGCCACTCATCTCCAAGAATTGCATGCGCTTGTTGTATCCCAAGTGCAGGACCTGGCACTTGATCTTATTGAACCTCGTCCAACTGGCCTCAGCCCATTGATCCAGCACATCCAGGTCCCTCTGTAGAGCCTGCCTAGCCTCTGACAGATCAACACTCTCACCCAGCTTAGCATCATCTGGAAACTTACTGAAGGTGCACTCAATTCCCTCATGTGTGTTATTGATAATGATATTAAACAGAACTGGCCTCAGTACTGAGCCCCGGGGAACACCGCTTGTGACTGGCCATCAGTTGGTTTTATTTCCATTCACCACAACCCTTTTTACCTGACCATCCAGCCAGTGTTTTACCCTGTGAAGTGTATGCCCATGCAAGCCATGAGCCACCAGCTTCTTTAGAAAAATGCTGCGAGACAGTGTCAAAGGCCTTACTAAAGTCCAGGTAGACAAAGTCCACAGCCTTTCTCTCATCCACCAGGTGGGTCACCTGGTCGTAGAAGATCAGGTTAGTCAGGCAAGACCTGCCCTTCCTCAACCTATGATAAATGGGCCTGTTATTTAAAAAAAAATTCTCAGCCTACCTCTATCAGTTTACTGGGCTTTAGAATCACTCAGAATTAATCATTTTATATAACTTAGAAATTCTCTGACCCAGTTCTTCAGGAAAGCTGCAACAGGTCTATAGCAATTTGTATCCAACGTGGATATAAACGCATTTTATTTCACCCATTAATCTTCATGTTTATGTCAGTTCCTGTTTTTGTTTACCTTGAAAGTTACCATCAGACTTTCCAGTTACCTTTTAGCCTCTGAGCACCTGCGCAACATGTAGTAGTGAAAATGTCTCCATTATCTGGATAAAGAAAATCTTTACCTCTTTGTCTTCAGAAATCTGTCAATTTACTCTGAGTTTCACCTTTACTAGCAGCCGCTGGAGAGAGTCCTTTGAGAACTCCAGATCTTTGGGAATCATTCCGTCCCTGAGTCCTCTGTTAAGATTGCCAACAGAAGTACCATCTGATACTTTATTTTAAATTCTCACACTGTCTTAATTTAATAGCCTATTTCAGCAATCTTATTTTATACTGGTAGATACTACTTGTCTCCGTAGTCCCATTCCAGGCAATTGAACAGATCCTTAAACAGTATTAAAAAGTTGTTCCACAGTCTGGGGAGCTGTATTAGTTTACAATCTAGTCAATACCATGTTTGCACAAAGTGTACTTATGAATAAGTATGCATGATTTATTGTTGTTTTAATAGTTACGCATTTTTAATTGCTCATTTACATTAAACCACAAATGGCATACAAGTTCGCACATCTGGCTACATATTTTGCATCATCTTTCTTTATCTTTTTTACAGATTTTTGAAATTTGGTGAAGAATGGGTTCAAATGTGCAATAAAACATACAGGTTTTAATATTTTTTTGTTGAAAATGTGCATGTTTTTTCCTAAATTGCTGAGTGTGGCGAGTTATTTTGGTAAAATAAAAGGGGTTTAAATCACCTTTGCCTTTTGTGAAAACTGTATTTGAAATAGATCACAGAACAGTAATATGCCATTCACATCATATAAATGTTTACATGAAGTAAGGGTCATATTTGCTGATTACAGCTGTGGACTAAACCCTCAATATTATTTCACTTATAATTTAGGTGTCTAATATTTCTAGATATAATAAAACCAGCCACAGGCTGTAGAAGGAAATAAAATGTATCATAGAAACATAGAATAGTTTGGGTTGGAAGGGACCTTAAGGATCATGTAATTCCAATCCCCCTGTGATAGGCAGGGACACCTTCCACCAGATCAAGGTGCCAAAGGCCCCATCCAACCTGGCCTTGAAACACCTCCATGGATGGGGCATCCACAACTTCCCCAGGCAACTGTTCCAGTATCTCACCACTCTCACACTGAAGAAATTCCTCCTTAAGTCTTGTCTAAATCTTCCCCTCCAATTTATAGCCATTCCCCCTTATCCTGTCACCACAAGCCTTTGTAAAAAGTCCTTCCTCAGCTTTCTTGTAGCCCCTTCAGGTACTGAATTTCATAGGATTTCTAGTCCTGTTTACAGCCCTTAATATACTTTTAACAAACCATACCAAACTTAAAATAGCCTGTTCAAAAGATTCCAAACTTTACAAATTATAATATTCCCTAAGAATGGATTTAGAGAAATAAAAGTGTCTTCATTTTCCAGAAATTCCTCCAATAAGGAATCTTTTCAGTGAAAATTCAGAGGAACTATGCTAAGATGAAAGTGGACAAGATAAAACAAACAAAACCCAGCTTTTCCCTGCCTGAAGAAAATTCTGTCCTGATTCTAAATCAGGTAGTTGCTTTAACCCTGATGTGAACACACACTAATGGAGTACCTGAAATATTTTTATGACCATTAGAGTGACAAGCTAATAGGTTTGTCTCTGGTCCAGAAGACAACAAACACACCAAGGAAAAGATTATGCCTTCCATTCCCACATTTAATATCATCACCAGTAGAAAGTATTACTTCAGTCAAGTAAAAGGTTCATTTACCTAGAGGCTGAAACATCGCCATTTAGGGAATATGTTCTTCCCAAGACCAGGCTGCCTGGAGGAATTATAGAAAAATCTGTATATGTGCTCTGCTGTGTCAAGGTTAATTCCTGGAGGGCTGGAAGGAAAAGGACAATCAGAATGACTTTCCACTAGAACACATCACATGTATCTTAAACTCAAAATCACCAATGTTTAATGAATTATCTCAGAGAGATTCCTTCTTCTTTACAAATTGGTACATAAAAGTTTTTCATTTGCAACACATTTTCCTTCCTTTAGCTCACATAATTAGCCTGCAGTCAGAAAAAACATCTTTCTTGAAGGATGTAACAAACACTCTTATAGGATGTAAAAAAGCTAAGGTCATGTGCAGTGAAGTATTAATATGTGAGCTCAGTGAGGGCAACAAAACATGTTCACAGTTACTTAAATTTAAATATGAGCTTATCTCTTAAGGATAGTTAGTTTGAATAGACCTAAAGTGAAGAACTCCATGAAATAAATTAAAATTCTGACAACCAGCTGGCAGAAAGATCATCATCCTGTTGTTCAATTCTCTGCATTAACTCCATACAGAAATCAGAATTATATCAATGTTAAATGTCTTTCTGGATCTTTAACTCAATTGGCAATGGAACAATTACTTTCATCTATAAATCTCTCCATTCTACATTCCAGGTCACATTTTTTTTCCCCTTTGAATTTTCCTTCATAACTATTCCAGTAGAGTTTCCTTTTTAAGTTTCTACAAAATGGAGTGAATATTGAGGAAGCAAAAGAAGTAAAATCGATAAAATGTGTTCACTTACCATTTCAATAAATAGATTTTCTGCAGTGGTATTTTCAAATAGTTGAGTGTGTGTATATATATATATTTGCTATTTCAGTAGCAATAAAAATTGTCAAATATGCCATAGATAGTTCTATTAATAACCATTGGAATTCTCCACTATATATCAAAACTCTTTCTGGTGACAGCGAGTGAAAAAATTGGAAAGGGTAAGGAGAAGCTCATAGCACTACAAAATACCTCAGTAGTTTGAAGGTGCATTGCTGCCAGGGTGATGGCCTGCATGCAGAAAAGCATTAGGAAGAAAGTGTAGCCACATAGCAAGTCAGTTTGACCTAAATTTCTGTTTATCCAATTGGGTAAGCTCATATACTTGTTCATGAGGTAAGAGGAACCACATTATACAGAATATAGTTCAGTATTTCTGTAGCTGCTTCTGTAAGTACAGCCTTTCTTGCTCATAAAATGTAACTGCGTAGAATCCCCAAGCAAACATTTTGTCTCCCAAAATAGGTACACTAGTCCAGGCACTGTAGGTCTCCACAAATTCCTTGTATAGCAGTGAAGCTGTGAGAACTCAATTTGGATAATTTTGTAATGGCTTTCAACACTCATCTCTTGGCAATAAATCTTTACTAGTGTTTATTAAGATCAGTTACGGACATAATAATAACAACTGTGCTTTTAAGAGCAAAGGAACTTAACCAAAGTTTGTCCTCCATCTGAAATACAACAGCATTTGTGTTCTGTGAAACAGAAGTTAACGTGCTTTTTATGGCATGACCATATTCAGGTCAAATCACAGTGTCATTGTACTCACACGGATGCTTTTTCACCTCTGTGTCTGTCCTCCTTGTTTGCTGGTACGCAGGAAGCAAAGGGGAAGCTACAGCACTTGGTTTCCACACATACTGAAACAATATGAGACTGGTACATTTACCCTTGTTGCTAGCAGATTAAGCAAGCATAGTGGGAAAAATATGAAGGTGTAGTTCACATTTATACGGACTTTAACCTGTAATCCAGGCATGTGCATATATGTTTGACCTACCAGTGTGATTCTGTTGCCTTCCTATTCAACCAGTTAACGAAGGTGACGTAGCCTATAAATCCAATTTTAATTTTATTCATTAACGGGTTTTATTCTACATTTCCTCTTTCCAATTCAACTAGTGTTCCAGTGTGATATTTTGTCTATGCAATGTTATAAACCAAAACAAATACGTGAGAAACAGAACAATAAATCAAATTTTATATTATGCATATACACATTTGGAGCTCTTACTGAGATGGAAATCTATATTACTGACAGATATTATTCTTTTTTTTTTACATGAAATGATCCTGTGCACGTAGATGACTAATAGCACAGAGGCAAAAATATCCATTTGTTTTGTCGCATTCACCAGTTTTACCAATAGGATCAGAAGTTATGTAAATAATCCACCTTTATTTGAATGTTCCAGAAGAATTTCACATGACGGGGCTTTGTGATAAGGACAAAAAACAAAGCATTTTTTTTACCCCTCTTATTTCTTGATACTTAAATGACACAAGGAAGACAGAAAATTACATATTTTAAGAAGGAAATAATGGTAATTTCAGCTGCTTTGAAGGACTACTTAAAAATACTATGTATTTGCATAAAAAAATTGTGTTGTTCAAAGTTGAGCTTCAAACTTCAGCAGCTGATGTACATGCCCCTATTAATATTTGCAATGAAGTTAGAAGGTTTATAGTATAAGTAAAGCTACTGAGAAAGTAACAGGCCTGGAAGTGTTCAAGCCAGAACTATTAGATTTGGTTTCACTGGATGGATGCTGAGAACCATGTGCTATTTTTTCACTATACGCTGTGAATTAGATACCAGGAAACACTTCTCTATTTGTCATTAGCATCATTCCCATTTATAGAGTCAGTACTCCATTTTTAGTGCAGTAAGCATGAAAACCCCGATAGAAGTGTTATTGATTGGGATTGCACAGTTGCTGGTGATATTTAACATTTCAAATATTTTTCCAGTCTTATGGGCATCCCTACAGAAATGGAAATGTAAGGGAAACCACAAGAAATAAAGGGAAGAATTTGATTTATTTTAATGGCAGACGATTCTGTTTTCATTGATACTGAACTAGATTTTGGGAGGTAAACAGATTATCAGTCTGGGCAATACTTAAGCTTTAATCTCACTCACAGTTTTGTTCTCTTTTAGGTATAAAGATGAAAAACTTCCATATATGAGCAAGCCCAGATAACAAAGAAATTCCAGACTTTCCCAACTGCTATGGTAATGCATGCAGAGAAGAAGCACAGTTGTATTTTAGATAAAGAAATTATACTGTCTGGTCATTTTTTTAAAGTCTTGCTGCATGTAATTCACCTGCAACTTCAAGCCTTTTTAGTGCTTCCATGTGTTAGTAAGCAGGGTTATGTTCAAAGGAACACATAGAAGATAAAGAAGTAAATGAAAATTATATTTCAGGTGGTTGTTTTTTTCATGAAGGAAATACTTTTGAAAATCTATCTCAATTTTAACTTGAAAATCTCAGAATAACTGGAGGCAAACATGATTTTCATTTGAAACCTGGAGGTTCCATTAACGGCAATTAAAATAACAACATTGACTATGTTATCTAATCACTGTCCATTTGATAAAGTGAATATATGCGTATACATGTGGGTAGACTATGCATGCAGCATTTAAATCTTATTTAACCTAAACGATTATACTATTCAATGTTCAAATTCAAAATTAACATAAACTGTGTTAGCTCACCACCACCGTCACTTGTAGTGTATCTGGCATTTCAGACACATTAAGTACGTTTGAAATTGAATTGATTAACATTCTCTACTTCTTGAAAGTCTTAACAGGATTTGAGATTTATCATTTTGCTATTCTGAACTTTGTCTGATACAATTTAAAAGTGACATATGATTATAAGAAAAAAATGTTTTATATTTATTGTCACATCACCATTTATTCACTGGTATGAAAATATTATTAATGGCAAGGCTAAGAGGGAATTGTATAGCTAGAAACAAAACCAGTAATGTTCTTTAAAGGATTCAGAATGCTATCCTACTCATTTTCAACTGCTTCATGCTTAATCCATTCAGCAGATAACGATATTTAGTAATATTGATATTGGCATTTTACAGCCAGCTTTATCATGAGACTGACTTTTCCTTAGTTCTATTATTTTAAAATAATTCAAAGAGAGTAGATTAATGAGGAGCACTATTGAGTACTTTCAAGCTCTAAAGAGTCAGATTCTGCTGTGTTTACATGTTTCAAATAATACTTCATACATACTTTCATTGATTCCTTTACTGCCTTTGTAGATGAAAGCAGCAAAGGCAGAAGAAATAGGCCATAACCCCTTGTCACATCCTACTCTACTTTCAAAAAAATAGAGTAATTCAACAGATTTACAACAACGTTACTAATTATTTGGGCCATTTTTCATCTGCATTTCAAGCTTAGATACCAAAGGCTAGTCATTAAGAAATACCTGAAAAAAAAAGCCTTACTACTGGGGGAAAACATCTTCAATGAACATCTGCTGGTTTTCATTCAGCATAATGATATTGTTCTATATTTGCAGATCATATCTGTGATTAGTGTACAAGAGATAGCATAAAGGTTATTCTAAATGGAATTATACCAGTCTATAGCTATAGTTATTTCATATTGTTTTTAATACATTTCTATATATTTATTTTATACATTACACTTACTTATACTGCTTTTATCTAAAAATTATACCTCTACCTCGGCTTTAATCCCATTAAAATTCATACTGTGATTTTATCAAGAGATTTTAATTCCTGCAGGATAATTCAGAAACCAATATGCACTGGCAATGAAAATATTCCATTGATCTTTCATAATTTTAGAAGGAGCTATATATAGCTTATACTGTTGTAGGCATATGTTGTGCCTCCAGGAGGATCTGATTAGACGAGATACTTGGAACAATTCTGTGAAACAACAAATTGAGATAATGAGTGCACTGAGTAACTAAAGCCTTGCAGACATCTATGGACATGCTTAATTTCATGCACATTGCTAATCCCATTTAAATCAGAGTATGCCTTTGCGTAGAAAATACAGAGTTAGATGCTGAACTAGATACTTACATTGCTTATCAGCAGAGTATCCTTGCACTCCAGAGTCCTTACAGGTTTTGCCTATTTAACCAGCCGTTTGAGATGGAAAGCAATGCATTCATTTTAAACACAAAACACTATGTTGATGTTTCTGGCTGAACCAGATAATGAGCTCAAATCTCACAAGTCCCATTAAACTACGGTATGTTCTAGATTATCCTTGCTAAATTAGAGTTCACAAAATATTCCCAAATCATACACAAAGGAACATTACTTTGTAGTTTTAGCAGACTTCTCTAAAACATTGCAAATGATTTTCTCTTTTTTTGCTACCTTGAAATGATTGTTGTAACTATGCATTATAAATTCATACCTTAAATCATCTTCTTATAAATAGTCTGCAAGAAGATAATCTTCCTCTCCCCTCTAAGATGAGGACTACCTGAAATGGGATAAATGAATAGGACAGATAGGCAGGAGAGCATTGCCATAGACATCCCCCAAGTGAAAGCATTCTCATTTTGTTCTGTGAATGATCAACTATAGTTGCAGATGAATGAGCATTTGCAATTATGGTTCTATGTCAATAATTCCTATGTCAATTCAATACCTAAGATAAATTTCTATGTCAGTATATTGTGTGTCAACATAGAAACATATCTGGAAGCAAATAAAATAAACCTTATCATTGTTAATATAAACCAATAGCTTTTGAAAAGACAAATTTCAGAGTAGACAAAACATTATGTTTTTATTAAATCAGTGGAAACCTAGCAACTGTGATTTAGAAAAGTTTATGCTGAAAGCAATTTTTTTTAGTCTAGTTTGTGAAAAAGCGTGCCCATGAATTATCTGCCACTGGGAGAGATGATATGCCTGGGTAAATATTCTACTGTATTTTGTCTATCATAGTATGTCCAAAATTCCTAATTATTAAGTTTTGTTTTGCTTTAAAAATATTTTTATATATGGCTAAGACAAAAGAGGTTAATGCCTACTACTTTTAATACATTTCCAGAAGGAACAAGAGTTCTCCAGTAGAAATAAATTCTGGTTTAGCAGCTAGTATATTAACAGGTATCTCAAGAACAGAACATCTCTACTTGTTTGTGATCTTAATCTCAGTAAGCGTTTACTAACTGTGAAGAACAAGAATATACCTAATAAGCAACTTGAAGACTGATCCAATCCTATATTGACATTCAGATGAAAAATTGTCTTATCTCAAAATTTAAGCTGGGTAATGATTGTAGAATACAAGGACAGCTAATTAAAGAAACAAATAAATAAATATAAGCTGAAATGAAGCTGTAGGAGGTCAGTACTCTTTACCATTATCCATTATCATGATGTAGTTTAAAGGCACATATATACTAGCCTGTGCCATTCTAGTCACAACTTTAGAGAAAACAGCTAACGTTGTAAGAAGAGGTGATATCAGAGAAAACTGATATAAATGATGAAATTATGTATGCAGTACAATAGTACAGCATAAATGGTATAGAGAAAGTAAAATTGCGGTTTGGTCTTTTTTATGAAATAATGAAAAAGGAACATTCAATAGAAATAAAAGATGGAGAATTGAAAATAACTGATTTTGTTCCAATTGTTGCAAAGGTCAAGACTTTAATAAAAATCAACATGAAACTGTATAATTGTGCCAATATCCATGAATGTGATAGCAAAATTGCAGAAAATCATTGGGATTCATATTTTAAGGTTTAAATTCTCAGTCAATTTAATCTGTTGAAGATTCATGTGACTTAATATGGGTCGCATCGTTCCCCATCTGTCTGCAGAATAAAACTTACAGCTTCCTTTGAAGCATCTAGTCCTAGCTGCTACCAAAAAACAGGAAACTGTTGGGATATCTTTTATTTATATGTTTTATAATATTTTATATAGATTATTTTTAACATTTTCGTAACTCTACAAGCCAAATTAAAAAGTCTAATTAGATGTATCTGTGTTTTCCCAAAGTTACTGAACAAGATGTAATAGTATTCTGTTCTCTTACTTGAAATGTGCAGCTTGAAGCTGAAAAAAATAGCTGGAATATACACCAAATACACGAAAACATAAAAGCACAGCTGTTGTAGAAAAATACTGTTTTATAAGGAAATGGCATTATCATCCACAGTGACATAGGACATAGAATTGGCTTTCTGGTTTTACAATGCATTGCCATTTCTTCAGTAGTATATAGAAGGCTACAAATAAATAAATTTATACCATTAGATCCTTCCCTTCATATTTCAGAATAGGAAAATGTTAGAGATAAAACGCTACATTTCTCTCCCTTGTGATTTGGTGTTCCAAAAGTCTTTTTCAAAGCTCTAAACTCTTCTTAAAAATGAGTGAAAAAAGTCATCTCAGCCATTGATCAACTGAACTGGAAATAAAATAAGTGACAGTTGCCTTGGGTTAACCAGCAGAACTGATGTACATTCAACAATAGAAAAAGAGGCAACTAAAACATTTAGCACAAGAGCGTTGTAAGCCTTTCCAGTATTCTTGGAGACAGTGATAAGGATTATAGCTTGCTTAAACTTTTCCTAATTTATCCCAGTAAGCAACAGAACAAGAGATCTTTGAATACACAACCTCACAAAGACTGCTTTTAAAAATAATGGTATTTAAGGCAGTCAATGATTTCCATCAACTGCACTAATACAAATATCTTTAGTTTACAATGGTAAAGATAATGATGAAATACCTAATAAACTAGATCTGCAGAGAATCTCTTAATATGAAAAATGGTGCAGACTTTAGACAAGATGGCATACTTATTTTAACCAGTATCTGCCATAGACTAAGTTTTCAAAGTATGACAGTTTCTTTGGGCTTTGCCTGCAACAGAAATCTGCAATACAGAAAGACACAAGGGCAATTCAGCTACTGAATTGGAGCTCGGTTTCGGAGTCTTTGTATGGAGCAATCAAATAATTTTGCAGATGTCACCTTTGCCACCATAATTGTACTGAATTCAGTACTAAACTGCAAATTGCTGTTCATCGTGAAGAAAACATATCGTACCACAGCTGCTTGGTTCAGAGAGGCTCTGTTAAGCCTCTAAGTAATCCCCAAAAATATTAGCTCCTATAAGGTACATCATTAAATAGAACAGCTAAACTCAGAAATTGTTGTTATCAATGCATTTGGGATTTTGACTGATGCAGAGCTTTGGTATGGTAAGCAGCTAGAATCTGGAAGAGTGTTTTTGTGAGAGTGTAATATTAACGTGGACTTGCTTTCACCATGAGAAAGAATTTTTTAGGGGAACAACAGGCAATTCAGTCACCACAGGAGCTGCTTTCCTACTGTGCTACCTCAGATTCCTCAGAGTGTAACTCAGATTCTATGATAGCACAAATTACACCACACTTTGACAGCTACACAGGCTTTCACGTGTAATTATAACTTGTGTCACAACTAATGTCATCACTAAATGACATAACATATGATAGTGCAAAATCCAGAAGAATGCACAGGTTAAAAGAATGGGCACAACATAACTGTATGTCTATTACTTGGATTTGGGTCTAAGCTGCTTGTATTTTTCCTAATTCTGGTACCCACTGTTTCCTATTACTTCGGGGTATCCAAAGTCTAATAAGATACAAAGCTACAGGAGCCTATAGGAAATTTCAGTCAGTTAAAAATGGCATAAATTAATATGAATACTAAGACAGGGGACAGGTAGTGCTACAGGAATTACATGTGCTTCATATCACAGCATTCATCATTGAACTTAAAATGTATCAAACTTCATGGTGCATTTTCACTCTAAGCCAAAATCCCAGATTTTGCAGGTTACATAAGGAATTTGTTTAATAAACTTTATAGGTTACAAAACAGCATCTCCATCCAACAGGACCTTTTTCTTCAAGAGGTTTACATTGCACGTGTGGGGGTGTAAAAACTGTCTCTGTAACCAACTTTTGACTTTATGTTTATTTTCATCTCTTTCACATGAGAAGATGGCAGAGCTGAGGAAAGCAATTGCAGCTGAACAAATATGATAAATTCAATGCAGAAAGCATTTCCATTTCATTTACAAAATGTCAGCCTAATATTCTGACACTTATGTCATACAAGTTAAAGGCCAATGGCTATTCAACTAGACTATGCAATCCCTAGAAGACTACATACCCACATGTTCCATTCCAAAAGGGATACACAAATTAACCTTTTGTGCCATCTGACAAGCCTTTTAGTACTGTATATCAGTCAGTCTTTAATCTTATGAAAGGTATTTCTGTGAATTTCATCATCTCTAAATGGCACTTCTTAACTTACTGAGTATAGAAATAATCAGTCATATTCACATTGCCATTGATATAAAACTGCCTGAATTTCATTAATTCTCTGTGGTTTCTGTAGAATGCAGATTTCAGCAAAATACTAGTGGATGCTAATTTCTAAAGGATGTACAACTGCTTTAATACTGGTGATAGAAATAGGTTATTCAGAATTTTACAGAAGAGACGGTCCTGTGACTTCATGTAAATTTTCCATTATTTGGCATCTGGAAATTTTTATAAATTGATGCTAAATGTATGGGTTTGGGGTTGGTGCTGTTGGTTTGATGCTTGTTTTGGTTTGTTTTTTTCTGATGTTGACTGGTATTTTTTCCTTGCAAACTAGAAGAAGTCTGATTATATCCTAATAAATCTAGCACTATAAACTAGATTTGAAGTTGTCCTTTAATTTTTGCTTCTTATCTGCCTTTCACAGCACTGTAGCAGTTTTCCAATAATATAAAATAATTCCCATCATCATAGTTGCCAAACTAATCATGTTATAAGTAGCATTACTGCTTCTAGCTTCCTGTTCTCTGCCTCTTTTTTTCTCAGATTGTTACAAGGCCCAAAAACTACTTCAGGATTTTTTCTTCGTATTTTTTATTTGAGAGTAACATGCAGCAGCTAGGTTGTCTAAATATAATCATAAAACTATCACAACTAAATTTTCATGTTCTAATTACAAATTATATCCATGATACTGGTCAAAAATCTTCAGATTGTTTCTCTGAAAACTCTCCTCTGGATTTTTACCTTAAAATCAGTATCATATTCCTTTTATATTTATTTCACCAGTGTGAAAAGCATTTAATGTTTATGAAGTTACTAATTTGTCCCAAATGACAAATGTTTCTTCGATTAGTTGTTCTTTGAGATCTAAATCATGTGTTTCCTTAGGAACAGATACTACTCTTACCTACCAGAGAGTTCCCACTGGCATCAATGATAGATGCACCTGTGGACTTCTGACGGAATAAGACTCCTTCACAAAGATTGTTCATTTGGGAATAGGCTCATCTTAGCTTTTAGTATTCTTGGCCTGCAGAGACATCTTCTTATTAATCAGTCACATAAGCGTAATGGAGCTTTCAAGATTTGACTTCTTTGATGGGTTGGAATTCTCAAAATAAACAGAGAGAAAATCATATAAAACTCCCCCTTGGTTACCCACTTATTCAATTGAAATTCAGCCTTCATGTAAGTTTTATTCTTAAAAGCTGAATTGTTTGTCAGTCTATATTTTGAGGAAGAAACAGAAAAAGAAATTTTGATTCCTTCCTTGGTTCACAGATCCCAAGGCTAAATTCTTCCAGGTAACAATCACATGGAAGTAATATAGTGTTCTTATTTTCAGTTTTATACATGGCTTAAAACGCTTGAGATTCCCTAAACAGAATAAATCTTCCAGTCCATAAATTATTGTGTATGCATATGAAAAACATGTCTCCAGATGTGTGGAACTGAAATTGATTGTTTGTTAGTTGTAGGGAAATTAGAAGTATTTTCTGTGGATACGAGGCTGTCCCCCCTTTTGTCTCCACACACAACTTAGTGAAACTAGTTTGTTAGGTAGACAACAGTGAGTAAAAAAAGTAAAATATTTTATAACAAAATATAAAATATTTTTGCAACTGAAGAGGTGAAACTTCACAAATTATGTTCACAGCTTGGGTAGAAAATGCAGACTTGAAGATAAAAATACAAAGAAGAAATTAGCACTCAGCTATCACTTATTGGGTTTTTGGTATCACAACATCTCTCATTACCAGACCTTGCAGTTCCACCTGCTGTTGGATCTTAGTTCTAAAGGGTCATAAATTTGAAACTCTCTATTGCTCCCAGGAGGTGACATTCATAGAACAGTAGTTTTTAACAAAACTTTCCTTGATCAAATCTTATGTTTACTGTATTCCTTAAAAGCTACAGAAATTACTGTTTTCTCTGTCTCATTCATGATGGGAAAAGCATTTTTGCCAGATTAGTCCTTAATTTTATGCAGACACAAAAAGAACAGGCACATAGCAAGTGAAAAAGAAAATGCATCGTTTTGTCAGTCACAATCTGCATCCCTGATTCACCAGGATTTCTGAGTATAAATTAAAGAACAGGAAGAAAATTAGAATTATAGAGAAAAGGGCTAGGAGCTTGTCATTCCTTCTCGTATTCTGCTTCTCCATGAAAGTCAAGATGCACAACAGAAAGAATTAATCTGTGGGTTTCCTCTGCTCTGTCTTAGATGATCCTTGAGCAACTATCACAAGCCCATAAGAGAGGGATTTAACAGCAGTGGAAGGTACTGATTTATCTTATTAGCAACCTTAATTCAAATTTAAAAAAATAATGAAAACAAATATATTAATCTCTCTTGAAAATACATGAGTACAGGTTTCTCTCCAGATGTATGTGGACATGCAGGCAGACATGCACACAGAAAGATGGACACACTTAGGCATACAAATTTAAGAGATTTAAAGATTTGATTCGGTAATAAAGCTGTCCCATTGGGTCCCAAATCTTTCAGTGCATTTCAGCAGCAGTCTAATCTCCTCCACATGTTCTTATGTTTCAAAAGTTTTAAAAATTATGGTCAATTAAAGAGCCAAGGCGTTGTCTTGGCTTCTAATGTTTTCCTCCACTTCCAGTTGAGAAATTAAAAAACAAAATTGAGGATTACATTGTTCTGAATCACTCTTGTCCTTTAACGTGTAATCCTAGTGAAGATTTTTAGGTAATTCTCAGATAATTTTGTTCTCTGATGGTTTGCTGAACTCTAGCCTTCTTGGTCAAATACCATTACAATAGGTACATGTTCAACTCCACCAATTAACACAATTAGTATAATTATATAACATGTCCAAATTATTTATTCACTACAAATTTGTGAAAAATTCCTTGGGAAATATTACAAAGATAACATTGTGCATTTTTGACTGCTTTTGAATGCAGAAATCAGAAACTATATTTTAAGATAAGAACAAGTTACTTAGCCAAATCACTTTTTTT
The DNA here is from genome assembly GCF_032191515.1 of Phaenicophaeus curvirostris. Taxonomy (NCBI): domain Eukaryota; kingdom Metazoa; phylum Chordata; class Aves; order Cuculiformes; family Cuculidae; genus Phaenicophaeus; species Phaenicophaeus curvirostris. The sequence continues at coordinate 7,735,726 of NC_091396.1, forward strand.
AATATGACTTTTTAACTTTAAATGAATCCTAATCTTAGAATTCTTTCAAGAGCCTTACTATAAGAACTAGGAACTTTTCTATTGCTTACCAGTCCTTTTAAGAAGTAGAAGGATTAACTTAAAACATACTCCCTTCTCAAAAAGCTGATTAGTTACCTCCAGCAACAAAAAACTCCACATATTTTTGTGCCTAACTGCTCTACACAGGATCTCTAACCAAGCCAGAATACGTGGATGTTTCAACATTCCTTTTATTATGTGATCCAAATGTCACTCTGATCTATTTTAAACTTGCAGCACATTAAATATTTGTGACTATTTTAGACAGTAAGTAGGGCAAGTTATTTTCTGAAGAAATAGTATTTACTGTGCATGTGGGTGGTTGTTTTTATTCCTTGATGTATTCCACAGTTCAGAGATGTTGGGTTTTCCAGCTCTGTGGAATACAGCATAGGGATTTACATCCCTTCAGAACTGACAGCAACTGTCAAGTGCAGTGATCCTTAGCTGACAGTGACAGCTGACAGAGGTCATGCAATACTTAAAGATGAATAAAAGGTTATAAAATATGGACGTGGAAACAACTTTAAAGCAGTGAAATACATTTGAAGATATGACATCCCTTTCAGCAAAAATTATCCCTAAAATCACAATCTGATGGGTAACACCCAAAGCAATTTCCTAAAAGAAAAACAATTACAGAAAATATAAGGCAGGAACAGAAATAATCTGGTATCTAAAGCTAAGGGAAAGTTGTTTTCATACATGATGCTATTTGAAATCTGTCAGTCTCGATAGATTATTGACAGCACAAAATAAAAAATAATAAAAAAATCAAACATCAAAAAAACACCGAAAACATTACCAACACAAGACCAGTTACTTCAGTTATTTTTCCCAGTATTTCTGCATATTCACCAGAATGACTGGCCAAGCATAATTTCCCTGAGGGACTCAGTTATGCTTGATAAATCAGAAAAGACATGATTTTGTATATGTATTTTTGAAGCACCAAGCCACTCTCATATTTAAATATACATTTTTGTTTGCTAGATTCCAAGATGCATTAGCTTTTCAAATGTGGAATAAGATTAATCTTTATAGAAACCCCAAAAAACACCCTATAACCAACACCTCACTTACCCCTAACAATTATAAGAGACATATAAAGTGAATTGGAACAAATACAAAGAGACCCTTTTAAAGCAAAATGTGTCATGACAAGATTGATAAATGTAAAGACTGTCAGAAAAAATAATTTTCTTCAATGTACCGTTTTAGCTTACTACTCTATCAGCTGAATGATAAAACGAACATTGCAGTTGCACGTCAAGGAAACATCTGCGTAGTTTTACATGGGTAATGCAAGCTGCCTGGCACACTATTCTTAAACAGCTGATATACTCTCCTGATTCTACTGAAATACTATCCCAAAGATAAGAAAATACTCATTTTAATGAAAAAAAGGAAGTAACACGGGGGTTTTATGCCAAAAATACTCTTAATATTCCACTTTATCTCAAATCACTTAAAGACTGATTAAAAGGAATTAATGAGGTGCAATTCAATGCTGGAATTATAGTTGAATGCAGATCAAAGAATGTACAATTCAAAAGAACAAATCTATTTCCTATAATGTACTATAATATAGCATACTATAAGTACCTTCTGCTGTAGCTCAGAAGTAAAATCCCACTAAAATAGATGGACATTTTCAGATTTCAGACCTCTCAGCAGGGATAGATATGTTTCAACTACGGTCAACTTATCTTTTATTCTTTCCCAAATAAAGGGACTGAACAAAGTTCAATCTACTATTACAAATCATGTTTTCCAGATCTTTCAGCTTTTTCCTGAATCCCTTTTAACATTTTGCTCTCGTTTTTGACGTCTGGAGGTAGAAATGGAATTCCAATAACATTCTTATCGCTGAATGGATAATACAGGTGAAGTATTGGCTCCTCATTTCTAAAGGTTATTCCTTTAATCACTTAAGGATTACAGCTGCTGTTTTTAATATAAGTCTAGAAAATATGTTCTGATAGCTCCTGACAGTTTCATTGCAATTTTGATTACCATCAATGCAGGGCATCTAAAACTAAATCATGCATCATAAAGGATACATTATGATTTTTTTTTCTTGGTATTACAGATGCCTGTACAAAGTATTGGATTCTCATGCGTTCACTACCTTAATGAGATTTCCTAGCAGGTAGTAGCAAGAGAAATAGTCCTGTGCTTCTTATGGCTCATAACAAAAGGGAAAATGAAATAGATTCACAGCCATAAAAGCTGTTTCCAGAAAGGACCAATGCCAGTCATACATCCTGACTGGTCTTCCCATCTCCAAAATGAATAAACCAAAGAATTCTGAAAGAACCTGTTCGGTTTTGAGAATTTCAAGTGATAAATCCACTGCCTTTGTGGTGGATTAAGTCAGAAGTCTTACTTCATCAATCTTACTGCCTAAAGTCTTGGACCAAGGCTTGATTTACCTGACTTCAACTGTCATAACATGATTCTCATCCACTACTTATAACATGATCAGAAACTTCCTTCAGGTTTCCCTTTTTCATCAAGATTATTCCTGTACCATAATCAAAGTATATGGAAGTTTTCTAAAGTAGAAAAGATTCTCTAGAAAATGCCTGCAGGCTTTGTCTGAATTTTGGACTCGATGATCTGGTGGGTCTCTTCCAACCTGGTTATTCTGTGATTCTGTGAATTCTTGAGTTTGATGAGTGCCCAAAGTATTAAAGGCAAAATGCCTGCAAATCAAGCATGGATTCTTTCAAAGTGAATGAGGGTCCAGATCTATTGAGAAAAAACTATTCACCATCAATCTCAAGCTGATTTCAGGAAAGCTCTGTGAGACACCTTGCTAGAAAGGTAAGGTTCAGGTCTACCAGCTCATAGGGTAAATTCACTTGGTGAATATCCAAATCAATTATTTTGCAGGCTGCCCAAAACAGGGAAAACCTCAAGATACTTTAAGCAGAGGGAGCATGGGGACCCATTCCCAGTTTGTCATAGTGATTAAGGGCTGATGACAATGCTGTTGGCTTTCTCTCCTTTTACTATAAAACCAAGAAGATAGAATTCCTGGATTCTCAGCATCAATTATAATCCCAGCTTTGGGATTTCAGGCAGTCAATAGCAACAATAACAGTAATAGCTTCAGTTTCTTTTCTTTGTTCTGGAGTCATTGACAGAATATTTATTTAAGAAATAGCATAGATTCAGTTTCCACAACTACATTTTCTGCATGGTAGTAAATATGAAAACAAATAAATCAATCCTGCAAGTCCTAGCCTTCTCAACCAGCCAGCTCCACCCTCAGACAGTTTTTTAATTAACAGTTAAAGAATAAACTGGTGTTTCACATGTCATGTATTAAGATATTTTATTAAACCCTTAGATATGGCTTTTCTGAATTTATTCTTTTTTTTTCTCATAGCTATCAGATATAACAGTTAAATAGATCTCCCTTATCTACATCATGCTCAGTGTTCCAAAATATCTTACCGTACTTAATGAAAAACATAATTTCTTATGTTTCTTCTGTTCCTTGTATACTACCTTAAGGACCATGATTTTATTCTTTTTATTTTTATTCAATGATACATTTAAGAAGATTAGCACAACAGCCATGATGTCTAATGGTTCTGATTAGATTCTACGTTCATTTTTAGAAATATTACATGTACAACATTTACTGCAAGTATCAGAATTCCTGGTTCAGATATTTCTTACTAAAATAAAACTGGGTTAACAGAAGGTAGCATGCAGCTGGTGTCAGAAGAATGACATGTTCAGAAAAAGAAAGTAATGATTTTTCCTAATCTAGGCCTTTTTTAAAGAGAGACAAAATATATCTTTCTTCTAGGAAGTGAATATCTATGTCATATATCATAGAATCATAGAATCACCAGATTGGAAGAGACCCACTGGATCATCAAGTCCAACCATATCTATCAAACGCTAAACCATGCCGCTTAGCACCTCATCCACCCGTCCCTTGAACACCTCCAGGGAAGGTGAATCAACCACCTCCCTAGGCAGCCTCTGCCAGTGTCCAATGACCCTTTCTGTGAAAATTTTTTTCCTAGTGTTCAGCCTAAACCTCCCCTGGTGGAGCTTGAGGCCATTCCCTCTTGTCCTGTCCCCTGTCACTTGGGAGAAGAGGCCAGCGCCTCTAAGCACATCTAAGACTTGGGGTGTCTAAGACCTGGAGTGTGCTGTTAGAGGTGTTCCATATACGGTCCTGGCAAGGACACTGACTTAAATTTTGACTTTTGAAAGCTGAATTCCCAGATATTTAATGACCACAATGGGCTCCATCCATCAGTGTCCCACATTAGGGTCCTATCTCTTTTTTTACCTACTGATTTCCAGACCTACCTCAGCAAACGAAAGATGGAAAGTGCTGTGTTATACTGACTTTTGTAAGAGTAAGAAGAAGAAATGAAAGTAAGAGAAGAAATGAAAGAACTTTCTCTATCTTCCATTTTCTAGTCAAGAAAAAGAAAACACTTATAGAAACTGATAATAATAGAGTAGCAGCTTCTTGGTTTAGTTCCGTAGAAATACTACTTGGTGATAATTTTACAAGCAGTTGCTGCAGATGTTTATCCTGTTATGAACTAGTGCGCTATTTAATATCCACTGAATGAAAGCTTATTTCTGCACTTATAAACTTTTCCATGTGTTTCCCAACCAAGCTTTTACAGAGTATGTTCAGCTACATGAATAAGGCCCCCCACAAGTAAAACATTCTGAGATCCTCCCACCTCATAGATTCTGTTCTCATTTGCAAAAGTGCTGCTGCCTGGGAAGAGTCTGTACATGAAAATGAGGAATAAAAAAATTAATTTCATGGTCATTGCAACCATGAAATGCTTCCAAAAAATAAACAGTGTAAGAAAATCATACATATGTTAAAGAAAGCTGTTACCACCTACTTATGAAGGGGTCAAATACAGTAAGTATGCATTAAAGAAAGAGCAGCCAAGCACTTACATTCTCAAAGGAAAATGAGATTCACATTCTCTTTTCCTGTTTTAATGATGGCCCCAGCCTTGAATAAAGATTTACATTGTCAGTCAAGAATGACATTAAATTGCATAAGGAGAATTGCAGCTTCCCTAGTAAATGGTTTCTAAAGGATGTAGAGACTGAATGAGGTGTAAAACCAGAAAATCTTCACATCTGTTGATTATGCTCTATTAAGCCATTTAACAACCCAATCCACTACTGAAAACCACTCAACCACTGCTTGCAACTTGTCCTGTTCTTTAGAATTCTGAGCAGAAAATATTCTCTTTGTTCAACTGAATGTTTTCATTAGCTTTCCAGCAGCTCTGCTAAGGTTTTCCCTGGCATTTAATTTTCCTACTGGTTTAGTATCTATGTATATCATATTTACTATTTATCATGGGAACTGAGACACACTTCACAGAAATGGAGCAGTATGCAGTTGTAATAGCTGAGATAGGCATCAAAACTTTAGTAAGTACAATTTTTTTACATGACTTCTATACATATCCTATTTTTATGAAAAAAAAAAAGTTTAACTGCTGATCCTATAAAATAGAAGGGGCAAATACCTAAAGTGACCAGTGAATGCCATTATCAAGATGGGATAGTAAAGTTCCAAATCACACCCAGAAAAAGACACCCAAGAAAAAACCAGTCCTTTTGGATTTTAAAAAATATAGGAGCATGTGTGCAGCACCGAGAGCACCCAGCCCTTTTCACTTGCATTGTTAATAGGAATAGTCCAGCTCCTCTTGAATAAAGAAAATTTAAGGGAGTATTTTACACATATACAATACATGCTTTTGTGACTTCTAATCATACACACTGTGTGCATGTTGAACTCACCAAGTAAATGTCTTGAAGTAACAGGTTGCTCTGGGTAGACAGAACATGCTACAGACACAGTCCATTTTGCACAAACAAGGTTAAAAGCTGTATCATTGCACACCTTACTCACATGGAAGGATGTCAGTTAGCTGAGGCAGGCGAGGACAACCTCAGAGTGAAACCTGTTTACTAAGGCACAATTGTTGAGACTAAGTACAGGTTTTTCAAATTTGGCTTTATATAAGCAGACGTAATGTCATTTGCAAATAATTGAAATTGTTTGTAGAAACAATCCCCTAATAATATATGTTTATAAGGACTATTTTCAATCAAAATCATTGCATGTTTTCCTAAAATGCTGGAAACAAAGGAGATTTCGTAAAGCACAGCTATTCTCTATGCTTTCTCCCATTTAAAACCAGCTACTAACAAGGGAGATGCAACCCTGGGAACTACTAGCACTTTGAGGGCAAACAAAGATAAATCCATACTTCAACACTCCTGCAAACAAACTAATCAGCCCTTCATGTCATAATCAGTTATGCATAATTGCCTTTGTGTATGTAGATGGATGAAACATTTCCTGATAGTTGTGCTATTTTGTATTCAGACCAAGCAGTCATGATACGATTCAAATTGGAAATGTTTATAGCAAAACAGCTGACTTTTCTGGGAAACAAATGCTGCAAATAGTCTTTAACATCATGGTCTAGATCTGGACAAAGTCATCAAGGAATTTTCAATATTGCCAAGCACATAAATGGTCACAGTATTTTAATGAGAAGCAATAGATTTTTCCTACTACCTGCTTCTACTTCAAAATAAGTTGTGGCACACCAGAAGAGCAGGGTGAAGAGAGCAGGTGGTGAAAAATGCACCCTTTCCACCTTTGACCAGCAGCTCAAAGTCTCCATTTAAACGCTGCAGGGAAGTAAAGGAACTTCAGTAGCTGCCGCTGAGCACAGGAGCTTTGTTAGACAGGGTGAAGTAATCCAAGGACCCTTACCTAAATTATTGGGGCATAGCTCTTGCAGCAATGCTACTGACATAAAAGGCTTCTGATATACCTCCAGCTCAACCAGGTTGACAGATGTTTAATATGTTTTACTCCTAGGTTAATAATTCTTCATCCGCTACAATTTCTTGCTAATACTGCTTAACTGAGGTTAAATAAAAATTCATTAGAGTACCTTTATTTAATGCTTTGTGCACTATGCAACAGGAAATTCTTATTTTAGCATTATATATATTTAAATATTTTAAATACATTTAAGACAATGTACTGTCCTTCCCAAACAGAAATATTTCAGATATTTCTGCAGTTCTTCTAAGTATCAAAGTTGCTAAGGCTACTGTCTGTATAGAAATATTTAGAGCATTTCCATTTGAATAAAGCTCAGCATTAGTGTATGCAATCCTCAGCCTGAAAATGAGGTTGACAGGGGATTACAGTGTGATATTCGAAGAGAAAAATCAAAGACCAATTCTGCATGTTATATGTTTCTAGTTACAATCAAGTATAAGCATGAAGATATATTCAAAAAATCATCTTTTCTTAATGAAAAAGAAATGTGTAAATAAGTATTTTTCTTACACTTTAACAGTATGTATTATTAACTCCACATGTATTGCTTTAAAAGACAAGAGCATATTCTTTTCATCATTTTCTGCCATAAATTACCAAAGGGATGTTTATTTTGATACTGAGTGAATCAGTGTCATCCTTTGTTACCTGACCATACTCCTAAATCTCATCTTTGATTACAGCAGTCTTTGAATCAGTTCTCCTGCCCATTCACTCCCTGCCTGCTAGCCCTACCTTTTCTGTTTCTTCTAATATTATTTGTTACTCTTGCAACTGGATGTACACTGGACCTCTAGGACCACAAAGACTCCCACAGATGTAATCAGAGAATTCATTCTGTGAACAAATGATTCTTCCACAGTTTACTTGGGAGCATTGCATTCATTCATCACTCAAAGCCGAAAGTTTGAATACATAAGAACAATATAATCTCCTCTGTCCCTTGACCGGATTAACACAGTTCTTTAAAAAAGAGTTGGAATAAAAAACATTGAAAACAACTGCCATCCGATGAAATGAAAGGATTATTCTACTTATAGTCATGAGGACTTTTTCATTTTTTTTAAATTAGTCTGTTAACATGGGAGATGATTTTATTCCTCTGGATATCTCTGAGAGTCACTGTTAAATTGTCTTAGAAAGAAAAGCATGAAAAAAAATGCAAAAAACTCAGTCAATTCTAAATTAAGTAAATGTTAACAAATGTTTTGGCAGATATTCCCTCAGTTTAATTACAGAATGAGTCATGTTTAACTATCCTTCTAGGTTACAAATAGAGAGTTCCTTAAAAATGTTTTCTGTGTGTATATATAACATACACGGATATCTAACACTCTTACAAATGTATTTTTTAATATAAATCTGCTGATAATATGCACTATTTGCAAAATTAGAACAATGTTCATTTGGATCCCTGAAACAAAGGAGATGTGTTATTACCATGCAATATTTTTTTCCTTTTCAGAATAGAAAGACAAATCAGATTATCTTAGATAATGCTCTGAAACCAAGGAAAACTTGCATTATTGTATTAAAACCTGGAATAGAACGGTCTTATAGAACCATTTGAAATCCTTTGATAGAAAGAATCTGTAGTTCGTGGTTTTCAGTTTGCAGTCTTTCCTTCAAGGGATGCATTGAAGTGATCCACAAAAAAAGTAATTGTGAAAACAAAAGTATTGTAAGCACAATACATTTTTTAAGGGCATTTTAAAACTGGCAGAGACTGAAAACCATTAATACTATTATCTTCCCTCAGATTGAACAACAGTTTTGCAAAAGCAAGTTTAAGAATTTATGAAAAAAAATTAAAACATGCAGACTCCTTCCTCTTGAAAGGAAACCAATGGTTTACTTCATAACCAATAGGTTATGAGTGGTATGGACACATATAGTGGGATACAGACTCTTTAAAACCTTCAAGCTGTATGCTAGGAAGTATAAACCAGGCCTTGTTCCAATGCTAGAAGATGACACTTTCTTGCTAATAAACTGGGAAGTCGCTAAAGTGAAATGAATATTAAGTTCCAAGACAAAGGTCTGAACAACAGCAGGTCTGAAGAGAACATGACTTTACACAGAGAACATAGTATAGAAATACTGCCTATAGACCTGAATTCAACTATAATTTGTCTGTTTCTCATGTTTTAATCTTTGCTGTTTGTGGATATTAGAAGGAAATTAATTAATGCCTTAGTTTACCAAAAGTACAAATCTATTGTTTAGACACTACAGTGAATACATAAATTACCAGGGTTAAACCTATCATCTGAATTCAACTGACAGAGATACATCCCTCTCATGTGCACCAGTACAAACAATTTTTTTCAGTATGACAGGAAATCCAGTGTTAGATCAGTTGGATCTCATCCTGCTATAGTATGCAAGTTTGTAATTACTGTACATTTTTCTACATGTTTCTTCCTAGAAAGCCTCATATTTTCTTCACATAAATATAATTTACTAAATTACCCTGCAGATTGTGTGTTTACATGAATGGATCCACTGGAAAGAGTACAACCATTTCTGCATGAAATCTGACCATGTACGTTTCTTGACATAATCAAGATTAATGAGTTATATTTTTAGAAGGGGTATTAGTCACTTGGGCTTTTCTGTTTTGATTTTTTAATGAGGTAGGATTCTATCTTTGTACCTTCATTTCCATCCTATGAATTAATCATTGTATTACCAATATGAATGCTCTCGATGTTTTGCTCATTTCAATCTACACCATTGCATTCAGTTATCAAGAAATTACTTCTGTATTCCCCCTGTCTTACAAATACAAAAGTGGGCAAGACTTCTAGGGAAGACAACTGTGGAAATCCAAGTATTTTGTAGTAAGAAGCAATAAGAATTGTTTGGGTCCTTTGCTGTTTAGAAGGCAAATGAGAATTTGAGGTTGAGCATGTTAATGACTTGCTGATGTCACAAATACATTTAATTCTGACAGGGCATGCATCTTCATCTTGCGTTACCCAGTATTATGTCACACTTTCTTCTACAGCAGTCCAGTAACTTATTGTGGTTTCTGCAGTATTCTAGTAACATAACCTTCTCACAAGGTTTTTGCAGGAAGATTATGGTGGGAGAAACAGCTGATCACTTTCTGTGGAAGCACAAAGAGCTGTGCATCTGTCTGACAGTCATGGGATCTTCTGATTATTGCTACTTCTTCATGACAGTAGTGCTTACTAAACATTAGCATTTCAGTGGCTGACTCTGGGTGTGACTCAAATACAGTGAACTTAATACTTCTTCCAAAGGCAGAAAACATTTCTTTCAGCAGTTTTCTGAATTAGCAACAATAGGCACTGAAAATACTTTCTACTCTGGAGTTAAAGAATGTTCTTCAAAAACTACAGGAAAAGTAAAATCAGGCACTATTCAGTTAAAGAAAATGGACATTACATTTTCACGATTGGATGCTTGAAAGGAAAGGAAAGTCTGAAAAATAATTAAATAAGAAAAAAATTTTAAGGGGTATAACTTTTTGCCTAGATGGTTATTTAAATCAGGTTCCTATGCCTAATGACTAGATTTTTATATTTGTACTTATACTCTCACATGCATGTATTATGCATAGAAAACTTACTATGACATTTTTTTGCCTCCAGTTGCAAATTATTTGTCAGAAAGGATGACAGTCAAACTCAATGCACTAGAGTTTGTTCCTACTCTCTTCTCTTGTACAACAGGGATAAAACGTGTTCAGTGCACCCTTTCACTGAGAAGTAAGCCTGTCATTTACCAGCTGTCATGTACAACTGACACATATTAGAGGTTTTAAGACAGTAAAGAGAGGAATGTCTTAATGAGGAGGTTTTTTTATGAAATGAGAGATTCATTTCTGAATGTACATAAAGTTTCACCACCCGGAAAGAGCACACTGTGTGATACATTTGAAATGGAATGATACTTTAGGCAAGATGTGATCCCACAGGTGTTAAGAGAAATTCTATAAAATCCAAATTGAACAGTTTCCTTTATATCATGATGTAATGAAATTACATGAAATGACCACCTAGTTTTATCATGCTATTGCTACGTCTTTAAAGCATGAAGCGCCATTTGCTATCTTCTGCATATATATGTCTATGTTTAACAATACATCAGGCAGGAAAGAGTAATTTCTACACAATCCCTGATTTACTGGTGGTTTACTCCTTTACCCAAGAGTTCAGAAAATAAGACAAGAAAATATGCTTTAATTATAAGACACATTGACAGGCTGATAGAAATCTTTATCTACATCATGCACTGAACCTGGAGAACACAATTGCATCTTATTAGATCCTCCTGTCAGTTCCAATTTGCTAGAAAAAAAATTCACATAAGCAGAGAGAGAAAAACAGTAAAAATATGAGCACTGCATCTTTTATTACAAAACTTATGGAATTAAATACTATCAGTCATTAACTGATAATTACTGAAGACAGGTATCATCTGCAAAACTTAGATCTCTTGAGTATCTTTTATAATCATAAAAAGTACCCTTACTATTCGTATTAACAGACTCCTTGCAGCAGTATCTGCAAAGAGATCAAAGAATGAGCTGGCAGTGGAATGGCTATATCCAAAATTCAGACTCATTCTTTTCATTTTAGGGAAGTTGGATGAGAAAATTGGCAATGCAGTCTTTCTGAATCTCTGCCAAAAAGCACCATCTAGGCAGCATAACTGTTCCAGAAATTACAGTCAGAAGCTAAAACCTAACAATGAGATTAAGTAATAAATGTGGGCATCAGTGTCATGATGATGTGGCATCATGTAGTGTTAAGCATCAGAAATATTCCTTTTCTTTGTACAGACTACCTTGTCAACAGTGTCCCAAACAGATGAGGGATTCACAATCTGATTTTGATCTAAGCATAGAATGAACATACTTACATAGAACTTTATTACAGGTACGGGCAGAGGAAAATGGAAAGATTTTAAACCTATTTAATCTCATAGTTTTGTCTCTTACCACACTATACTGTTCGAGTTGAAGATAACAGAGCTAACATATCCTAAGGCTCAAAGCGACTGGGAAGGAGGAAGAGAGAAAGACTCCTGCTTTCCATTAATAAATTAAGAAGGGAAAACTCTGCTTTCCATTCATAAATGCTTTGTGCTAAAAGGACTACAAGTAGCATAAATTAATATCATTTAGCATTCATTAAGAATGGTTAATAGGAGATATTACACACAGATTATCAACAAAAAGTGAGATGGATATTGAGATGTTAGCTACCTACACATCAGAAAAATTTGTGCCTAGTATCTTAAATATTTGAAAGACAAAACCCAATACCTTATGGGCTGCCAACTGTAAAATGGAGTCATGAAGCATTCTAAGTCAGCTGCATATTTGTTCATTCATTTAGTTTTCACTCCTCCTTAGTAGCTTTGTTCCAATAGCGATATCTAAATGGTAGCCACTAACAGTACCAGATTCTGCAATTTGCATTCCAAGTCTATGGTAAGACAAGACCAGTCATGCATAAAAATCCCTTCTTTCCCCCTTTCTATAGTCTCCAAAGGAAAGAAATCCAAGCAACAGACCCGAAAGACCATAATGACTGGGAAACTAAGATTGTAGGCAAATCTCTACCATGCAGTTTGAATGGTGCCTTTATCTAGTAAGTGCATGAAGGCTGCAAAAGGCACAAACAATAATCTTGGAAGCATTATTCTAGTATTACCCATACACTTCATGTGGGTCCTCTTTTCTAGAACAGCTGTGAACTTCTTGTTAAGCAAGCCTCTCACTGAAGCATACGGGATTTGGAGCAGGAAGATTGTGCTCAAATCATTGCTGGAGTGCTGGAATTAACAGGCTTCTGTGTGCTTTGCTCTTATACCTGAAACAGCAAGGCCACACATTAAGGAGTATGCACTGGTTGCCATAAATACAGAGAGACTAAGTAAAAGAGATAGATTAGCATCCTCTATCCCTCCATACATCAGGCTGAAGGGATGCATGTTTTTTCCCTGAACATGCTCTGCAGTTATCACTAAATAGGTTAATGCAATCATTCATGATTCAGAGTATTTATTTCCATGAACTGAAAGTCTGCAGTTCACCCTGACTTCAGAGTCCATCTGATGAATTACCTTGTCTGCAGTGCCTGATCTATAAAAGAACACAGCATCTGTTGGAATGCTATTTCTGAAAGTCCGGCTGAATAAATCACTCTCCAGAAATTCCCAAAGATACTAATGCTCTTTCCACTGCTTCTGTCCTTTTCTGTCCCCTACGATGCGTACATCCATCCTCTTTCCCATCTAGTGGGAATAATTTTAGTATTGTTGCTTTCTCCTTTTCAGTTTCTTGAAGGTATACCTTCAAATTAGATGAGCCGAGAGGGCTAGAGATGGTGGTGAGAGCTAGTGCTCTGTATTATAAATCACAGAATATTTGGTTACTGCTTCCTTAAAAAGATTGTTAGTGTTGGGTTTTTAACAACCATGTTTGGTAACAGCATTAGCAAAATAAAAGGAAAATTATGTATAGATAAGATTGTAATTTGTGCTCAGTTCTTTGGCAATGGTAAAGAATATGAAAACAGATTTGGCAGGCTCTCTTTGTCTTGTTAGGCTGTGCTTTCTGATATTTCCTTTCTCCAGTACTCCTCTTTGCAGATTAGATAGGAAGACACAATTTGAGAAGACAACTGTTGAGTTTCCACGGGGTTTGCAGTTTATCTGTTGCAAGCTCATGTTCTTCTCAGTAAAATATGGGATTTACTCAGATTAAATGTCTGTTTTAGAGGGAAGCATTGAAACCAGTAGGTGCCTGACACCTAAACCAACCTTTATTAGGCACTGCAGCACCATCTTTTGACAGAAATATTTCTGTTTTAAGATAATTGTTAGTATCCCAGGTTTACTAGAAAAAGCAAAATTTTTATTAAATTATACTGTTTATCATTAATTTTTTTTACTAGACCTAAAATTAACATCAGAATCATACATACTTTTAATGCTAACCTGAATATTTGAAAGGGACACCATCCATACAGATGCAAACATCAGACAGTCATTTCTATAATCTACCATAAATCATCCTTCAGTGAGGATTTACTTCAGTTAAAGAAGCAGCAGGAAAAGAATTTATGCAACCATTTAGTATTTTGGCGTTTGAATACTGATTCAACAAGCGTAGTCCTTAAGTGCAGCCCAGCTACCCAAGTAACATAAATTCATTCTTATCCTTTCTTTCTGAAAGAACAGGAAATAGGATAATTCAAAAATAACTCTGGTTAATAACTGATGTTGCTTACTATCCCTTTGTATACATTTAACCTTTTATTGCTTTCAACACATGGAATAGAAGACAAAGTTGTCTTCACTATTGGATCATGTCATGCAACATTTTCCCTGATTTTATGATATGATCTATATTCTTCCCATCTCATCAGGCCGACCCATACTTCTTCAGAGAGACAGTCCTGTCTCTGAACTTTCTAACTTCCATAACTGCTTGTGTTGACCCAAAAAATCATATACAATAATTCTGCATGCTAGTTAATACACTAGATTCTCTCAAGATCAGTAATAGCAACTACAATTGCACACTGCAACAGAGATAGTGGAGGTAGCAACAAAAGCTGAAAAAAACTGTTAGCAAAAAAGCAATAGTAGAAAATATGGGATTTAGAATCCCAGCTCCACATTCTTGGGCTGACCATGCCCTCTTACATTACAGGTAGATAATTGTATTTCCTCATTAAACATTTTGAAGGGGGTAAATGAAATATCTTATAACTTGAAAATTTTGAAGTTCCTGAACATCAAAAAAAATTTGTATCCGCATACTAACAAACATTTAAAATAATGTTTGTCCATGGAACGCTTATTGCACACAAGCGAAGTTTTTCAGCCAATACATGTTGTGGGGTAAAAGATTTATAATTAAGCTGGCTTTTGTGTTCCTGAGAAAGTAGCAAACTCATAAAAAAATTAGTTGAAAATTCAATTACCAAAGCTTAATTTTTAATATTTTCCCCAAATGATTTATTCTTACTTTCATTAATAGGTTCAAAATATAGATTATAAATATTGAAAAAAATGTTAAGAAATTATAACAGTATCCAGGTTTCTATCAAAGTATAATGAAAGAACTCATTTCTTCATTAGGATTTTTTAATTGTGTGTACATTTTTCCCTCTTTACCTAGGATATTAAAACATACCTTTGACATACGATCCACAGACCAATTCCAACTGTTAAGCTTTAAAAATGGCTAATGAGGGAAGAAATATTTATAGCTTAGCCTTTGGCAGTTGGAATTCTAGTCAATTTTTGAATCGAGCTTTATAACTATAGAACCAGAAGGAAAAAAAAAAAAGAAAGAAATCCCTGAAGCCAAAGGGATAAAAAAGGAAAGTGGAGATATTTTTTTCTATGAAAGTACTGGCACATATGTTCCTATTGGTCATCTTTGTCATTTTAACAGCAGCTCTTGTATTTTACATTGAAGGCCTTTGATGCACTTTACCAACCATAATGAATATGTCTTAATATTTCTGTGAAGCAGTAAGATAATACCCTCAAACTTAGGATGAAAATGAGACAAATACACAGAAAGGGTTTACGACCCAATTGTCGAATAAATTGAGACGCTGAATCAGACTGTATGTCACTTCTAAACCACCTGAAAGCGAGTTGTTAGACCGGCTCAGCGACCCTAAGCAGATCATAGCAGAAAGACCTCCCCAGGAAGCAGTGATGCTGTCTATTCTAGTAACTACTGCCATTATGAAAGGTGATACTGGCCTATCTAAGAAGAGAAGTCCACACCCTTACCTTCTTGAAAACATTTTTTTTTTCTATATATTGTATATATAATAACATTCTAGCAATAGTGAATCAGTATTTTCTTATGGAACGCTGACTCAAGAGGAAATAATATTCAGTTACTCCAGTTATTCCTGTGATTCTAATGTGGTAGAATACAGGACTATAAAGTAGGCAACAAAGCAAAAGAGTCAAAGATATTTTTGCATTTATTTACCTTTCTAAATGCACTGTAGGTTTTTAGAGGCATTGTGTGTTAGAACAAGAAGGTGTATGATGAAGTGTATGTAACTAAACTCTGCTTCCTTTCTACTACTTGAATGGCACAAATGGAGCATACATCCTGCCCCTGGTATTTTAGGAACTCGGGAACATGCTGTTTCTTATCCTGTTCATATGCTGTAAAGAGCCACAGACACTGAAAAGTCTCTATGCATAAAAATAAGTGACTACCCTTTCCACTAATTATTTAGTTGAAAGCTGAACAGAAATGAAACATTCAGTTTCTGACAGTCTGTGTTAATTCAGATTCTCCCTTGTGTTCCAAAAAGACAATGTGTTTATCACTGTGAAGATTATAACAGAGTAGGCAGTAATCCCTGCTGGACAGCCTGGTTCTGAAATAGCAAAGCATCTCTTTATTTCATGCTGCTTATGCTGGACTGCTTTAGCCTATTCATGGTTTTATGCACTAAGTTTAATCCTCAGAATTTTCAAAACAAACAGTCCATAATAAATACATGCAGTGCTGATGCAACTGAAGAGATTATTTTAACCCTAACACTGTATCCACCACACAATGTAGAAGTCAGAAATCGTGTTACGATACTAAAATGATTAGACCTGAAGACATCAAGGTGTAGTTTCAAGAGGTTTATCCTGCACATTCCTTCAAGGAAAGAGGTAAGGAAATGAATACAATAATATCAAAAGGTGATAAATCCATGTTAAACTGAAGATCTGCCAACTATACGAACTGTTAATGTCTACAGGCAGGGGAACCTGACAGTGGAGCAGCTATTAGTAGTGGAGAGGAAACACTATTAAAAGGACCACCCTATCTGGACAGAACTCATACAGGAAGGCAACAATTCATGCATAGTCCTTGTAATGCCAAAAGTTTTTTTCTTACACTGCAAGTAATCTCTGATTTATTTTTTCATGCATTGATGGATTCCTTCAGTCTGAGTTTTCTGACTCTCAGATACTTAATCGTGTTTCTTCAGATCATATTTATCTCAACTGCTTTTGAAAAAGCCCAAGACTTTCTAGGGTCACATAGTATTGTCTTCGTAAATAAGACGAAGATAAATAAAACAAGAAGGATTTGTCCACTGTGTGGACACTGTGTGGCTGTATTGCAGAGAATGTAGGGACTGATCCATGCCAGTAGAAGGTTTTTGTTTTCTCTACACATTCAAAAGTTGAAGCTAAAGTTATGTCTTATAGGCAGTAATACATTTCACAATTTTGTCAATGAAGGCAAATATAAGCATGTTAAATTGGCTTCAGCTGACAGTCACTTTAACCACTTGGCAAACAATAAGCATTTAGAGGCATACCTGGTATTTTCTTCCTAAAGTCTTCCTATATTCGATCAAGACTTGGCAGCATGGCATCCAGATATCATTAACTAGCTGGTGAGTATCCATAACTGTTCATCACGTCACTTGCTTTGGCGTGCAAAACCCATCAGGAATACTGGGCAAAATGTTTAGCTTCACATAGTTTTGGTTTTTTTTTTCATATAAAAACCTTGTGCTGTGAACAGCTCTTCAGAAGTTTTGATACCACACATCACCAAGTCTAAGCCTGACCTAACAACTGAAAACCTGAAAGTGTCACTCATCTTCTAATAACAATCTTTTTAGGCACAGGTATGTTTTAGAAGTCAAATGTGTAACCAGACCTTGAATAGATGCTGGTACACAGGTGAATGCTGGTACAACTATGCAAGTATAAGTTAAAACAATCAGTCACACTAAAATATGTAGTCCCAACTATCATTCTTTTCTAATTTTGACCTCCCATTAAATCTTAGGCGATTTATTTGCTTTGGACAAACTTACTCCTTTTCATTCAAGAACAGCAATAATGATGGCTGCACATAATACTCAGGGATCTAATTAGACCTGCTAAAATGAAGAGTGATATCACAAATATTCTTCTGCGAATAAATTACTAAGATAAATATTGAGACATTTACCTGCATACTTATATTTTTTTCTGGTCTTCTTGATGTTATTGCAGAGTATTTTAATTTCTGAAGCATTGGGGGCCTTTTGTTCCAATTCTGTAGCCTGCTTTTTACTTGTAACTTTTCACCTGTACACCCTGACCATGGCACAGTAGTGGCTTTACACTAGTATCCCCACATGCTCTTATTCTCATGGTCTTGCAGTACTGGATTCTGAAACACTTTTAAACATGTTGAATCAGGTTTCATGTGGCAAGTCTTACTGTTGTTTAAATTACTCTTTTCTCCCTCCATCTCATATTTTCTATTCTATCACTCCATAATATCTCTTCAATCTTCCCTCAAAGCTTTTGCATTTCTAAGTGTAAAGCCATACAGAGAGCAGGTAATAGTCATTTACATACCAAATAACATATATTTGCAAAGACTTACAGCCAAATGAAAGCCTTCTTCCTTTGTGAACTAATGGTATTTCCCTCCAAGCTTAGAAATATGTATTCAGTACAGTAAGCTCGTGACATCTTATTCACTTTTTAACATATATTAAAGGAAACATTGCCTATGTAGAATTAGCAAGTCTTCTCAGCAGTGAGAGGAATGAAAAGCTTTTAAACTTAGAAAGATTTTAAAATAAGAAAGACGGTCATCATATACTTGAAAGGACTGATCGTTATCAAACACAAGACCTAACCCTCCAGAAGTAAAAATCCTTTTGAAGTACTGTTCCTAGCTCAAGTATTCTCCTAAGTAGCAATTTTGCCTTGCATTTCTCTGTATTTTGCATCATTTATAGATGATCTCAACCTTTGGACCAGACAGTTTGTAATTGGTGGAAAAAAATACGAGTTACAGAGAGGTTTCAGAAAAAGAAAGTAGAGGACAGAACACTGAAAGGAGCGGAATCATCCCTTGAATGTTTTCGTTTTCCAGCTTTTCTTAGAATGGAAATTGTATAGAACCAGTGTCAGTGCAGCACTTCTCAAAGCAGCTTTACACCTATTTTACTGCTCCACCAGACAGAATTTAGCTTATTCCATGAAATGAAAGGAGGTACACAAATAAGATAGCTACACCAAGCCTACTCCCAGAAAGAGAGGTGACTGCCGCCAACAGATATAACTGCCACTCTTAAAGTGAATTTTGAAGAAATACCTATGTTGCACACAGATGAGAACTGAAGATCTGTGGTTCTGCTGAGGTTCAGTTCACATCTCCTAAAACCAGTCCAAATGGTTTGTTTTTTTCTTTTTACCACTGGCAGACACCTCATTTCTTGTTATTGCAGATGCTCTGTGCGGTTGTTCTGTTACATGTACAGGTCTACTGCTTGCATGGTCTCAGGATATTCAGGAACATCAATACAATTAACAATACTCTAAAAATTGAACCAGACTTCCAACCAGCACAGAGTCAAGAAATAAGATCTCTATATTCTGTGCGTGCCTTCATAGGGCTGTTCATGATCTGGTGTGTCAGGTACATCAGGATGTTTCTTAAAAGAAAGAAGGTCTATTAAAAATACCAAATACACAGTCACTGCCTCAGGAAGTCCCTGACTCACCAGTCTCAGAAATCTGATTGACTACACAGAGGAGCATTTGCACGATGCTATATGGTTTCATTGTTGCCTTGAAGTCCACTGTCACAGATAGGACACTGTCTGTGGCACGTGATCTTTTATCCTCATCTGGAAAGGCCTTTCCTAATGTTTGCAATTTGCTAGATTTCTTGAGACTGTATATTCCTATAGTAGACATTCCTTCCAATATAAAAGCAGAATGAGGAGAAAAAAAAAAAAAGGCCATCTGTCGTAAGAACTTAACATGTGAGTAGACAAGACAAAAAAATTGAGATAAAGTTAAAGCAGCTCTCTAAAGACCATGGAATGTCTTAACAACAAAGGCTGGTGAGAGGTCTTCAATTCCCAAACCAAAATTCAAGGCCACCATAAAACTTTCCCAAAAAGTCAACATGTAAAAAATGGCATAATTCTCTCATCCAGATCTAAGAGATTAGCATATTATTCTAATCTGAAAATTGATTTTAAATATAGCATTTTAGAGCTCTGTAGCAGTATTAATGTACTACTGCTTGTCAATTTAAATGTGTATCAACTTTTATTTCAATTATGATTCTTTGCATTGTATTTGTCAAATTTGAGCAACTGACAATTGACCTTAGCTATGCAGCTCTAAAATCTGGTTTTGCTGGTGCCTGAGCCACACAACTTGAATAACAGTAACTCCTGCAGGTGCTGTAATAGCAGGTAAGGAACTGAGGAAATTTACAGGCATTCCCTGTACATCTGTGCAAAACCTGCTGTATTAAAGGGCTCTGTTCCTTGATGAAAAGGAGGACTGGGTCTGTCTTTGACAGCCAGTCTCTTCCTTTATCATTTTTTACCTCCCTTCCCTCTGGGATTCTCAGTCAAACACAATAGGCTAAAATCTCCACAACTTGACTCTTTCCATTCTGTGGCAGAATCTCTTTTTCACTTGGCAAGTTTCTTCTATTTATTTTTCAACAGTTATGCTTAGAACTGACAGGTGACACAGTAGAGCAGAAATTTAAAGCATATAAAATGGTTGGGACATTAATAAACTAGTACAGATCCTGGAAAATCTGATTTTTGGGCCTCACAGACAAAATGATGTTCCTAATAATGTTCATTGTTTAATTATAATGTGTTAGTAATCTTTATACAGAGATGGAGTACTTCTATATTATTCTCAATTTTCTCTCGAGCTTAATTAGCCCTCTTCGTGTTCATATACAGTGCATGTTTTAAGATTTATATTACTGGAAAAAATAGTGACTGAAATCACCTTCAGGATTTACTTCCTTCATGAAGCTTCATTTGTTTCCTCGTCCACTTATTCTAGTCCAAAGTCCAAGTGTAATGTTTACATTTCCATACATATTTTTTCTATTCCAGTGTATTGTAACAATAGTATAAAAAAACCCAAGAAAAGCAAGGTCTAAAAATAAAGGAAACCTAAATTCTGTAAGAAAAAGTAATTAGACAATTTTCTTCCATTTCAACAGCAACATAAAAATCCTGAACAGGCAAAAAATATTTTTCAATACAGCCCATGCAGGTCTGCAAAAAGACTTGTGTAAACAAAATCCCTCCCTGCTTTGCCAAGACTTCCAAAATAACTTAATAACAACTGTTATAGGTCTCTTCAGATCAGACCTAGAGAAAAAAACATACATAAAAATAAGTATTTGAAGACTGCCTGCTTCTGCTCAGATAAAAATTCCTAAATATATCAAGGTCTCTCCACGATATTTAACAGCTGTTCATTAGAGAAAATGTTACTTGGCTTTATTAAGTTTTGGTCAGGTGTCCTGCTAAATTCAATTTTTATACGCCTAGAAACACACACTAAAGTTAGTCAATAAGTCTTCTATCACAATAAATGTGATATGTGAACCATGTCGATAGAATAATTGTGTTTACTTTACACCATTGTGTAATTTAAAAAGAGCTGCATGAACATATGGAAAGTAGGGCAAAGAGTTATTCCATGAAAAATTTATTTCAATTTTTCCCTCTCCTTTTTAAAATCTGAAAAATATCCACATCACAATTGAATCTCTGTTGGTTGTTGGTTTATTCCCCTATTATACATCTGCTGAAAGATTCACTTTCTAGCATAAAGGTCACCAAGCTGTTTCATAGGTTGGAAATTTTGCTGGTGTGTAAGATACTCTTTGAAATCATGGAAGGCAATATCTGTGAAAGGCCACATTAGAAAAATAAAAGATTTTTTAAAAAACAGACTTAAGGAAATTTATTTTTAAAGAATATATGCTGAACTTAATGAAATGTGAAAATTCTTCAAATCACAGATATTTAAGAGGCTTCATTTTTAAATAATGTTCAGGCCTGTTACAAGCCACATCTAACCAATTCCCAAACACATTATTACAGGCTATATTGATGCCTTATTTGACATTGTGCTTAAACGCGACTCCTCTTCACAGACATATCAACAGCGGGTGCAGAGACAGAGTTGGAGTATAAATCAGTCTCTCCTCCCTTCAGCCCTCCCCTGCACAGTGCCTACATTTTGTTGCCTGGTGAGAAATTTGGACTACTTCACTATAAAGTCAATGTCAGACAGCTAGTAAGCAGTCAGAAGTTGGTCATGGGTCTTGGTTCAAAACCTGTGCCAACCAGGCAATAGTGAGCTACCACAAGAAATACAGTTTTCTTTAAGCTGCAGATAAATCTCCTGATTTAATATCTCTCTAAATATTCACTAAAATATTGGGCCTTAAAAAATCTAACAAAATTTATGCCTTTGCACTTCCAGAGCATAATCCTCCTTGATGCCTAGATTAACACTACTTCCTATCCCTCCAGGAGCTTCAGGTTTCCGTTGATTACATGGATTAGTAAAGTTGCTTCCAATTTTCAAAAGAAGTTGCAATCTCAGCTGGTCACTGGTATAGTTCTGTGTTATCACATATATATCAGACCACATTTTATCTACTTCGCAGACTCTAAACTAAATATGGCTAACATTCATGCTTATTTGTTTTCATTGTTACCCTTCTTGTTTTTTCCTCCATTGTTCTTGGTTAAGGGGTCAAAACTCATTTATCGGGGTATCCAAGTCACACAGCATTCCTGTGTTAGAGGATTCTCAGAGTTACGACACACTCTCTGCACTTTCTCCCTCCATAAAATTTCTTTCATTTCCCATGCCTTATGCCTGTAGTAACAATTACAACAAAAGCCACCGACATGATCAACAGGGCTTTCTGACTCTCTGCCTACACTTTGTGGTCTCAAAAGCTTTTTTAGCAAGTTTGCCGATAAACATAGTTGAACAGTTTTGCATTACAAAATACCTCACAGCATCTACACTGCCTGGGCACTCAGACTCCCAATTCCTTTTCTCACAGGATTGCAAATGAGGAACAGAGATCAGTTCACACTCATAACATCACCTTGTTTACTTCTTATTTGTTTCCAGATTAAAGGACTCCTGATGCATCTTTATGCATGGAAGAAGATAACTCCAATCTTGTTATCCAGTTCCTGCTAAGATGCACATAGCTCCTTGTATTTCAAGTGGACATGCAGATATACTAAAATTTAAAAAGCTAGTTACTGTATTTAATGTGAGTGCCAATAACAAACCGTGATAATGTCCGTAAAAGTGAAAGACGTGCTCTGTCTGTTTGACCAGAGTGATTAAAGCAGAAAGAATTAATAACAGAATCTTAACTCTCTGGTTCAAGAGATCACTATTTGTTTCCTACAAGCCTGGAGCAATGTTTGTGTTTTCTGAATGAGAATCCTGCCAATGTGTCCCAAATTACTAAAAAAAATCCATAAAAACATTACTGTTGTATTTAACACTTTGGATCCATATTTCAGATACCTTGGCACCAAAAGAAGGGGGAAAAATATGTGGGCCACAATTCAGCAAAGAAAATTAGCAAAGCTCTATAGATTTAGTAGACCTATTCCAATTCATACTTACTGAGTATACAGTATCAGACCATTATAAAAAATATATCAAATACAGAGGAAACTATCCCTATCAGTTCTGTGGAATCTAGCCACTAAAAAACAGGATTTGCTTAGTAAAAGCTACAGTGGATTTACAAAGGAAATTCTTCCTGATTGACATGCTGGAGTTCTTCCAAATCATTGCAGTGCACAAGCAAAATCCAGTTAACATTGCCCATATTATGCAGCTATCTGAAAACCTTTTAGGAAAATCCTTCGTCAGAACTCATTAGGTAACATAGGCAGTCACAGAGGTTAATCAAAGAAACTTAAAAGAAAGAGAATTGTCTTATGTTCATATGTAACTATTAATTAATTAGATAAAAACAGGACATCTCAAGGATTAATTTTGATAATTCATCTGCAATATCCATAAAAATTATTTTGCCATCTCTATGAAATGGAAGCAGAAAGGAACAAATAATGCTGTTTTTCCAAACTCTATACATAATTTTAATTCCACCCATTTATGTCACACTATTCATGCCACCAGAAAAGACCTTAGAGCTGTGTCACCTTTGTATTCAGTCAAGCACAAGAAGGCAGCTTCACCTACATTTTGGTTTTCAGATTTTAGATCTCATTGAGCTCCAAGTTTCCAAGTACTCTTATCTATGAACCCCTTGAATACTGAAACAGAAGAGTATCTTGACAGCTGTACAGTCAAGGGAATCAAACTGGACCTCCAGATGGTGATTTAGAGTCAAATAACTTCTTTTCTTCATAAACACACATAAACAGTTGTTTCAGAGCTGGGCCCTAAGAGAATATCAATTAAAAGTGCAAGTGCAAATTGTGAGGCAATCCGAAGAAGCAAACACATCAAGTAAGGAAAAGTAATGTTTGCACATAAAAGGCTGGGATGTAAATAAAGCTTTTTTTATTTTAAAACAAAAATAAATCTATTTTAATTTGACTCATGCTCTCTATTTTTGTAACTAATCATATCAGTGTCATAAATTGTATGGCCTGTCAGAGCAAATAAATATTCTCCATAACTGGTTTGTCTTCTGAAAACTATCAAAGGTGAGACAAGTGTCTCACCTAAAATCAATAGGCAATGATCATTAGTCCACAATATTATTGTGAGAAGCTGCCCAATATATCAAAAATTTCTCTGAAAAACCCATTGCCCTTATATTTCATATTTTAAATTCTACATTGTAAACTATTAGTTATGCACAATTTAGACCTTTAGTATAAATGTACTAGTAAGACTAACATCGACTAGGCAAAAGCTGCTGGTATGGTCAGCACTGCAGTTCTTGACACTGTAACAGGGATGTCAGCTTCACCTTAGCCATCCCCAATGTTATTTATCCAGCACAAATCCAATTATTTCTTTCTACATCTCCCATATCAGCCTTTCCTGTCAGTTCATATTGCTTAAGCTGAAACTGAGATTACCAGGTCATGCAGGGGCATTGGACCAGATGTCCTTCATGGTCCCTTCCAACCCAAACCAATTTATGTCTTGACCTCTGCAACATCTTACTCCCTCATCTTGACACACGCCACGATGACCATTTTCAATGCATTCACTTTTATATATTTAAATTAATCTTCTTGGCTGTGCCACCATGCCACCAAAAGACTGCTCTGTTTTTCAGTCTATCATAATCCCCTGATCCAAAGAGAAGATTTATATTGAATGTGCTGTGTAGCATACAGTACAGTATAGCCTGTGGTCTGAATACGCGCTCTTCAGTGATTTCCATGTATATTTATGCCATCTGTCATCATCTATCAGTCCAAATTTCTTTCAAACTCTATCTTGCTTTATCCCATCCTCTAAATATGGGATGAATTCACTACAAAAAAGAGAAAAATTACTATTCCTCTTCAAACTAATCTTTCGGTGTCACCTTTCTGCTGATGCCTTTCAAGCCTAATAATTATCATGTTCAAGATGGGCCTCTGTAAGCCAGGCTTTTTGTCCCCAGGCTAAATGAGGTGCCATGTCTAGTGCTGAAAGTCTGCAGGAAGGTGCAGGATATATGTTCAGTATGCACTAAATAGTGTCTTCATGCATGCATATACAACTCCCTCACATGAGCATTAAGTACAAGTACATAAATGCAACACATGCAGTGTACACATTAGCTGTGTACATCCACCATATATGACTCATCAGGCCTGGATGCGAATGCACAGAAACAGTGATGAAGTTCCTTGGCTTGTTTAAAGTAGTTCTCAGTAATTCACAAGATGTGTTGTGTTACTACAGCTGTTTATTGTGTGTATTGTTCCCCTACTCTGTTCCACTTTTGTTGCACCCACCTATCATCATATATTTTCATCCTGCATTTTCTAGGGCAGGAAACACATTGTTATTTTCAAATTTCAAATCTCCATTTTCTCTGATAAGCAACAATGTACCAAAATGCAGAATCTCAAGGTATTCTTGCACTATGCAGTAAAATTAACTGTCTAGAATATTTTCTAGAATGAATCACATCATGTTTTTCTCACTTTCTTCATCAAATACACAAATCTGATGTGCAGATTAAACACTTGCTGCTTTGTAAATTGCTATTTAGTCATTTGAATGAAAAAGAGCAAAACCATATATATCTGTATATCCTAGCATTCCCTGCACTTTACAATAATTTCAAAACAGAAGGAAGAAGTTCTGGGCTTCTTGCCAGCTCTAACAATTGGCGTTAAATCTCATAAAGTGAAGAAGTGCACATCTTCAGTATTTGAAGCATTTATTCTCTGTTGACACTCGATTGTAGTAACAGCAGAAATCAAAAAAAAAAACCAAACCAAAAAAAACCCCAACAAACAAATTACCCTGTTCCCTCCTGCTTCATATAGTCATGTTGGCAATTTTGGAAGTTCTCTTTATGATCCTCTTTCAAATGACTATTCTTCATGAGTCAGTCCACTTGATTGGTAACATTGTATTTATCTGTCAAATATTTCACTAGACAAATAAAATAGTAAAATAACCATTTTGAGCACAAAGTAAATGGCTTCAGTTAGCTGAAGAAAAGAAAGATTGCTGTTATAGCATGGAGCAAATAGCACTACAGTTATATTGGTGATATTCAATGATATTGTACAGTCAAGTTGCGTTATATGAATACCATCAGCACACCTAGCAAGATTTCCCCTTTGTTTTCTTTGACCTGTAGCATCACAGAATCATAATATCTCCAGGTTGGAAAAGACCCACCAGATCATCCAGTCCAACCATTCCTATCAAACACTAAACCATGTCCCTTAGCACCTCGTCCACCCGTGCCTTAAGCACCTCCAGGGAAGGTGACTCAACCACCTCCCTGGGCAGCCTGTTCCAGTGCCCAGAGACCCTTTCTGTGAAAAATTTTTTCCTAATGTTCAGCCTAAACCTCCCCTGGCAGAGCTTGAGGCCATTCCCTCTTGTCCTGTCCCCTGTCACTTGGGAGAAGAGGCCAGCACCCTCCTCTCCACAACTTCCTTTTAGGTAGTTGTAGAGAGCAATGAGGTCTCCCCTCAGCCTCCTTTTCTCCTGTATTGACACAGAGAGGGGGATAATGGGCACTTGCTCGTTTAGCTCTTTTGGAACAAAAATTCTGAAAATGTCAAGGCAATAAGGATTAAC
This sequence comes from Phaenicophaeus curvirostris, assembly GCF_032191515.1. Taxonomy (NCBI): domain Eukaryota; kingdom Metazoa; phylum Chordata; class Aves; order Cuculiformes; family Cuculidae; genus Phaenicophaeus; species Phaenicophaeus curvirostris. The sequence goes on from NC_091396.1 coordinate 7,762,778, forward strand.
CATCTCCAAATTATCATTCAGACTACTTAATTTATTAGTTACTGTATTGTGTCACAGACAAAATTTTCAGCTGTTTCTCTTGGTGACTTTCTGTGGTAGAAGCCAACAGTATTTGAGCAAGATAAACAAAGATAACCCTTCTTAACAACTTTAGTGAAGAAAAAAGTCTACAGCCAAACCATATGAATAGAAAGTCACAGCAGCACAAAAACAAGCACCTTAAGCAAAGTGCTTGCAGACTAAACAATTTGATTTGGACATTAGTCATGCAGCATTTGTAAGAACGGACACAGTGTTTTCTGGACACAAGACTGAATTTCATTCCACAAATTCAGGGACATGTAGTGTAACTATATATTACTGTGACTTCATCTAATGCTGGTCTGTAACTATGATATTTACGCATAGTTACTATGAACACAGAAACAAATATTTTTCTGTACTTGAATGTAAAGAATTAATTTTTCCCACCACAGACTTGAAATGGAGATATATGTCAACCAGATATCTTCAGGTTTTCCTTGCTGTTGCCAGTAAAGCTGCAGAAATTTAACATACAGAGCCTTTCTTCCAGGCTCGGGTAGGGAAACATCATTACACCAAGATCCTATTTAAATGTAAAAGTAGAATGGCAGTGAAATACTACAATGTGAAAAATTGGCTAGGGTTAAAAGTTACTAACCAGGATACTGAAACCATTCTGCAAGGAAGAGCAAGATCTATAATTTTTTTGGAGTCTCGACCCTCCAAAAAAACCCAAACAAACAACAGTTAAAGGAAGTTAAATTATTAGAAATATTATACAAAAGAAATAGAAATGCTTCTGAATGGCATGCATAATAAATCTCTTAAAACTATTTTCAATTCCACAGCATTTGACTCTTTAAAAAAAAACTTAGTTTCTTTTCCAGCCACTGCCAACAGCTTTTGTGGTATTTTGTACAATTTATAAATTCTTAATTTAATAAAATACTATGTCCATAATTCTAGGACTTCTACATGCTGTCTTGCATAATTTTTACTTTTTTGTACTGAAATATGCCACCTACTTTCAGTGAAAAACTTTTAACCCCTGATATATTTGCTCACTTAACATTTTTCTTTTCCTATTAATATCACTTCCCCTATTTTATGTACTTTAATTAAGTTCTATTCCCATATTTAAAGCAACATGTGACACAACAAATTTCTACCATGAGAACATAAAGGAAATGAATGAAAGGGAGACAAAGGGAAGGTTTTTCTACTGGATGTCTGAAGATCTGGGTCCAGGCCTTAGGTTGATTTCAGTAAGGGATAGGTACCTTGCTAGCTGCGTAGAGGAGAGATGGTGACTAGTAATACATCACTTCTGTGACATAACATTTGCAGCGGCATGAGCCTTGCATAAGAATGCAAGATGAAATCTCCTGCTACTACCTCCCTTTTGACCCAGTGGACTCATTCAGCATTTCCTTCTCTGAGGTTTATGTTTTGTATTGGAAAGGGGATGATGACAGGACTAATGAGTGCAAACAGCCTACACCATTAAGACTTTCATCATAAAAACAGCTACACTCGTGAGACCTCGGAGTATTACCAATTGGTTTCAGAGGGATTACTAGCACAAAAGGCTGTACACAAGCATAATGCAAGTGGTTTGTAGAATCCGTGACTAATTCACCTTAATTAAAATTTGACCCAGATATGCAGTATCTAGGTCAAATGAAATAGTTGCTGTCTGAAGGGTATCCATTGACATGAGTAACCATGTAGTGTCATGCTATTGACTTGCACTATGGATGCCTCTATCATGTGCTGAAGCCACAACATACTTGGGGGACCCAGTCAGAGCTACAGAGTAAATTTTTGAGTAGGTTTAGCATGCTAGATATAGCCATGATTTAAGTCTAGAGACAGAAACAAGGCTCCTGATGGGAAGTCACTGCCTATTGCAGAGATAAGACAGCTGATCAAAAGCACCTCCTAGCAGTCCTGCTCGTTGCCCCTGCTGAGCTCCAAATTCAGCCAAAGCCTTACTTTTTCTCTGAAACAAAATCCTCCCTCTATGATAGAATGAATAGTCACATAACTGTTGAGATATTTTAAGAATATACATAGGCTCACTGATTTTGAGTAGCACACCAACAAATAGGCCTGTCCTTGTTAATTATTAAAATAATTTCTAAAGATGACTTATTTTCCTTGAGTATGTATGCCCCTAGAGATACAGGTCCAGTGGGAAAAAGGACATTATTCATTCAACTGAGTCTTACGATGACAAAGTTGACAAAGTTCTTGTTTGCAACCACATATTTCAGAGTAATTTGAGAATAAATAAAAAGTTGAAGAAAACATCATGACAATGGCATGATATATGTAGTGTGTTTTTTTCAGCAAACAAGCAAATTCTTCAATTAAATACAGATCTTTCTTTGGAAACTGCTTATCTAAAATGTAAAGAGAAAATTAAAGTCAATTGAGTTGCATTCCACTTACTTGAATGATATAGCTGAGAACATCTGCTGTGTATCATGAGAATTGCATTTCCTACATTCTTAACTTAGAAGAAGCTTTTCATCATTAACCAAATTGATTCAACACGAATATACATATAAACACTTTCTAAGCACAAGCTGACAATCTTCTCAGAACAGCTTTTAATTTCATAAAACAAACTGTTTATGTTCATGAAATGCATTGTTAGCACAATGTCCAAACAGCAATGAAAACTACTTGGCAATTGTGAATAATGATTTTCACAACTGCTTAGCTGTATGTGTGTCGTTTTACCCCAGAGCTGACCTTGGACTGGATTACTTAGAAATACAGCCTGAATACAGGATTTGCATCAGTTCTGCAAAATCTCTGTACAATGTAAATGTATTTCTTGTGTAGTAAAATTCTAGTGATTACAATCCCTTTGGAAAAGGCACATGCCAAAATTTACAAACACAAAATAAATTGTGCTCTTCTTTTTTTCATTCTAGTCTTTTTTCTAATCTGAGTTTTTGTATACCCTTTTAAAAATGCTACAGTGCTTAGTTTAGTTTTATATACAACTATTATGTTCCAGAAAGGTAAAAAGACCACTACTACAACATGTGATAATGAAAAGGCAAATGTGATAATTTGGAGTTACCATCACCAGCTCTTAGATGGCTATCAGACCAAAATCCTCTTCCTAGGTCATCTTGTGTGAAATTATGATTCTATAGGAAACTGAACATGGTCTACCACCTCTGGCTCATTGTTTTTTTTCCAATAAGAAATCTTAGATATCTGGGTCTCCCCAGGTTACTTTCCATTTTGACATTAAAGCAATGTCCTAATGGAAAATCAAGTCTTATTCTCATCTGTCCAAGCTGCATACCATATGTCTACAGAACAAAATACAGGGGGTTGGAAGGGTTGTTGCTGTTAATATTTATGATCAGTTCAGCCCTGTCTTTCCATTTATAAATGATTTGTTAGAGGATCACAATTTCTTCAGATATATACATTATTAAACATCCCAAAGAGTTTTGAGGCCCAGGCCAGAATTCATTTCAAGATCTCCTAGGTATTTTCCTACTGCTTGTATGTCATTCATCATCAAAATTGCATGAAATTGTGCTGTTCCATGGGATGACAACAATTTAAATTAGAAGAAAATGAAAATTAATAGCTGAAATGATTCCTGGTAGACACTAATGTTTGGATTAATAATTCCTAATAAAAAATGTATGAAGCTTCATTATCTGCCAAGAAGCTAAGCTTAATTGCAAGATTTGCCACTGGTTCCCATTTTTATAGACAGTTACTCTCTCTGGACCTGATCTCTAGGGATTTTGGTTAGAATCTGCATACAGTATATTGGACAGTATGTAAATAGCAGCCTGCGAGTCAGCACTCTTAATCCTTTCTATTTGAAATGACTGTAGTTCTGCCATGCTTCCCTTGTGTATAATAATTTCTGCCAGACAACAAAAAAACCCTAATATTTTTGGGGAAACATTAATTTTCATCCTCTAGACTGCAGCTGCTCTACAAATGGGAATACCATTCCTACAGAGCACACATATTTGCCATAGATATAAGAGAGATTGATTCGAAATATTCAAGAAGTTCCACATCTTTACAAAACTGAATAGCCAACAAATAAAATTAACACGTCTTGTCTTTTACTCTTACATGATCACAAGGTTAATCTTAGGTATTCATCTAAAAAATAAAATTAAAAACTCTATTCTTTTATCTATAAGACTTCATTCTATAATAGACTCAGCTTACGTCTTTATAGAATGGACTTCTCACTTGATTTTGACTCATGATTTTCATAGAATCACAGAATGGTTCTGGTTGGAAGGGACCATAAAGATCATCTAGTTCCGACCCGCCTGCCATGGACAGGGACACGTCCCACTAGATCAGGCTGCTCAAGGCCCCATCCAACCTGGACTTGAACATTACCTTTTTTAAAAATGGGAATAACGTTTCCCTTCTTCTAGTCACAATGGGCTTCACCTGACTGCCATGACTTTTCAGATATCATGGTGAGTGGCTTGGCAACCACATCGGCCAATTCCCTCCAGACCCTGGGTTGCATCTCGTCAGGTGTCATAGACATACATGTTCAGATTCCTCAGGTGGTCACAAACGTGATAGTCCCCTGCAGTGGGAGAGGCTATATCCGCCTGGCCTCCATCTTTTTGTCCATTGACCCAGGAGGTGAATGGCTGTCAGTGAAGACTGAGGCAAAAAAATGTGATGAGTATCTCAACCTTCTCCTCATCTGTTGATAGAAGGTCACCATTTTCATTCATCACTGGGGGTATGCTATCTTTAACCTTCCTTTTCTGGTTGGCATACCTATAGAAGCCCTTCTTGTTAGCCTTCATTTCCCTTGCCAAGTTCAGCTCCAGCTGCACCTTGGCCTTCCTGACCTCACCCCTACACAACCAGGCAGTGTTCCTATACTCTTCCCAGGTTCCCTGCCCCTGCTTGTACTGCCTGCGCAGTTCCTTCTTGCTCCTGACTCACTTTCAGGCCATAAAAAAATATAAAACCTGTCACACTTGTTCATACTGTTAAGAGATGTCACTTTTTCCCTTTGTTTTCATTTGAAATCATACCAAATGTACTTATGTACCAGCAATTTTTTTAAAAAGTTTTTTGCTCAAGTGCAAGAAACACTTTTGCATCATTGCAATGATAAAATACGGAAGGTTATTATATTAAAAAGGAAGTAAATTCCTCTAACAAAGGTCCAATATGCCATTACCTAACAAGGATTTCTTCCACTAGCAGTCAGGTATTAAACTATACTATAAAATTCAAGTACCTAAAACTCGTGGGCACTTCTGAAAATTTACACAGAGCCTATTCAGAAAGTTCTTCTGTAGCACAGAAAAGACTTGCAGTGGTTTCTGAAACTCGCTATAGAAACATTCAAATTATAAACTATTTCAACAAATTGTTTGCTATTTTTGTAAAAGCCACTTATTGCAGTAGAACTCTTAATGGAGAAAAGAATATGTACTAACCTGCAGCCTGAAAAATGTGAAAAGTTACTGTATTCAATACAGTACAAGATTTTGAAAAATATACCGAAGGAAACCAAAGTTTGACATAGGCCTTTATACTGGAAACTAAGTTGTTAGAGCTTTGAATAAATGATTTGACCAGATTCCTGCTGAGGAATTGACTTTGGTTTGCTCTTTACAGGAGATTTCTGACCTTGCCCACAACCATTCATTCACCACAGGAAATGCAGAGGAGATGACATAAAGAGGCATACTACTTAAAATCACTTAAATGGCAATAAATGCATTTCAGTGCCAGTTTCTGTGTATAATTTAAAATATTAAATTATGTTTTTATTTACTATACACTGACTAAACATTAAATAGCAGATTTAGGAATCAATGTCACACAGTTACGTCCAAAATTGTTACAGCTATTGCAATACAGGCTGGGGGAAAATGATACAATGCAATGAGTCTAAATCTCAATCTAGAGAAAGGAAGCCTAGTTCTGATATATGCAAAACTAATTTTATGTATCTAAGTCGTGACAACTAAAACTGCAATGCACCTTTACCAGAAGAAAAGATAACCCTGTTCTCTGCCAAAGGGCTGACACTGGCCTCACAGAAAGCTGTTCCTGACCGGGAGAATCACCTTCTGATGCACATCTACTGTCCAGTTTCTCCTCCATCCAGCTGATCCTTAGGGATTAAAATAGTTCTTTGGAGTCACTACCAATTACCAATATTAACAACTTCTGTAACACCTGCTCATAAACTCAAGAAATGCACTGGGATATTGGTGTTCTCCTGTAGAAGCATTAGTAAAACAGTAACACGTACAATCAAAACTCCATGTAATTTGCAGCCCAACATGATTGTAAACTGCATACAAGAATTGTATTTTAAATGATTACGGGAGTTTATGAACTGCAGTGCCATTCTCATTCTCTGCACATTAAAGCACACTGCTGGGTACAAGAACCCTCCAAGCCTTCACCTCAGAATCAAGGAAGCATGTGAATGGGCAAAAGTCACACCTCTTTCTGCTCACTCGGACCCCTGTACTGAACACAGGTTATCTAGATCTATCTAGCAGCCAATGGATTTCATCTTTCTGGCACTAGTATATAGTTCTGTGGAAGCACCTGTGTCTAAAGAAGATATCTAATATGGATAGTTCTAAATCATGTTAGAAATGCAGTTTAAAACTAAAATAGAAAATCTGATTCCAATCACCATGCCCTACTGTGTTATCTGTGCTGCTCTAAGTATGCAGGCAGGACAATGGTTATAAAACGTTATTTCCACACGTAAATTTTGCCTAAGAAAATACGCGTTCATCTCAGATCAGTAGCTCTGCAAGCTCACTGCTGTACACTCATATTCAACATCAGACTTTAAAATCTAATTTTCACTTCTTGTGGAACATCTGGAAGACATGCCATTATAATGAACAACGGAGAAATTATAAAATAATTTGATACATAAAGGACCTGAAAATGGAAGGGTACAGCCAGCACAAGATTCTTGACTGTGATTCCAAAAAGTATTATTTCCTCCTCAATGTGCACTGATGAAAAAAGATGTAGTCTATCCATGGATCAAAGTGAGACCAGATTAATATGAGTTGGCAGTGTGCCCAGGTGGTCAAGAAGGTCAATAACATCTCAGCCTGTATCAGAAACTACATGGACAGCACGACCAGGGGAGTGATTGTGCCCCTGTACTCAGCATTGGTGAGGCTGCACCTAAGATACTCTGTTCAGCTTTTCTCTACAAGAAAGACATTGAGGTCTTGGAGAGTATCCAGTGAAGGACAATGAAGCTGGTGAAGGGGCTGGAGACCAAGTCTTACGAGGAGCAGCTGAGGGAACTGGGATTGTTTAGCCTAGAGAAAAAGAGGCTGGAAGGAAACCTTATTACTGACTACAACTACCTGAAAGGAGATTGTAGAGATGGGGGTGTTGGTCTCTTTTCCCAAGTGACAAGCAATAGGACGAGAGGGAATAGCCTCAAGTTCAGATTAGACATTAGGAAACATTTCACCAAAGGGTTATCAAACACTGAAACAGGCTGCTCGTGGGGGTGGTTGAATCACCATCCCTGGAAGTATTTAAAAGACAAGTAGATGAAGATTTAGTAGTGGACAGGTATGGGTTGGACTCAATCTCAAAGGTCTTTACCAACCTAAAAATTCTATGAAATAGTTTCAGAAGTAAAGAAGGAGGGAGACATTTTTTATTTAAGCTGCTGTCGGATACCAAAGATCGACACTCAAAGGAGCTTAACTGTGTTTTTTATTTTCCTTCAAATTTCTCCTTGAGGAGCATAACAAGAGTATGAATTATTGGAAGTTTTACCTACATCTTCAACTAACAGAGCCTTTCATTGTCAGTTTGATTGCAAATCTATGGTGGTGTGCGATTTGTGAGGTGATTTTTGGTGTCTAAAACCTACTGTGCAGATTCATAAAACAAATTAGTTATACAGAAAATTTTACTGGCACCATGCAGACTAGAGTACTCTAATAGCTATCCACCTCTACCCAAAATGCCTATGGACTTCAGAATCTCAATGTAATAAGGTAAGCTCTCTTTGCATTTTAATAGAGCTTATTAACATCTGCTCATCCTAAATGTACAATATTGCATAATGAATCATTCAGTATCACAAGACAGCAGTCCTTTAACTTTCTACTGTGTAATTGTTTTTTAATTCATCTACAAAATGCAAAAATGCCCCATTTTGATATATTTTTGTAATGTATGAAGACAAAGAGATAGGCAAGGCAGATATGGTACAGATCTGCAGACTATTAAAGCAAGTAGTTCATCTGAATACCTTCTTTTTATAAGTTTTATCCTTAGATAACCTTGCCAGAAGATATGAGTAATGTTTGCATGAATTGCCATGAAATTGCCATTCATTTCAGTGGAGTTGTCATGTACTGATATGTCCCAGTAAGAGTAAAACAGCACATGCAATTCTGCAGAGATCTCTCTTGCTTTATGGCTACTTTATTATACTTAATGACTCTTTTTGCTCTTAGGGACATATTTCTTTATATAGTTCACAGCAAAAAGTCACAGTGGCTGGTTTCGCAGCTGTCAGATAGCTCTAGGAGGCTCCATCATTTATTTGCCTTTGTTTTATTTAATGTGTGCTGCTTGGATATTTCAGGTCATTAAAGTGTCTTAAAAACAAGACACCCCAAGAGCGTCTTCACAGAAAGCGCTTCTTTTTACTATCATTTCCAGAGATACTTGGGCAGAGACAACCAGCATGTCTGCAGAAGGAGCATTGGCATGTTTCCCCTGATTGCTGTGGCACCCTAGGGAATTAATTTTCTTGAGTTAAAAAGGCACTGGAACAGTATGACTGTAGGTCCTCAAAGACTGATAAAAATTGCCATATTTTGCCTTATATTTGCATTTGAAAAAGCCCTTTTTGATGTCACCACTTAAGACTTAATGGAGACTAGGTATTACAGACAGTATTGAGAAACAACAAACCTCCTTTCATTGACATACAGGCCTGAAATACTGCTCCTCACAAGAGATCAAGCTCAACATTATCTGCTCATATTGTAGATGTTCATAATGTTATTTCTGCTTTCTGAATACCACACATTTCTCACTCTTCTGTTCATATCTTTGCAAAAGATTACAGAACACACTAGTATCCTGCTGCTAGAAAAATGTACTGTCTCTCCTACTGAGGCAAGATGCTACAGTATGAATACTGAATTCTTTGTCAGTCCCAAATTCTGCCTGTAAATAGAGAATCAAGCAGATATATTAATACTGGGGGAGGGAGGACACACGGATGATGGGGAGCCGAGTGTTGGTTTGTTGGGGTTTTTTTTCCAGTAGCTGTAGTGTAAAAACACCAAAACTAAGGCCCTGAAAGAAGACCAAGGGACTTGAATAGCAAGACAGTTCTGACAAGAATATATATACTGAGGCTGGATATCTTCAGAGTTAATGTCAGAGGCAGGAAAACACCCCTAAAGGAAGTTTGGTTAGTCTTTGCTTTTATCCTGTGTTTTCTTTTCTGGTAAATATTAGACATAACCTCATTTGTTTGGTTTCTTAAACTCCTACTTGCTCCCAGCTATTGCTTGCCCCACTTGCTCATTTTGTCTTCTTTTTTAAGATAATTGTGGAGAACTGAAATCAGAATCATGCCTATTTGTGTATTTGTACAGCATCTAGCATATGTGGTACTGTTGCTGTGCTAGAATTTTACACTAATAATACCACGTGCTTTAGATGTTCCACCGCAACCTCTCTACAGAAATTAACACAAATCACAGTTTGTAAGCAATACATTTGCTGAAATAAGTATACTTTAGTTCAAAAAAGAAAATACCCAAACTTGCTTGTGTAATAAGAAAAAAATAAACAAATTTTACTAATAAGTCTGGCTCATTCTTAGCTCTGTACATGCAAAAAAACTCCTTGTCTTATCAGTGAATTCATTATGTCAGGGTAGTATTCCTTGCTGAAGTGTTTTATTCTTTCCCAAAGTGTCCCTAAGGAGTCATACATTGTTATTAGACGCTTTAGTAGAAAGGAGCTGCACTATGTGAGAAGTGGTGTAGATAAAAAAAACTGTAGAGTGCTTATTCCTAACTTTTTTCTTCCCTAATTTTTCCAGACAATTCCCTCAACAAGACTCTTGCAATTCCTTCTTACTTATTTCACTTCATGATAACAAATGCCAAGAAAAATTGAGTTCGAGCTGTAGTGGGATCATAAAACAGGCTACCATCAGGCAAAACAGACAGTGTTGCCTCCTCAGAAATTTACTTACATGTACATAGATGAAAAATTCTGGTAATGTTACTGGACGACATTGCTTTTCAGACAGCAGGGAAGAGAAGCAAGGAAGAAATTACAATGACAAACAGCAAAATAAAATAAACTGTCCATTAAGTTACCTGCTCTCTGTGACTACACACACTTTGTGCTGCTCATTATTCATTTTTGTGGCATTTTTTTCAAAAATAAGGTGTATATAAACAGCCACAGTGCGAAGGCGTATGCATATATGCATCTTTACCTACCTTATGTCACACACTAAAGCTCCCTTGAAGTTATCAGTTATTGAAATTCTCTTCAAAAGTCACAGTCAGACTAAATAATAATAATAATGGAAATACACACCAGGTAGTAGAAAGCTGAAAAAAGTCTTCTTTACCTGAGTTGAAGAACATCTGGTTCAACACAGATGAAATTTAAATGCAACTCTAACAAAAATGGAGTTCCATGAAAAACTATCCCAAGAAAACAGGTGCTATATCCATTGACAGGATTTTCGTGTTGTCTGTCTGCAGTATTGTTCGGGTCACAGCAAAGGAGGAAGAAGGAGCAAAACTAATAGGGCTGCTCAAGTAAAATAAAAACAAAATAGAACATTTGACTAAATTAGTACCATTGGCAGTAATGCAAACAACTTTCGATAAGCACTTTGATTTCACATTATTCACATCATATGCAACGCATCTTCAGAGGCCAGCCAAGAAGCTGTAAGAATAAACAAGACTAGAACTAATCTGTGGATATGAAACCACTCTGAATACATTTACACACACAAATATAAGGATTTTCTAACTCTATGTCCACATTCAGTCCGCAAACACAAATATGTCTATTATTTATTAACTTTCTAACATTTTTTCTGGAATGTTATCTCTTCAGACCCTTTAGATACATAGATCCCTGTTATATACGTAAACAATTTTAAAAAAAATATTTCAATCATCATTTATATTTTATCTTCTCCAATGTGTATTTTTGTTCTTTATTACCTTTATTATTAGCTGAAATGCACGAGTCAGATAATGGATGTGATCAATTAGGGCTTGATACAGCAAGGTCAGTCATCTTTCATTTAACCTCCAGGCTAACAGAGAAAGCAAAGTAGTATAGTTTTCCCACATATATTGTAATAATAATAGGCATAAAATGATGGAGAAGAGTTTCAAGTTGGCCATTTAAATCATTCTTCATTCTTCCCTTGACAAGACTAGGCTTCTCAGAAGTCTGTATTTTTCAGAAGTATTTCAGGACACAGTAGTTTTCACTCTCACTAGGTTTTACTCTTTATTGCTTCTCTTTTCAATGTCTGATTAATTTATTAAACATGTGGGAAGCAAATCTTTCTGTCTATTAATACTATTTAAAAATTCATGAGGCAGAATGCCTTCTATGTAAGCACTGAAGACAGAAAGCCATAGCAATTGTGTCTACATACCTGGTCTCTTGTATAAGAGGGGAAATACCAAGACAGCCAAAAAGAGGAAGGTCAAAGACAAATCTCTCAGTGAGACCCACAAGCAGGCTATAGACAGAGTTTATATGATAAAATATTGATCTCATATCTTGCTTCAAATAAGGATGTAAAGTTCATAAGCACAACGATTTCAGAAATTTGTATTCCTTAGAGCACTTAAAGTTTTGCGTCTTTAATTACTCCGGGCTAATTTGGTCAAAACAAGACTGACCAACTTAGGATCTCTCTCACACTCAAATTTAGTTGGTGTTGTTAAGCTAGTTAGAGAATTTGGCTGCAGAGAGGGAGTCCTAAGTGTTTGTGCCAAAGTAAACACCTGTCTTTGTGCTTTTATAAAATATCTGAGACAAGCTAAGATTATTTACATACTTGTTTGTTTGTTTGTTTATTTCTAACAGGTCTGATTCTGTGAACTTTCAATAAAAAGAGAATACTTTTACATTACTGTACTACTTTCACAGGATCCATAAGTATACAAACATAAGCATGCTTACGTCTATACCCTTTATGCTTTGTATCTATTGAATGAGACAAATTTTTAAGTTCATATATTCCTAAAGAACATCAGATCTACTTTAATAAGCCTTTTGTCCACTGTTTTTTAATTGTAAATCCTTTCTGCTAAAAATATCTAATGTTCATTGTTATTTATTTGCAAGAGCTGAGTTTTTTAAATAACATGGACTACACGTTCAAATAGTTTCAGTTGGATGAACTGCATGGGATTCTCCAGAACCAGACTGGTATTCTGTTTTTCCTAAGTGAATTGCTCTTATAATTGTTAGAATATATTTCTGTCTTGCAAAGACCATGCACAAATACTTTAAATACTTGTTTCCACTGAGACTTTTTGGTCCCTAGTCAGTGACTTCATAATCTTCAGACAAGCAGGTCTGCCAGTAGTGTTACATACTGTACCCTGTAAACACATCCATTCATCTAATGACACTACACTTTTGAGCATGTGTAACTAGAGGGTTGACATTTTTTAATTTAAAATGCAGCTAGGAAAGGCTAGTCACAGATGGGCTAAACAGCTGTCTCTGAAATAGAGCGCTGTTAAATTCTGACTTGCTAGTGGTATAACATCTAAATGCACCGTTTACTACAGTTTACACTAGATAAGATTAAGATTATTGTTGTATTATGTTTGATTTAATTTAAAAATTATCCTGAAGTTCATAATTGGGCATCCCTTTCATAGTGTTCTAAAGTGTTTAGATTTATATTAAAATTACAAGGTTTGTGCATAGGATATTTCTAAATAGCTTGTGGAACAACAGAACATGAGAACTCCCATGTAATTCTTGTAATCCAGAGGGAAAAATCCGGAGTGCTTTAAAGGAAGGTAACACTATTTTATGTTAACAAAGTAAGAGCAGTTTTCTGACTTCAGTAGAAGTGTGCTTGCCTACCAAAAGAGAAGAGAGAAGGATGAGTAAGCTTTCCCTTCCTCTTAATTGCATACTCACCTAACCTGAGTTTTGCTTTGTATACAGATTTCCTCGCACTCTAGCAATCTCCAGCCTCCATGTCCTTACACTACAGCTGCCTATATCCTGGATGTTTGCCGAGAAGTACAGAGCAGATAGAGGGACCAGACAAGGATCATACACAGAGATCTCAAGTAAGGACACATAGAGATGATTACGAGTGATTAAACTAAAAGGTACGAAGCCATCTCTGTCTCTAAGAAACAACCAATGCTGCACAGCCATGCCCCTCACCCATTACAATAGCTACCAAAAAATAACTTTAAAGCATTTTCTAACCATTTGGAGTTGCCTGCCACTGTCTTTGTTGGCCAATGCTAAAGTTATAGAAACAAGAGTAAAAGGCAGTCTTTTAACTCAAAGTCTGTAGCAGAAGTGTCAGCCCAAAGACCATCCTTCCAACATGAGAACAATTTTCTAGGACCAAATTTATACTAATCAGAGTGGATGACTTAGGATTAGAGTGTCTGGATCCAGCTCCCCACCCTTCTGACCACATGGATGCCAACAGGAATAGGGCAGCCTGAGCAGGCAGCCCTTGTCACCACTTATTGCTTTAGGCTGCAAGAAGTGCTGAACTAGTGGAAAACACTTACACATGAAACCTCCCAAAATACCCAAGCAAAACACTTTAAAAGGAAACATTTCAATGACAATTGTTTGCGTCTAAAAAAAAAAAATTACAATATATAAAACAGTTATTAGAATAAATTACATGAAAGCTTGACAACTGCAAGCTCAATTATATATTTAGAAAATAATTGCTGTCATCCATTTAGTGAAAATATTCCAGTCAAGCACAAAAGGAGTCTCCACAGATATATACTGT